>NC_064628.1:123185291-123810291 GCF_023864275.1 Schistocerca cancellata
CCAGATGTGGCTCGTATTCAAAGAAATTGTATCAGCAGCAATTGAGAGATTTATAGCAAATAAATTAACAAACGACGGAGCTGATCCACCTTGTTACACAAAACGGGTCAGAACACTGTTGCAGAAATAACGAAACAAACGTGTCAAATTTAAACAGACGCAAAATCCTCAAGATTGGCGATCTTTTGCAGAAGCTCGAAATTTAGCGCGGACTTCAATGCGAGATGCTTAGAACAGTTTCCACAACGAAACTTTGTCTCGAAACCTGGCAGAAAATCCCAAGAGATTCTGGTCGTATGTGAAGTATGTTAGCGGCACGAAACAATCAATGCCTTCTCTGCGTGATATCAATGGAAATACTATCGAAGACAGTGCTGCCAATGCAGAGTTACTAAACACAGCCTTCCGAAATGCCTTCACAAACGAAGACGAAGTAAATATTCCAGAATTCGAATCGAGAACAGCTGCCAACATGAGTAAAGTAAAAGCAAATTTCCTCGGAGTAGTGAAGCAACTCAAACACTTAATAAAAGCAAGTCTTCTGGTCCAGACTGTATACCAATTAGACTCCTTTCATAGTATGCTGATGCATTAGTTCCATACTTAACAATCATATACAACCGTTCGCTCGACGAAAGATCCGTACCCAAAGACTGGAAAGTTGCACAAATCACACCAATATTCAGGAAAGGTAGTAGGAGTAATCCACTAAATTACAGGCCCATATCATTAACGTCGATATGCAGAACGATTCTGGAACATATATTGTGGTCAAACATTATGAATTACCTCGAAGAAAACGGTCTATTGACACAAAGTCAACATGGGTTTAGAAAACATCGTTCTAATGACACACAACTAGCTCTTTATTCGCATGAGGTGTTGATTGCTATTGACAAGGGATTTCAGATCGATTCCGTATTTCTGGATTTCCGGAAGGCTTTTGACACTGTACTACACAAGCGGCTTATAGTGAAATTGCGTGTTTATGGAATATCGTCTCAGATATGTGACTAGATTTGTGATTTCCTGTCAGAGAGGTCACAGTTCGTAGAAACTGACGGAAAGTCATCGAGTAAAACTGGAGTGATTTCTGGCGTTCCCCAAGATAGTGTTATAGGGCCCTTTGCTGTTCCTTATCTATATAAACGATATGGGAGACAATCTGAGCAGTTGTCTTCGGTTGTTTGCAGATGCTGCTGCTGTTTATTGACTAATAAAGTCATCAAAAGATCAAAACAAATTGCAAAACTATTTAGAAAAGATATCTGAATGGTGCGAAAATTGGCAGTTGACCCTAAATGACGAAAAGTGTGAGGTCATCCACATGAGTGTGAAAAAGGGATTCGTTAAATTAAATACCTAGGAATTACAATTACGAACAACTTAAATTTGAAGGAACACATAGAAAATGTTGTGCGGAAGGCTAACAAAAAAAAAAAGGTCGTGTGGCGTCAGTGTCCGGGAGTTCCCAGGCGGGAAGTTCGGCCGCCAAGTGCAAGTCTTATTGAGTGCGACGCCACATTGGGCGACTTGCGCGTCGACAATGAAATGATGAGGAGGATAGCACAACACCCAGTCCCTGAGGGGAGAAAATCTCCCTCCCCAGACTGGAATCGAAGCCGGGCCCCCGTGCGTGTCATTCCAACGCGCTGACCGTTAAGCTATTGGGCCGAACGGCTAACCACAGACTATATTTTATTGGCAGGACACTTAGAAAATGTAACAGATCTACTAAGGAGACTGCCTACATTACGCCTGTCCTTCCTCCTTTAGAATACTCCTGCGCGATGTGGGATCCTTACCAGATAGGACTAACGGAGTACATTGAAAAAGTACAAAGAAGGACAGCACGTTTTGTATTATCGCGAAATATGGGAGAGAGTGTCACTGAAACGATACAGGATATGGAGTGGACATCATTAAAACAAAGTCGTTTTTCGTTGCGACGGAATCTTCTCACGAAATTCCAATCACTAACTTTCTCCACCGAATGCGAAAATATTTTGGTGACACCGACCTACATAGATAGAAACGATCACCACTATAAAATTGGGGAAATCAGAGCTCGTACGAAAATATATAGGTGTTCGTTCTTTCCGCGCGCTATACGAGATGGGAATAATAGAGAATTGTGAAGGTGGTTCGATGAACCCTCAGCCAGGCACTTAAATGTGATTTGCAGAGTATCCATGTAGATGTAGAACCGCTTATTCAAGAGAAGTATAGAATGGCGAACGACATCATTCAGTTTTATTCGTACCTTCCGCTGGATACATTCCTCAATTGCATGAGAAAAAGGCAGCTATAATGTGCATGTTTGCTTTTACATATTTATGTGAACAGCTTTTCTCGGTCTTATAGCTCTGCAAATCGAAACATCTATCACAAATGACAGATTGCCATCTGAGGACTGTTCTTCGGTTGCACACCAATAGTACTTTTCGCTCAGACATTCCCTCACTTATAGCAAAACATGGAAATATATATCATAATATACAGGACGAAATAGTGAAGGCAGCAGAGGATCAAAGAGGTAAAAAGACAAAACACAGTAGAAATCTTTAGATAACGCATTAGATATTGAATTTAAATAATGAAAGGAGAAAATATGAAAATGCAGTAAATTAATCATGCGAAAGGGAATACAAACGTTTAAAATATGAGATTGACAAGAAGTGCAAAGTGGCTAAACAAGAATGGCTATATGACAAATGACAGTATTTAGAAGCATATATCACTAGGGGAACGATACATAATGCCTTCAGGGAAATTAAAGAGGCCTTTGGAGAAAAGAGAAACAGTTGTGTGAATATCAAGAGCGCAGAAGGAGGAAAAGCAAAGAAGGAAAAGTAAAAAGGTGGAAGGAGTATATAGAGTGCCTATGTAGGTAAGGTGTACTCGAGGACAACATTACGGAAATGGACGAGGACTTAGATGAAGATGAGATGAGAGATACGATACTGCGAGAAGAATTTGACAGTTCACTGAGAGACCTAAGACGAAACAAGGGCACAGGAGTAAATGATATTCCGTCAGACCTAGAGACGGCCTTGGGAGAGTCAGCCATGACAAAACTCTTCCATCTGGTGTGCAAGAAGTATGAGACAGGCGAAATATCCTCGAACTTCTAGAATAATATAGTAATTCCAGTTACAAAGAAATCAGTTGTCGACAGGTGTGAGTACTACCACACTATTAGTTTAAAAAGTCATGGTTGCAAACTACTAAAGGAATTCTGTACAGAAGAATGGAAAAAACTGGTAGAAGCCGACCCCGTGGAAGACCAGTTTTGATTCCGGAGAAATGTAGGAACACTCGAGGCAATACTGCCCCTGCGGCTTATCTTAGAAGAGAGGTTAAGGAAAGCCAAACCTACACTTATAGCAGAGCTCGAAAATACCGCTTCAGTTGTAAATTACTTTATTTTCACACGATCGGTTTCCGACTGTTATAAGCCCATCCTCAGGTGTTGTAGCTGTGCTGTGGTCCCCGAGAGCCGCCTGTTCCAGGCGCGGTGTGCTCATACGCAGCACCGGTCGTGTGAAAATAAAGTAATTTACAACTGAAGCAGTATTTCCAACCTCTACTATAATGCTCAGTTGCAGATGTTCTTCCAACAGGATTGTTTGTACAGTTATACACTTAGAGAAAACTTTTGACAATGTTGACTGAAATACTCTTTTTGAAATTCCGAGGATAGCAAGGGTAAAATACAGGGAACAAAATGCTATATACAACTTGTACAAAAACCAGACGGCAGTTATAAGAGTCAGGGGCATGAAAGGGAAGCAGTGGTTGAGAAGATAGTGAGACAGGGTTGTAGCCTATCCCCGATGTTATTCAATTTGTGCACTGAGCAAGTAGTAAAGCCACTCAAAAATTTTCGAGTGGGAATTATAGTTCAGGGAGAAGAAATAAAAACTCCGTAGTTTGCCGGTGACATAGTAATTCTGTCAGAGACAGCGAAGGACTTGACAGAGTAGTTTAACGGAATGGACAGTGTCTTGAAGGGACGGTATAATATGAACACCAACAGAAGAAAAGCAGGCATAATGGAATGTAGTCGAATTAAATCAGGTGATGCTGACGGAATTAGATTAGAAAATGAGACACTTAAAGTAGTAGACGCCTTTTTCTTTTTGGGCAGCAAGCTAACTGATGATTTCCTCATTAGAGAGGATATAAAATGTAGATTGACAACTGCAAGAACAGCGTTTCGGAAGATAAATTTGTCAACATCGAATATGAATTTAGCTTTAGGAAGTCTTTTCTGAAAGTTTTTTGTCTGGAGTGTAGGCATATATGGAAGTGTAACATGGACGATAAACAGTTCAGACAAGAAGAGAATAGAAGCTTTTGAAATTTGGTGCTCCGGGAGAATGCTGAAGATTAGATGGGTAGATCACGTAACTAATGAGAAGGTATAGAATAGCATTAGGGAGAAAAGATATTTGTGGCAATAACTGACTAGATGAAGGAATCGGGTGCTAGGACATTATGAGACATCAAAATATTAAAATGTCTCTGAGCACTATGGGACTTAACTTCTGAGGTCATCAGTCCCCTAGAACTTAGAACTATTTAAACCTAACCAACCTAAGGACATCACACACATCCATGCCCGAAGCAGGATTCGAACCTGCGAACGTAGCGGTCGCGCGGTTGAGACAGCAAGAGATCGCCAATTTAGCACTGGAGGGAAGTGTGGGGGCCGGCCGCGGTGGCCGAGCGGTTCTAGGCGCTTCATTCCGGAACCGCGCTGCTGCTACGGTCGCAGGTTCGAATCCGGCCTCGGGCATGGATGTGAGTGATGTCCTTAGGTTAGTTAGGTTTAAGTAGTTGTAAGTTCTAGGGGACTGATGACCTTAGCTGTTAAGTCCCATAGTGCTCAGAGCCATTTGAACCTTGTCCCATTTCCGCGGTTCATTTTATTAAACAATTTTTTATTTGCCTCTCATGCAGTTCCGAATATGTTAACATGGCTAAAGTTAACGGATTAAAAATATATTGTTCATTTACAATAATAGGTGTAAGGGGTCTAGGGGTGGTATCTTGAGTACCATCACCATCACCATCAGCGCCACTACTTCCAAATCATCTGCTCCTCCTGCTCTCCATCATCATCATCATCATCTTGTTCTTCGTCTTCTTCTGCCTCTGTTCTTCACGTGCGGCGATGGGCATGCGCCTCTCACGAGAAACACAACTTTCTGGATCTCTTCAGATACCCCTGTTTTGTTATTTACTATTTTTCGTTTTGAGAGGTCTTCTGACGTTTTCTTGGGTTTTATCTCTCCATCTATAAATGTTCAGCTCTTTTGCAATATCCGTAATTTTTAGTCTTTCTGAAAAACATCCTTTCAGTGCGTGTAATTTGTTTCATAATAAATTTCGTCTCGATTTGTTTCTTTAATACCTTTTTCTTGCTTCAAATACATTTAGGGAATTATGACGTGATTTCGTCAATACCACTATCACGTAGTTAACCGATGTCATAGTCCAGTACTTACAGTGATTATCTTGTCCCCTTAAATCCGAAGCCGGCCGCGGTGGTCTAGCGGTTCTAGGCGCTCAGTCCGGAACCGCGCGACCGCTACGGTCGCAGGTTCGAATCCTGCCTCGGGCATGGATGTGTGTGATGTCCTTAGTTTAGTTAGGTTTAAGTAGTTCTAACAAGGGAATGGTCAGACTTGTCATGCCGAAACATGTATTGATTTTTTTAGTACTGTGCAAAAGGTCGGTATGCAAAATTGTAGCTGCTGACATGAACTGGAAGTCACCTAAAAAAAATCACGAACATGGCTGTGTTTCCTGCTTGGCGCTTGCAGTGACGGCTGGCCACTCCTGGAAATGGCGAGTCGCGAGCGTTGTGCGCATGGTCGGGAAGTGCGGCCGTCTTATCGCGGCGTTCACTAAAGAGGAATATCGCGGCAAGGTTTTGGTGGAAAGGGGAAACGAATATTCGTTTCTGTGGCATGCACATCCTTTTAATTTCTGGTACGTATTTCGAAACATACCGTCCTGAAACTGGTTAGAGATATGAAAGATGTTCTGTACATGTTCATCTACACTCCGCAAGCTACTTTACGGTGAACATTCAATCTCCCCTCACAGGTGATGGCGAATCCTGTAAATGTTTTGCTGCTTGCCATGGAGATATACCACAGACGCCAAATGAAGCAATCAACAGAAAACACGCGTGAAGACTCTGTGTTGTGCGACATGGTTGTTAAACTTCTAGACGAGCATGTAAATGGCGCAGACATGTGGCTAGAATCAACTGGAACACTCGATATTGCAGACTGTGACTCTACAGACGGCGAAGACACCGACGAAAGTTGCACTCGTGAAGACTCTTCGAGTGATAGTGCCACGTACCATCATCAATTATCTCCGACAGTAACACCAGCAACTACAATTACCTTATCAGACAAAGAAAGAGCTGTGACGTATTGGTTGAACGAAAGTGGTAAGAAACGCCTACGTGTCAGTACTGTTCAAAATAAGTATCGCTTTGTCCGTTCTGAACGTGAATTGTATAGATGGAAAAAGCAAGTCGTTCGACGACGTAATAGTCGACTGGAGATTGCGACGGAGATAAATGCGCGACTTTTTGAGTTATTTACCGATGCCAGACAACAGTCATTTGGTGTGAGCAATACAACTTTGCGTGATTGGGCGTTAGAGATTGCCAACGCGATAGGCGCTAAAGAATTTACAGCTTCTCAAAGTTGGATTAGTCGCTTCAAAAGATCAGAAAGTTGTGGCAAGAAAAATAACAAAATTTGTATCGAGAAACAGGTCGGAAAATGAAGTGACACAAATCGAAATGATAGAAGCTTTTCTTACGAATGCAAAAAATAAGATCGCTAGTTTTAGAGAATCATACGTGTACAATGCAGATCAGTCAGGTTTTAAAAAGAAATTCGTGTGAAGAGAACACTGCCATTCAAAGGAGAAAAACATACTGAGGTGATTGCACAGTCCACGACTGCACTCACCCATTCGTACACTATAATGCCCATAATTAGTCTGGATGGTTCATTGCTGTCTAAAATATATGTGTGTCTTCAAGAACCAACTGGACGTTTTGGACCGCGTGTCAAAAGAACAATGTTCTACGCAAACAGTCTTGTAGTAGACGCATCGAAGTCTTGAAAAATGGGAAACGAAAACGTTACACTTTTAATGCGTCATGCTTTTCTTCCGTTCTGCGGGAACAAATCTCTTCTCCTTCTAGATTCGTGGTCAGGTCATAAAAGGTCTGATTCACTAAAAGCTGTATTTCGAGCCCATCCTAACAAAGAAGTAGAGATGCTTCAGATTCCACCAGGCACGACCAACGTAATTCTACCTTTAGACAGAGAATTTTTCCACCAGTGGAAGGCATTTTACAGAAAACTAACAGAGAAAATTATTGTGTGCTGATCACTGCAATTTCCTGCCTATCACCGTGACAATATTCTCAAGCTGCAATCAGTAGTACATTATCAATTTTCCTCCCCACGATTTCAGAATTAGATTAAATATGCGTGGCACTCCTTGAAATATGCTGATATTAGGCCTGATTCATTCCTAACACCAGCCCAGTTTTGTCTACGGACATCTAACAACGTCTGTGATTCGCAGGGCTGTCATATGTCGTCTTTGCTTGTATGTTCTTGGTGCACAAAAAAAACCTATGTTTTGAACATTGTATCAATGTTTCGCATTTTTGCGGTAATTACAAGAAATAAAATTTGGACGTGTTCTAGTTCTAAACCGTATATTTATTTGTGTCTATTTCATAGCTATTTGGAAAGAATGTCGTAGATAACATATCAGCCATACTTGTCAACGAATGTTTAATTATCATACGATCGCTTTCACTGGGCGAATCAGCTCTCTCACCGCTGTGGCAAGAGAGCGGCGCGTAGCTAACGCCACCTTGTCCCTAGATGGCGTTGGTATAACGTAGCGAGAGAGGTCAGGGTTGTACAAGAGGCAGTTATAAGCGTGGAAACCATGCGACAATAATGTCTTACTTCCTGAAATTGTTTACAGACTTCCAGGTCATGTCAGCAGCTAAAATTCTGCATACAGACTTCTTGCAATGTTAACTCACAGTGGTAAAAAAAGCAACACAGTTTTCGACATGACAAGTCTGACCATTCCCTTGTACGTTCTAGGGGACTGATGACCTCAGATGTTAAGTCCCATAGTGCTCAGAGCCCTTAAATCCGAAAATAACAGTGAGCTGTTAAAAAAATATCTTTCAGCACTTAACGCAGGAATGTTCCTCCTGCGCTGGTTATTTACATGTAGCACCCCGGCAAGAAAGTAACCCAAGTCGAAAAACGACAATTTTTTGATTGTCACTGAAAAATATCTTCAAATGTCCCAACGTGCTCGAAAAATACAATGGAATTTATTGCCAACAATACTTCAGTGAAAATTAAAGGAAGCTTCTATAATTTCACAATTACTTTTACAGAATTAATTCTTTAAGCTGAGTTTCCTCAAGTATTGCATTCTTGAGTTGTGTCAGCGTTGTTGCCGGGATGCGATATGTAGTCCTCAAGTTTGAACTCCCGTCTCCTTCCCCTCCTCATCTTTATTGTTACATTGGCGAATGGTGTGCGGAAAGAGAGACTGTCAGCATCATTCTGATACACAACGCCCTTCTAATGTCTCCAACTGGATTTCTTTAAGCGTATCTGCGATGTCCCGACGCAGACAAAACACATAAATGAAGATATATATTTCTGGAAACATCTTGTAGAACTTGAGGGTGATGTTTCACAGCTTTTGTAACCATCCGCTCGGAAGCAACTAGCTCTGGAATAAGTCCTCGGTGGATTCCTGCAGTTCGCTTTCACCGACTTCTGTTTGCTTCGCCCTTCTGCTTCCTCGTGCAGTGCTGCATAGCGAGATTACGTCAGCCGAAAAAGCTCGCTGATAAGGTTGCACGTAAATATGCCAGTGCAGATTAGTTTCGGCGCAGATTACAAACTTCAGCGATGCTGCCATAATTCCGACACGCGACACCACGCCCAGGGCCCTAGCAACGCAGGCAGGCACTCTTCCTTATCAGGCAAATGCGGCCGCATCAGGTGGCATATGCAGGAAGTAACTGAACAGCGAACTTTGTAGAGATTTACCGTCTACACGTTACTGGTTCTCATACACGATAACAAAAGTGACTATAATATTGCTAAGGAAACGACCATACACAATTTTTTTTATCCGATTACAATAGCATATTAGTACTTTATAAGCAATATCTACAGAAGATGTTAATAGAGAACGCAGCATGTCATTCTCAATGGAGAGAAGTCTTCCGAAGTAAGACTGATTTCAGGTGTGCCGCAGGGGAATGTCGTAGGACCGTTGCTATTCACAATATACATAAATGACCTTGTGGATGGCCGGCCGCGGTGGTCTAGCGGTTCTGGCGCTGCAGTCCGGAACCGCGGGACTGCTACGGTCGCAGGTTCGAATCCTGCCTCGGGCATGGGTGTGTGTGATGTCCTTAGGTTAGTTAGGTTTAAGTAGTTCTAAGTTCTAGGGGATTGATGACCTCAGATGTTGAGTCCCGTAGTGCTCAGAGCCATTTTTTGACCTTGTGGATGACATCGGAAGTTCACTGAGGCTTTTTGCGGATGATGCTGTGGTATATCGAGAGGTTGTCACAATGGAAAATTGTACGGAAATGCAGGAGGATCTGAAGCGAATTGACGCATGGTGCATGGAATGGGAATTGAATCTCAATGTAGACAAGTGTAATGTGCTGCGAATACATAGAAAGATCCCTTATTATTTAGCTACAATATAGCAAGCCAGCAACTGGAAGCAGTTAATTCCATAAATTATCTGGGAGTACGCATTAGGAGTGATTTAAAATGGAATGATCATATAAAGCAAATGCCAGACTGAGATTCATTGGAAGAATGCTAAGGAGATGCAATCCGAAAACAAAGGAAGTAGCTTACAGTACACTTGTTCGCCCACTGCTTGAATACTGCTCAACAGTGTGGGATCCGTACCAGATAGGGTTGATAGAAGAGATAGAGAAGATCCAACGGAGAGCAGCGCGCTTCGTTACAGGATCATTTAGTAATCGCGAAAGCGTTACGGAGATAACAGATAAACTCCAGTGGAAGACTCTGCGGGAGAGACGCTCAGTAGCTCGGTACGGGCTTTTGTTGAAGTTTCGAGAATATACCTTCACCGAGGAGTCAAGCAGTATATTGCTCTCTCCTACGTATATCTCGCGAAGAGACCATGAGGATAAAATCAGAGAGATTAGAGCCTACACAGAGGCATACCGACAATCCTTCTTTCCACGAACAATACGAAACTGGAATAGAAGGGAGAACCGATAAAGGTACTCAAGATACCCTCCGCCATACACCGTCAGGTGGATAGCGGAGTATGGATGTAGATGTAGATAGATGTAGAGGGACAGCATTTCGCAAACAGTAGGCGAAGCCTCCTCAAGTACAGAAAATAGCGTTTATTATTTTAAAGTATAAAACTGAAAACAAAATGAAGACGAAAACCTCTCTGGCCTTCTGAGACTTGCCCAATTCACTTTTGTCTGAGTTATATTAAGGTTGGACTATCACTGACGCACAATGAAAGATTTTTGGGTTACTCTACATGTAAAGAATACCGTTCATTTTCTTACATTATGTAACACTATAGAACAGAATGGATGCTTACCGCTGAAGACCGTAATATATGAAAATAGAGAACGTTTTGTCCAACAGCGGATGTTAATGACTGATCATGATGATGGTTATCTTTTTTGTGAAAGCAACCCGTGACAAAAGGTCACTTTGTTCAACATGTAATGATTGTTCCCTCGGATAGAGTGAAATTCAGTTCTAAATTGTCAGGAAGTGAGCTATTAATAGAACATACGTCATGATATACAATACAAAATACACAACTGAGATTAGATCCCGTTCCAGCAAATCGCCGTTTATGCGAAGTACCCCAGTGTAATCCGTAACATCCATTTCAGAAAAACACGGCACAGCGAAACATATTTTCTCTGAATATGAGACAGAATTCTTCCCTTCTTCCACCTGTTTCTTGTTACTGTTCACACGACACAGCACTTCAGTTTTAAGAAACCTTGACACGATACGCTATTCTCTCTTACATGATTTTTTCGTATATTTTTCTTAACAGTGGTCTTTAGATTATCCACTTTAGCACAGAACACGGGGAAATGTCGTTTTATTCAGTTCAGCAAATTGGAACTGATATGTAACGCACCAATAGATCCAGACGCTGTGCTAACACGGAAAGCGAACTCGACGGTGTAAAAAAAACGTATTTCAGGAAATAAGAATTTCAAGATAATCGAGTTTTAACCAGTTTCGCAGTTCAGTGTTTTCACTACTAAATAAAAGTCAAATACACATCCAATAACAATGAAATGTTTGTATTCACGAAGTAACTGTGACCGGATATTTTACCTAGCTTCCTATGTTGTAAATACAAACATTTATACAATATTTTCAAATTCATGCTACGACAGAGGAGAAATAGGGCAATATGTGTGGCTGTTGCGTCTATCTACTCGTAGAAAATAGTCAGTGCTACAGGCTGTATAAAAATAAGTTAACAAAAACGGCGAAAGTTGTTACAGCAACGGCGAAACTTTTCTAGACAAAGCAAGATAAAAAATAAGTATTTTGTAAGACATTTTACGTACAAAATTCCATTGTATAATGCGGAATTCCTTATTTGAGATAATGAAGTTATGAGTTAATACTTCGCCCTCTGCAAACTTCTCTATGTAGTTTGCGACAGAGGTAGCGAATTGAATGTAATTACAATGAAAGAGGGTGGGTGAATTTTGGGAAAGTAACGCATCTGTGAGAACAATTATAATGAAAACGAAACAGAATGCAGAAGAATCCACACATTCCTTCCATGCTATCGTCAGTGGTTTCTCGGTTTGGAAACAACTTTGTTAGGTTCGGCAAATCACGAACTGGTATTCTCATAATCAGTCCTCTGTCACAATATGTAGTAGGGAAAAGAAATATATTACTGATATTGTGCAATAATGGGGCGAACTGCAGTGTTATGAACTCAGAAGAAAAACTTCAAAACGCAAAGATCGCTAGTAAAGCATTTATTTCGAAAACTGGCTTCGGTAAGACCCGTTACCATCTTCGGTTCTGCAATGGACAGAACCAAGTTGACAGGGTAACAGGTTTACAAGTCAAGTGCATCAATTGTCCATGCACTTGAGAAGTAACATAACTTATGATCTACAAATTCACATAATGAGCGCGAAAGAGTGGAAGAGTAATATACCTTATGATCGACAAATTCACATATGGAGGAGATTATTCGAATTTGTAGAGCATAAGGCATGTTAATTTTCCAAGTGTATGGACAACTAATTTTGTACATTTTTATACGTTACTTGTAAACCTATTACCCCGTCAGTTTGGTTCTAGCCATTGCAGATCCGATGATGGTAACCTCGTCTTATCGATAGTAGCTATGGAAATAAATGCTTTACTAGCGATCTTGGGGTTTTGAAGTTTATCTTCTGAGTTTATTTAGAGGGGAGGAAACGAGGTTTTAAAGTCGCGTTGGCATAGAGGTCAGTAAGAGGTAAATTCCCGCATCCATATGTAATTATGTGTGACTCTCTGGCCATATACACAGCTACCCAAACCACCACGTCTTGTCGGAAGGATATCGCCTAAACACTTACCGGGATTCCTCTATAAAATGAAGTGTTTAGTGGCTGGTGACAGTTGCCTTGTTTTCTTCATGTTTTCTGTCAGGAGAGCGCATAATTATGAGAATGATAGTATTGTTTGGACAGACAGCTTTGAGGTCTGTAGCGCACGTAATGAAATATTTCTAGGTGAGTTCTGTGAAAATTAATAGAACGACAGAAATTGGCACTAAATGTTCAAAATAAAAGATTGGGCTACCGTCTTCATAACATAACTAAGTTTATGATATGAGCCGCCCTCGTCTCCTCATTAGCTACAACAGACAGCATGTTTCGACTTAGACCTACCCTTTTTTGGCAGAAAACAAAATGCAGTCTGCTGCAACATGGTGTACTACAGGTGCAAGCAGAAACAGCGCTATCATGTTTTGTCTTCTGTAAGTCCTACAAAAATATTGACGTTTCATGGAAACAGATGTTAGATATAACATTCCGTGTACTATAGCCTTAAAGATGTTAATAACCCTACGTAAATATAAATTGTACGTGTGAAGTTTAGATCTCCCTTAGCTCAAAATGGTTCAAACGGCTCTGCGCACAACGGGACTTAACATCTGAGGTCATCGACTTAGAACTACTTAAACCTAACCAACCTAAGGGCATCATACATATCCATGCCCGAGGCAGGATTCGTACCTGCGACCGCAGCGGTCGCGTGGTTCCAAACTGAAGCGCCTAGAACCGCTCGGCCACAGCGGCCGGCTTTCCCTTAGCCGTGCTTTTTGATGCAAGATGGTGGCAGTTCGACAGGCTCTAGGAACTCGTTGTCAGGTGCACGCTCTGGCATTTCCCACTAAAAAATAGTCAGATTTTTTCTCGAAGTAACATTCCTAACAAATAACCACTGAAAAGATGCCTGTTCCTCAACCGACTCTCGAGTCACAATAATTTATCGATGATCCCGTCAGCGAAGTGCTTTTCAGCCGACTGCAGTCGAATGCACTCTTACCTCGAAGACAGAGCTGGGAGAGCTGCCGGTGTCGGTACGCCACGTGCGAAGCCGTTCCGCTACCTGGCGCGATGCCGGCGAGGATCGCGGCTTCGGAACCTGCGAGGAGCGAGTTCGACGCCCGTTGGCAGCCCACCACGTGCGCGATGGTCGCGCGGGGCGGGGTGCCGTTCCCACAGCCAGGCCGGGGGACGGCGAAAAAATCGCGACTCGCCTGAACAGGATTTTTGCAAACTAGGACCCGGCCCGTCTTGCGCCGCAGCTTCCCTCCTCGCGAATATGGGCCCCTTGCAAAAAATCTGCGAGGCACCCTAGGTCATTCAACCGGACGCCCCGAGGAGCGCACAAAAGGGAATTCTGCAACGGGGGGGTTTCGATCCGGTCCAGCCGGAGCGCGCGTGAATGTCTCGCCTCGTAATTGGATTCACGAAAGGGAGGGCGGCATCTCAAGATAAATGCGCTCGGAACTCGCGAGCCGCCTGCCTTCAATATTTCGCCATCAAGACGGCGGCGGCGGTGGCGACTTGATGGGAAGATTCCGCTGCACCTGGGAGACTCGAGGTACGTTTGGAACCGGCAGCCGGTCCCCCACCCGCGTTTTGTCGCCTGTTGCTCGCCGTTCCACAGTCGAGGAGGACGCTTCTTCGCAGCGACAGGTTCGTTGCAGTCTGCTCGCCGTCAGTTTGACTTCCTGTCAGATTCTTAAACTAGCTACCCGCATCACACCGACACCGAATTTAAACGTTTAATGCGTTCGTGGAGTTGGCGGTCACGTCTGATAAACAAATTAATTTCATCAAAGGAGCTTTAAAGGTTTTTAGTCATCGAGGTTACTACGGAAGGGGAACTGGAACAGGAGCAGGGTCTGCTTTTGATTTTGGAGGGTGTGGTGCCTGAAAGTAATTTTCGAAATATGTTTCATCTTTGGCGTCTCTGTTCGGGACGAGGGGGAGGGGGCGGGGGAGGGGGCGGGGGGATGACAGTGAAGCCTCAATCCCCTCCAGAGGTTTTCGGCGCTGTTCAGTACGTAGGGTAGCTTCACTATAGATTTTTAATTTCCACAATTCTGTCCACTTTCCCTCCCCTCCCTAGATGTGCAGGATGCAGCTCCGCGTTCTGACCCTGACAGGCCGATCAGATTCGACCGAACGCCGCGTCATCCTCTACCAATGGAGTCACTGGATGCGGTGTGGAGGAGCGTGAGATCAGCACACCACTCGCCCTGCCGTCAACGGCTGTTTTGACCTTGGAACCGATACTTTTCATTTAGATAGCTCCTCAGTTGGCATTACGAGGCTGAGTGCAACCCTTTCAGTCCTCCCGCCAAGGGAAAAATCCCTGGCAGTACCTGGGAGTGAACCCGGGTCCTCCGAGTAGCAGCCAATCACGCTGGTCACTGAGCTACGGAGGCGGACTCCTTATAGATGCAACTTGTCATCACCTCAACTTTTTACTTGCTACACTTGCCTAAGATTTTGATTGTAATAACAAACAATAAAATGTTTAAAATAATACTTTATTTCCTTTAGTGCTTGCTATATCATTACAGCATAACTTAAAAGAAACCGAAATTCGGAGGAGTATATCTTTCCACCAGTGCTTGGTATATGGCTCTGGGCACTATGCGACTTAACTTCTGAGGTCATCAGTCGCCTAGAACTTATAACTAATTAAACCTAACCAACCTAAGGACATCACACACACCCATGCCCGAGGCAGGATTAGAACCTGCGACCGGAGCGGTCACTCGGCTACAGACTGTAGTGCCTAGAACCGCACGGCCACTGCGACCGGCTGCTTGGTATATCATTATGCCATAACGCCAAAGGAATTGAAATTCAGAGAAGTACATTTTTTGGAAAGTGCTGCTCACACATTGAGTCACGTAATTTATTTCAGCACGTTAACAGCCCCAAATTTCCACAACTTTGGCAATGTCGTGTTTTGCACGGTATGTGATCACTCATGCGCAGTCATCACTATGAGCATTTCACGTAGAAAACCGATCCTAATACAGATCCGCAGACTGTTCAAATGGCTCTGAGCACTATGGGACTTAACTTCTGAGGTCATCACTCCCCTAGAACTTAGAACTACTTAAACCAACCTAACCTAAGGACGTCACACACGTCCATGCCCGAGACAGGATTCGAACCTGCGGTCGCGCGGTTCCAGACTGCAGCGCCTAGAACCGCTCGGCCACTCCGGCCGGCTCCGCAGACTGTGGCTATGCAGCTTGTAGATCGGGAGAACAGAACATCTTTCCGTTTTGCCGTCTCAGTTTCTGAATATGGCGGGTTTATTATGGACAACAGAAGTGATCAACGTGAGGATAGGATAGACGCCTTCACCTGGGTGGAATGTTTTCTACAACTCGTCGGGCTGCATCACCATCCATCTGGCGAAGAAGCTAAACACTGGAATCCCTTGCCGTTATCAAGACCCTTAGTTTTATTTCGATATTATCCTCCATAGCTAGCTAAAAAGATTAGAAATTGCTAAATAAATCAGTAAATTGTTGTTTGGCCTTGGGGGGGGGGGGTCGTCGTGACTCCCATGACCTCCCCCTTAGATCCGCGCCTAAGTGCACGCACAGTGATGGAGAAGGAACTCGATTGTCGTCTTTTGGGAGAAGCATTAGAGGGACAGCTCGAGGGGAGCTGCCAAATACCAGACCTGCTTTTTAACCACAGCGTAACCTCACTCTCTTGCGTTTTTAAGACTGCAACAAATAAATAATTATTGGTCTCCGCAACTGGAGCAAAATACCAGAAAAAAACATTATAGGTGACAAATGCACCTAATACATCGTACCATTGCAGAACAGACAAGAGCCGGTGTTCCAACTTATCCATTTGATACTAAAGGTACAGAAAGTGGAATCATCTCGTATAATTACAGAAAGCCACTAAATCCAAAATGGAAACAATATTGTCTGAAACAAGGAAGAAAGGTTACTATGTTACACATTGACAATTCATAAGTACGGGTTTACATTATCAGTTAGTTGTACGAATTTTTCCGGCGTTACTTTCACCTCTGTAAATATCTCTTGTTTGGCAAAAACACCAAAAGGCTACGTCCTACTGTAACGTGTAGGATGAGACAGAGCTTAGCAAATGCGAGTGATACGACCAACTCATGTTGCCTAATTCTGTAGTTGACCTATTTATCTTTTATTAATACAGTCGTATTTATTGGTATTATGATTTAGTTAACTTGCTTGTTCGGTTATGTATTCATTTATTTATTCGTGCATGGATGAAATGACCATGCTGTGGTACGCTTCACTATGAACAGCAACACTATAACACGAAACGATGTCTAGCGAAGTACTGGGTGCCTTACTTTTTATGTGCAGACAATGTTATACAGAATGTAATCAGAACCGAAATGTGTTAGATATCACATGAAAATATTCAACTTTTGTAATCTGTCGTCGTCTGTTGCGTATAGTATATTGGTATGTTGATAATAATTGCTTTCGGACTGTCTAATCACAACTAAATAAAACACTATTTTTGCGCCATACGCGTTTCGCCTTTATTCTTTGCAAGACCTCTTCGGTGCCCTGGAATATTTACATTTTTTGTCTATACTATTAGTTTAAACTTAACGTTGTATGTACAGATTATACACCGTTCTGGCACTTTTTTCTTTTGTATGATGTTTATTTGTAGTCATAATTTAGAATTCTACTTAAAGTTTTCGTGGATGTTGGTCTACATGTTGCTTTCTTGTTCCTTTGTTACAGGTATTCTTCTTCTGATAACTGCCATATGAAATTTCGTTTTCATGTTTCACAGCACTAGGAAGTGAACACACGTTTTCGTGTTATGCTTTGGATGCTGTTGCCAGATGTCGAATGTTACTGCCCGCTACCGAATGTGTTGTTGTGGTAACTGTGATCTCTTTGTGTGTTTGAAATGGTATTTGTTTTGGTATGGTGGAGGGTGCCTTTTACGATTACTAGTCATTCATTCCCTTTTCTATTCCACTCGCAAATCGAGCGACCAACAGAATAATGGCTGTACGAATGCGGGGGTTGCCCAAAAAACATGAAAACACCGCGAGAATTGGATGCTTGAACGTAAATGGAGATCCTGTCCAAGTCTACAGACTGCGCTGTTGTAATTTCATTTGACCACAAACGGCAGGTATGCAATGTCCTCCGTACCTTGCAAGTGTCAGTCATGGTCAGAATAGTGTTCTGTGTAGTTAGTTGTTAGAGCATTATGTAAGAGCTAAGTGACTTCGATCGTGGGCAATTTGTTGGTGCTCATATGGTGAGTAGGTTCTTTGGTAACCAAGGTAGGCCAAGTGTTCGGTGTTTCCAGTGGCACCATATCGAAGATCTATACCGCATCCGCTAAGTCACAACGCAGACGAAAGCGCGTGCTGAGTGGTCTAGACAAACCGTCATTGAAAAGGATTGCGACGAAAATTAAGACGACGAAAGCTGCAAAAGTCATTGCAGATCTGAATGTCACCTTCGCGAACCCTGACAGCACCAAAACAAGAAGGGTGTCCTGTAACATGGGAAGTGCAGGGCGAGCTGCAATTTCGAAACCACACGTCAGTGATCAAATCCCTGTAACACTATAACGTGGTGCCAAACCCATTAAACCTGGTCTATGGAGCAGTGGAAGAATGTCTTTTGGTCGGATGAGTCTTCTTGTATACCATTTCCAGCTTCTGACCGAGTTTTCGTCCCAAGAGCGAAACATGGGGGGGGGGGGGGGGGGGGGGCAGGGGAGGGGAAAGGGGGGGCAGCCATATCGTGGTAATCCATGGGCCCCATGGTTACTTTACAAGGTCGCGTTACTGTCAAGCATTATGCCGATTAGGTCCATGCCGTAGTAGATGTTTGTTCGCCAATGGTGATGCTATGTTGCAAGATGACAGGGCTCCTGGTCATACGGCTAGCATCGCCCAAGACTGGTTTTGTGGGCACGAGGATGAAGTATCGCATCTGCCCTGGCCACCACAGCCACCAGATCTCAATATGAGCCTTGTGGCCTATTTTGAACAGAAGTGTGGGCGATGACTATCCTCCTCCATCAACGTTACCTAAACGTGACACTATTTTTGCAAGAATAATGATATACCATTCCCTCGAAAACCACACAGGACCTGCATTTATCCATTCCGAGACGACTGGAAGATGGTTTGAATGCCAACGGTTTTCCTACATCGTTGGTTGGTTGTTTGGGAGAAGAGACCAAACAGCTAGGTTATCGGTCTCATAGGATTAGGGAAAGATGGGGGAGGAAGTCGGCCGTGCCCTTTCAAAGGAACCATCCCGGCATTTGCCTTCCTACATCGTATGGGCATGATTACGTGTTGGGTTTGTTGGGTTTTCATATTTTTGTCCAAGAGCTGTACGTCCTACGCCACCAAAGTCTCGGTTTCCTAGATGTTCGCGAACTCACATGGCCAGCACGATCGCTGTAGTCCTCACTGTGCAGGCGTGGGACGAGATAGAGCAGCGTCTGAACAGAGCCGCATTACTGGCACCATCCACTGACAAGGTGACGGTTACATGGAATACTGTATCACAAGATGTCAAATGTTATCTGAATGATGCTAGGCAAGACTGTAGGACTGTATTCCAGAAGGAGACGGTTGTACGCGGTACAAAAATGTTGTCAAAGACGATCTGCCAACAGGTGTACGGCACTGAGATTGTGATCATACTCAGCGTATAAGGTGGACAAAACTTCATGCGTGAGGGGTCATCACTTCAGCTTGTTGATATGCCTTTATCAATTCTCAGACTCCCTGGACATTCTGAATCAAAACTATTTAGTTATGAAAAGAATACACAATTAAAAGAGAAAACTCATTCGGTTACATTTATACGATAATAGAAGAAAAGTAAACATGAGTTTTTAGAAGAAATAAACATGGGTCAGGAAACGTGACATTTGCAGATGATTGAGAATGAATGGTTAGGAGCTACCATTTACTTTTCGTATGAAATATTGTCCTAATTAGTGCAAATATATTTGAATGTTAACATTTCGATTAGGTCCCCGTCTAATTGGGATACAATTTCACCCACAGCCCGTGATTGGAGAGTTTAGCACATTTTGCTGCTGATGTAAGACTACAGTTAATGCTCCAAAATGAACCAAGGTAGACAGCTGGAGGCTGGCCTGTACCTCGGCCTCCCAAGTTCACCTGCGCTCAATACTTTGAATTTTTCTATCTGGGATTATCTCGAAATTCAGGTATACTGTTGAAGAAATAGAGCATAAAAGTCTCTAGTGTTCTCGAATACGAGATAATGTGAGGGGTGCTTGAAAGAATTCGTAACTTATTGCAAAGACGAGGGCAGAACTGCATCAAAATGCGAGGACGACACGTGCAACACCTCGTCTAACACGTAAGAGTGTACAGTAAATGGTAATACATTACGCTTATGAACATACGGAATGTGGAAGGATTTGAACAGATTCTACAGCACTGTGTGCTGCATACAATAGAGGTACAGTTCGCAGACGATGGTAGTTTGTATCAGAACGGCAGTGCACTCCATCATAAAGTAGCATCTATGAGGCAACGACCCGTAGACAATAACATTCCGGAAATGGCTTGTCCTACCAGAGCCCTGATCTGAAACCAACGGAATACCTTTGGGATGAGTTAGAACATCGGCTTCGCTCCAGACCATAGTGTCCAACATCGGTACCGTCTGTAGTTTCGCCTCTTGAGGAAGAATGGGCTGCCATTCCTCCGCAAACATCCAGACCCTTCACTAAAAGTGTACCTAGCAGAGTGCGAGCGGTCATAAAGGCGAAGGGTTGGACACAACCCAATTTAATGACCACTAATAGATGTCCGGATAGTTTTGATCAACAGTGCACTTTGACACTGGAAAAAATCTTCGAAGACCATTTTAGCGACATAACATATGTGGAACTTAATAAAACAGTAACAAAATAACAACGCCCCAAAAAGTCGTTCCCGGTAAAGAAAAGAGGTCCCACATATGTATGCCCACTGTCCCAGATGCAAGCAAACACGCAACTCAGTTGAAAATAAACACTAGCTGAGGGAAATGGATGAAGAAGACGTTGGTCTATCAACATGTGATGTGGACTTTACAAGAATCGCCTCATTAGTCCCTGTTTCATGGGTGAATCCTAACTAGCCACCAGAATCTACAGCTTCTAACAGATATGCTGCCGAAGTTACTGGAAGAAATCTCTCCGGATATAAAGCAGTCTATGTGGTACGAACAGAACGATTCCCGTTCCTATTCCGCACAGATAAATACTGCCCCTCTTATGAAAGAACGCTTGGAGGTCGTTCAGTTGGTTGGTAGGTAGAGAAACAGAAAACTATCAGGTCGCTCATCAGACTGGACACCTCTGGATGTGTATCCGTGTTGATGGCCCGCAAGACTTCACCAACGACTCCCGAATCATAAAATGTAGCCTCTACTGCAGTAAGTCCAGATGACTTGCAATGTGCAGTAATGTCTGTTCGGATTTTCTATGTAACATTATATCAGTGCTCATTGTCAACATTTTGAGTTCTTGATTTGAGAGTCATCATAACAAAAAATGAACCGTACATATGTTACGTTTTTCCTTATATTTGGTACTTTAGGGCAAACATTTGTGCGAGTTCTCGTTACGGACAGCCAGTGTCGGCGGCGCTATTATCTAGTTCCACATAAGCTGTAGCTAACACTATTGCGGTCTCTGTCAATTTGCTCTCATACTGTTTCACCCGCAGTTTGTCTATCGTTTATCTGAGAACATTTTGGAAGACTTAATCTCAATAATAGCTATTGACGAACGAAATCTCTGAACGTCATTCTGTCTTAGACTGTGTTAAGGAACGTTGCGAAACGGTGTGTTCAGTCGATAGCTGCTAGGTGAAGACGTTCTCATTAATGTTGGCCAAATAACTTTAGGAGGATTGTATATCTATTCACAATTAAATGTTAGTAGCTAGTGGCGTGTACTTCAAACGGATAATCCAGTATTACCGCAAACGGACATTAAAGAAATTAGATTTTTAGGATCAGCAAGATACGAGTTGAAAGTAGTTAAGGCTTGGCTTTAATTAACATGTAAATGAGTAAAATTAAGTGGGTTAAAATTCTCTTGCAAAGGTCATCATTACGGAGAGAGAGAGAGAGAGAGAGAAGATGAATATATTATCATGAGTTGGAGGTGGTAATTGTCTTATTCAGAAGATGACGAGTTGTCCGCCACAGAAGGAGACAGTCACAGACAAACAAACAGCTCTCCTAAGCATCTTCTGATCACATTTTAACGTTCTCGTATTTAGGAAAGTCAGTTTACTGGGGAACTGAAATTGATCCCAGTAGTATGAGCAAATTACAGACCGCGTTTCAAGTACCGAGGCGCTGTTTCCCATCAGACTTTGCTTTTTACTGCTCTCCACAGGGTACGGCGTCATGTCGAAACACCATTCTCCACAAAACAGTAACGGTAGGTTGCACGTGAGCTGCTTTGGGTGCGCAGTAACATTCGCCGGACGGTCGTTGAGGAGGCACTTTTGGAAGCCTAGATTCATCTGGGCAGTCATTTGCTCCATAGTTGCATGTCTATTCGACCGTACGCGTCTTCGTAGCCGTCGCTCACCACCGCAAACTATGGGTCGTGGTGCACCACAGTTGCCTAGTCGCAGGTTTTGGATAGCGCCATTTTGCCACGCACGATGTACACTGATAAGCCAAAACATTATGACCACTGCCCATCGCAACGCTGGACCCAACCTGGTGGCGTTGCGGGCACGGGACGTGGTATGAAAAGTATTTAAGTGGAGCAGACACGGACGGGGGATCACCCAAGCGAAGATATGCTGCAAATGGGAAAATCAATTGAGATAAGTGACTTTGAAAAAGGGAAGATTATTGTTACGTAGAGCTTTTCGCCCGAGCATCCCAAAAACGGCAAAGCTGGTCGAATGTGCACTTGTTACAGTCGTGAGTGTCTACAGAAGCCGCGCGGGCTAGCCGCGCACGGTCTCAGGCGTCTTGTCACGGTCCGTGCCGCTCCCTACGTCGGAGGTTGGAGTCCTCCCTCGGGCATTGGTGTGTGTGATGTCCTTAGGTTAGTTAGGTTTAAGTAGTTCAATGTCTAGAGGTTTGATGACCTCAGATATTAAGTCCCATAATGCTTAGAGCCATTTCAACCATTTTTGAAGATCTTACCACAAATTTCCATCTACAGAAAGAGGTAGAAGGACAGTGAAACTACTACTACGCGCTAAATAGTTGCACGTCCGCGACTCTTGCAGAACGTGCGGTCCGAAGGATTGTCTGCTCTGAAAAGCGGAATAGATGGTGGTCTGTAGCATCTCTGCCGAAAGAGCACAGTGTTGGTGTACGCACACTATGTACATCGTAAATCGCAGCTACCACTCCTACGTGTTCACATGTTGATCCAACGACATCGTCAGTTAAGAGTGCAGTAAGTACCGTCGGGATTCGACCGTCGATCAACGGAAACGTGTCAGTTCTTTGGGTGAATCACATTTTTGCTACACTAGGTAGCTGGTCGTCTCCACAAACGCCGTCATCGGGGTGAACGGTTGCTCGAAACGTGCAGCCCGAAACGTGTTCAGGCTAGGAGAAACAATGTTATGCTATGGAAGACTTCTTTGTCTGCATGGGACGAAGACACGCTGACAGCTTCGAACCACCTACATCAATTCAGCTTGACGTCTTCTCGACGGTGATGTCACCTTTCAGCGGTATAACTGTCTGTGTCTGGGAGCCAGAACCGTGCTAGGGTTTGAGGAGCATTGATATCTCGGCGACCAAATTCGCCTGATGTAAATCCTATGGAAACCATGTGGGTCGCTATCGGGTGCCATCATCGCGTACGAAAATCAACGGCCCGTTATTTACGCGAGTTACATGACCCGTGCGTGGACATCTCACGCCACATACCCTCACAAATCTACCAACAAACCGTCGTATCCCTGATACGCAGAATCAGTGTTGTATTTCTTTCCAAATACGGACAAACAAGGTAGTAAGCAGGGGGAATAATGTTTTGGCTCACCAGTTTATTTCAATACGGCGGCAAGCGAATTGTTTACAAACTTAGCCATTTCGGAAATGCTTCCACCTTGTCCCGAAAACTGATGCCCTTTTGGCCGTTAGCTAAATCGCTCCGTTTTCGCGTTACGACTACTGTACTGTTTCCCATGTGGCCCGGACGCGCTTTACACACCCTCCACTGCAAGCGTGCTACCTGCCGTTTGTGAATGGTTATTGAACGTCCAACGGAGGCGGTGGTCACATTAATGTAATTGGACCACCACTCCACTGGCGCATTTCAGGCTGTTATTTAAAGGTTCGAGAACCGATCCGCTTTGTACTTATTACGGCGCCGTGTCTCGATGTCTTTTTCATACAACGTCATTTGTCTGATGGAACCTGAGGACGGTGACAATACACTTCACTGACACATCACGTTAACTGGATGCTTTTATCCTGCGCACAGTACGATGCACGGAAATTACAGTGTTAACACGCGCATGCAAGGCTCTGGAAGACATTGTTAAAAAGATATGAACATGCTCCCTGCACTAGACACGGTGGACAGAGAGGATCAGAGGGACGTTTCCACTAGGTCCAGCAACAAGTGTTCCTTCCCTCCTCCTCCCCCCCTCCCGCCACCCCATCCCTCCAATCCCCACCAAGTCCAGTGCGGAACACAGCACGAACCGTTTTCGGAGAGTCCTATACACGTGGCGCGTCCGCCACCAGTTGCATGGGCCGAGCGCGAATACGGCAGGGCACATCGCCCATTTACCCTCCCCAGCCTCCCCCCCCCCCTCCACACCCCTCGAGAGGACCAAACGGGCCCTGGAGCTCGCCAAACAACTACCCGCCCGCCCTTGCCGGCAAATTTGCATTTGCACAGATCGCGAACTTGCCTTGCCATTTCTTTTTATGCGCCCGACGCTCTGCGAAAACGGCGGGAGGTGGCATGGCCAACCTGACGGACTGAAAACTTCCCCTGGCAGCAAGGGAGCCGGTACCTGTAGAGGAATGCTCTGCGCGCGCCAGTTATCTACCCGTGGAAGCTGTCTCTGAATGATTCATTTTTCTCTGCTACCTTTGTTAACGTGTACCGTAAAGTCTTCAGTTAGTTACACGTACAGAGAACATTATCTGATATGAATGAGCACGCAACAATAAACAATACTCTATACGCTTGGCCGGCCGGTGTGGCCGTGCGGTTCTAGGCGCTTCAGTCTGGAACCGTGTGACCGCTACGGTCGCAGGTTCGAATCCTGCCTCGGGCATGGATGTGTGTGATGTCCTTAGGTTAGTTAGGTTTAAGTAGTTCTAAGTTCTAGGGGACTGATGACCATAGATGTTAAGTCCCATACTGCTCAGAGCCATTTGAACCATTTTTTTCTATACGCTTATGATACAGCCCAATCGGCTGATTCACATTTTAAAAAAAATATATTTAAATGCTACAATAAAATTTTCAATTATTAAAATGAAAACCATGACAATAATAATCAAATACGACATAAAATTTAAATTTGCTGTAGGCGATAAAAGAAAAAACAGCTTGATTCACATAATTGCGATATGAATTTCCAACAACACATGTTTAGAGTTAAGGCGTACAAAATATAACTGGACAAATGGATGAATAAAAACATATCTGTAGGTGGGGGTTTCGAGAAAAAGAGTTAAGAATAAAAGTGTATAATGATATGATAAAACCTCAATACTAGGCACGAGCGAAGTATGGCTTCTGAGGGAAAATTATTAAGCAAGCGGAGAAGCACGAGAAAAGGGGCTACTAAGATCTGTATTATATGAAAATTTAATACACGAAAACATAGAAACTGACTTACAAAAGTCACTAGTTGTTACAAATGCCCTTGTTGAGACGTGAGAGAGAACCAGCATACATGGCTACACGTATGTCTCACGGGACAATGCCACTGCAGACGTTGCAATACGTCTCAACAAGAACAGAGGACACAATTGTAGAATTAGAACACCATTGGGGAACTCTGAATACTTCGAAATAAGACAAGGACTTAAGCAAGGAAGTATTCTATCTCCTGCACTTTCTAATGTTGTGATGGATGGAATGAATAGGGCAGTTTAAGATATAGTAAAAGAAAAAGACAAAAAAAAATGATTTTTGCAGACGATATGGTAATATGGGGTGATAAAGAGGTAGATGTACAGTTACAACTTGATGCGTGGAAGGGAATAACGAATAGGTATGGATTAAAAATAAATAAAGATAAGAGTCAAGTGATGGTATTTGGAAGAGAGAAAGGGATCAACAGAAATATTACCTTGAATGGAGAACCCCTCAAAGTGGTAGAAGATTTCACTTATTTAGGGAGTGAAATATCTAGGGATGGAAGAATAACTGACGAACTTAATAGGAGGTTACAGAAGGGAGGCAATTTCTGCCAAACAATAAAACACCTGATTTGGAATAAGGAAGTTTCAGAGAAAGCAAAACTCCTTATGTATAAGAATTATAACTTCCCTATTGTCACCTGTTGTGGAGAAACATGGACAATGACAGAAAGGGACTGGAGCAGACTGCAAGCACGGGAAATGAAATTTATCAGAGCAGTTAAGGGAAAAACAAGAACGGACAGAGTAATGAATGTAGAGATTAGACAGGATCTTAAACAAGAAAGTATGAGAGATGAAACTGAAAAAAAAAGATATTAAGATGGTCTGGGCATGTTAAGAGGATGCATGGGCAGAGACTCCCCAAAATTATGGAAGAACTAAAGATGAATGGGAAAAAGACCTAGAGGGCGCCCAAGAACACTGTGGAAAATGCGAGTGAGAATATCTGTGGAAAAGAGAGGTGTGACCTGTCAGCAAGTGGAGGAAGAAAAGTGGTGGGAGGAACGAGTCAAATGGAGAGGACTCCTCAGCACCGAGACCCGGCAGTAGCTGGAGCGGGATCCGGATATAAATAGATAGAGAAGAACAAGTAACGTGGAGCGACCAATGAAACGAAGAAGTTCTGCTCTTTATTTGGGAGTATTTTACTTTGTGGTTGACACTTCTCTTTTAACTTTTTCATATCGCGTATATATATATGACACTTCGCAAAACTTTTCAAACAATAGGATGTACTTCTAATGATGTTCTATACCTCGTACAGAGAGGACACTGCAATGATTTAACTCGTACCGTTATATGCAGCGAGACATCCACAAAAATAACCAGGAAATATACAGAAATGTGAGGCGGAAGTCGGCCTACACAGCGCAATTACATACCCGTTACACCATGTTTACGTCGCAGTTGTGGTGTAAAATCTCGTAACGTTGAGGTCGCAGGTGCTTGTCCCACTTTGGGTATGAGTAGTGTTGTAAACGTTCACTCACAATATGTCCATTATAACAAAGCAAGATAATAACAATAATAATAATAATAATAATAACTGGTGAGAAATATAACCCGGCCAAAAACACTGAAACACAGCTCAAATATAAAAACAAAAATAGTACCTCCCCGATCACAGGGCACAAAACACCTGCTAAGAAGTAGACCTACTTCGCTGCATTTAATTACCGTAATTTGGTCAACATCTTAGTACATAAAAATATGTTATTAGTGCTAACCACGTAGGAGAGTTCGTTTTCATAACTTGAGACGTACGTACGTATCGAGGAGATAGGTTTTAGTTTTTTGTAACAGAACCGCTACAGTTAATAGCACTGGGTATCACAAAAATTACCAACTTACAAAGTCACAATCAACAGATTACTGAAACAGTGGTAAAGGAAATACACGAGAGAATATTGTCAATGGACTGACGATACTACTTATCCGACATAAAGGCTTCAAATTACATGTCACGTAAACAACTGAACCCTTTCGAAATCACAAACTACGGAATAAGGACACTCTCAACATAAAGTATCGGTAATGAGTTCGCAACAACCGCAATGAACTGCCTCATGCCCGAAACTCTCTCATTCACAGAAACTGAAGACAAATGTGACAGAACTTTTTATCAATTTTCGATTCGATGGTAAGGTATAAGCTACATTTTCAAAGACATTCATCATCTGGATTTGCAGCTACTTGTGTTTACCGTGTTTGCAGTTAAAATAGTTGGAAGTAAGGTCCGCCAGTTATGCAAAAGACCGTTTTTTCATAGGTTACCTAAAAATTAAAGCCAATGAGAATATATGTTTGTTATGTGCATTGAGGCACCGAAAGTTCACTTACCATATTCCCTGGTTCATTGAATGTGAAAAAGCTGTGAAACCTGAGGTGAAAGTTTTATCTTCTTCCGATTTACTTTTATTTTTCTTCGTTACGCTGCAATGTCTGTCAATGTGGCCGTACATGTTGCAATTGAAGTACCGTCGCCCCTTATTGCCAGTGCTTGTGCACCTGTTTTCCTTGAACATGCCTTTTCCCTGTGAAGACTGCTTAACTCTCTGGCTCTGTTACTTCTTGTAACAGCTTTGTTTTTATAAGATCTGCACCGATTTTTGTTCCTGAGCTTCCACTTCACATTATGATCCCTTTGTATGATTCGTGCAAACCGGCCAATATTCGTGTTCCAAGCCACTCATCACTGATAGAAAATATAAGTTTTCCTGTTTTATGAACGGTTGTCATGATTTTGTTCTTAAATTTTTAGACGCAGTGTCAGAAAACGTAACTTGTCTACCACCAAGGATCATATATTACACACAACCTGTACCACAGAATGAATTCAAAGGCAAGATCACCAATACAGGAAGACAAAATTATTATGTAGTAGAATGTGCTTTCTAGCATTAAATGTGGAACTCGTAATTAGCAGTATGCGGTGCATTCGGGAACACAACCGGTAACGTGATAAGACTGATCCTAATGGAATACGGAATTACTGCTTTATTTCGTCGACCCCTTCTGTTGTACCATTTCAGTGTTATCAGTAATCAGCATTCATGAACAACTTACAAACTACAGAATAGTCTGAGTAGTGCCCCTAGTAATTTTCTTGATGTTGGTGTTCTGACAACTTGCCTTAGGATAAGATTATTTATTTCTTACGAAGAAGCAAACAGAAACAAAACTGACTACTATAAATTACTAGAGGAAGTGGTTCAAATTTCGGATAGAGTGTAAATTCGGGCTAGCTAGATATCTGTAACTGGGATGAGTTGAAGCCTATCAGAAACGATGTAAAACAGCACTCCACGCCAAGTCAATTGTTCTGTGAAACCGCCACGACAGTTCATTGTTCCATGCGATTGTAGTCAACGTAACTCAATTTCATCTTAAGACTTTTGTTGGCATGCATTCATTATTTTTCCATATAGTTTCTGTGTTCACGAATATTCTTCTCTTTAGTGTGTCATATTGAGGGTAATCATAGCTGGTAGAATATCTTTAATTTCAATAGATATTAATTACTTTTCGTTGTCTTGTATTTAAGCTAACAATTACGTACCGTTAGTAGTAATGGACCAAATTCATGCTACTGTGCATGGTCTAAATTTGGGCTATAGTCAGATGATTCACCATTTTCTCAATATGATTGTCGAGAACAAAGTCAAAAAATTTTTCGGAGTGAAAGAGGAGAAACGAATAGAAAGAAATATGATCAAAGCAACTCGTCAGCCGGAAATAAAACTGTAGAACAACTCCCTCAAGACGTCTCACCCCCTTCGGATAGTTCTCTGCTGGAAACATCTGTCGTGTTAGTCACTTTAATTCAGAAGATTCAGCCAAACTGGTCTTCTTCATCGCCTGTTAGTTCGTGTGACATTTCTCCTGTTCGTACGGTAAACGCAGTAAAAAGCAGCAAAAGACGTAAAGCCGTAGAATGTGTTCTGATAACTGGCACTCCTTATAAATAATGTTATAAACGTTTCCTACTGAGGGACAATTTCTAATAATCCTCCCAAACGAAAAACAGTGAAAAATAAACCGACGTTTCACCAAAAAGAATGTGAACTCTTATTCAAAGAAGTGAAGATAGAAAAAAAATAAAAGAAAAGGAAAAGTACAAATGGAAATGGACGAAAAAGCAGGAATGTTGACGACGAGTATTTTAGACATCGCTACAGGAAAAAACAAGCCAGACAGTGATGACGCAGAAGGCATTTTTTGTGAAGGAAACTTTTCTGATGTGCAAGGAGAGCTGTGTATTATGTGCATTATGCGCAGTATGTGGGCACACCATGAATGTGCAGCGGCTGAGAAAAGCATTTATATTGGACACTTTTGTCAAGAGAATAGGAAGTGACCATATTTTTTGATAAACCAAAGTGATTTAAAAATAAAAATATACCGTTTTATTTTTCAACTTTGGTATAAAATGTTTCTAATATTCAACTCTATAAAAAATTCTTTTTCATTCATTTTGCTGAGTTTTATGAATGATTTCTCGGCATTTTTAAGACTATCCCAAATTTAGACCACACCTCTAATTTGTATCAACTTGCTAATATTTTTTAAGTCCAAAATATGAAGCTTTACTGAAAGTATGTTACATTTTACCATAATGGTTTAAAGCAGGAATTTCAAAGTATTGCTTGCTGCAAGAGTCTAATTTATTTTCAGCAGAACGTTAGTTACGTCTTAAGAAGTATATGGTAGCACAAATTTAGACCACTTCGTCTACATACAAATCTGTATTGAAAAAGTTTGGGTCGTGTAATGACTTTGACGTACAGTTATGGGACTTGTTTCAGATGCCATTTGGGGTGATTATTTTTGTACGCGAAAGACCTCAAATGACTACCTTGAAGAGAAGCGTGGCGCCTACCTAACAATCGTTTTAAGTATAATCGTTCTTTTGGCGAAAATGGGCTGTTTAAGTAGGAATAAAGTGACGTCACGCAACAGCTGCAGTTGCAGTCCAGAAGAAGGTGATAGTTACCAAACGCAAAGGAAAAACAGTGTTCCATACAAGATGTGCAGCTATTACTTGTACGCGCAGCCACACCGAACTGGTCACGTATAACATGCGACAAATGTGTGAGTTTTAGTCTGCTGCGAATTGTGCAATCGAATTTTCTGTTCGTTACCCCTTGCTCTTATATTTTATGAATTGAGAGAATTACACGTTAAGTTGATCCTTAACGTAACTTATCGCCCGTATGTTCTTGTATTTGCGCAGTTCTAATTCAAATTCAACTTCGTCCTAGATTCAAACAGATACACGAAGCTCGAATTTTGTTCACAATATCACTAAAAAATGATGCTGCGCTGTCATAATCATGTCTCATAATCATTTTTTTCGGATAGGGCATAGTTCAAAAAGAAGAATGATGTTCTTTTCATCCTCTGTTCCCTAAGCAGTAGTTAGAGATGTAAAGTAATAATCAATTCCAAGGTCGGCTTGGACACCACACTAGCCGTTTTTACTGTTTGTACAACGAGGAAACTTATCTTCCTGACACGGAAATGATGTGAATGAAAACTTTATTGCTATGTTCGTCGTAAGTGATGCACGATAACGTGAGTTAAGTGTCAACTAGATCTGCGTAACAGGTTCGCTTACACGGCTCCTTGAAGTAGACCGCGCGCGCGCGTCTGTACGTGTTTGTGATTCTAACAGATGAAACGGAGTATCATGCAGTCATGATTTGTTTACCTTTTCTTCTTGTGTGGGCGTGGCTTATAACCAACGGAAACTCAATGCGCAGTGGTTAGCACACTGGACTCGCATTAGCGAGGACGACGGTTCAAACCCGCGTTCGCCCATCCGGATTTAGGTTTTCCGTAATTTCCCTAAATCGCTCCAGGAAAATACCGGGATGGTTCCTTTGAAAGGGCGTGGCTGATTTCCTTCTCCATCCTTGACTCAATCCGAGCTTGTGCTCCGTCTCTAATGACCTCGACGTCAATGGAACGTTGAACCCAATCTTTATTCCTTTTCCTTTTTGGAAACTCATTCATAGTTGGTGAAGGTTTTATGAAGCGAAAAATTATTCACTTTTTGCACTTCAAAATTTGGCAACTCGATTCAAATTTGGCCGTATTTCTTTTAATGATAATCCACGTGAAGCAAGTCACAAGTATGATATTCCAAATGAAAATATTGAGAAACTTCAGAGGACGATAGTGGCTGATCTGCGACTAAGGTGTGTGGAAGAGCAGGAGACATGCGCATAGCAAGATAAACTGCGCTTCATTTCACGCAAAGAGTTACGTACGAGGAATTTTCGTACAAAATGAGTGGCAATTTTGCTACAGGCGGACTTCTTTTTACGTCAGTACAGGGCTGTCGACACAGATTCCATTAGGAGTAATACAGGAGCAGGCCTAATAACGAATAAGAAAATAATGCTGGTAAGCTACTATCAGTAGTATTGTGGACGCATTATGTCAGCCAAGAAAGATACGAAGCTATCACCTTCCACAGCAGTACAAATTTATATGCCGCCCAGCTCCGCTGATTATGAGGAAATTGAAAGAATGCAGGACGGGATAAAGGAAAATATTCAGGTAGTTAACGGAGATGAAAAATTTACTGGTAAAGGGTCAATGGAATGGGCTACAGGAAAAGGAAGAAATAGTAGGACGACATGAACTGGATGAAAGAAATAAAAGGGGGAGTCGTTTGGTAGATTTGGTAGCAAGATTTAATGAGTAGCAACTCTTGTTTTAAAAGCGATGACAAAAGGTTACGTACGTGGAAGAGATCTGGGGGCACTGGAAGTTTTCAGATTAACTATATAATAGTAAGACAGAAATTTCGAAACGAAAATTAAGACATTTCCAAGGATAGATGTGGCTTGTGACCATAATTTATTGGTTATAAGCTGCACATTAAAACTCAAGAAATTGCAAAAAGATGGAAAATTGAGAAGATGAGACCTGGATAAATGAAAAAACCGGCCCGTGAGAGTTTCAGAGGGAACATTCGGGAACGTTGGACTGAAACATGGGAAAGGAATGCAACAGAAGACTAATGGGTAGCTTTGAGAGACGAAACAAATAAGGCAGCAGAGGATCACACAGGTAAAAAGACAAGGCCTAGCAGAAATCCCTAGATAACACAGGAGATAGCGAATTTAACGAACGAAAGGCGGAATTATAAAAATTCAGCAAATGAAGCAGGCGAATATGAAATAGAAACTGAAATAGAAAGCGCATTGTGGATATGCAGGGATGGCTAGAAGATAAATGCAAGGCTGTAGAAGCATGTATAAATAGGGGAAAGATAGATGCACCTACAGAAAAATTAAAGATACCTTTGAACAAAAGAGAAGCAGTTGTATGAATATCAGCAGCTCAAGTGGCAATTCAGTGCTAAGCGAAGAAGGGAAAGCTGAAAGCTGGAAGAAATTTATAGAGAATCTATAAAAGTGAAACAAATTCCAGTACAATATTATAGAAAGAGAAGAGAAACTAAAGTGAAGATGAGATGGGATACTGCGAGAAGAATAGGGCAGAGCACTAAAGACCAAAGTGGAAGCAATGATCCTGTAGTAGACGACATCCCCTTAGAATTATTCAGATCCTTGAGAGAGCCAGCCATGAAAAAATTATTCTATGTGGTGTGGAAGAAATATGAGACTGGCTAACACCCTCAGACTTCAAGAAGAATGCAGTAATTTCAAGCTCAAAGAAGGCAGCTGCCGACAGGTGTGAATACTACCGAATCATCAGTTTCATGGTTATAAAACAATGACACGAATTATATAGAGAAGAATGGAAATCTGGTAAAAGCAAACCTCAGGGAAGAGTAATGTGATTTCCTAAGAAACGTAGGAACGGGGAGGCAATATCAAAATTACGACTTAACCCAGCAGAAAGAATGAAGACAGGCAAACCTAGGTTAATAAAATTTTTAGATTTACAGAAAGGTTTTGACAATATTGACTGGCCTACATTCCTTGAAATTTTGAAGATGGAAGGGATGAAACAGGGGGAGAGTAAGTTTATTTAGAACTTTTACAGAGACCAGACGGCAGTTATAAAAGTCGAACGACGTGAAAGGGAAGTAGCGCTTGAGAAGGGAGTGACAAAGGGTTATAGTTAGTCCCCGCTGTTATTCAGTCTGCATCTCGAGCAAGCAGTAAAGGAAACCAAGGAGAAATTTAGAAAGGGAACTGAAATTCAGAGGGAAGAAATAATAAACTTTGTGGTTTGCTAGTGAGATTATAATTCTGTGAGGGAGGACAAAGGATTAGGAAAAGAAGTTAAACGAAATGGATAGTGTCTTGAAAAGAGTTTACAAGTTGAACATCAACAAAAATGACGCAATGGTAATGGACTGTAGTCGAGTTAAATCAGGCAGTGCTGAGGGAATAAGATTAGGAAATGAGACACTAAAAATAATACACGAGTTTTGCTATTTTGGCAGCAAATAACTGATGATGGCGGAAATGGAGAGGATAAAAAAAAGTCGACGGACAATAGCAAGATAAGAATTTCTGAATAAGAAGAATTTTTTGACATTTAAAATGAAGTTCAGTGTTACCAAGTCTTTTCTAAAGGTATTTATCTGGAGTGTAACCTTATATGGAAGTGAAACATGGACGATAAACAAAATCAGCAGTTCAGACAAGAAGAGAATAGAAGTTTTTGAAATGTGGTGTTACAGAAAAATACTGAAGTTTGAGACAGGTAAATCGAGTAACTGATGAAGAGGTACTGAACCTAATTGCGGAAAAAGGAAATTTATGTCACAACTCGATGTAAAGAAGGAATCAGTTGACAAGACATTTCCTAAGGCACCGGGTAGTAATCATTTTGATAAAGGAAGTGAGGGAATAAAAAGTGTAGAGGGAAACCAAGGCTTTGGCTGTAGGTTGCGGCAGGTACGTAGAGACGAAGAGTTAACGCACGGGATATGCTAACATGGACAGCTGTATCAAATAAATCTTCGGACCTAAGAACACAACAACGTACAAAGGATCACCAGCTTCAAACTCTCTAAACTGGCGTGCTGCGATACTTTTGTATAGGGCAAAAGACGAGGATTTACTAACTGAACCGGAAGGTTTTACTTACACTAAGGTAAAACACTTCTGTTGACTTTAATTAGCTCTAGGCAGACTGTCTCCTTCACAAACGAAAAAGACATACGGAACAAATTGAAAGATTTAGTTGTAGTAATAGGACCATACACATATACATAACACTCAATAAAAATGTGAGGAAAGGAACCCCAGTAAAGTATTGCAAAACAATGCTCATACCATCTATATTCTATGGCAGATAGACTTTCAGAATAACAGCTGGAAATGAAAGAAAAATACAAGGAATACAAACTGTAGAATTGAAGTTTTTAATATGAGCAGCTGGCTATAGACCTTTTTATATAACAAGGAATACGACAATCAGAAAAGAGCTAGAATAAATGAACAGATCAAGTAGTATAGAAATAAATGGAGAGATCATGTCCAAAATAATAATGAATTATCGAGCAATAGGGAATAGATCAATACGTAGACGAATAAAAAGGTGACTAGGGGAAATGAAAACTAACTACAGACAATAGAGGCACTTTACAAGATCTAACACCTGAAAATAGAAGAAGTACTATCTCTAGGTATCTGTTCTCGACTGAGTCAGAAATACTGGAAATTTCTAAGCAGTTATCTGTGGTGGAGGCCTGGCAGTGGCTTAGAATTCTTAGGACGTACCACAACAAAGTAGAGGAGGCGAGCGATCATCAACGTAGCTCTTAGACATGGCACTGTAAATGAATGAATCGTTTACAGATAGCTTAAGGAATCCTAATATTGATATTCCGAACATTGTGCAAATGCTTTCGCTACCGAAAATCTGAAACGTCAATTTTAATATTCGCCATGCTCTTGCGCCCTTGAAAGAGCTTTTATTTTTGCGAGTCCAGTAATCTCTGCTGCCTTGCAGAAAATGCTGGTGGGACAAAATTGTGTGTGCAAGGGACTCAGTGAATGCTAGAATTCATAGCACTGTATCTGGAACGAAGGAAAATGCATTATAAATTCGTACCATTCCATCCACTGTTTTAGCATACACGCGAATGTTTAATGCGTTGAAGAATCAGCTCCCAGGAATGTTTTTTGTGTTTCTTTAGTGCGAAAAGTAAAATTCCTGCTAATATTCGTGTAGGTACTAGTACGTTGTTTGCAGACGTTAAAAAACTGCCCTTCATCCGAATTAGGGTTTCTTGAAATATAATTAACGGACGATGCATAGAACTTTAGAAAGTAGAGCCACAAGTGTGGAAAATACAGAGGAAAAGTTAGCTTTTCACAATATTAACAGTTAGTTTAAAGTGGCAGTGTTAATTAAAAAACGAATTTCGACCTTTGACGAAACAGTTTTTTTTTTAGACTGAAGAGCGATAGCTCATAAAATGTCTGAGAATAAGCTCCAATAGTCGGAAAGTGCCATTCATTCATATTTAGCGAAAAAAAGTGCCTACATACGTTGATGAAGACATGTTTCCAATAAGTTAGTTGAACAACCTCCCGAGCTTTCGCAGCCAGAAATGGCGTGTTATTCTGTTCCTGTCTGCTCCATCTACACCTGCATGATTACTCTGCAATTACAATTACTGGCAGAGGGTCCATCGAAACACCTTTAAGCTATTTCTCTACAGTTTCTTCACGTCCGAAGGAGAATGTTGGCAATCGAAATTTCGCAGAAAAAAAAAATCCTGCTGAAACGAAAACGCTTTTGTTTTAATGGTTGACACCCCAATTTACGTATCATATCCTTGGCACTTTCTTCTCTATTTCGCTATTTCGCGATAACACAAAACGAGCTACCCGTCTGTGAACTTTTTCCATGTACTCCGTCAATTCCATATAATGCGGATTCCACATCGCACAGCAGTAGTCCAGAAGAGCATGGAGAAGCATAGTGAGGCAGTCTTTTTAATAAACCTGTTGCATTTTCCAAGTGTCGTGTCAATAAATCACAGTCTATGATTCGCTTTCCCAACATTATCTATGTGATAGTTCTAGTTTAAGTTCTCGTACCTGTGATCCCTAAGTATTTGGTTGAATTTACAGCTTTTGGATTTGTGTGATTTACCGCGTAACAGAAATTTAGCGGATTCCATTTACGTCCTTCCGCCATCACACCAGTGTATGTTCTGCAACTCGTGGACTTCATGCTGTTACACATCAGCATAAATGTATTCGTACAACAGACTTAATAATTTTGCCTGGGATATATTGCTCGAGATGCCAATTAAAAGTAGCTCTAATATTCCACTCGCGAACAATATTTTCGTTAATTTTCTGTTCGTTGCAGGGCTAATGTCGGAACTGGCAATCTGGTTCCAGTTATATTCCCAACCGGTAGGGAATCAAACGTTAAAAAATCATCATGAATTTGTAAATTCAAACCTACGACATAATGTTGCAAATTCATGGGAACATTTTATATGAGAGAAAAAACTACTGGCTCTCAAATTGGAAGTTGGTTTGCATATCAATGCTGATGCCTACTGCAAAACGTTATAAAAACAGCGTCAGGTTTATCAAACGAAAATCCGTGGAATGCTATCGCGAATAATGCGTTTACTATTTGACAACGGTCGTCTGCATGCAGTAGCCGGTGTGTTCCTTCAGTTCGGCAAAGCTTCCCGTATCCGCCTTACAGAGCACAACACACGCCAAATGACTTCGTTTGTTTCCAAAGGTAGAGTAATGCCAGCTTGGAAAGAATGTAACAGGAGGCTGAAAGGCAGACAAAATACTTCGAAATGCCAGCTTGGAAAGAATGTAACAGGAGGCTGAAAGGCAGACAAAATACTTCGACGACGACTGAAATAACAAACTTTTGGCCAGATCAAAAATTTGTTTGGACAGAAGAAGTGGTGCTACAGACAAATTTACAGTACTTTATCTTTAATTGTCATATAAGCCGTATTCGATGAAACGTAAATGTCAAGGAAGAAGGCCTGCCGTGTGGCAATCACAATTTTTTCACTGTCTCACGTAAGTAATCAACAGAATATTGTTGATAAAATAAGCGTTGGCAAACAAACATCGTTGCTGCTCTGGTAGTGGAGTCCACACTTCACTTGGTAATAATTCCATTTACAAGAAACTTTGTTTCCCAGTTTACGGCGATAGTTCTAGAAGAATCGAATGGGAACACTCGCAATAGCATATTATTTTCAGTCAGTGCTCTGGTTCTGTTCCCATCGACAAAAAACAAACAGCGAGAAGGGATGAAAATTGCAAATCAAAATTACTTGTGCATTATGCTGCCTCAGAAACCCGGTGTTCTAGACAGCGGGGGATTGTTAAATGGAACAGGCCAAAGGGATTGTTGTATAAAGCAGAGAGTGATGCTTCGGTTACACAGATCGGTATGACTGAGCGTTCACGAACTGATACGAATCTGATGAATACAAAATTAATTTGCGTTTAGCGACGCAAATTAAGGACTAAATGACACTATTCTATAAGTATAAACACCGTCTAACAACGGCAGTGAGACGGGCTGTGGCTGCAGATCGGAAGGTTCTTACCGCACGCTTACACGTAACGCGTTTTTGGGCATTAGTGCGGTATTGCAACTGCGCAGAACACCGTTTTTGTGGAATGCAGACAGTTGATGTCCAGACATTTGTCAAATATTTCGCGATTCTTCATTGTTAGCAGGGTACTACGTACTGTCATTGAGCAAGCTGTGACGGAAAGCAAGAAGAAATTTGGAAAGAGATTTTACGTTCGGAGAGAAGAAATCAAAACTTTTACATTGGCCGATAAGAAAGTAATTTTTTCAAAGCTGAACGGAATGGACAGAATATTGAAAAGAGATTATAATATGAATGTAAAGAAGTAAAGAATGGTAATGCAATGTAGTCGAATAAAATCAGACTATGTCGAGAGAAAGAGATTAGGAAAGGAGACACTAAAAGTAACAGACGAGTCGGCAATTTGGGTGGCTCTGTAAAAAGAAATTTGCTGTCATCGAATATAAATTTAAATGTTAGGGTGTCCTTTCTGAAGATGATTATCTGGAGTGTAGCCTTCGATGGAAGTGAAACGTGTACAAAAAATAAACAGAGCAGACAAGAGGGAATATAAGCTTTTGAAAAGTGGTGCTTAAAAAATCAAAAAATTAAAACGTTGAAGATCAGATTAGATCGGATAACTAATGAGGAATCTAATTGGGAACAAAAGAAATTAGCGGCACGACTCGACTAAAATAAGGGATCGGTGGATAGGAAACATCCTGAAGCACGAAAGAATTATCAGTTTAGTAATGGGTGTTGGGTAAGAACTGAAGAGGGACATCTAGGCTTGACTACAGCATCCAGATTCAAATCGATGTAAGTTGTGGTAGTTATCCAGAGATTAAGAGGTTTGCACAACACAGACTAGCGTTGAGAGCTGCGTCGAACCAGTCTTTTAGACTGAAGAGCATAACGACAAAAAGAACAACAATAACACGAGATAGAACAGAAGAAAATACGCAAGTATGCCTCCTCGAAAAAAATCAAATGGCTCTAAGCACTATGGGACTTAACATCTGAGGTCAACAGTCCCCTAAGACTTAGAACTACTTAAACCTAACTAACCTAAGGACATCACACACATCTATGCCCGAGGCAGGATTCGAGCCTGCGACCGTAGCAACAGCGCGGTTCTGCACTAAAGCACCTAGAACCGCTCGGCCACAGCGGCCGGCTTGCCTCCTCGAGATGATTGACGTATTCCTTTTAACATCTTGTAAAATTTGCAAGTTTCAAGTACATTGTCTCTGTGTTTTCATTACACGCTTTATACCCACCTTTATTGTCATTAGTGTATGTCTTATTCCAATAGTTCTCGAGAATGTGGTCAATAAGTGAGTTCTGTGCAACTTCTATTGCACAAAAAACAATAAAATAGATCAGCTGTCTAATAGTTGGTAACATGGCCCTGCTCAGTTAATGCATAAATGTTTCTCGGTTTTCTTGCCGCATCAAATTTGTTTGTATACTCGAGCTTACAACGGTTTCATCTCTTCTCATCGTCAGGACTTAACTGTCTTACTAATTTCCGTGTGGTACTTTCGTACGTAGTTGGTCGTATTATGTCATGGAATCTCCGTATGCTGCGAGAGTATACATCGATATCTGTGGCGGTGAGACATGGTGATTCCGATAAATAACAGTAACTCAGCTTACTTCTCTGTAGCATTTCAGCATCTAACGTCCGTTCCCGTGTACCATGGATATAGTCCTACTCAGTTAAAGCTATTTATGCAAGTTTTATTCTCAACGGCTTCTCTAATGACAGTATCTCAGTAGGACTATGGATGGGATAAGATTTTCCCTTTACCAGACGTAATGACAGCTTGCCCAATGTTATTCAAACTGTATATTGATCACGCTGTGACGGAAAGCAGGGAGTAGTTTAGAAAGGTAATTTAAGTTCAGAGAGAAGTAATAAAAACTTGGAGGTTTGCTGATGACATTGTAATTCTGTCAGAGACAGCGAAGGACTTGGAAGTGCTGTTGAGCGGAATGGGCAGTGTCTTGAAAGGAGAATATAAGATAAAGTTTAGCTAAAACAAAACAAGGGTAACGGAATGTAATTAAATCAGGCGATATTGATAGATTAGGAAATGAGACACTAAAAGTAGCAGATGAGTTTGGCTATTTGGGCTGTAAAATAACTTATGATGGCCAAGGTAAAGAGAATATAAAATACAGAATGGCAATGGAAAGAAGAGCGTTTTGAAGAACAGAAATTTGTTAACATCGAAAATGAATGTAAGTGTTAGGAAGTCTTTTCTGAAGGCATTTGTTTGTCACTTCGACGGAAGTGAAATGTGGCCGATTAGCATTTCAGACAAGAAAAGAAAAGAAGCGTTTGCAATGTGGTGTTACACAAAAACGCTGAAGATTAGATGGGTAGGACTCTTAAAGTAATGAGAAGGTACTAAACAGAATTTGGGAGAAATGAAATTTGCGACATAACTTGACTAAACGAAGGCATCCTATGCTGGGACTCATTCTGTGACGTGAAGGAATCGTGAGTTTAGTATTGGAGGGAAGTGTACAGAAGGAGAACAGAGACGAGTAGAGTAAACAGGTGCAAATGGATGCGAGTTGTAGTAGTTATTCGGAGATGAAGAGACTTGCGCAGGATAGAGCGGCGTGGAGAGCTACGTCAAACAAGTCTTCCCTGTAGACCTCAACAACACAAAGTTATTCCGTGAGGCTTACCTCGGCAACACCGTACTGGTCAAAATCGTGATAGGGTGGCTTCGGTGCTCCACGTTTCGTTCTGAAAATGAACCAGTGAGATTGCTATCACATTCACAAGGAATTTTATGAACTGCAGTAATGCTGCGACCAAGTCTGTCTTTGACTGGCCGCTCCTCCTACTTAATCTTCTTCGTTGGATAGAAAATTGATTCACCACATGTGCAGCGCAAGAATCTCCTTATTTTACTTGATGTAGCTCCGAACAACAAAAGCAAAACAAGGGTAATGGAATGTAGTCGAATTAAGTCGGGTGATGCTGAGGGAATTAGATTAGGAAATGAGACACTTAAAGTAGTAAAGGGGTTTTGCTATTTGGGGAGCAAAATAACTGATGATGGTCGAAGTAGAGAGGATATAAAATGTAGACTGGCAATGGCAAGAAAAGCGTTTCTGAAGAAGAGACATTTGTTAACATCGAGTATAGGTTTAAGTGTCAGGAAGTCGTTTCTGAAAGTATTTGTATGGAGTGTAGCCATGTATGGAAGTGAAACGTGGACGATAAATAGTTTGGACAAGAAGAGAATAGAAGCTTATGAAATGTGGTGCTACAGAAGAATGCTGAAATTACGTGGGTAGATCACATAACTAATGAGGTGGTATTGAATAGAATTGGGGAGAAGAGGAGTTTGTGGCACAACTTGACAAGAAGAAGGGATCGGTTTGTAGTACATGTTCTGAGGCATCAAGGGATCACAAATTTAGCATTGGAGGGCAGTGTGGAGGGTAAAAATCGTAGAGGGAGACCAAGAGATGAATACACTAAGCAGATTCAGAAGGATGTAGGTTGCAGTAAGTACTGTGAGATGAAGAAGCTTGCACAGGATAGAGTAGCATGGAGAGCTGCATCAAACCAGTCTCAGGACTGAAGACAACAACACCAACACCAACAGATCCGAAGGAAAGAACACATGTAATAGGCTGATCACCAGGTGATAACTGGCTATTTTCGTGTTTTCCTTTCTTGGAGATGGTTGTCTTCACATATCATTCTGCTATAGGCGGTATCTGACTGAAATTGCTGCTACTGGGGACACAGCTTTATATTTTGCTCGTGAAAGACTTAAATTGGCACAAGTCGCCATGCTGATTAAAATGTGTGTAGCAGCGACTCTTTTGAGATAAGACTACTAGCTAGTTGCTCCCTTGGACGACATTCTTTAATCGTTACGGCTAACAGGAGACCACTGTTTGTCCTTATGACAGCTTGTAACCTTGTTGGAGTACTACTGATTACACGGAAAAAGATTTTCTGAGGAATGGAACACTTTCGCCACGAAGAGCTCCAATAAGGACTGAAATCTCGGGATTCTTTACACTCAGGGGGTCCACGTAACTCATAATCGATACTCCCATTATCGTGCGATCACATAGATGTTGATACGCACAACGGTGACTTCCGACCCGCTTTTACATGTCAAAGACAGGAATACCATCAAAACATTATTGTAGCCTCCCTCAGCCGTGAGAATTCGGACCAGAGGGTACTCGTTCAATCGCAAGTTTCGCAGAAGATGCGAAGGAGGCCAGCAGCTGTCTTTTATTAGGTGCTCTCCAATACATCATGGCAGACCATGATTCATCAGTGCCCGAAACGTCTCGGGAGGCACGTAGCACCTCTCAGTATGGAATGCGTCCAGTGGATAACTGCTCGGAAAAGGAAACCAGATTGACACTTGTCACACCAGAAGACTTTCGTCCGTGAAATAAATGCTGATTCAGTGATATGGCAAACAGCTAATGAGAGTGGCGGTTAGGGGAGATTTCTAATTATTCGAACGGATTTGCGGCACTCTGCTGTTTGCTGAACCCAAACTGGATATACCGAATAGTAAGTTTAGGATTGCTGACTTCCTGGTATTTTTATATGCAACTTTGGAAACAAATGACGGAAGTATTTATAACGCGCTGAAGAAGAAGTGGAAGTAAGACTTCCTCAAATCTGAAAATACCTTCAATTGAAATGTTGCAGACAGAAATCTCTACACCACAAAGAACCCACCCAGGGTGCTTCAGTTATCGTTCCTTTAAATATACGAGAAGGGCCCTTTTCTTACATTTTTGATACATTCTTATTTCAGATGTACAGTATAGTTGTTCAAGGTATACCCACCTACTCCGAACATCAAGAGAAAAAAGTTCTAACCTGTGTATAAGAAACGAGTATTGCAACCTGATTTTACTAGAGCTAATGTCTCTTCTTGTATTTAGGTTATCGCAAATGTAGAAGCGAAAAAAAAGAACGCAGATTATGTACCACAGTTTTCTACTGAAAAAAACTGATTTGCAAAGCAGTATGCAGTGGACTCCACCACTCAGAATACCTCAGAGTTCCTGTAAGTGAAAAAATTACCGAAAACATACACTCCTCGTACATATACCACCATCATCTACCTCGTGAAATGTGTTGGTAGTGTCCACAATTGCAACAGCCAGTGCTGTTACAAAATTTGTCTTTTTTCACAACGGTGTTAATCAGGTTTGTACAAAATCCTTGATTATTTACTCCACTGCTCTCCACTACACAAATGTTGCAGACTGAACTCTCTACACTAGAAAGAACCCAACGAGGGTGCTTCGGTTGTGCTTCAGATGTAGCAATTTTAGAACCCAACTAAAAATGCAGTTGATTATTCATGCCATTACAGATGTCGTATTTCAACATTTGTGTCAAAGGAAACAGGTAGAGATGACCATTTACCTAGCTGAAGGAAGCGTTCTGTTCTTTGTCTCGAGGCTTTATGAAAAACGACTAGAACCTAAAATGCTTTATTTAAGTCAATTTCCAGCTGGACTGGTCGTGATATCTCTTACTAATTTTGTCAATCGTTCGCGTCTGGAACTGACGGATCCAGTCGCCAGACTTCGTTCTAAGCTAACCACTTGGAAAAAGTGCTCGTTTTCCCCTGAAGTCACTTGTTAGCTGGTGTTACTTTTTCTCCATCTCGTTAACTATCTTTGTATCGTGGCTACTTCGGTGTCAAAACAAACGTAGAGCTATACCCGTGTTTCCCTGTGGCAGCTGTTCTGACTCAGCAATTTATGTGACAAGCAGAAAAGTTCCGAGAGAGAAAATATAAAGGTATACAATGAGAGGTTGCCCAAGTACGTAAGTGTTCTAGAACGGCAGAATATATCGTTTTAGAGGGGTGGATGACCGCACATCATTCAGTAATCTATTACGAGCGCCAGAATGATAGAGCTTTTCTGAAAAAGGGGCTTACAGATAAGCAGATCCATTACCTACAGTAAAACACAATGAATATTTGCAGATATGATCGATATCTTCGCACCTCGCACTCGAAGCCCTTGTCTTGTCTCTCCTTCCAACAGTCCCGGTCCACCATGTAGTGTATTCCAAGTTTTTGACCCATTGGAGCCCATGGTTTTAAGGCGATTCACGGTACCATGGCATGGCTGGAGAGGCTATAGTCACTTCACATCTCCTCACGTTGTTGACTGAGTAAATGGTTACGAAGGTTATTTGGGCTTTGACATTATGTATGGCGTATCGGTTTAACTGCCAGTATAATAGTGTTTTTCTTTAAAATATCCTGCTTTCGGAATTATCCTCGCGCAGAAAGTAACTAGAAGACAAAGTAAATTTTATTTTCATAAATTTTCGCGCGTGTTATGTGCATAGTATGCCTCTACTTACCAAGAAGTAAAAGTCCAAATAATGACAACACAGAGCAACTCTGTATCATAACGTGATTCAAGTGACGCAACACACCGCCAGTGTCAATTACAGACTGGGGTGACAGATCACCGGGAGAAAATGAACTGATTGCAGGATTAGCGGTGAACATCTTGAGGACGTCAGATTCCATAAGTATTTAGGGGTAATACTGGAAAGCGATATGAAATCGGAGGATCACGTACATCTACATCTACATATATATGGATACTCTGCAAATCACATTTAACTGCCTGGAAGAGGGTTCTTCGAACCACTTTCACAATTCTCCAATATTCCAGTCTCGTATAGCGCGCAGAAAGAATGAACACCTGTATCTTTCCGTACGAGCTCTGATTTCCCTAATTTTATCGTGGTGATCGTTCCGCCCTATGTAGGTCGGTGTCAACAAAATATTTTCGCATTCGGAGGAGAAAGGTACTGATCGGAATTTCGTGAGAAGGTTCCGTCGCAACGAAAAACGCCTTTGTTTTAATGATGTCCAACCCAAATCTTGTATCATTTCTGTGTCACTCTCTCCCATATTTCGCGATAATACAAAACGTGTCGTCTTTCTTTGAACTTTTTCGATGTACTCCACCAGTCCCATCTGGTAAGGATCCCACACCGCGCAGCAGTATTCTAAAAGAGGACGGACAAGCGTAGTGTAGGCAGTCTCCTTAGTAAGTCTGTTACATTTTTTAAGTGTCCTGCCAATAAAACGCAGTCTTTGGTTAGCCCTACCCACAACATTTTCTGTGTGTTCCTTCCAATTTAACTTGTTCGTAATTGTAATACCTAGGTATTTAGTTGAATTTAGGGTCTTTAGAATTGACTGATTTATCGTGTAGCCGAAGTTCAACGGATTCCTTTCAGCACTCATGTGGATGGCCTCATACTTTTCGTTATTTAGGGTCAACTGCCACTTTTCGCACAATTCAGATATTTTTTCTAAATCGTTTTGCAGTTTGTTTTGATCTTATGATGGCTTTATTAGTCGATAAACGACAGCGTCATCTGCTCAGATTGTCTCCCAAATCGGTTATATAGATAAGGAACAGCAAAGGGCCTATAACACTACCTTGGGGAACGCTAGAAATCACTTCTGTTTTACTCGATGACTTTCCGTCAATTACTACGAACTGTGACCTCTCTGACAGGAAATCACAAATCCAGCCACATAACTGAGAATATATTCCATAAGCACTCAATTTCACTACGAGCCGCTTGTGTGGTACCGTGTCAAAAGCCTTCTGGAAATCCAGAGATACGTAATCCATCTGAAATCCCCTGTCAATAGCACTCAACACTTCATGCGAATAAAGATCTAGTTGTGTTTCACATGAACGATATTTTCTAAATCCATGTTGACTGTGTGTCAATAGACCGTTTTTTGGAGGTAATTCATAATGTTTGAACACAATATATGTTCCAGAATCCTGCTGCATATCGACGTTAATGATATGGGCTTGTAATTTAGTGGATTACATCTACTACGAATACTGATGTGACCTGTGCAACTTTCCAGTCTTTGGGTACGGATCTTTCGTCGAGCGAACTGTTGTATATGATTGTTCAGTATGGAGCTAATGCATCAGCATACTCTGAAAGGGTAGTGACTGGTATACAGTCTGGATCAGAAGACGTTTTTATTAAGTGATTTGAGTTGCTTCACTACTCCGAGCATATTTACTTCTACGTTACACTGGACTCGCATTAGGGAGGACGGCGGTTCAATCCCGTCTCCGACCATTCTGATTTAGGTTTTCCGTGATTTCCCTAAATCACTTCAGGCAAATGCCGGGATGGTTCCATTGAAAGGGCACGGCCGATTTCCTTCCCCATCCTTCCCTCACCCGAGCTTGCGCTCCGTCTCTAATGACCTCGTTGTCGACGGGCCGTTAAACGCTAATCTCCTCCTCCTCCTCCTCCTCCTCCTCCTTCTACGTTACACATGTTGGCAGCTGTTCTCGATTCGAATTCTGGAATATTTACTTCGTCCTCTTTTGTGAAGGCATTTCGGAAGGCTGTGTTTAGTAATTCTGCTTTGGCAGCACTGTCTACGATAGTATTAGTATTTCCATTGGTATCGCGCAGAGAAGGCATTGATTGTTTCTTGCCGCTAACATACTTCACATACGACCAGAATCTCTTTGAATTTTCTGCCAGATTTCGAGACAGAGTTTCGTTGTGGAAACTGTTATAGGCGTCTCGCATTGAAGTCCGCGCTAAATTTCGAGCTTCTGTAAAAGATCGCCAATCTTGGGGATTTTGCGTCTGCTTAAATTTGGCATGTTTGTTTCATTGTTTCTGCAACAGTGTTCCAACCCGTTTTGTGTACCAAGGAGGATCAGCTCCGTCGTTTGTTAATTTATTTGGTATAAATTTCTCAATTGCTGCCGATACTATTTCTTTGAATTTAAGCAACATCTGGTCTACACTTATATTAGTAATTTAGAATGAGTGGAGATTGTCTCTCAGGAAGGCTTTTTTGAATAGTTATATTTTTCGCATATTTTTCGAGGATTTGGAGATTACAGTATTCAGTCTCGTTACGACAACCCTGTGTTCATTAATCCCTTAACCAGTTTTGATGCTCGTTATTAACTCAGGATTATTCGTTGCTAGGAGTTCAAGAATCAGTATAGGGGAAAGCGAATTGATGACTCAAGATTTGTTAGAAGGGTTTTGGACAAATGCAAGGCATCTGTTAAGGGTATCGCGTACAACACATTAGTGCCACCATCTCTCCAGTACAGTTCCAGTGCTTGCAGTACTTATCAAGTAGGCCTGAGAATAGACATCTAACGAACACAAACAAGCGCTGCAAGGACTGTGACAGTACAGTTCATACGAAAGAGAAAGAGATATGCTCGGGATCTTGAATGGCAATCATTGGAAGAAGACGTAGATGTCAGAAAATCCTGTTGGAAGAATACTGTGAGGCCATTATAGTACCACATCGTACATCTCGCGCAGGTACCGCGAGAGTAAGATACGAGAGATTAATAGGAGTTTAAAGGCATACATATAGTCATTTTATCTCTCCCTCAGTATATGAATGGAATAGGAAAGAAAATCGATAGATAATACTCTTGCGATGTGCCCTCCGTCAGTCACAACACAGTGGCCTGCATATTATACAGGGTGAATTAGAATTCCCCCCCCCCCCTCCCCCCCCCCGCCGACAAACTTTCAGGGCTATTAAGGGATAGATTCTGAGGGACTCACGGCCTCCTCCAGCTTGTCATAGAATAGTAATATGATTTTGATTTATTCAGTTTGTTACCGCAATCATGCTCGTTTATGTGAAAATACACTGCCGAAAAAAAATAGTAGGCCCTTTTATACGTGTCAAAAAAAAAAATGGTTCAAATGGTTCTGAGCACAATGGGACTTAACATCTGAGGTCATCAGTCACCTAGAACTTAGAACTGCTTAAACCTAACTAACCTAAGGACATGACACACATCCATGCCCGAGGCAGGATTCGAACCTGCGACCGTAGCGGTCGCGCGGTTCCAGGCTCAAGCGCCTAGAACCGTTCGGCCACACGGGCCGGCTTAGAGGTTTCCAGTGCATTAAGATTTATTACTGCAACAGTGTATATGGTGTACATGAAATTTACAGATCAATAGCACATGGGGTTCTGAGGTGCCAGGTATGCTGAACACCCACGTTAGTACGTGGTGTAGCCTCCACTGACAGCAGTGCAGGCGCTGACCCTGGCATCCAGTCGATAGTACAGATGCGAATACTGTCCTGGGACACGTTAGGCCTTGCCTGCTCGACCTGTTCAGATAATTCTGTAGGTGTTGTCGGTTGACGAATCACTTCTCGTCCCATCATATCTCACACGTGCTGGACTGGAGACAAGTCCAGAGATTGTGCTGATCAGGGAAGCTGCTGCACATTTTGCAGAGCATGTTGAGTTTAATGGACAGTGTATTGGGGAGAATTATCCTACTGGAATAGAACTTCACCTTCCCGTTACAAGAACGGCAAAAGAACGGGTCTAACAGTATTCAGCACGTACCGAGCGCTGGTCAGCATCCCCTCAACGAGCATTGTAGCTTATAGCACCCCGGAGCATAAGGCCAGTGTGTCTTGGACGAATGCGCTCTACGAGACAGCGCTGAGGATGTCCACATCGTATGTGCGAACAACCATCAACTGCGTGCGGGCAGAATCTGCTTTCGTTGCTGAAGACCATGCGGCAGCATTCCATCTTCCAAGTGATCCTCTAACGGCACCAGTCGAGCCGTGCATGTCAATCTACATCTTCATCTACATATATACTCCGCTAGGCAACAAGCGGTGTGTGGCGGAGGGCACAATTCGCGCCAAAGTCATATTCCCCCCCCCCCCCCCCCCCCCCCCCCCTCTGTTCCACTCGCGGATCGCGCGAGGGAAAAACGACTGTCTGAACGCCTCAGTACGAGCTTTAATTTCCCTTATCTTGGAATGGTGATCATTGCGCGATTTGAAAGTTGGTGGTAATAATATATGCTCTACATCCTCGGCGAAGATCGGATTTCGGAATTTAGTGAGCAGCTCCTTCCGTTTAGCGCGCCGTCTATCTGGAAGTGTGTACCACTTAAAGCTTTCTATGAGATTTGTAACGCTCTCACGATGGCTAAATGTACCAGTCACGAATCTTGCCGCTCTTCTTTGGACCATCTCAGTCTCTTGAATGAGACCCAACTGGTAAGGGTCCCATACAGACGAACAATACTCTAAGACTGGACGAACTAAGGTATTGTAAGCTATTTCCTTTGTTGAAGGACTGCATCGCTTCAGGATTCTACCAATAAACCGCAATCTAGAGTTCGCCTTGCCCGTTACTTGTGTAAGCTGATCATTCAAAATGGTTCAAATGGCTCTGAGCACTATGGGACTTAACATCTGAGGTCATCAGTCCTCTAGAACTTAGAACTATCTAAACCTAACTAACCTAAGGACATCACACAGATCCATGCCTGAGGCAGGATTCGAACCTGCGACCGTAGCAGTCGCGCAGTTCCGAACTGAAGCACCTAGAACCACTCGGCCACCGTGGCCGGCAATCTGGTCATTCTATTTGAGATCATTTCGAATAGTTACACCCAGACACTTGACGGATGTTACCGCTTCTAAAGACAAGGCATTTATTTTGTACGTTAATGGGGATTTTTCGCCTTGTTATACGCAGTAGGTTACACTTAGTAATATTGTGAGATAACTGCCAGTCATTACACCAAGAATTTATTTCCTGCAAATCCTCATTGATTTGTTCACGACTTTCGTGTGATACTACTTTCCTGTAGACTACAGCATCATCGGCAAACAGTGTAATGCAGCTGTCAATACCATCACCCATACCGTTTATGTAAATAGTAAAAAGCAACGGTCCTATTACGCCACCCTGGGGCACACCTGAAGTCATCCCATTCACGCTCTATGTCTGTTAGAAAACTTTCTATCCAACCGCATACGTCATCGGATAGACCGCAAGCGCGCACTTTTTGGAGCATGCGACAGTGCTCAATTCTGTGGTGTGAGTGGAAGGCGGGATACAAGTGTGCGTGCCCACACTCCCACTGCTAATAATCGGTCCACAACAGTTCGTGTTAACACGTCTTGGCTCAGAAGCTCTCTTATCTCTGCTGCGGTAGCTGTACTATCTGCCACTGCTGCCCTTGCAATACGACGACCCTGGCGGGAGTCTGTGCTGTTTGGACGTCCTGGACCTCGTCTACAGATGTGAGGGTGCTCAAGTAACTGATACCGGCATCGCTGCACAACTAACGCAGCACATCCAACTCGTGTGGTAATTCTCCGAAAGGACCATTCCGCCGCTCGGAAGGCTACAATTTGACCCCTTTCAGACTCGCTCAGTTGGCTGTAGGAGGCACGACTGCGTCTCCGTGACAAGTTTGCCTGCTTGGTTCACACGTCTGCACCACAGTGAGCTTTCTGGCTGTGAGCGTTCCTTATTAAACAGTAGGCACAAATGGCACTCTGACAGTTACCCCACTACGCTATCTATTGGCGGACGACGTTGAACCATTATCAGTACGCCTACTATCCCCCAGGTGGAATATGCCGTCATCAGATCAAAACAGACTTCGCCTTTCCAGGTGCACAAATTCTTTTTCCGGCAGTGTATCTTCCCAACAACGAAAACACCTCCAATGTGCAATCATAGAAACGTACAAAAAAACTACAAAGAGGCAAAGAATAATGTAAAGTGTTTGCTGTCGTCGCGGGAACAGTTCGCTATTGCGTTGTCGGACCGCTTCAGTAAACCCATATACGAGGTGCATATCGACAAACTAATGGCTGGTAAACTTATCCATAGTGCGGAGTATCTCTGCTAAAGTACAATTAATAGTGTTGGAAAAAACAAAGAGCCAGACCAAGCAGTTCTGAACGTAAGTCTGAAGGCGACCACTAAAATGGAAATTACTTAAATGTGTGTGAATTCCTTATGGACAAAACTTCTGAGGTCATCGGCCCCTAGACCTACACACTACGTGAACTAACTTAACGCTAAGGAGAACACTCACACCCGTGCCCGCGGGAGGACTCGAACCTCTGGCGGGAGGGGCCGCACAATTAGTGACATGGCGCCTCTAACCGCGTGGCCACTCCACGCGGCTGGAAAGTACTCTTGTCAACAGCAGGCACCATGAGTGAATGGAAGGAGTTTGATTCCAAACAAGGCACGCAGCTCATCCCATCTACATCTGCGCTACTGTGCAGCATTTTCTGTGCAGTACAGATACAGAGCTAATTGGGGCAAGAAACCAAATGAAATGCAATAAGTGTTGTAACGAGCCGCCGGGTACCGTGGATCGCACATACCCAAACACTCAGTACGCATCCCTGAGAAACTTCTGAGAGTTTTTTGGTGGAGTTTGTAATGGTCGCCTGGTCGTAGATATTGCTAATTGCTATAATCACACTATTTCACTCCCATTTACGGAGCTTGTTAGCACTTGATGTTAGGTTGGCGCCATTAAAATGCATTGTGTTGTAGTAATCACTGCTACTGGCTGGATCGCTGCTCTCTCTCGATGCTGATGCTGGCTCTACATCTGGTTGTCTAGGGTTAAAAGACATGAGGTCCCGTGTTTTTTATGTGATTTTGATGATAAAGAACGAGCGAAACCAACAAATATGTAAACTTCAAATATTTATTATTCTGGTGGCCATCTTAATTCCACTGTCCACCAAAGACCATGACTCAGCACCAAGTAGTACTTCCGTTACATGTTCTTTGCATTGTTTATCCACCTCAAACAATAACACACAAACACACTTTACCAAAGTGACATTCCGACTGCCTCCCGACCGTTCTTGCTGCTTGTATTTATAACATTGTCAAAGAACTACTACAAAGAGATATAGTTTACAAGTCACATGTACATCTGTTATCATAATTTGTGCAGAAAAGCTATTAATTTGCATCGAGTGACATAATTTAACATGTTATTAAAATGACAGATAGATTTGTTGACTTGACAGAATAATTCTTTGTTACAAAAAGGCCGTTTTTTAGAAGTTTGTCAATTGACTTCTCTAATTTGCATAAATAAGTAAATAACATGAATTATTAAGAATTACATTGGTTTTCGTCTAAAATAGGATTGATTTCGTGAATATTGAGTGAAAACGCTCCTAGTGAACAAATAGGTTTCACTGGGTGATTTTTATTTAAGGAGATCCAAAATACCTAAGTTGTCCACTATTTTTCGTACTTCATATTAATTATTTAAGATGAACTTAGTGTTTTTACATGATGAAATTTGCTGTATCAGTGATCAAGTGATATAAACTTTTGTGTGGGTCAGTTACTCAATATAATTTAATGGGCTGACTGTTTATGCAGACATGTTATACAATCATTGTTAACATACACAATAACTTTTCTATAATCATAAATACTCGTTAAACTGGTTAAATTTGGAGGGTATCGCATACTTCGGTACAGTAAAGCCTTTAATATGATCCGCTAAAAGTTCTGGTGTATCCTATATATACGTAGACGGTAGTCGATTGCCGTTTTCTCCGATGCCTGCGAGCAGTGGTCACAGCTGATCCTTGAACTGCTTGCGCGCTACTTTTCTAATTCCTCTACCTTCGTCTGACCCTGCCACATAAAACACAAGCCATTTCTCTTTCAGACTGGGCCACTGAGGACCGACTAGTTCCGGTCGAACTTGAGACTCCGTGATAAAAAGGTCAGCAGAAAGGAACGACTATGATTTCAGCCTAGAACCTCAGAGGCTAACCTTAATTCAGATCACAAGGTTTAGAATCAAAGCTAGCTCACTTTCTACGGCCTGTTCACCTCGGTCTATCTGTAATGCGGTGACACTGGCCACTTGAATTTCTTGGCAATCCCATCGGTCAAACCAGTTCTTGCTGCGCCCGTATTTCACTCTGAGCAGGCGCAGCTACTTAATTTTCTGTTGCAGAAAGGTGCGAAATATATCTCACGTCGTAGCAGTCGCATTACGGTTGTTAACGGAAAAGACCTTTACAACTTGCATGGGACCATATGAGCATCTCTACAGAACTGCCTGTTCAACTGTGTGTGAATTTTTAAGGAATCAAACTGATGAGGTCATCGGTCCCTAGACTTACACACTACTTAAACTAACTTATGCTAAGAACAACACACACATCCATGCCCGAGGGAGGACTCGAACCTCTGGCGAGAAGGACGGCGCAATTCGTGACATAGCGCCTAGACCGCGGGGCCACTCCGCGCAGCACAGAACTGACAAAGTCTATGTAAGTAAAGCAGTCATCAACCGAAGGTAAGAAGCATAATATGTTCTTGTTTATCACTGGCCGGGAACGGACTTAGCCAATTGTAGAGAAACCAACCACTGTATGTGCAACCGTAAAGCAGGCATTAGTTGACGCAGTTTGCTTTCCATAGATACGTGTCAAGTAACTTCTACAGGAAACAAAATTCTGGGACCAACTACTGATGAAACCTCAAACCACAGAATTTGTGTTCTGAGAGCGACCTATAAGGTCACCATTCTATATATCCGTGCCACACGCAAACTACGGTTAGCAAATCAACATTGTATTTTTTTTTACGATGATGTCTTACGCCCAACTTTCGCTTCTGTCATAATAACATTTTGTTTGTTAAATATTATTGCTGTTACGGCTTAAAATATTTTTCGAAAAGGGAGCTCAGGAACATCCTTCATTTACTTACAGTTTCGATTGATGCTTGACCATACAAGTAAATGCAGACACTAATCAAGCCTGCGTGGATGCTGCTGTATTTCACCACGAACGGCACCTGTGCATTGCCCTAAATTCGATGCGTGATTCATTCGTCGTCAGAACAGTGCTCTTTGAAGTTGTGACTGCATTACGCCGGGGCTAAGTGAATTCGAAAGTGGGCAAATTGTTGGTGTTAATATGCTATGTGCTACCGTAACGAAGATACACGAAGTGTTTAGTGTTTCAGGAGGCACAGTGTAGAAGATTTATTCTGCTACAAGGAAGCCGGAAAACCATCATCTGATAAGTCACAACACGGACGAAAGCGTGTATTGAGTGATGGTGGTGGTGGTGGTGGTGATGATGTTGATGATGATTGGTTTGTGGGACGCTCAACTGCGCGGTTATCAGCGCCCGTACAGATTCCAATCTCTACTCAGTCCAATCTCGCCACTTTGACGAATGATGATGAAATGATGAGGGCAACACAAACACCCAGTCTCCGGACTTGAGTGATGGTGATAGGCGGCTATTGAAGAGAATTGTAACGGAAAATGGGACGATGATAGGTGCAAAAGTCACTGAACAGCTAAATGTTGCCCTCGCGAACCTCGTCAGCGCCAAAATAACACGGAGTACTATAATCTGGAAATGCAAATGCCTGTCACTGGAAAACGTGGTGTCGAAGCCATAAGACCTGGGCTACCGAACAATGGAAGAAAGTCGTTGGGTCGAACGAGTCTTGTTTCACACTGTTCCCAACTTTTGACAGAGTTTACGTCTGGCATACACCGCTCCACGCCTGCAGAATAGACTGTTTGCTGACGAGAGTGAAACATGTCGGGGGTTCTGTGATGCTTCGGGCAGCCATAACGTTGTTTTCCATGAGCCCATGGTTGCTCTGCAAGATCACATAGCTGCTAAGGATGTGACCATGGTACAATGATTGTTCCCCAATAGTTATTCTGCGTTCCAAGACGAAAGGGCCCCTGTTCAACAGTTCAACATCTCGCAATCTCGCATCGTCCAGGACTGGTTTTGTGAGTCTGAAGTTTTTTTCAACTTTGAAACCTTCCTCCCTAATTACTTATGAGTATCTTGGCTCACACTATGCCCATAGACTTCTGGATTTACAGCATGTGCAGAAAAAAAGTGTATATAACTGATGTGTGTGTGTGTGTGCGTGTGTTGTGTCGAGGGACGGGAGGAAAGTGGGGGGGGGGGGGGGAGGGGAGAGAGAGAGAGAGAGAGAGAGAGAGAGAGTTGTTTTTGAATTGAATAATTTACATTGTGTGTAGGGGCGTGTGTGTGTGTGTGTGTGTGTGTGTGTGTGTGTGTGTTGTGTCGAGGGGCGGGAGGAAAGTGGGGAGGAGGGAGAGAGAGAGAGAGAGAGAGAGAGAGAGCTGTTTTTGAATTGAATAATTTACATTCTGTGTAGGGGCGTACTAGGCTGAAGCAACTGAGGCAAGGTTCCATACCACACGAAGTAAAGAAAGAAAAATTTAAAACGTAAAGAAGAACTAGTAAAACCGATGAGACAAGTGAATTCTTTCATTGTATTGAAATAATCAATACTGGTTACGCAAATTCTTAATAGTTAAAGATATGTGAACCATTTCAAACTGCCGTCCGCAGTGGCCGAGCGGTTTCAGGCGCCTCAGGTTCGAATCCTGCCTTGGGCATGGATGTGTGTGATGTCCTTAGGTTACTTATGTTTAAATAGTTCTGAGTTCCAGGGGAGTGATGACCTCAGATGTTAAGTCCCATAGTGCTCAGAGCCATTTCAACCATTTCAAACTTTCACCCAGGTCGAAGGTAGATCTGCAATAATACTAGAATGGGACGAATGAGCCTAGATGCGAACAAATGAGCACGAAAAGTTACGCTGGAGAAGCTTTCATGAGTGACATGTACAGCAGTGGGGAAAAAAGGAAGTGATAATTTATATTTAGTTCCAAAAAGTAGTACAGAGGCTAATCAAGAAAAATCCCTGCCTCTCGAACAATGACATTATCTACCATTTTTTGTGCATAATACGCTAAGGTGGTAGGAAATAAAAACTTTTTCCATAATTACTTCCAAGGTCGCGCTAAAAACACTAAATCCAGCTATATCTACTGATTCAGTTGTAGGGAAATAAGGAGCCAAGTAAACACGGCCGCACTGTACTCTGACTGAGAATACAAACTGCACTGGCACTAAGACAATAAAGCTACCTTTTTTATTATGTGTCAGCAGGAACAAAAGTTTCAAATCGCATTTAATTCAGTTAGTCTTCAAAGATTTTAAGACTCCTATGATTTAAGCGGCAAATTAATTTCATGGCAAATAGGCTCAATTCGTGAAGTCCGTCTACAATACGTTATAAATTGTTGAAAACGTATTATTTCTTATAAGCATAGTAAAAGCGTATTTGAAGACGTTATGTTGATACACTCGACCTGTCAAACATTATCTGCAAGAGCAAATGCAGACGTGTATTAGGCACAAAATCTTTGGAGAATGAATAACTTGTAGTACTCCGAAATTTCCTGTAATTACAAGATTTCTGACATTCAGGCTTCTGCAACTCAAACTTCTTTAGTCAAGCTTTGCAGAATGCGATTATTATGAATGTAACTGCCGTGTCGAAGGTCTCCGTAATCACTACACATGTGTGCCCGTGAGAACTTACGTCCGCAGAAAGGTGCATTCGATTAGACGCCTGTACTTTGAATACCGCCTACTTACAGCAGACAGAAGTTCCTTGATAACTTACCTTCGGACTGCTATCGTTTCTCCGTGATCTTCCTGCATTTCACAGTTTTCTTAGTATTTTTCTGATTGGGGACGGACACGTTCATGTTGTTCGCTAATCGTCCCGTCCCAGGCAAATGCTAAGTAACGGCTTGGGACGCTATGTGGACGTCTCTATTGTTGATACTTTCGTCTCATAGCGATGTTTTGTACTCTTTCAGGGTATGCGGAAAACAATGACCGCATAATTGCGGGAACTGTGTAGCGATAACAGTGGGGCGTGACAAGGCAGTGTCTCCGGTGGCAATGCCCATCAAATACGTTTCTGGAAATCTTTCAGGGACAAAATGGCTCTGAGCACTATGGAACTTAACATTTGAGGTCACCAGACCCCTAGAATTAGAACTACTTAAGCCTAATTAACCTAAGGACATCACACACATCCATGCCCCAGGCAGGATTCGAACCTGCCACCGTAGCGGTAGCGCGGTTCCAGACTGAAGCGCCTAGAACCGCTCGGCCACAGCAGCCGGCTCTTTCAAGGGACAAAGATCTTCAAATCAATTTGCCTGTTGCAGGACCAGGTCCAGTGCAAGTCGGGAATACAGCAGGTGCATGTGCTTGGGCACCTTTCCGTGGGGGACGTAGTATTGTCACGGGCGGAAGAAATGAAGAGTAAACTGAAAGGGGAAGCTGGATACGAAGTATGGGGGGGTTAGAAGTAGGAGAAGTATTACTACATTTTTATCGTGGTATTCCCCGTCTCGCCTTATGATTCTTACAAATGATTTGATGATCAGCCGCCGTATGAAATATTAATCCAAATTAATCGATGAACTTGAATTTTATGACACCATATATTAAGTCAATAAGCCGAGACGGGACACCCAAATATAAAAACGATCTCGATTACTTGGGGTAGTGTCATTCTCCCTGAGAGGAAATCAAATAGTGTTGCGAGCTTAAAAGGAGACGTACATAAGACTACGATAGAGGGAAGTGGACAGTGACAAATGGAGGTTTGGATCGAGCAGGGGTTCAGTCCGGAACCGCGCTGCTACTACGGTCGCAGGTTCGAATCCTGCCTCGGGCATGGATGGTTGTGATGTCCTCGGGTTAGTTAGGTTTAAGTAGTTCTAAGTTCTAGGAGACTGATGACCTCAGATGTTGAGTCCCATAGTGCTTAGAGCCATTTTCGGCCCGGGGACCGTGCGCGGATTGCCGAAATGGTTGTGGCGACCGCTCGCGATAAAGGGGAAACCCGAGTTCCATTCCAGGTATGGTACAAATTTCCATACGTCACAATGGAGGAATACATCTACACCCATTGTAGCTTATGTCATGATATTCGCATTCAGCTAATAATTTGGAATAATATTTACTGCAGCTGCTGATCGTCAAATCATACGTAATTATTTCAGTTTTTGTGACATTACGCCGTGTTGTCTGACAACGTTGTTTTCCCGGAGACATTCTAGAATAATTGCTTCACAGGTCCTTGCCGCGTCAGATTTGTATTCACTCTCAAGTTTTCGATGACTTCCTCCGTCTTCATTGTCAGGAGTTTGGTGCTTTATTAGTTGGCCGACTAAACAACGTGCCAATCGTCTTACAGGTAACTCCTGATGACGACGACGGATGACGTTGTCGAAAGCTTGACAGTGAAGCGGCAAGAACTCCGTAAAGTAGTTACTCATTATTCTGTGTTGTAATCAATTAATTTTGAATATTTTTATTCCAAGTTCACAAGACTGTATTACTAGTTAAGTACATGTTCCGATAAGAAATACGTTGGTTTTGAATTTAATTGAAATGTACCCTATGCAGTGAGTGGTATTTGTTATCTGCAGTTACTGTATGTAGTGACAAGGTTCTGTTTTATGTATTGATAAACCATAGAAAAATTGTTAAGATTTTCTGGCTTTAGTAAAGCATTAAAAAAATCATGTAGACTGTTCAATTTTTCTTACTTATTTTATTTTCTTAGTCAAGTTGGAAATGAGAGACCAACGTAATGGTTTGTGTTTGTGTGTGTGTGTGTGTTTTGGAGGGGTAGGGGCGGCTGGCTGTGAGAGACAATGTGTGGGCGACACTTTGTCGAAGTGAGAATGCAGCGAGGGAAGGCGTGCAGGTCCCACTTATATATAATACTTATCCTGCGGCCCTCATGGTTCTAGTAACACCTCTGAACATACATATTTTACTTGTGGTGTTTTTGAGTAGGAAATGAAGAGACAGCCGATGATTTACTTGAAACGGTATTAATAACGCCCGCAAATAGCATCCGCTCCCCCTCCAACCAAAGTAACAGGTCGGTAGTCCGAAGCACAGTTTCTATCCACATTAGGTTCGCCTCATTCATCTGTAATATGCTGCACAACAGGATTCTTCGCCTTTTCGGTGGTCCCCTCCTTTTCCTTTATTAATGTACGCTCGTCTTCGGTTACATTAACGTGAAAATATCGCCAGTAGTGTCAACAAAAATGGGAAAGTATTGAGAGCACTGACGAATCACATTACGTAATCGGGCAATGTACTGATAGACGAGGAAATTTGGCGAATAGCATGTAGGGAGGGAGAGCAGGGGGGCGGGGGCGCAGAAACCTGCTGGAATTTACAGATCGGATGACTCATCTATATTACTGATGCATAGATGTTGTACACGAGGCCAAATAAGTGGGGCTGTGATTACTAGGGATGATGGGACAAAACACAATATCTCGTAATCTCTCCTTCCATTTGTGCGTTCTGTGTAGGTACGGGTAACACTATCACAAATAGATAAAAGAGAAGGCCATATTTATTATTTTGAATCCAGTTTACTTTTGTAACTGACATTTTTCTTCAGGAAGAAATAAGTAAATTAAGAATATAATTTTGTCATCGTTTTTACAGCAGTTAACGACAAATTGTCTTTGGATGTTACCCCCGAATTGCTTAACACATTCTCAAATACCATCACATTCTACACGCCACGTGGAATACCGGTAGATGACCTATCTAAAAAGACTGAAGAGGTTGAGATTTACAACATTTATTTCAATTGCGCCCCGTTACATCATGATACCTGTAAAAAAACATGTGTAGCTCTAAAAAATGGTTCAAATGGCTCTGAGCACTATGGGACTCAACAGCTTAGGTCATAAGTCCCCTAGAACTTAGAACTACTTAAACCTAACTAACCTAAGGATATCACACACACCCACGCCCGAGGCAGGATTCGAACCTGCGACCGTAGCAGTCCCGCGGTTCCGGACTGCAGCGCCAGAACCGCTAGACCACAGCGGCCGGCTATGTGTAGCTCTCTTCCGTTTTTCACTGAAGTCTGCATCACCGCAAAAAAACGGAAAAACCTGGTGGTCCTCTTAGTATGCCAACCGCTATTTTTAAAGAACAGATTCGGCCCCGCTCTGTCCAGATGGTACTGTGAAGACGTTCCGCATTCTCTCTCCGCGACCGAGGTCATTATTATTGCGACAATAAAGCTATGACTCGTGACGTTCTTCTAATTGCTTAGTGTGTTGGAACAAACATTCGCAGTCGAAGTTAATGTGAAAAAATTCTCTGTATAGAATTTGAAACCTCATCGAAGTTCCAGAAGTAAAATGTTACTACTACATTCGTCGATTGGCGACAATTATTTAGGTGAACTTTAGAAACTGTAGAAAGGAGATGACTGCCTGCCCGCGTTGAGTTCATCCTTTCCCTTACTTTCATTTAGAGAGCAACCCGCAGTAAAACATTTACAAGAGCAGCACCTAGCTCGATAAATTACTTGTGGCATTATTCATAGACTAGCACAGGTTATCAACAACAAAACATTTTCACCAGGATGTTATTGCTGTAATTTACTTGTTTCAACACAGATAATTCTCAATCACTAAATACATGGACCTTCTTTTCATTTTCAAGTTCAAATAGTATAAAAAGTTTCTCAAGCTTACACTGCCGCGCGAAGTAGTACCGCAAAACGTTACATTTATTATTTCGATAGCTTTGAGAGCTTCCTGGTGAAGACTGATATTTTTCTACAAAATGCAAAGGTCCCACAGTAACTGTTGTTGTTGTGGTCTTCAGTCCTGACACTGGTTTGACGTAGCTCTCCATGCTACTCTATCCTGTGCAAGCTTCTTCATCTCCCAGTACCTACTGCAACCTACATCCTTCTGAATCTGCTTAGTGTATTCATCTCTTGGTCTCCCTCTACAATTTTTACCCTCCACGCTGCCCTCCAATACTAAATTGGTGATCCCTTGATGCCTCAGAACATGTCCTACCAACCGATCCCTTCTTCTCGTCAAGTTGTGCCACGAACTTCTCTTCTCCCCAACCCTATTCAATACTTCCTCATTAGTTATGTGATCTACCCATCTAATATTCAACATTCTCCTGTAGCACCACATTTAGAAAGCTTCTATTCTCTCCTTGTCTAAACTATTTATCGTCCACCTTTCACTTCCATACATGGCTACACTCCATACAAATACTTTCAGAAACGACTTCCTGACACTTAAATCTATACTCGATGTTAACAAATATCTCTTCTTCAGAAACGCTTTCCTTGCCATTGCCAATCTACATTTTATATCCTCTCTACTTCGACCATCATCAGTTATTTTGCTCCCCAAATAGCAAAACTCCTTTACTACTTTAAGCGTCTCATTTCCTAATCTAATTCCCTCAGCATCACCCGATTAAATTCGACCACATTCCACTATCCTCGTTTTGCTTTTGTTGATGTTCATCCTATACCCTCCTTTCAAGACACTGTCCATTCCGATCAACTGCTCTTCCAAGTCCTTTGCTGTCTCTGACAGAATTACATTGTCATCGGCGAAACTCAAAGTTTTTATTTCTTCTCCATGGATTTTAATACCTACTCCAAATTTTTCTTTTGTTTACTTCACTGCTGGCTCAATATACAGATTGAATAACATCGGGGTTAGGCTACAGCCCTGGCTCACTCCCTTCCCAACCACTGCTTCCCTTTCATGTCCCTCGACTCTTATAACTGCCATCTTGTTTCCGTACAAATTGTAAATAGCCTTTCGCTCCCTGTATTTTACCCCTGCCACCTTTAGAATTTGAAAGAGAGTATTCCAGTCAACATTGTCAACAGCTTTCTCTAAGTCTACAAATGCTAGAAACGTAGGTTTGCCTTTCCTTAATCTTTCTTCTAAGATAAGTCGTAAGGTCATTATTGCCTCACGTGTTCCAACATTTCTACATTTTTTGTAAATTGGCGACACCTTTTGTACATGTTGATTAATACTCGCCTCAATTGTAAAAAATGGCTTTATTTCATTTCGCAATCGGTTTCGGCTTGTATACTGAAGCCATTTTCTAGTGGAATCAGAAAATCGTACCGGGGACAAGTAAAGTCAAATGCTCATTTGTGGAGTAGAATAAAGAGCTTTTCTGCGACTCGAGTGGTTATTGAAAAATTCAGCCCACAGTTGAGCCGAGCATCGTAGATACTGAGCAAAAGCGACATCCAAATACGGAGAAACTAATAATACTTTTATTTATGACTATAACAGTAAAAAGTTCTACGGTAACACTTCATAAGTTAGTTTTACATATGTTACTTACTGTACCTTGAGAAGAAATTGCTGTCATGTTTTCTTTCAGTTAGAAATAAATTTCTCGCAACGTCTGTGGTTTATGCCATGAAATTACAAAAAGATAATAACCGCGTGGGTAACCCTTGATGGTCTGGAAATATGTGTCGAAGTATTACGCTTTCTCGACGTTACCCGCAATACTGACCAAACATAAAGCGCAAGAGTTTTGCTAAGTTAAAATAGGATCCCCAACAAGCAATGAAAACCTTGCTACTTGTACATAATTTTTTTTATATATTTGGCCACCTACAATCAATATTGGATAAAGGTCTTTCCCTAACTCCTCTACATATTACGAGCATCAGTTTTAGATGTCCCGTAATGTCCTGCCTTTTTGTCGATGTCTGTCTCTCGTCCTTTACGTTGGTGGCTAGGTTGGTTCTAATCATGTGCAACGTAGCAAAATATTTCCCCAGCCAATGGAGGTATCTGTTGCCGAATATCACCTAGTCACAATCCTATGCATTCCACTGCTGACAGATTTGACAGATGCATATTTGACGGCAACGAAATGTGTCTTACGAATGACCACAGACACGCATTAACAGATCTTTGTTCGTTAGATTGTTTTTCCCTAATCCTTTAAGCGTGGTTATTGTTGCTTTTCTACTAATTAAGCTGTAATACAGAGCACAGAGTACCAAAGGGGGGACACCTCAGGAAACAACGTGATCGTAATGTCATCATTAGATCGCCAGCGTGGTAGCCTTGGTACAACCGGATGTCCGGTAACAGCCATAGTCTCCTGGATTCTTGAAAATATACTGGTAGTTTGTGCAAGCAAATGTGTTTGTGAATTACGTCCACTTACGCTGTACGGTAGACAAAGTTAGGTTCGATGTGGTCAGAATATGCTCACTGAGTGTTTACTTGTATTTTAGAATTTTTGTTTCTCGCGAATTACTGTGAACTCAGCACTACCAAAGAGCAGAAACACTAAAAATCAATCGTAATGATAATCCACGAGATACAGGCCCTGTAGACACTGTTCCTTTTCATCGGCGCGAACTGGCCATAGCACAAACATTGTGGAGTTGTATGGGGCGCACCTCATTTACATCTGCGGTATTAGTCCTCTCTCAATGCCTCTATTCCTCCCTGGAAGCATCGCCTTTACTGTATAATACGTGTCACGTTCGCCAAACTTGGTGTCGACATAGTTAATAAGAAGTCCCATGCTTCTTGACAGAGCGTAGAGGAACGATGCGGGAGACCCGCACCGCCGTACTGGGGAAGGTCCTAATGGAGGAAGTTTGCAGTAGCCTTCCTCCGACAATAATGGGGATGAATGATGATGATGTTGATGATGACGATGATGATGGTAAAGACGTCACAACAACACCCATTCATCTCGGGGAAGGTGAAAATCCTCGACCACGCCGGGAATCGAACCCGGGACCCCCGTGCTCGGGAAGCGAGAACGCTACCGCGAGACCACGAGCTGCGGATTAATACTCTTTAAATGTGACATATTTTTCATTGGATATATCAGTACAGCTACTAAACATAACGTAAATACTCGTGTCAACTTTCATCAGGAAAGTGGATAAGTACCCATTTTAGGATAAGTTTTCGGTGTCCCTACTAACACCACCTTTTACTTATCTATTACAAGCTTCAGAAATACAGCGCCCAATAGCTTGCAAACACTCATGGTGAATTTAAAAAAAAAATGGCTCCGAGCACTATGGGACTCAACATCTTAGGTCATAAGTCCCCTAGAACTTAGAACTACTTAAACCTAACTAACCTAAGGACATCACACACACCCATGCCCGAGGCAGGATTCGAACCTGCGACCGTAGCAGTCCCGCGGTTCCGGACTGCAGCGCCAGAACCGCTAGACCACCGCGGCCGGCGCCATGGTGAATTTAAACTGAATCTCTTCCCACAGTTATTTCCTGTTACGCAGGTTTTAAACGAAAACAAAATACAGAATTAAATTGAGTTAGTCTCCCTGAAATAAATTTTTCCCAAATCATCCTTTGCTTTTTGAGTACAAGAGAATTTGGCACGGTAAAATTACGTTAGCGGGTCCGGGTAGTGATTGTTTTCTGTTTCGAATTCTGTAACACCTTCTTAACGTGATTTACATTTGAGGCCAGGGTTTGCACATACTCCAAATGGAATGCTATAGCTTTGAGCTTTCGGATGAGAATGTCTCATAGTATATCAGAAGTCAACAAAGGAGAACATTACTAAAAGAAGCACCCTAAACAGCCTACGGTTACAGAAAGAGAGGAGGTGAAATGTGATAAGTCTTCCACTCCAGGGTAAAGTCCCATATAATGTTTTATTATATTTCTGGCCTACTTTGCAAAAGGAATGCTGATTCCTTGAGTGCTTTATTTCAGCGCGAGTCGGCGTAGTGGTAAGGAACTGGAATCGCGTTCGGAAGGACTAGGGTTCGAACTCCCGTCGGGACAGCCGGCCGAAGTGGCCGAGCGGTTAAAGGCGCTACAGTCTGGACCCGCACGACCGCTACGGTCGCAGGTTCGAATCCTGCCTCGGGCATGGATGTGTGTGATGTCCTTAGGTTAGTTAGGTTTAAGTTAGGGGACTTATGACCACAGCAGTTGAGTCCCATAGTGCTCAGAGCCAACCCGTCGGGACACACTGATTTTGTTTTTCAGAGATTTCCCTAAATCGCTTAAAGTTACTTCTGGGATGGTTCCCTTGAATAGGACACGACAGATTTCCTTCCCCATCTTTTCATAAGCCGAACAGTGATCCGTTTCTAATGACCTTGTCATCGACGGGACGTAAATTCTAATTTCCTTCCTTCCTTGAGTACAACTAAAAAATAACTCAAGTACACTATAATGCAGAGTGCCTGTTCCCCATTGCCCCCCCCCCCCCCCACCACTATCTCTTTCTCTCTTTCTGTCTGTGTGTGTGTGTGTGTGTGTGTGTGTGTGTACGCGCGCGTGCATGTGTGTGTGCGTGGAACTGTTGCCTGAATCCATCTGGGTTGAAGCCTAAATACCAATATCTGCATCCAGTTGGAGTCAAGCCTTTCTTCTGGGCTGCTTTCGGATGACAACCAATTCCTGTCGCAGACTTCAGAAATATGTCTCACGTTACAACAGATGGTCCTCCCTGTTAAAATACTAGATACAACAGTTGGGAGAAGACCGTATGGGGAAGTGAGTGAACTCGGGAAACTTGTAGCTCTTTGTATCTTCTCTTACGATCATCTACATTTGCGAAGCAGAACTCTAACAGTATTACATTGAATTGTTGAAATGATAAATGTCTGTTGTCATTTGTGGACGGAAAGGTGAAGAATTCCTAGTCTGCGACTAAGATGGCATACGTACCATTGCAACTTTATTTTCAGTTCACAGGTACCGTACGTGTTGTATAATAAGCTAAGTAAGGTGTCAACATTTCTGCGGAATAGCTTTAATTATTGTTGTTGTTGTTGTGGTCTTCAGTCCTGAGACTGGTTTGATGCAGCTCTCCATGCTACTCTATCCTGTGCAAGCTTCTTCATCTCCCAGTACCTACTGCAACCTACATCCTTCTGAATCTGTTTACTGTATTCATCTCTTGGTCTCCCCCTACGATTTTTACCCTCCACGCTGCCCTCCAATATTAAATTGGTGATCCCTTGATGCCTCAGAACATGTCCTACCAACCGATCCCTTCTTCTGGTCAAGTTGTGCCACAAACTTCTCTTCTCCCCAATCCTATTCAATACTTCCTCATTAGTTATGTGATCTACCCATCTAATCTTCAGCATTCTTATGTAGCACCACATTTCAAATGCTTCTATTCTCTTCTTGTCCAAACTATTTACCGTCCATGTTTCACTTCCATACATGGCTACACTCCATACAAATACTTTCAGAAATGACTTCCTGACATTTAAATCTACACTCGATGTTAACAAATTTCTCTTCTTCAGAAACGCTTTCCTTGCCATTGCCAGTCTACATTTTATATCCTCTCTACTTCGACCATCATTAGTTATTTTGCTCCCCAAATAGCAAAACTCCTTTACTACTTTAAGTATCTCATTTCCTAATCTAATTCCCTCAGCATCACCCGACTTAATTCGACTACATTCCATTATCCTCGTTTTGCTTTTGTTGATGTTCATCTTATATCCTCCTTTCAAGACACTGTCCATTCCGTTCAACTGCTCTTCCAGGTCCTTTGCTGTCTCTGACAGAATTACAATGTCATCGGCAAACCTCAAGGTTTTTATTTCTTCTCCATGGATTTCAATACCTACTCCGAATTTTTCTTTTGTTTCCTTTACTGCTTGCTCAATATACAGATTGAATAACATCGGGGAGAGGCAACCCTGTCTCACTCCCTTCCCAACCATTGCTTCCCTTTCATGTCCCTCGACTCTTATAACTGCCATCTGGTTTCTGTACAAATTGTAAATAGCCTTTCGCTCCCTGTATTTACCCCTGCCACCTTTAGAATTTGAAAGAGAGTATTCCAGTCAACATTGTCAAAAGCTTTCTCTAAGTCTACAAATGCTAGAAACGTAGGTTTGCCTTTCCTTAATTTTTCTTCTAAGATAAGTCGTAAGGTCAGTATTGCCTCACGTGTTCCAGTATTTCTACGGAATCCAAACTGATCTTCCCCGAGGTAGCTTTAATTATACAACTTTTTAAAAGCAATCGTGTTACGTGTGTTTCTTTCAAATGGACAAATTGGGGTATCGTGACGTAATAAAACACTTTGTTTTGAATGGTACTGGCAAAGGAAATTCACTCTAAATTGGCGACGGTTTACAAGGAGACTGCTGCTACATTTTCAACGGCTACAAATAGGAAGGCTGAAAATAAAAATGACCGTACATCTCTTTAAGATACTCTGCGTGAAAGATGTACCACAACAGCAACCGCTGATGTACAGCGTAGCAGTGTCCGATCTGTGATGAAAGGTCAAAGTAGTAGCTGAAGCCATTGGTCTGTCAGAAGAATTACACGTCCAGAATTAGCTGTGAGTGAGTTCTGGAAAAGGGGAGTGCCGAATTTGTTTGAATGTGAACCGAAAGAAAATGAAAGAAGAAATTACTCAGCAATGTCTGGAGCAGCTTAAAACGATTTCAACTGAATTAGTGTGCCAGTATCTAATTGTGGGTCCCAAACTCCATGTTGGAAATGAAACAGCAACCAAATCAGTGGCATCACCTGGTGGAACTGCACGAAAAAAGATTGAGTTCCAGTAATGTCTTGTCATTAGCAGTGAGCTTTTTTTGGACCAAAAGAAGTAATATATGGGGAAATAAAATGGAAAAAAGAACCATGATGCAGAGCAAAATCTGGAGAATTTGTTAAGTAGGGAACATTGTTTCGCATTAAAATAGAACAGTAAATTCCAGTGTAAGTATCTTCATAAAACCTTAAGTACGGTAAATGAGTAACAAAGAATGACAACCATAATACAAAAATGCAAGCTGGGTGTTACTGTGGCTAAAGGCAGCATAGGTGTGATTTTGACAAGCGTCGGCACCTTTCTGCAAATTTTATGTACTCCTGTATTTGTTCAGAGTAAAGAAGCAACGTAACAGAACTAATTGTTCCTAATCAAAGACTAAAAATACTTTAAATGTTGACTTAGTTATACGAGGTGCATTCAAGTTCTAAGGCCTCCGATTTTTTTTCTCTGGACTGGAAAGAGATAGAAACTTGCGCATTGTTTTAAAATGAGGCCACGTTCATTGTCAACACGTCCCAGAGATGGCAGTACCGTACGGCAGATGGAATTTTACCGCCAGCGACGAGAATGAGAACTGTTTTAAATACTTAAAATGGCGACGTTTTCCTTACTTGAACAGAGTGCAATCATTCGTTTTCTGAATTTGCGTGGTGTGAAACCAATAGAAATTCATCGACAGTTGAAGGAGACATGTGGTGATGGAGTTATGGATGTGTCGAAAGTGTGTTCGTGGGTGCGACAGTTTAATGAAGGCAGAACTTCGTGTGTCAACAAACCGAAACAACCTCGGGCTCGCACAAGCCGGTCTGACGACATGATCGAGGAAGTGGAGAGAATTGTTTTGGGGAATCGCCGAATGACTGTTGAACACATCGCCTCCAGAGTTGGCATTTCTGTGGGTTCTGTGCACACAGTCCTGCATGAAGACCTGAAAATGCGAAAAGTGTCATCCAGGTGGGCGCCAAATGGCTGCCCGTGTGGCATGTTGCCAAGCAATGTTGACGCGCAACGACAGCATGAATGGGACTTTCTTTTCGTCAGTTGTGACAATGGATGAGACGTGGATGCCATTTTTCAATCCAGAAACAAAGCGCCAGTCAGCTCAATGGAAGCACACAGATTCACCGCCACCAAAAAAATTTCGGGTAACAGCCAGTGCTGAAAAAATTATGGTGTCCATGTTCTGGGACAGCGAGGGCGTAATCCTTACCCATTACGTTCCAAAGGGCACTACTGTAACAGGTGCATCCTACGAAAATGTTTTGAAGAACAAATTCCTTCCTGCACTACAACAAAAACGTCCGGGAAGGGCTGCGCGTGTGCTGTTTCACCAAGACAACGCACCCGCACATCGAGCTAACGTTACGCAACAGTTTCTTCGTGATAACAACTTTGAAGTGATTCCTCATGCTCCCTACTCACCTGACCTGGCTGCTAGTGACTTTTGGCTTTTTCCAACAATGAAAGACACTCTCCGTGGCCGCACATTCACCAGCCGTGCTACTATATTGCCTCAGCGATTTTCCAGTGGTCAAAACAGACTCCTAAAGAAGCCTTCGCCGCTGCCATGGAATCATGGCGTCAGCGTTGTGAAAAATATGTACGTCTGCAAGGCGATTACGTCGAGAAGTAACGCCAGTTTCATCGATTTCGGGTGAGTAGTTAATTAGAAAAAGAAATCGGAGGCCTTAGAACTTGAATGCACCTCGTACATTAACTACTCACGTTGAAAAAAGTTGCTTTGATATTCAGTTTAATTTCTCATGGTTCATGTGCCTCTAGTCTGTTTTATTACTCGTGTTGTCCTTCGCGTTTACTTATTTCGTGTTATAGTAAACCCTACTCTTCAACAGCCACCTCTTCATAACACATATTTAGCGTTCATTCCGACTCGTTTAACTTTTTAAATTTTTCCTGATGCATTCCACTTTGAAGCCCACACCGTACAAGGAAGAACAAACAAAACAATGGGTGTGGGTCAATGAGTAACGCTCTGTAACTTTTATGTCAAGAAGCGACGTAGCAGTGCATTAGCGATGCTTTCAGACACTCACGAAAATACACTAACACCATCTGCATCACACCTTTTTGTTTGCCAATAACTGGTTTCAGTTTGCGCTCCAGATCTTCAGGTCTAGGTTGGAACAAAAACACAATAACAATAACAATTTTACATAAGTGTGATATTACGGACACTTGTCTCAAGGATAGCAGAAATAACCAAATTTTATGAAATCATCATATCTGGCACTGCAAAGTGCCGGTTGTCAACGTTGCGTGAAACTAAAATAAAAAAGAAGGATGTGGCGAGCAAAAAGTTTTTTCAATTTTTAAAATTATGTGTCCCGTCAGTGTTTTTATAACATTTGGTTTTTATGTATTGTTGTACAACGTATCATTTATGATCAAATGTGCTACATTAACGTGTCCTTTAAATCTGAATTTTTACTGTTTTTTAATGTAGTTATATGTGGAGAAACAGTTTTACACTATTTGAATGTATTTAATCTATGACTTACACACATGCCATGTGACTATAAGAAAATGAAAAAATAAAACGAGTGCATGGCATCGTTGGCCGGGGGGGCCCCTTCCGGGGAAGTGCGGCCGCCGAGTGCAAGTCTTATTTCAATCGACGCTACATTAGGTGACTTGCGCGCGGGTAGGAGGATGAAATGATGATGAGGGCAACACAACGGCCAGACCACGAGCGGAGAAAATCTCCACCCCAGCCGGGAATCGAACCCGGGCCCGCTGGATGGGAAGCAAGCACGTTACCACTCAGATAAGTGGCTTTTTTTTTTTTTTTTTTTTTTTTTTGTAATCGCATTTTGTTCGTTAGAATTGTTCGTGGAGGACATTCCCTGACGTCCGTTGAAGTTCGTTATTGATTCATGCACTCAGTTTTTTCATTACAGAGGGCTGCTAACCCTCTGACCGAACACGCTGAGCTACCGTACCAGCATAAGTAGGCGGACACTATACGAAAATATATCTCCCGTACACATCTTTGTTTTTTATGTTAGTTTCACACAGTGTTGACAAACTGCACCAGATATTTGTGAGGTCATAATATTTTGTTATTTCTGCTACCCGTAAGACAAGTATTCGTAATATCATACTTCTGTAAAACCGTTATTGTTATTGTCCTTTTGTTCCAACTTAGACCTGAAGATGATCTGCATCACGACATGGCGTTAATTTTGAAATGATATACGAAAATAGTGAGAGCTTCGAAATTCGGGGGGATTCAGGGCATTCTTTTGTCTCCGGGGTACTCATAGTTAGCTGTAATAATTTCCACTGTTCCTAATAAATTATGGAAGGATTTAGCCCTGACTAAAGTTTCTGGATTTCTAGCTAGTACTGATGAGTCAGGAGGAAGCCGAAATTCCTCCTGGTTCGTTCGTAGAATATTTCTCTAGGTTGGGAGGTAACATTAGGCGACGAAAACGCGAAAATGTCGCAAACGTTTCTCGGATTTTCTTCCGGTTGTGCTGCACGGAACTGTTTCACATGTTGCGACACTTTCCTGCCTCACGTGTTTGAGGAATCACTACGCCGCCGTCGTTCCCATAGGGAGCTGTCTTACTGACAAGGACCCGGCGGCAGATGGAGTTTTGAATTTTTTTGCGTTTATGCTATATGAATTTCAGAACTCGAATATCAGTCCACCATAGCACTTCTTTGCGACTCTCAAAACTCTCGAGAAAATCGGCTTTGACGTTTTCCGATTATCTTTAATGCTTAAAAATAGTGTTATTGTTTCGTAGGGGCAGTGCAATTCTGTGGTAGAATGTTCGCATGGCACGCGGGCGGGCCAGGTTCGATACTGCGCTAGGGTAAATTTTTAAACAAATTATCCAAATTCTACAAACATTTTCGTGGAGCGTAGAATACATAGAGATAAAAAAGATTTAATCTGTAACGTTTCTTAATTTAAACAATCTTTTATAAAGAGCGATAACTAAAAATTTATATTTGCGGCAAAAATTCGATTTTTTGCCCGCGAGCATGTTTCATAAAAACGACAATTAGATAGGTGTTAATTAGCATACTATTGATGAATTTTATATGTGTAAGACGTAGATATTGCGAACCGAACAAAAAAATGTAACTGAAAACGATACTCGAACTAGCTATCACCATACTCAAGTGCTAAAGATATATTTCCATCTATACATATTTTAAGCCTCTTGAAAATGGTCTTAGAACACGCACCATTGTTTTAAAAGGTGCGTCGAATAGGAATCGAACCAGGGCTGCTCTCGTAGGAGTCAAATATTCTAACAGAAGGACAGGTTGCCTATCGACAGAAATGGACCTTATTTTTTTAAGGGTGTTAAAGACGCTTGGAGAACTCCAAGACTTTTTTCAGGAAAATTTTTTGAGAGCTGTGTTGAACTACTTAGAGGGTTTGATATTTCAGTTCTGAGCTTCGCGTACCATAAACATGAAATATTACAAACATCCAGTTGCTATGGGCTCCCCTTGAGAGTTATGTACCCTACTGAAATTATTAATCAACGTTGAATTCTAACAGGGAGACTGAAATGAGTGGTACTCAGGAGTATGATTTATACGTGGTTCATTTTGTGAGTGAGAGGAACATTCGGCAACATTCGTAGGAATACGGTGCTCTCTGCCATGTGGTTTACAGTCATGTGATGCTAAGTAGGAAAATTAAGAAGAGGATCAAATTTTCGCTACTAACTGGGATTGTTTTCTTTCTAACAGGCATTTGAATATATGAGAGGAGAATTGATCGAACTATTCAGTATAGATTCATTAGAACTCGTGAAAGTAAGCGGTTTCTGCGCATATAAATAGGAACAATAAATTTATTTAATGGTTGGTTGGTTGATTTGTGGGAAGGATCAAACAGCGAGGTCATTGGTCCCATTGGATTAGGGACGGGTGGGGAAGGAAGTCGGCCGTGCCCTTGCAAAGGAGCCGTCGCATTTACATGAAGCGATTTAGGGAAATCACGGAAAATGCAAATCTAGATGGCCGGATGAGGGTCTGAACCGTCGTCCTCCCGCATGTGAGTCCGGTGTGCTAACCACTGTGTCACCTCGCTCGGTTTTTTTTTTTTATGGGAAAGACATTTTGCACACTGAAGTAAGAGAGCGCAGATCCACGAAATGGCGTCCGATTTAATGAGCCTGCAAACAGGTCGTTGAACATCCCTCTTGAGGGACTCACTCAACCATGCCACATCAATTTACTTTACCTTTACTTCCATCCAAGGACTGTAAAAAAGCTTTCCCCTAGGCCTTACTTTCGTAGAACCATGACTGCGAGTATTCAGTTCTTTTTTCTCTCTTTGCACATTATCAACTTCAATTCCTTTTCTAAGTTCACTGCTAGAAGGAGGAAAAGTAGACTGATCTTCTGAACATAAATATCTTTGGTTCGCTTCATTTCATTTGCGACGATATGAAACGAATAACGCTCTTATATAAACTAATGCGGAAGAGTAGTTACACAGACAGCGATCTTCGGTGGCCTAAAGATAATTGATGCTCACTTTAGAATGTGTATCTTCATTGAGAGAATCTGCAAAAACGAGAATTCTATACATGGTAACAGAGGAAGAGAACAAAATTTGATTTATTATGAAATAAAACGTGCACGACGAGTTAAAAGCCATACAACGTTAACTCAACCATAAGAAAGCTGCAGAGAATTGTGCAAAAGTCCGTAGAATCTGTTGACATTTCTTTCCGAAACTTGTACAAGGAACATAAGAAATGGTAGAAACACTGTCCGCTGAAATACATTAGATAAAAAGGAAATAACATAATAATAGAACGTGGAAGGGGGCGTAAGTTAAAAACGCTTTAAAAAGGATATAGACGGTGCCCATAAATCTCTCTGCAGACGTTTAATTTGAGGAGAACAACGATTTCACAACAATAGTCGATAGTTTTCTTTGGCGAATGTAATAGGAAGGTGTGTTGTTCACATTTGATGGTCAGTCACTGGAAATATAGATTAAAACAGCTGCTCAATGTGTCTAATTAAACACACACTCTCTGGGAGTGCGGCTTACTTCTCAGCATAAGCGTGAATGAGCACGCTACAGGAATGCACAGTTTGTCAGACACGGGCAATCAGAAGTGTAAAATTTTTGATCCAAAAAGAGTACGAAGGTGGACGTGCTAAACTAAGTGCTCATAATGTGAAGACACGAAAACGCTGCAAGGCAAGAATCAGACGGTTAGCCAGTTGCGAATCCGTGGATAAATAACTCTCGCTCTCTTTGTTAGCACGGTGAAATTACACTCTGGCGAAACATAATCAACGACTGCAAATCGGGGAAACTATCAGATCATGAAACTGTTCTCGACTCATTATTATGATACCCAGGGTGAGGCTACGCCCAAAAGTCGAAGGCATCGGGTTCATAAGATCCACGATGGAGTCACAGTCGTCGAAGTTTCTCGAGCTGTCTCTCTTACATTAAATAATGGTAGGAAGCGTTTCGAGAATCAGAAGTATAAAGGGAAGTGGATTCCGACGAAGAGACTGCTAATGGTGGGAATGCGAGTGTTCCCAATAATGAGAGAGAGGGTACGTCATTCATTGCTCCCTAAACAGTTTAGTTGACAGCCGGTGTTAACTGCTTCTTATTATATAACTTCTATGATCTACAATTTGCATCTAAATATATCCGTTGATAAACTCAGCAGCAAGCAAAGTCGCCAAGAAAAGGTATGCAGGGAAAATCGGAACCGAAGATAGGATCGCTCCATTGAGAACCACAAGGTGTTGACTTGTGCCAAAATGGTGTTTCATCCCAGTGAATATGCGGCTTTAAGTTTTCATCCTTCGTCTAATGCAGTGGTTCCCAATCTTTGAGAGACCATTGCCCCTGAGTGCAATCAGATATTAGCAACTATCCTCCCCCCCCCCCCCCCCCCATTCCCCCCCCCCTCCGACACCACCATCATTAAGATTGGCACCTAACAAATGAAAAAATCTTTGTACATTTTTAAAAGACGGAAGATAAAACTGTATTTAGTTTATGTAGGTGTTTTATTTAACCACGACATAATGAGTCAATGATACAATTGCTACTGCTTATTCCTAACAACATTTTTTATAGACTGATGAAGCAGTTGTCGGTGCATCGCAAAAGTTACCTACAACTACTTCTCAGGAAAGAAAGCTAAGCTAACGATTCACTTTGAGGGTACACACTAGTTACAAGAAACGCTTCCTCTTCACCACTTCTCTCTAGCAACATTTGCTTCACCCACACGAAAATGGCTCTGAACACTATGCGACTTAACTTCTAAGGTCATCAGTCGCCTAGAACTTAGAACTAATTAAACCTAACTAACCTAAGGACATCACACACATCCATGCCCGAGGCAGGATTCGAACCTGCGACCGTAGCGGTTGCGCGGTTCCAGACTGTAGCGCCTTTAACCGCTTCGCCACCACGGCCGGCGCTTCACCCACACCTTCCACCCTCATTTACAACGAACCAAGTTAAAATGTGTGTACTATACTGAGAACTAGCGTTTGTAAATCATTTGAGTAGTAGCCTCCTTACTTCTAACCTGTTAGAAATTGACAAACTTCAGCCTGCAACCCTTTGTGTCTGACCACTGCCACAAATAATAATAATAATACAGTGTAGGCCGTACAGCAGTGTAGCAGCCATTACATACATACAGTTGTACTGTGGTGGCAATTAGTTCATTTATCTGTCACGAACGGAATAATGAAGCAATTTCCGGTCCATTGGAAATTGGAAATTTATGTTAAGGTCTCATGGGACCAAACTGCTGAGGTCATCAGTCCCTAGGCTTACGCACAACTTAATGTAGCTGAAACTAAGGACAACACACACACACCCACGCCCGAGGGACGATTCGTACCTCCGACGGGGGGAGCTGCCCGGACCATGACAAGACACCTCAGATCACGCGGCTACCCCGCGTGGCTTCCGATCCATTAAGGGAGCTACCTTCAGCTCAGAGAAGGCGTTTTTACGAGGCATTTAAGCATATGTCATGTATGCGTCTCAATTTTACTGTCATAGATGCTTGATACAAAATAGAAAGTTAGTGAGTGATAGGTGAACTACGTAGTAAAGATGTTCACACATTCGCTTCACAAGCTGTAATCTCAGTCACGTTGTGGTATGTGCCCCTCAGAACATTACGTTTTACCCAACGGCTGGTGGGGGGGTGGGGAGGGGGGGGCGTAATTACTTGCAGGATGGAAACCACTGTTTTAATAAACGCTGAGCATTCAGTCGGCAAAAATAACGGACCCCATTTTGCAATTTCCAAATTTTATTTTCATAGTATACAAAGCAAGGATCTCTAAACGAGAAATACGGCTTGCTATGCAAGACGACCAATTTTGTTTGTCTGTCCAGATTGCTTGAAATGTGTCCTTGATCCACTTGACTGAGATGCGACGCTCATTCTTGAAGTAAGTAGCCATGTTCCGGAATTTATTAAAAATCAAAATTATACTGCTTGAAATAAACTCAGGACTACTCCAGGTAATGTCATGGTCTTACACGCTTACCCCGAAATGAGCATTGTTGTCAGGCTCTCTGTACTTGCGGAATGCACTAGCAACAAAAGGCGGTGCACTTTTTTGAATCCACATCTGTTCATCGTAAAAAAATGGTTCAAATGGCTCTGAGCACTATGGGACTCAACTGCTGTGGTCATAAGTCCCCTAGAACTTAGAACTACTTAAACCTAACTAACCTAAGGACAGCACACAACACCCAGCCATCACGAGGCAGAGAAAATCCCTGACCCCGCCGGGAATCGAACCCGGGAACCCGGGCGTGGGAAGCGAGAACGCTACCGCACGACCACGAGATGCGGGCAGTGTTCATCGTAAATTATGTTACAAAACTATTGATGTTTCCCTGAAGAAAATGCGCAGTGAAAAAATAAAGAGACAGCATGATACCAGCAAAATTTTATCTGAGGATTGATTATTTTATTTATTTGTTTGTTATTTACATACTCTGTAATGGGATACGTGATGGCAGTAGCAAGATTGCCCCCCCTTCAGCTTTAGATGTACTAGTAAGAAAGAATATAAATAAGATTTAAGAGAATGAAACTGCAGTAATACAAGTGACATGATGTAGAATCGTTTTCACAAGTGTCGATTCAACTTTAGATGTACTAGTAAGAAAGAATATAAAAAAGATTTAAGAGAATGAAACTGCAGTAATACACGTGACATGATGTAGATTCGTTTTTATCAGTGTCGATGAAAGTGGTGGTGCTTACTGTTGACACGGAAAAGAGATTTTGATACACAGGATAGTTATAATTAATCTGTCGCTACCAGTATAGACGGAAAACTATTTACCGTACGGGTACAAAACTTCATAGGAATGACGTCCAGGGTGTGCTCCGCAGGATTTGCGTTGTTGGTAGTGCTAGTGTTATGGTACAGATGGCTCTGAGCACTATGGGACTTAACATCTGACGTCGTCAGTCCCCTAGACTTAGAACTACTTAAACCTAACTAACCTAAGGACAGCACACACATCAAAGCCCGAGGCGGGATTCGAACCTCCGACCGTAGCAGCAGCGCGGTTCCAGACTGAAGCGCCTAGAACCGCTCGGCCACAGCTGCCAGCTGATAGTGTTATGATTTACCGTTAGGTGGCGGTACTGGTACGGCGACATATGGTTGAAACACAAGCATTACTGTGCATTACAGTTCCAGTCAGTCAACATCGCTCTGGACGAGGTGAGCAGGGCTTTACTCGTAAAGCTGTTTCATAAAAACAGCAGTAGTGCTGCGGTCTTTCGCGAGTATCGATGCATTAAAGAAATGCGGAGTGGTCGTCTTTCCGCACCAGGGTCGGAGAACACGATTCGGAAGTTAGAATTAACAGGCTATTTCGGAATTGCTCCTGGGAGAGGCCGACAGCCAATTGCGCCACAAATTGTTGAAGAAGTTACTGTTGCCACGGCTGAGAATGCTGGACGCATTGTGCGATCTTCAAGTAGTGCACGAGCTGTGTCACGGCAGCTCAACACTCCACGATCCACAGTTGTTTGGGAAGCAACATAAAAATCTATATAGTGTTCCCAGGCTCTCGTGGGTGCAGATGGTGTCACAAGGAGCAACGTTTGTAACATGATACGTAAACATGTTTCGCAATTAACAGATACGTTACCCTGTCTTGTGGAAATTAAAACGCGTTTTTCTTTTCAGTGTTTTGTTAATCCTCTTCCTGAATGCCTGACAAATGTTTCCACGAAGTTTTGCTGTCCTACGATCATAGTTTAACTACGGTGCAATCCGTTACATGTTGTTTAATTTGAATTTCCGATTGATTATGTAAGTTTTACAAGAAGAGTATCTGAACGGAACAGCCTGCATAAACAGCCGGATACTGCCGTGTTAACTGGAGAAAGAGTAGTTAACTGGAGAAAGAGTAGTGAACACAGGAAACGAAAAAAAAAGACGGATCAGCACGTCGAGTTGCAGGTAGGCCAATTTGCGGCCACCTGACGACACTGGTGCATGTGGACGGAAGGGACACGTAGATTTGAAACCTGCTTTTCCCGCGGCGCTGCACGGGTCGCGATGATAAGCCAGCTGCAGAAATAGGTGGCCGTGATAAGCGGCCAGCTTAAAACCGCTCCAAGGCCGGCGTTCGGCGGCCCGGCTCTCGCCATTGGCTGCGGCCAGATAGCGCAGCGGGCGGCCCGCCAGACGAGGCCACTGCAGCCGATAACGGCCGCGACAGACGCGCAGGGGCTTCCTCGCCCACTCCACTGCTCACGTAACCAGCCAGCTACCTGCGGTCTCGCGCCCTGCGTAAATCATTGTCGCAGTCCACTCACCGCAGCTGTGCGTTGCAGGGGGGCGGAAGTTGTGGCGAGCTGGAGCACCTATATAGCCAGGCGAACGCGCACCGAGGCTGGTCAGTTACGACAGAGACGATTATACAATCCGTAAACAGAAAGGCTGTGCCTGGGGTCGTTTTTGTTTCGTTATATACCGTGGGTTGACGGTCCAGGTCAGTGGACTGAGTCCTGACAGGAGGCGATTAAATGTGCAAGGCTAGTTCCAAAACAACGAACGGAGAAACTACTATTAAATGAGACACAAATTATAACTGTTTTATTTCTTCCAATTACATGACTGGTAAACAAGTGGCAACTTGTGGCCACATTAAGCATCTTGAAACAGAGTGCCGGCTGCTGTGGCCGAGCGGTTCTACGCGCTTCAGTCCGGAACCGCGCGACTGCTACGGTCGCAGGTTCGAATGCTGCCTCGGGCATGGATGTGTGTGATGTCCTTAGGTTAGTTAGGTTTAAGTAGTTCTGGCAATGGCAAGGAAAGCGTTTCTCAAGAAGAGGAATTTGTTAACATCGAGTATAGATTTAAGTGTCAGGAAGTCGTTTCTGAAAGTATTTCTATGGAGTGTAGCCATGTATGGAAGTGAAACATGGACGATAACTAGTTTGGACAAGAAGAGAATAGAAGCTTTCGAAATGTGGTGCTACAGAAGAATGCTGAAGATAAGGTTGGTAGATCACGTAACTAATGAGGAGGTATTGAATAGGATTGGGGAGAAGAGAAGTTTGTGGCACAACTTGACTAGAAGAAGGGATCGGTTGGTAGGACATGTTTTGAGGCATCAAGGGATCACAAATTTAGCATTGGAGGGCAGTGTGGAGGGTAAAAATCGTAGAGGGAGACCAAGAGATGAATACACTAAGCAGATTCAGAAGGACGTAGGTTGCAGTAGATACTGGGAGATGAAGAAGCTTGCACAGGATAGAGTGGCATGGAGAGCTGCATCAAACCAGTCTCAGGACTGAAGACCACAACAACAACAACAAGTAGTTCTACGTTCTAGGGGACTCATGACCTCAGATGTTAAGTCCCATAGTGGTAAGAGCCATTTTTTTAAAACAGAATAATAGATAAACAACTGGCAACCGATGGCTATATTAATCTAATAAAAACCTCGATGTATCTGACTGGGGGGCGGGAGGAAAGATGCAAGTAAATTAATTTTTTTGGAAATTTGTGGTAAGTTCCTATGGGACCAAACAGCTCAGGTATCGGTCCCTAGGCTTACACACTACTTAATCTAACTTACGCTAAGGACAACACACACACATGCCCGACGGAGGACTCGAACCTCAGACGGGGGGGGAGCCGTGCGAACCGTGGCAAGGCGCCCTCAGACCGCGCGACAAACCCGCGCGGCCAGTAAACTAATTACAATTGGAAAGTGTCCACTGATTTTCATAATGGTAATCGAAAATATATAGTACTACAGAAAACTATATGTCACATCTGTAGTCATAATTGAAATCAGCCGTTCATTACGTTAAAATTCAAGTCTTCAGGGTGAAGTTTGAAGTAATCGGATTATTTTAAACTTGTTTTGATGCCCCTACGCATTGTCTCAAGGCTGCGGCTCGATCTCGCCATACTAACTGCACGTGGTTGTTCAAGTGGCTGTGAAACGGATCATTGGAGGAACCAACGACACCTGTCAGCGGCTACCTTCAGATTAGCTTGAAAATTTTCTTATTCCCCAACGCATCAGCTCAGGCGGCTCAGCAGATGACGGCTCTCGCGTAGAAGTCTGGCAGTGCAGGCTCCCGAAGATTGCTATGACGGTTAGGAATTTGGAAATTTGTAGTAAGTTTCTATGGGACCAAAGTGCTGACGTCAACGGTCCCAAGGCGTACACACACTACTTAATCTAGCTTAAACTAACTTACGCTAAGGACAACACACACACACACACACACACACACACACACATGCCCGAGGGAGGACTCGAACCTCCAACGGGGGCAGCCGCGCGAACCGTGGCAAGGCGCCGAAGACCACGCGGCTACCGCGCGCGGCTGCTATGACGGCTGCAGATGACGTGAAGTCTGATTTCTGAATGACTGTTAATTAAAAGAAAACCTCACATTGTCACCTCTACTGTTTCTCATTGACTTTAGATTGGCTCTGCTCTAGACTTTCCCAGTGCCTACTGATCAAGCTGCTTGTTTCAAAACACTAGACCCCTGCTGCTAGGTGGTGAACCAATAACTTGCATCCTATTACCGTCTACGGACCGGCCCGATAACTGAGTGGTCAGCGTGACGGATTGCCGTCCTACGGGCCCGGGTTCGATTCCGTCTGCCTCGGGGGTTTTCTCCACTCAGGGAGTGGGTGTTGTGTTGTCTTCACCATCATTTCATCCCCATCCGGCGCGCAGGTCGCCCAATGCGGCGTCGAATGTAATAAGACCTGTACCAAGGCGTCCGGACCTGTCCCTAAGGGGCCTCCCGGCCAATGACGCCAAAAGCTTATTTCCATTTTTCCCTCTACGGAAAAAAGTCGCATTATTCTCTGTCTCTTTCTTCGACATATGAGGTGCTCTGCATTGTCACGATCCATTATCTCTTTCTAATTTAGAATGCTGGCATGTTTTATACTGTGTAAACATTTGTTTTTTATAGAGCCAAAACGTTTGGCAGTCTCACGTTTTCAAAGGCCCAGGACCATGGGACCCCATATCAGTCTCCAAGATGCTTTTTAGGAAACGGCGAGCTTTCTGCTAAAAAGAGCGAGCCTCCTCAGTGCACCTCCAGGTCATAAATGTTTTTGCCAGCATTTCGCGCTGTGGGAGATGTTGCTTGTGTTCTATACAAAGCGTGAAGTAATGCGGCTGTGCTCCAGTGCAGTAGCTGTTGGATAATGGGCCACTGACTCAATTTGCAGGCGATGCAGTTATCTACAGTGGAATCTTTCTGAAAAAAAGAAAACTGCACGTGTTTTCATTCAAATCTTAATACGATTTCAACAAGGTAAACAGATTGATGATTTGCTTTAAATATCACACATGTAAAACTGTGCACTTAACAAAACGAATTAACGTAGTATCCTATGAGTGCCATATCAATGAGTTCACATATGGAATTGGAATCGAATGCATACGAATACCTGGGTATAAAAATTTGTAGGGATATGAAACGAGTAAATCGCATACAGTCGGACACTGAAGTCTACATAAACCATAAAAATAACACTTGCAGTCGAAATAAATCAAGAAAATGTGTTGTATTCACTTTCTGTGACATAAACAGACATGTTAGGAACTGAAAAACAACATATACACTGCTAATTAATAATAATTACATATACTGACTTCTTGAGCATGCCGGCCAGTGTGGCCGAGCGGTTCTAAGCGCTACAGTCTGGAACCACGCGACCACTACGGTCGCAAGTTCGAATCCTGCCTCGGGCATGGATGTATGTGATGTCTTTAGGTTAGTCAGGTTTAAATAGTTCTAAGTTCTAGGGGACTGATGACCTCAGAAGTTAAGTCCCATAGTGCTCAGAGTGATTTGAACCACTTTTGATAATCCCTAGTTAGTGGTACAATGCACTTCACAGTGGCTTGCAGAGTACTGATATAGATCTAGATGTAGATTAAAACTGTGTGTCGAACCTGATTTCAACCCGGAACTTTGCCTTTCGCAGGTAGTGCTCTTACTGAGTGAGATGTCCAGCCACGATTCACGACCCACCAAGACAGTTCCACTTCTACAAGTTTATTTCTCTTATTTTCCAAACTTCCTCATTCCTCTCCCGATAGTATGCTGTCAAACAACATGGTTCAGTCACGTTAATGTAATCGCCATCTATGTTCGACGTCAACGTGCAATAATCACTAAAAAAAAATGGGTCTAAGCACTATGGCACTTAACATCTGAGGTCATCAGTCCCCTAGATTTAGAACTACTTAACCTAACTAACCTAACGACATCACAAACATCGATGCCCGAGGCAGGATTCGAACCTGCGACCGTAGCAATAGCGCGGTTCCGGACTAAAGCGCCTAGTACCGCTCGGCCACAGCGGCCGGCAATGATCACTCTCAGACGGCAGGTGGCAGCAGTAGCAGTGGAGGCATATAAAGCCGAAAAGAGTACAGTTGTTGTCGTAATGCGGAAACGGAGCGATTTATCTGACGTCCAAAAGGGCATGATCATTCGCTTTCCGGAGAAGGCTGGGAACATTTTCGACGCGGGTAACTTTATAAACAGCGTGTCCCCGAATTTAAAGTATACTATGCATACAAAATGGCGCTATCCAAAAGTGGCGTCGAGACAACTGCGGCGCATCACGGGCCATAGAGGACAGGGGTGAACGACGGTTTCGGAGATGTGTACGAACGAACAGACGTGCAACTGTTGGGCAACTCATCGCCTAGATGAACCAAGGGGCTACCAAAAACGACCGTGCAGCGAACGTTGCTGCGTATGGGTCTCCACAACAGGCGCCTGGGTCATGAGCCCATACTGACTGCTACTAAAATTTGCACACCAAACCGCAACTGGACGTTCACGGAATAGCCACAGGTTGCCTTCTCAGATGAACCACGTTTTACGCTCCATCATAAAGATGGTTGTTGACGTGTACGTTGTGAAACGAGTGAAAGACGAGGGATTCAGGCCGGAGGAGGAAGTTTGATGGTCTGGGGAATGTTTTCATGGCATTCGCTGCGTGTTCTCGTCATTTAAAGGCAACAGGAGTATGCATAACCTCGCGGATCGTGTCCACCTCTCCTTGCGTTTTGTTTTGTCCTCGACACAATGGCATCTACCAGCAAGATAACCCAACGTCACACACAGCTCCCAGTGTACGTGCGTGGTTCGAAGGGCTTCAGGATGAGCTTACAATAAATCCGTCGCCACCAAACTCCCCAGATTTAAACCCAACTGAGAATTAGTAGGACTAGCCCGCCCGGTTAGCCGAGCGGTCTAACGCACGGCTTTCCGGAGTGGGAAGACGCGCCTGGTCCCCGGCACAAATCCGCCCGGCGAACTTGTGTCGAGCTCCGGTGAGCTGGCCAGTCTGTTGATGGTTTTTAGGCGGTTTTCCAACTGCCTCGGCGAATGCTGGCTGGTTCACCTTATTCCGCCTCAGCTACACTATGTCGGCGATTGCTGAGAAAACAAGTTCTTCACGTACGCGTACACCACCATTTCTCTACCACGCAAACATAGGGGTTACACTCGCCTGGTGTGAGACGTTCCCTGGAGGGTCCACCGGAGGCCGAACCGCACAATAACCCTGGGTTCGGTGTGGGGGCGGCCGAGGGGTGAAGTGGACTGCGGTAGTCGTCGTGGGGTTGTGGACCACTGCCGCTGCGGCGGGGGCGGAGCCTCTCCGTCGTTTCTAGGTCCCCGGTTAACATACAATACAATACATACAATTTGTAGGACTACGGCGATCTGGCTCTTCGCATCATGGCTTTTCAACCGCGAAACCTTGTACGGCTGGCCACGGCAGTGGAGTCGGCACAGCTCCATAACCCTTTTGGTACCTTACAGAACCTCACTCACTGTCTTCTTGCTCATCCGCGTTACAAAATGTCGTTATTTAGGCTACTGACATGTGATCATATTAATGTGACTGGACGGTGTATTTCACGACATGCTTTAATTTCCGCCTCGGCCAGCATTTCGCGCCAGCGTGGCTCAGGCCCTGCCGTCGCACCAGAGGGCCTGGGTACCAGTTAGATAGCAAACGTAGCGCCAAGTTGCCGTTTACTATAGCGGTGAAGAACAGCTAAGGCCAGTTGAAAGTATGAGACTGAATGAGCGACATCTTCAGGGAGCCGGCGCAAGGCCCCTGTGGGAAGTGATTGACAAGTGTACTGTGCGTCACCTGCGCTAGTGCCGAAAGTGTTTGGTAGCGGCGAGCTTATCCAGGATGTGCCTAATCAAGACGGCTCCGTGTGGCGGAGTAAGGACGACCACTGATCGATGAGAGTAGGCGCGTGAAACAAAGAGGCAGCTGGAATCCACCAGTGAAAGAGAAAAGGATGCTCACCAGTGCCGACTGGAGTCGAAAGTGATAGCATAGAGGCAGCATGTGCGCGGACCGTTAACGCTGACTATGGCCTGCTCTCAATGCAAGACTTCATTTGGCTGGAGCAGCAGACGGTTCTGGCGTCCGTAGGTCCAGAGAATACGGCAGCTGGGAGGCAAGAACCGTTTGTGGGAGAAATATTTCAGTTACGACGAGTGGAAGGCTGTGCATCAGAGTGACTTATGTCATTTTATTGTGCCGACCTTAGGGTCTGTGGTGGCATTACTGTACTGTCACAGTTTGAACTGATGACTCGGTGGGACTACTACTGTTCTGTAATTTGAGGAGTAGTCTGTTGTATTGTGATAAAACATGGTGTGGCCTGTGAGGCGTGGATATTGTGAATTATCTGTGGAAATGTATGTAAGTAGTGCTTTGATATTATAAAGCAGGCCTTGATAACTGACGAATGTGTGGTTATTGTATGAATGTTTCAAATGGCTCTGAGCACTATGCGACCTAACTTCTGAGGTCATCAGTCGCCTAGAACTTAAAACTAATTAAACCTAACTAACCTAAGGACATCACAGACATCCATGCCCGAGGCAGGATTCGAACCTGCGACCGTAGCGATCGCTCGGCTCCAGACTGCAGCGCCTAGAACCGCACGGCCACTCCGGCCGGCGGTTATTGTATGACTGCAGCTGTATATGTCATCTTTATTTGCTTATGGTGTTGGTCGTAGCGGGGTGTCCTTGTGCTAGCTTGTTGAGTGGTATGTGATGTTGCAGGTAATACTGAGTGCCCCTTTTGTAAAAGTAATCTCTCTGGACCGAGGTGACGTTATATATCCATTAGGCTAAGATTTTATAACTGCATATTCATATGTGCCTCTCTAGAACGTTTGTCATTATTACGGGACGCGAGCTTATTTTCCTAAATGTTTATATTATGATATCAGTTATTACGTCATTTGGGATAATTAAGCACGAACTTGTGGTTTGTTTTGTCCTATGCATCCAATATGGCAATTGCATGGTTCACAACGCTAATAAAATTAAATTTCAGTTGGTTACGAGTCCACGTTTGTTCTGCCTCTAGCCAAACTTTACTCACTTTTTTTGTTCTAATTCCGAGTAGCCGACCAAAGCACTTGTGTACCATTATTAATACTGCCTGTTTATCTTTATTCACCTGAACTTTGGAGGTACTCTACGGTGAAGAATTACTTTTTGTTGCAGGAAATCTGTAACATCTGAAGATGCTGCTTTACCAGTAGAAGTGACAAGGAAAACATTTTTATTAAATGGATTCACAGTATTCTAATCGTTTTAGTGACATTGAAGGGCTGCCGTTTCAGAACCGTCGCTGGCATAGAAACAAAACAAAGACAACACTACGATTTGCCTATATTTCCTAAGACAACCCAAACCATCGCCTTTGCAATAAGATTATCCATATTTGATGTACAGTTATACAGGCTTCCTCTCCTAAGAGTCGTCAGGTGCAGTTTCTCTGGTGTTTTGGGCTGATATCTACAATTTCGTTTTTGCAATGTGTGGCTGGAGTAGGCCCAAACAAATACTGCTCATCACGTGGTTCATGCGACGACCGGTGTCTACGGAGTGCGTCGGTTACAAATAAAATGATTTTTAAACGGACAGAACGTTCTCAGATTAGTACCGTCTTATATTAGTTTTAGCGATATGTATTAACAGGGACAGTAAAACACGAGGAATAACCAGTAATGCAGCGGCGACAGCAGTGTGCTGGCCCTTGCTGACTGCTACCGCCATACCGAAGTGCATTGCCCGGTCGCTGTTGGAGTACTGATTGTTATTAGGGTTGTACTGTTCCAGTTGATATATATCGGTAAAAAGAATATCGTACTAGACTAGTCTGGCAGCGCTCTATCGAATGGGGAAGTAAAATTCCGATTTAAAAATCACTTTGTCCGAAACGGCAAACAAATCGACGCATTCCGTTAACGCTGACGTGATGCGCAGAATATCTTTGGCTGATGCTAAATACACGTCACAAAAACGAAGTTACAGGTATGTGCCGAAACACCAGAGACAATGCGCCTGACGACACATAGAAGAGAGACCCGGTATCAGGCAACTTTATGAGGGTAATTTACTCATACACGCTTATCTGTTTCCACCTGGCAACCTTTCGCTTTTGCCTGGAAGGAAGTAGACAACCTTAATTTGTGGTTTCATTTGCATCTACTGACTGGTGCCAAATGTTTTGAGAAAATCCATAACACTAACTATCCAACAAATTTCATAGAATAATGTTAATTAAAAATAGCTGCGAAGGGTTATGGGGTGGCAACCTTGGCAAGTTTTACTTATTTATACATGTGTTGTTGTTGTTGTTGTGGTCTTCAGTCCTGAGACTGGTTTGATGCAGCTCTCCATGCTACTCTATCCTGTGCAAGCTTCTTCATCTCCCAGTACCTACTGCAACCTACATCCTTCTGAATCTGCTTAGTGTATTCATCTCTTGGTCTCCCCCTACGATTTTTACCCTCCACGCTGCCCTCCAATACTAAATTGGTGATCCCTTGATGCCTCAGAACATGTCCTACCAACCGATCCCTTCTTCTGGTCAAGTTGTGCCACAAACTTCTCTTCTCCCCAATCGTATTCAATACTTCTTCATTAGTTATATGATCTACCCATCTAATCTTCAGCATTCTTCTGTAGCACCACATTTCGAAAGCTTCTATTCTTGTCTAAACTATTTACCGTCCATGTTTCACTACCATACATGGCTACACTCCATACAAATACTTTCAGAAATGACTTCCTGACACTTAAATCTATACTCGATGTTAACAAATTTCTCTTCTTCAGAAACGCTTTCCTTGCCATTGCCAGTCTACATTTTATATCCACTCTACTTCGACCATCATCAGTTATTTTGCTCCCCAAATAGCAAAACTCCTTTACTACTTTAAGTGTCTCATTTCCTAATCTAATTCCCTCAGCATCACCCGACTTAATTCGACTACATTCCATTATCCTCGTTTTGCTTTTGTTGATGTTCATCTTATATCCTCCCTTCAAGACACCATCCATTCCGTTCAACTGCTCTTCCAAGTCCTTTGCTGTCTCTGACAGAATTACAATGTCATCGGCGAACCTCAAAGTTTTTATTTCTTCTCCATGGATTTTAATACCTACTCCGAATTTTTCTTTTGTTTCCTTTACTGCTTGCTCAATATACAGATTGAATAACATCGGGGAGAGGCTACAACCCTGTCTTACTCCCTTCCCAACCACTGCTTCCCTTTCATGTCCCTCGACTCTTATAACTGCCATCTGGTTTCTGTACAAATTGTAAATAGCCTTTCGCTCCCTGTATTTTACCCCTGCCACATTTAGAATTTGAAAGAGAGTATTCCAGTCAACATTGTCAAAAGCTTTCTCTAAGTCTACAAATGCTAGAAACGTAGGTTTGCCTTTCCTTAATCTTTCTTCTAAGATAAGTCGTATGGTCAGTATTGCCTCACGTGTTCCAGTATTTCTACGGAATCCAAACTGATCTTCCCCGAGGTCGGCTTCTACTAGTTTTTCCATTCGTCTGTAAAGAATTCGTGTTAGAATTTTGCAGCTGTGGCTTATTAAACTGATAGTTCGGTAATTTTCACATCTGTCAACACCTGCTTTCTTTGGGATTGGAATTATTATATTCTTCTTGAAGTCTGAGGGTATTTCGCCTGTTTCATACATCTTGGTCACCAGATGGTAAGAGTTTCGTCAGGACTGGCTCTCCCAAGGCCGTCAGTAGTTCCAGTGGAATGTTGTCTACTCCGGGGGCATTGTTTCTACTCAGGTCTTTCAGTGCTCTGTCAAACTCTTCACGCAGTATCGTATCTCCCATTTCATCTTCATCTACACCCTCTTCCATTTCCATAATATTGACCTCAAGTGCATCGCCCTTGTATAGACCCTCTATATACTCCTTCCACCTTTCTGCTTTCCCTACTTTGCTTAGAACTGGGTTTCCATCTGAGCTCTTGATGTTCATACAAGTGGTTCTCTTATCTCCAAAGGTCTCTTTAATTTTACTGTAGGCAGTATCTACCTTACCCCTAGTGAGATAAGCCTCTACATCCTTACATTTGCCCTCTAGCCATCCCTGCTTAGCCATTTTGCACTTCCTGTCGATCTCATTTTTGAGACGTTTGTATTCCTTTTTGCCTGCTTCATTTACTGCATTTTTATATTTTCTCCTTTCATCAATTAAATTCAATATTTCTTCTGTTACCCAAGGATTTCTACTAGCCCTCGTCTTTTTACCTACTTGATCCTCTGCTGCCTTCACTACTTCATCCCTCAAAGCTACCCATTCTTATTCTACTGTATTTCTTTCCCCCATTCCTGTCAATTGTTCCCTTATGCTCTCCCTGAAACTCTGTACTACCTCTGGTTCTTTCAGTTTATCCAGGTTCCATCTCCTAAAATTCCCACCTTTTTTAAGTTTCTTCAGTTTTAATCTACAGGTCATAACCAATAGATTGTGGTCAGAGTCCACATCTGCCCCTGGAAATGTCTTACAATTTAAAACCTGGTTCCTAAATCTCTGTCTTACCATTATATAATCTATCTGATACCTTTTAGTATCTCCAGGGTGCTTCCATGTATACAACCTTCTATCATGATTCTTAAACCAAGTGTTAGCTATGATTAAGTTGTGCTCTGAGCAAAATTCTACCAGGCGGCTTCCTCTTTCATTTCTTACCCCCAATCCATATTCACCTACTACGTTTCCTTCTCTCCCTTTTCCTACTCGAATTCCAGTCACCCATGACTATTAAATTTTCGTCTCCCTTCACTATCTGAATAATTTCTTTTATTTCATCATACATTTCTTCAATTTCTTCGTCATCTGCAGAGCTAGTTGGCATATAAACTTGTACTACTGTAGTAGGTGTTGGCTTCGTATCTATCTTGGCCACAATAATGCGTTCACTATGCTGTTTGTAGTAGCTTACCCGCATTCCTATTTTCCTATTCATTATTAAACCTACTCCTGCATTACCCCTATCTGATTTTGTGTTTATAACCCTGTAGTCACCTGACCAGAAGTCTTGTTCCTCCTGCCACCGAACTTCACTAATTCCCACTATATCTAACTTTAACCTATCCATTTCCCTTTTTAAATTTTCTAACCTACCTGCCCGATTAAGGGATCTGACATTCCACGCTCCGATCCGTAGAACGCCAGTTTTCTTTCTCCTGATAACGACATCCTCTTGAGTAGTCCCCGCCCGGAGATCCGAATGGGGGACTATTTTACCTCCGGAATATTTTACCCAAGAGGACGCCATCATCATTTAATCATACAGTAAAGCTGCATGCCCTCGGGAAAAATTACGGCCGTAGTTTCCCCTTGCTTTCAGCCGTTCGCAGTACCAGCACAGCAAGGCCGTTTTGGTTATTGTTACAAAGCCAGATCAGTCAGTCATCCAGAATGTTGCCCTTGCAGCTACTGAAAAGGCTGCTGCCCCTCTTCAGGAACCACACGTTTGTCTGGCCTCTCAACAGATACCCCTCCGTTGTGGTTGTACCTACGGTACGGCTATCTGTATCGCTGAGGCACGCAAGCCTCCCCACCAACGGCAAGGTCCATGGTTCATGGGGGGATTTATACATTACATTGTATATTGTATATTACATTGTATAGTGTATATTACATTGTATTACATTCTATTGCATTGTATATTACATTTATTTATACATTACATTGTATATTTTATACATTACATTGTATAAAATATTCATTTTATAAGGAAGCACGATGAGGGAAGGTCGATGTAAGTCGAGTCTTAGACGTGCGCGAGTATTTGATCACTGAAAAGTATATACGCCTGCCACTTGCCACAGCAGGAGTATATAAAATCCCTTGCACAAACGGTCGTATGTACGTAGAAATTACGAAAAAGCGGCATTAACACCCGATTTAAGAGCAAGTGTCGTCTGGGAAGCAGATAAATTGGCAGTAACCTACCATGCACGGGGCCAAAGGAGACATCAAATTTGTTCCTTCATCACGATGGTTTATCAACATCCGATCATTTCTGTGCTAGTATGTACAGAAAGGCTGTAGAAATTCGAAAGCACAAAAAATCCTTAACGTAAAAGAAGAATTGAAAGTAGACAAGCTGTGGACCTTAGTGCAAAATAAAGTACACAGCGCCGACTCCATGCCCGAGGCAGGATTCGAACCTGTGACCGTAGCGGTCGCGCGGTTCCAGACTGATGCGCCTAGAACCGCTCTGCCACACCGCCCGGCTCAAAAACTGACAGTTGCTTGAGTACATATAAACAGTTCGGCTTGTTGAGATTTATGAAGTTTATACCGCTGATTCTTCATAGCCTCTGACGATGCCTTCAGCGTTACACAGAGAAATATACCACGGCCTGATGCCCACAAAGCAAAATTCTCCAAGAAAGCTAATATTGGCCGTGGGAGCCTCCATTTTATGATTGTCTGGTCACAGCTACTTGTGTGTTCAGTTCACATAGCAAATACCTGCACAATTAAGATAATTATGTAGAAAAATAGTAAAAGTTTCGTAAAAAAGACATTATCACCATTCGGTGAGTGCGCGCTTGCGGTGCGCATATCTTTGTCTTTGTGGTGTGACGGGGAAGTGGTCTACCGTATGTGTCTTCCCCTTTCTTCAGAATTGACTTTCTCGATGACTTGATTAGATATCTTTAGCGAGTTCAGATCGGGGTATTTAGTTAAGGTATGGATAGAAAACTATGCTGTCACCAACCTTAATGGCGTACTGAAGTATCAGTTCGTTTTAACCTCTTGACAAATCACCATCGACTTAAAAGGATTTTGACAGTGGTTATTTTACTAAAACTTAGCCTTGTAGCCATGTACGAGGATGCCAAATGTTGTTCGTCGGCTGATTTCAACAATAAAAAATCTTGCGTGAGCGTCTGAGTAAATCCACGAATTCACCCTCTCGAACGAGAAACTGAATCAATGTAATCAGTTTGATTGGCTTACCTCCAACTACCAGATAATATCGTTCTTTTCATAGTGATATTTTTTTCTGTTGGAATTAGCGACACATCTGGTCTGCATTTTTATTATCGATACAACACAGCTGAGTGTCTGATAGTGCTGGGTACCAAATCAGTCGCTTACAAGTAAACCATAGTTGCGTTCTTCTGGAGTAGTTTCCAGAAATAAATTTGAAATCGGGCCGGTATATTTTGTGGGATCCATAACCAAGTTCTGCAGTTATGTTGCATTGAACATTCGATAACATTCTGTAAAATATTGATTATTCATTGCTACTGTAGAGTAATCTTGAAGCTGTGAGAAAGGAGGGCAGGCGCTCCAAGGCGCGGAAGCAGAGACGATGCTGAGGGCAGACGAAACTAGGAGTGATATTGTTACATGGCGTAAACTGTAAGGTCAGAGCCTTGCGAAAATGCAGACGCCCCCAGACGCGGTCCTAGGGCGCTAGTTACTCTTCAAGGAATTAACATGTAACTTCATATGTCGTCTATACGCTGTGGTAGGTTGCCACCGTAGAACTTTGTAACCAACAGGCACGTATTAGCGTATAAAGCCAGCCTGGTAGCAGCCCTGAGAACAGCAACGTCAGTAGGCTCACAAGGGTTAGAAAGAGAGCGAAAACCTCAAAAAACTGTTGACCCAGCAGTCCCTACTCTGGGGAGCCCGAGGGGTGGGGCTAAATGATGTATAACAATGATGTTGCAAGCCTTATTTGGCAGAGGAGTTACGTTCAGCTGAACAATGTTGATGCCAAATGCGGACTTAGTACAACTGCATTAACATCCCGCCTTAGGAGCAGAAGAGGGGACCTAACTAAACCGTGATTGGCAGGCGCCTGCAAGAGACCTGCGGGATTGGCTGGGTGGGAAAAACAGTGCCCCCACGCGATTCTTTAAAACCCTACATTCCGCATTTGGCGGAGTTCTCAGTCAGACGATCTGGGCGCCGAATCCGCGTCCGTCGACTTCAGCCTCGGTACAGCTCCGCGTAAGTCTGCTCTCTCTCTCCCTCTTGGAGTGCCTCAGTGAACACTGTCACATTCGTTACGGTTTGTTTTGCAACTAAGCTGTTGCCTTAAGATGCTGCTAGTGTTTGCTACTGTGGTTAGCATACAGTTCTGGGACTTCTGCACTGGCTTCTGTTGTAACAGTCTTATTCATGCTTTTTCTAACCCTAGAACTAGCCTCCAGTGTATTAGTTAGACCTGTCTGGAATAAACAACTATTTCAAAACCCTGTTTGTCCAAGAGTCTTCACAACGGGTTCCCTACAGAGTCTCACCACCTGCATTTCTAGTAAACGCCTGTACCAGTGTTGGCTCAGATAGAACAAAACAATCAAATGCCGTCACTGTGAATTGTCCTTCTGCCTTCTGCTCTGTACCGGTCGGGAACGCAGACTGACCAGTAACCCCTTTTCTCCTTCTCCCATCTATGTCCGACAACTCACTCATCTGTCAACAAAATTTACACCATATGTACTATTATTACTCCTTAAAGCAAGTTAGGTGTAAGGTTAACCAGTTGAAGGAGGAGTTTGGGAAGAATGTGGCATCTACATCTACATCTACATCCATACTCCGCAAGCCACCTGACGGTGTGTGGCGGAGGGTACCTTCAGTACCTCTATCGGTTCTCCCTTCTATTCCAGTCTCGTATTGTTCGTGGAAAGAAGGATTGTCGGTATGCCTCTGTGTGGGCTCTAATCTCTCTGATTTTATCCTCATGGTCTCTTCGCGAGATATACGTAGGAGGGAGCAATATACTGCTTGACTCTTCGGTGAAGGTATGTTCTCGAAACTTTGACAAAAGCCCGTACCGAGCTACTGAGCGTCTCTCCTGCAGAGTCTTCCACTGGAGTTTATCTATCATCTCCGTAACGCTTTCGCGATTACTAAATGATCCTGTAACGAAGCGCGCTGCTCTCCGTTGGATCTTCTCTATGTCTTGTATCAACCCTATCTGGTACGGATCCCACACTGCTGAGCAGTATTCAAGCAGTGGGCAAACAAGCGTACTGTAACCTATTTCCTTTGTTTTCGGATTGCATTTCCTTAGGATTCTTCCAATGAATCTCAGTCTGGCATCTGCTTTACCGACAATCATCATTATATGATCATTCCATTTTAAATCACTCCTAATGCGTACTCCCAGATAATTTATGGTATTAACTGCTTCCAGTTGCTGACCTGCTATTTTGTAGCTAAATGATAAAGGATCTATCTTTCTGTGTATTCGCAGCACATTACACTTGTCTACATTGAGATTCAACTGCCATTCCCTGCACCATGCGTCAATTCGCTGCAGATCCTCCTGCATTTCAGTACAATTTTCCATTGTTACAACCTCTCGATACACCACAGCATCATCTGCAAAAAGCCTCAGTGAACTTCCGATGTCATCCACCAGGTCATTTATGTATATTGTGAATAGCAACGGTCCTATGACACTCCCCTGCGGCACACCTGAAATCACTCTTACTTCGGAAGACTTCTCTCCATTGAGAATAACATGCTGCGTCCTGTTATCTAGGAACTCTTCAATCCAATCACACAATTGGTCTGATAGTCCATATGCTCTTACTTTGTTCATTAAACGACTGTGGGGAACTGTATCGAACGCCTTGCGGAAGTCAAGAAACACGGCATCTACCTGTGAACCCGTGTCTATGGCCCTCTGAGTCTCGTGGACGAATAGCGCGAGCTGGGTTTCACATGACCGTCTTTTTCGAAACCCATGCTGATTCCTACAGAGTAGATTTCTCGTCTCCAGAAAAGTCTTTATACTCGAACACAATACGTGTTCCAAAATTCTACAACTGATCGACGTTAGAGATATAGGTCTATAGTTCTGCACATCCGTTCGACGTCCCTTCTTGAAAACGGGGATGACCTGTGCCCTTTTCCAATCTTTTGGCAGACGTGTGAGCAGCGCGGAAGTGGGTTCTCCGTCTCCTGTTGCTGACGAGATGCGACCTGTGACCGGTGTACATGGAAGAGAATGTTTTGCACTGGATGCAAGTAGGAAACGGTGTCTCTGTCGTGCGACAGACAGGCGTGGGAAGCCTCAGCAGCCAGACTGCGTTCCTGACATCTTAATAACGCTACGAACTGTCTGCTCATTTCCCAGATACGGATCTCTGTTAGACTGCCTACCTGAGGTTCAGCTGCAATTAGAGACCGTCCGTTGCACACCCGGCACATTTTGTTACTTTCCACACAGAGTTGCATCTCTACTCCTCCTTTGGCGGAAGCCACAAAACAGAGTTGGGTACGTTGTGCGAGGTAGCAAGTTTTTGCTTGGCAGTTTCTGTTCCCACGGCGAGGCTGCTCTTCAACCAAGAGCGACATGCACGAACTGTAAAAACTGAACTGTCCTTACGGGAAATTGGTCTTTAAATTTGAAATAAATGAATAAGCTCTGCGGCTGTTATTCTCCCTTTTCGACGATTCTTCCTAGATCTAGACACCGATGTCGATATTACGCCATTACTGGAGATCAATTACTTCACTTCACTATGAATTATCAAACTACGTGCAGTAAGTCTCGCACTGAATTAAACAACCGTCTTGTGCGATACTCTCATCTGATCTTCATCGTTAACAATTACAAAACGGTAGGTATGAGTAGGCAGAAAGTTCCAGTACTGTTTCGTATGACTCCGTTCATCAATCAATAACGTGAATCACACCTGTCAACTGCAGAGGGAACAACTTGATGAGAGGGATCAGCTTCGTGGTTTGTAAACGGCTGTCAGATGGGCCACAGTGGGACACCAGTCGACATTTCAATGTAGAACTGTACAACCGGTGCGGCATCATACCATACAGAGTCACCTCCTGTCGTTGGGGTACGGAAACCACCACCCACACGTGTACACCTGCTCACCGTACGTTACGGAACACAGGGGCTCAGTGCATCTCCATTAGACGACTGGAGTGTGACAAAAGATAGTAAACGTTGAAAAACTCGCGTGGCGCTATATCCTAGATTCCAGCAAGGGACCGCTTGGGCATATGCTTCAGGTATTGTCGTCGGCGACATGTTTATATGGGACGCGATGGAACCACAGATATACCGGGGTAAAAGGGCGTACCACTCGCTAGTAGTCTGCTCTCTCCAACTCAGATGCCTATGTTTCATCAGTTGCATATTGTTTTTTCACCCATCTTCGTTAATCTCGACGTTGACGATACATAGAATATAAGTGTCATGTAATACACTACTGGAAATGGAAAAAAGAACACATTGACACCGGTGTGTCAGACCCACCATACTTGCTCCGGACACTGCGAGAGGGCTGTACAAGCAATGATCACACGCACGGCACAGCGGACACACGAGGAACCGCGGTGTTGGCCGTCGAATGGCGCTAGCTGCGCAGCATTTGTGCACCGCCGCCGTCAGTGTCAGCCAGTTTGCCGTGGCATACGGAGCTCCATCGCAGTCTTTAACACTGGTAGCATGCCGCGACAGCGTGGACGTGAACCGTATGTGCAGTTGACGGACTTTGAGCGAGGGCGTATAGTGGGCATGCGGGAGGCCGGGTGGACGTACCGCCGAATTGCTCAACACGTGGGGCGTGAGGTCTCCACAGTACATCGATGTTGTCGCCAGTGGTCGGCGGAAGGTGCACGTGCCCGTCGACCTGGGACCGGACCGCAGCGACGCACGGATGCACGCCAAGACCGTAGGATCCTACGCAGTGCAGTAGGGGACCGCACCGCCACTTCCCAGCAAATTAGGGACACTGTTGCTCCTGGGGTATCGGCGACGACCATTCGCAAGCGTCTCCATGAAGCTGGGCTACGGTCCCGCACACCGTTAGGCCGTCTTCCGCTCACGCCCCAACATCGTGCAGCCCGCCTCCAGTGGTGTCGCGACAGGCGTGAATGGAGGGACGAATGGAGACGTGTCGTCTTCAGCGATGAGAGTCGCTTCTGCCTTGGTGCCAATGATGGTCGTATGCGTGTTTGGCGCCGTGCAGGTGAGCGCCACAATCAGGACTGCACAGGGCCAACACACGGCATCATGGTGTGTGGAGCGATCTCCTACACTGGCCGTACACCACTGGTGATCGTCGAGGGGACACTGAATAGTGCACGGTACATCCAAACCGTCATCGAACCCATCGTTCTACCATTCCTAGACCGGCAAGGGAACTTGCTGTTCCAACAGGACAATGCACGTCCGCATGTATCCCGTGCCACCCAACGTGCTCTAGAAGGTGTAAGTCAACTACCCTGGCCAGCAAGATCTCCGGATCTGTCCCCCATTGAGCATGTTTGGGACTGGATGAAGCGTCGTCTCACGCGGTCTGCACGTCCAGCACGAACGCTGGTCCAACTGAGGCGCCAGGTGGAAATGGCATGGCAAGCCGTTCCACAGGACTACATCCAGCATCTCTACGATCGTCTCCATGGGAGAATAGCAGCCTGCATTGCTGCGAAAGGTGGATATACACTGTACTAGTGCCGACATTGTGCATGCTCTGTTGCCTGTGTCTATGTGCCTGTGGTTCTGTCAGTGTGATCATGTGATGTATCTGACCCCAGGAATGTGTCAATAAAGTTTCCCCTTCCTGGGACAATGAATTCACGGTGTTCTTATTTCAATTTCCAGGAGTGTAGAATATAAGTGTCATGTAATATTTTGTGTAATGTAATATCTTGTACAGACACCTTTTATTAACCTGACACGTTCCACATCATTATGGAGTGTCGTATTCATGATCTATGGAACAAGTACTAATCTAATCTACTAATAAATGATTCTATTTGTGTGTAAGGGGGAATTCAGAGTAGACTGGGTCGGCAGTGAGAATTCGGATCGAGGAGCGAGGCCTGGTAGGGTAATCTGTGCTGCTGTGTGAACCGCTGTGCCGACGCTGACGCACCTGTCTTGTGAGGAGGAGACCCGGTTTCAGTTCCCGGCCTTGGTATAAACTTTCACACGGCGCTTCAGTCTATACACGTAAAATATATCTGATCTGCAGATTTCTCCTGAGTGACCGAAGGAACTGCACTGATTTGTCTTCAACGTCGATAATGCCTTACAGCGTCCCCAGTGAAATAATACGAAGACTAAAAAAACAGTGTTTATAAAGAAGAGACATTTTAAAATTGAATAATATACATTTTTCTCATGTACCCGTGTTATAATAATTTCTTTGTGTAAGTTTCGAGGGCAAAGAAATATAACAAAATGGTCTAAAGAGACGACAAGATTCGCTCTTTTGTTAATTTTTTAATCGTCTTCACTTCTTCTCTTGTCTTGGTTGCGTGTAGACGGACATCTTGCGAGTGCCGGCAAATGTAAGCATATTTGTACTAATTACACAGATAATATATTGATTTAATATTATTGTGCACTTTTAATTTGTAAGAGGTGATTCCAATTTCATGTCCGCCTTCCTTGAAATAACCTGCATTCGGGTAATTTAAAGTGCAACAATCGCAACGGCCGATGCAGCCAACGACGCCATTACGTGGCGATATTAACTTATAAAAAATTAGCGGAAGCGAAAAACTCACCCGCTTTTAACATAATATATATTTTTCTCCACAGCCGCCCGACGTTGCAGGAAATACGTAGCTTTAAGATTCTTATTTTCAGTACCACAGCCGAGAGCCAGAGCCAGGACTCCGACTACAATGCAATGGTTAACGAAGGTAAGAAGAAACACTCTGGCGCGTGTGTGGGCCGCAATTGTAATTAATAACTAAAGATTTTTTGCTTTAAAGTGAACTGACTAGCCGAGAAAATTAATATGAAAAGTTCACCCCATTGTTCAACTTACATACTCATGTTGTAAGATTCAGCGAGTCTAATTCCACTGAAGATCAGTATTGTTAAAAAAAAGAGAACTTCACAAAAGCGTTTAATTGTAAATCAAAATTAAAATGAAGTATCACTTCGATTAAGGCCCACCACGTAAGTCGGCAACAATCAACGTTACCAATAAATAACATATTAAATTACGACGGCCGACGGACGCGAGATCCTCCAGCCATCGCATGCAGGTGCTAAATTCCTCGTTTGTGTGGCCACAGTATTTGTATTTACTGTTCAGTTTTTTAAGATATTTCAAATCCGTCTTCGCAACTACTAAAGAACCGTATTTATTTTACCATATCCGTTTCTCTTTACTGATTTAAAACATAGTCAGCTGTCTGAAATCTAACGTATTTAGGTTACAATTTCCGTTTGCTTCTGTTGGGTTGGTGCATAAGTTCGTAACGTTTCTCCACACGTTCAATAAACACAACAGATTCGCGTAACAGAGCATTTAGTCATGAACAATATTGTAAGTAGGCTGTTTAGGCTTTCTTATTGGTAACGCCACGTAGCGCTGTGTATGAAAATCACTGGCTGTGCTGTGTGCAGTCTGTGGGTGGTTAGCATGTTGTAATATTCGCCATTGTAGTGTTGGGCAGTTGGCTGTTAACAGCGCGTAGCATTGCGCAGTTGGAGGTGAGCCGCCAGCAGTGGTGGATGTGGGGAAGTGAGGTGGCGGATTTTTGAGAATGGATAATCTGGAGGTGTGTCCATCAGAAACAGTACTTTTGTAAGAATGGATGTCATGAACTGCTATATATATTATGACTATTAAGGTAAATACATTGTTTGTTCTCTATTAAAATCTTTCATTTGCTAACTATGCCTATCAGTAGTTAGTGCCTTCCGTAGTTTGAATCTTTTATTTAGCTGGCAGTAGTGGCGCTCACTGTATTGCAGTAGTTTGAGTAACGAAGATTTTTGTGAGGTAAGTGATTTGTGAAAGGTATAGGTTAATGTTAGTCAGGGCCATTCTTTTGTAAGGATTATTGAAAGTCAGATTGTGTTGCGCTAAAAAAATATTGTGTGTCAGTTTAAGCATAGTCATGTATAATTTTTCTAAGGGGATGTTTCATATGGCTACCCTGCCAGGATACCTCACTGGAATCTTCTGATTTTTTCTTGTAGTTTGTGTATTTAGTGTAGCTTTTGTTTATTGCTAGCGTGCAATTGTAGAGAGAATCTCCGTTGTAGTTGCAGTCTTTCATTGTTGTATAGTAAAACAGTTATGGCATGCATGTAGATTTGCACCAAGTATTACAAAGTTGCGCTTGCAATTAACTAGATATTATTGTCAGTGCTATGTTAATGTGTTCTCTTATTTTTGCTCTTCAAATTGTGCTTTTCTGTGTTATCGTGTGAAATATTGTGACAATAATGGTGTATGAAAAACGTAACACTAGGCTCCAAAGTAAACTGAGAAATAAAAGTGACGACGAGCGTAGCTTATCAGCACCACTGTGTAATGAATTAACAGACATTCGAAGTAGTAATTTGGTAATTGTGCATAGGGAAATGGACCGGACGGCAAATAATGGTGTAGACAATGAAACAAGTAGTGAACAGGGAAGCATTATCGATCGATCGGTCGGCAACAGCTCGCCTCAGGAATCCGAAATGGCACAACACAATATTGCAAATACTGTAGACTCAGGTTTTGGGTCCTCACCGTTTTCTTAAATGAGTCAAGACACATTTTCTGTTTGTCAAAATGTGAATGTTGCTGGTGAAAATGCACTGCCAAAAAGCATAGAGAAACAGATTCCAGACACTAATACATTATTATTGCAATTAATGCAACAAATGGAACAAAATCAGAGACAAACACAGCAAAAGCTTCAAAAGTTAGACACAATGGAACAAAATCAGAGACAAACACAGCAAAAGCTCTAAACGTTAGACACAATGGAAGAAAATCAGAGACAAACACAGCAAAAGCTTCAAAAGTTAGACACCATGCTTGAACAAACACGTGAAGATTTAACTACTGAGTTATATAACATTGAATCGAAATGTCAAAAAGTCTGTAATGACGTATAAGCACAAATTTGTGAGCATTTTCAACCTATTTTTTTGCGGCATGCAAATGCATTACAGAATCACGAAGCAGCCACAAAAGAACCGCAAACTATTGTTCATGAAAATCATGAGACCTTGCAAGTTAAAATTGACTCAGTTGCATCTACCGATTCGATTACGCAACTTGCAAAAACTCAGGAAAACTTAAAGGACACAGTAGATACTCTGAAAATTGGTTCAGAAAGACACATGGAGAAATTAGTTCATTATCAGATAAAGTAGTTGAACTTTCGGATCAGCTAAATAATTTATCTATGAAGGTAGATGATAATCTGAATGACACAAAACCGGTAGTCTTTAATGACACAGAAGAGTGCGAACAAATTAGGAAATTCAAACAAAATCAGAATCAAATTAATACGCAACACCAAAGAGAAATCCGGGAAGTACAAGATCAGCTGACACAGGTAATACAAGAATTACGTATTTCAGAGGACACTCGCACTCCAATACGGGAAGAGGGACATAGAAATACCCAACAGCCACAAAATAATAACACAGGGTACTTCAGAAATTATGCAAGAAATTGGCAAGGTACACCGAATTTTGAGATGGAACCGCCGAAACGAAGTAACAATGACCGATATGCGACTCGCCGACATGATGATTTTGACTATAAGCTGTTTATTACTACACGTAAATTCAAAACATTTAAGAATTCTGGCAACGAAATTCATCCACAAGCGTGGCTTCACCAATTCTCTCATTGTTTTCCTCCCAACTGGTCATTAGAGCACAGATTATAATTTGTGTGTGGCTATTTAGAGAATTAACCAGCTGTAAGAATGTGATCGGTCATTCACGATTGCCACAGTGAAGGAGAATTTTATCATGCCTTGCTCTCAGCATATTGGTCTCAAGCTACACAAGATGATGAAACATTTCGAACAATCTGAATTTTCCAGTCTTGTGAAATATTTTGAAGACATGTTGCACAAGAATCAGTACCTGTCAAACCCATACAGCCCCTCATCCGCATTTGCTTAATCAAATTACCTGAACATTTACAACATATTATTTTGGCAGGACGTTGCAAAGACGACATTGAAGCTTTTCAGGGACTCTTACAAGAATTAGAAATTGACACTGACAATCGCGGAATGCAAAAACAGGAACACAACAATTACAGGTCACATCCGTCGCAATTCCGCGATGAAAGAAATACTAACTGGACATGACAAGGCTATTCTCAAAACACAAATCGTGACCAAAACAGACACCACCCGTATGACAACCGTTGGCAGAGTAGTAATAATTACAGGCAAAGATCACCTCTCCGCGGTAGTGACTATCACGGAGACAATCAGATAAACAGACAATATGGGAACCAAAATAATTATTATCAAGGGAGACAGAATAAATTTAGAAGCAACGGTCCAGCACGCAGTTACTATTCAGGGAGAAATTCTCCACCACGTGACCGGCAAAAAAGAAACTATGGAATCTACTGACATGACGACAGACGATATGATCGTAACGGCAGATCTGAATTGCATCAGAACTGGCGGGATTCAAACAGGGCAGGGCCCTCTCGACAAGGTGAATTTGTAGAAGTTAGGTCTCCAAATCCCAATAACGACGCACGCCAACAAAGAGATAGCAGACAATGACTCGCACCGCAGGCAACCACGTGCGCCGGCTGGCTCAGAGAAAAATAACATAGACGCTGACCTTGACCAAATTTTAGCATTCCTTACCGACATATACAACATGATAATTGCTTTGAAGTTGAAACTCTGTGTACTAGAAAGGGTAAAAGATTGCACCACATTTCACATGTAATACCGTTTATTGAAAGATAATCTGCTTTTTAACTTTGTCTTTTCCATAAAACTTTTCACTTCACATTTCTAGTACGCATTGTCACACTTAGAAACTGTTAACATGCAACTATGTTTTAAAATTAACTATCCAGTCTAGAACCTAGGGAACATATTCAAACAGAAATTGCGAATGCATTGTTATTGTGAACAGCTGACACAGTGTTGTTATTTGTACATTCTTGCTTGTTAGTTGCACAGTTACGTAACAACTATAAGGCTTACATACTTGGAACATATACTGCCAATGAGATTTTAATGCATTATTTTGGTTTACTTGAAAAGATACTCTTTATTTGAAGTACATTCAGTGAGATTAAAGATGACTTAGCATTTGGTTTCTTTGATAGCTACATGATTATATCACAACGCTACTGATATGTGACACAATTTACATTGTTGCTTTTGCGGTGTATCTGTTTTATATCTGCACAGTTTTTCTGTATTATTCTGGAAAGTAAAACATGTTTTAGTAGTAACTTTTGTGGTATAGCTACAATGAGACAGCCTTTTCCGTAGCATAACAATACATTAAATTATAGTACTTTATTGATCACGGTAAGGTACGTAATAACTACGATATCTATATGCAAAGCATTTCACTTTCGTTTATGATGAGGTAAGTACATTGACTTCAGCAGAACTTTGCTTACAGAGGACGATAACTACGACACTTTCACAGAATTATCTTACAGCAAGACGCACATTTAGCGCTAAAGGACACGTATTTGAGTGATTAATTTTGTACTTGAACCATTTATTTTTCAAGATTTTTGAATTACAAAGAATGTTTTCCATGATACATTTCATTCCATTGCTGTAATCTGTAACACCTGAGGGTATAATTACATTAATCCTCAGGGGGGTACACGCTTACTTGGTGTAGCATATGTTTGGCAAGCACGAGGAGCCCTAGCTAATATGGTATTTGCTTATACAACTTTACACATTGGTACCATATTCCTCTAACACAGAATTACACAGCTATCTGATTATATAATAGAGAAAGAAACTTTTTTTTTACTATATCAGTGACAGATGTTTACGCAATTACACAGTTAGATAACTTCACACTTATGAAATTGTATTTCGTCTGTACTTTGTGATCTGTTCATATTTTTTCGGAACCACTGTGATACTATGAGAGCTTTGAATGATATATTTGGTACGGGATCATGATTTTTAAAGTACATGTGAGGTAGATGACACTATTGAAATGAGCAAGAGAACTCGTTTAGGTTTTGAAATTATTGCAGAAAGCTACGACGTTTTTGAGATTTGACTGAGGTGTTATGATATTATTACGACGGCGATGTGTGTTATGCTGTTAAGGTATGTTTATGATCAATAAGCTGATGCTAACGTATATGAGGAATGTGATTACGTGTTTATATGTATAGGAATAATAAGTAGTGGTTAGGGACTCTGACGTGTGAAAAAGGATGTTGGAAGCCAAGAATCGTACTTTAAGAGTTATGAAATCTGTGTAAATGCGTGAATGTATCACAATGCTGGCAAAATTTTTTTGGACACTGTTATATTTATAGGATTTTGTTTCTACAGATTTGTAACGCAAATATTTCGACCTGCGAAATTTTATTTGTATCAAACTGTCACTGTAGCGGAAACTGATGTCGTAAATATTTCGGTAAGGAAGGTAGGTCACTGTAAGAACCCAGCTGCGCGACAGTCATCTGGAAAAAAGCCATTAGTGTGTGCCTTTCAGAGGCACAGGTGAAAAAAAAAGGAGAGGCCATTAACATTGCTATTGAGATTCCTTTCTAGAAAGCATCGCAAATACGACACGCTCATTACTTGGAAAGATACTTACATCTGCACACCTGATTATGACAAAAGTCTTCCTACAAGAGTTGAGAGTATTTCTACTAACTTATGAAATGCCACATGACTATTGAATGATATTTTTATGCTTTACTTTGTACATAGTTGCTTATTTCATTTGATATCTGCTTTCCAGCTGTGTTGCAACATTGGTTTTATAAAATAAAATTTAAAGCATTTGCTAATGTGAACACTTTCTGCCAACAGATCTATTCAATAATAATTTTATGATCCACATTCTTCGAAAAAGGAGCACTTGGAATGGAAAGAACAATAACAAGGGATTAATAACAGTAACTGCATACATAATTTTCTTTTCAACTACTTGGTAATTTTTTTGGTAGAGTAAGTTATCGCTATGCATCACTCTAGCGTTAAGATGTGACATAGGTATTAAACATGGCCATTGTTACTATAATAGTTTTTCTGCTTGAGCTTTGTCATGTTTAGGTATAAGTTATTGCAGTTGCTGCTGCTGTTTGCCAGGCATAGTGCTACTAAATTTCACTTTGTATTACTCTGTTAAGCCAGTTTTACTACTGATTTATTTTTGTTGTGGCTGCGCATTGGCTCATATTAGTTGTGATGTTGCATTTTCTCTGCTAATTTACATTTATTGCTGCTTGCCTTGACAATTTGAATTTTTTGTCATTGCTATTTGTGTTAATTGTTTTGTGCTGCTGCATTGCCTCATCCCTTAGTTTAGCATCTTAGCTCAGTAGATTTAAGTTAACTTAAGAGGGGGTAGGCTATATAAGAGAACGAGTTGTGATGAATTGGAAGAAATGCATTGAGAAGCTATAAGAAAATGGTTTGGCCAAAAAAGTAGTGTACAGTGGAGAAAAACTATTTTTGAAAGAGGATGTGAACAAAATACAGAAAGCATGCTTGGATAGGATGTTTTGGTGGAAACAAATGTTGAAATAAGACAAAAGATCTATGGAATGAAGTTTTGGGTTGGACTGCAGTACCAAATGTTACACTGAAAACAAACCCTGCACTTCCCTCCTGTGTTATTCTGCTATGTGTTTGTGTACCCTTGTGTATTTGTGTTTTTCCTGTCTTTATGTGTTTAGCTAATAAGATTTATGTTGTAGAATTTTTCTAATACTCAGCTACATTCACTATGATAAGGAATACTGTTATCCTCAAATATAATTTGCATTTATAATATGTTATTTACTTTGTAAAGATGTTTAGACATTATTTATTCTGTTTTGTTTTAATGCTCATGTGTGAAGTTGATGTTTCAAAAGTTATTCTGATCTTTTCTGTATTTACTTATGACATAATTCCTGTAACACTGATGTATATGTTTATTTCTATTCTTTTGTAAAGCCCCTATTACTACAAATGTTATCCGTATTGTTATGTTCTTTAATGTTATAAAATTGTAATTGACACCAGTTCATGAGATTAAGTAACTTTTAAGTCACATTTCACTGCACGCGTTTCTGTTCGTCATAGTACATGGACAATATGTGAGAAGTGGGGACTGTTAGTGTTTGCACGTGTGTTGATAATTCAGCAAGGGACTGGTTCTAAGGACAATTCCAAAAACTTCGTGCGTGCACAAGTGGTGGTTGATGGACTTGCTATATTCTCCGCAAGACTCTTCAATGGTGATTGTGCACCTGCACAGTCGCAATAGATGACTGCTGGCCGTCTCTACAAGGACTACAGTGGGTCTGCATCTTTGATGGCCCACCAATACCATTATTTCTACAAGGACTGCACTGGGTCTGCACCTCTGGTGGCCCACCAATACCATAATCTCTACCAGGACTACAGTGGGTCTGCTCTGTGATGACCAGCCTACCAATATTCTTCTAAACTTCGACTGACTCTGCTGTGGGTTTGCTCTGTTGTGGCCCATTACCTGTCTGCATGTCAAGAGTCAGCACTGTCTTTCTGTTGGAAGGACAACACTACTTCTTCAAGACTGTATGCAAATCCACTACTTCCGTGTGCATTCTCTTTTACTGCTCAGACTTTGAAAAAAAAAAAAAAAAACACTGCAATTTTACTGTGATGAATGATCAGGACTGTCTTTATGGGACTGTGAGAAAATTTTAGCTTTTGACCAACATTGTATCAATAAGTGTGTGCATTTGATATCTTTGTTATTGTAATTATGAAACATTTTTTCAAATCTGTATTGGCCACTGACCAAAACAATTAGTAAAATTTTTTGTGGGGAGCATGGGGGCTATGTAAGTAGGCTGTTTAGGTTTTCTTATTGGTAACGCCACGTAGCGCTCTGTATGAAAATCACTGGCTGTGCTGTGTGCAGTCTGTGGCTGGTTAGCATTGTTGTAATATTCGCCATTGTAGTATTGGGCAGTTGGCTGTTAACAGCGCGTAGCGTTGTGCAGATTCAGAAGCTGTACCGCGCGGACCGGCGCAAAGCGATGCAGCGCGTCCTTGGCGAGACGTCGCCGTACTGTCAAATCGATGGCAGCGTGCTCGCGGAGCACTTTAAGAAGATATACACTAAACCTGACTTTTCCGTTACAGATGCACCAGCTGCTGTCCCGGACTTTGCCGCCACCACGCCTCCTGATGTCAGCGAGGAGGTCCTGCTGCCGATCACCCCTTCAGAGGTGCAACAGCGGCTCCAGAAGGCGAGCAACACTGCTCCTGGGGCAGACGGAGTCACCTACTCGGACCTGCGACGTGGGGATCCTGGCTGCCACGTGCTAGCCAGGATCTTCTCGCGCTGCTGGAATGAGCGGAAGACTCCGGTGCAGTGGAAAATATCCACTACCGTCCTCATCCACAAGAAAGGGGACGTCTCGGACGTGACAAACTGGCGGCCTCTAGCATTGAGCTCTACTATCTCTAAGCTCTTTGCTGCAATCGTTGCGGACCGCACTTCCCTCTGGGCGGAGCGTTTGAACCTGCTCTCCCCAGAACAGAAGGGCTTCCGTACGTTTGAAGGCTGCTATGAGCACAACTTCATTGTGCAGACGGCAATTGACGATGCAAGGCGCAGGGGAGGCCAAGCATGCTTTGCTTGGCTTGATCTGGCGAATGCTTTCGGTTCAGTGCCTCATGCTCACCTCCTTGGAGTACTGAGCAGGATGGGGCTGCCCGAGCAATTGCACCGTCTAATTGCCGACATGTACAATGGTTGCTCTACCCGTGTCCGTACATCTGACGGACTAACGGAGGAGATAGAGATCCAGGCGGGCGTCAAGCAGGGCTGTCCACTGTCGCCCATCGTCTTTAATCTCGCGCTCGAGCCGGTACTTCGCGCCGCAACCTCGCTCAGAAATGAGTGTGGTATCCCGCTTTGCGGCGTCAGTGTGAGTGCACTGGCGTATGCGGACGATATCGTGCTTCTGGCGCGAGATTCAGAGTCGATGCAGACGCTCCTCAATGTTGTGGGTGAGGCGGCAACGTGGGCCGGGCTTACCTTCAAGCCGTCGAAGTGTGCCACGCTTCACATCCGCCGTCGGGAGACACTAGGCTCGGTATTCGCCCTGCAAGGGGGAGAACCAGCCGTACTCGGTGCGGGTGACGCCTACCTCCATCTTGGCGTTCCCACCGGCTACAAAGTCTCGCAGACGCCAACGGATGCGATCGCGGCAATTCGACGCGACTTGCAGCTCCTGGACGCTTCCCTGCTGGCTCCCTGGCAGAAGATTGACGCCGTGCGCGTCTTTCTCCTCCCCAGGCTTGACTTTGTCATGCGGGGCGGAGCGGTCCGCAAGGGGCCGCTATCTGCACTTGACAAGGCAGTGAAAGCGGCCGTCAAATCATGGCTCTTCCTTCCGCAGCGCGCGTCCACTGAACAGCTGTACCTCGCGCTGGGAGAGGGAGGATGCGGCCTGACGCCGCTCGCGGACGCTGCGGACATCTCGACGATCGTCCACGGCTTCCGCATGCTGCACTGCGACGACGCCACCGTCCGAGACATCGCCTGGGCCACTCTATCTACGGCCGCGCGCCGCCGGCTGGGGAGGGAGCCGAGTCGATCCGACTTGGCCACCTACCTTAGCGGCAGCACTGAGGGCGACCTCGCAAGAGACGGAGGCGACATCCAGTCACTGTGGACGCGCGTCAGGAACGCCACAAGGCGCCTAGCGCCGCGTGGCGTCACCTGGCGCTGGAGTGACTTGCTTTCTGAGTTGCAGGTGGAGGTCGGCGGCCAGCCCGCCATCGCTGACGACGCGGAACACGGCGGCATCGGAGGGGTGACGCAGCCGGCCACGGAGGGGACGGCGCCCGGGACTTCACGGCACCTCGAAGATGACGGCGATGGACCGCAGCACGATGATGACGGCGTGGGACGCATCGCCAACACTGGCGTCGAGCATGTCCGGGTGGGAGGGGGCGCCAAGCGTCTGCTCTCTCGGACACTCCGCGAGTGTCTGAGGCAGCGCTTGCGCAACCTCCTACTCAGGAAACCTGACCAGGGGAAGGTGTTCGAGTGCACCAGGGACTCCACAGCGTCCAACCACTTCATAGCGGGAGGCAAATACACCCGCTTCGCAGACTGGCGCTTTATCCATCGCGCCAGGCTCGGAGTCGTGCCTCTGAACGGTTGTCGCCGCTTTGATGGGCGGGCAAACAACAACAAAGCCTGCCGACGCTGTGGCCACAACAATGAGACGCTCCCACACGTAATCAACGCGTGTATGGTGCACTCAGCAGCCCTGCAATATCGCCACAACGCGGTCCTCAACCGCCTCGCGACAGCAGTCGCTGGGCGGCCAAGAAGAGGAAACACTGCTGTTCCTGACATCAGGACCAACCAAGCCGTCATAGGGGACAGCAGTGGGCTGCGTCCGGACCTCGTTGTAACTGACGAGGCCGCGAAGACTGTAACCATCGTCGATGTGACAATCCCCTTCGAGAATAGGCGGATTGCGCTCGACAACGCTCGGCAACTAAAGAGGATAAAGTACGCCGACGTTGCGCGCGGATTAGCTGCTCGCGGCTACTCCGTCACTGTCGACGCCCTGGTTGTTGGCAGTCTGGGGGCGTGGGACCGCCAGAACGATGCAGTGCTTCGGCACCTAGGCATCGCTAGCCGCTACTGCCAACTGATGCGGCGGCTGATGGTGTCTGACACCATCAAGTGGTCCCGCGACATTTACGTGGAACACATCACTGGCTACCGCCAGTATGTGTCCCCCTAGACTGTGGCATGCTCTGACGTCAGGCTGCGAGACCTTCGAGACTGCAGTCGTCGGAGAACTTCGAGGTCGGTGCCTTCGTGACGTCGGTGTCGAGATTCTCTTCAACGACGCGGGAACGGCGGCGCTACACCATCTCCGCGCCGCACTGCAGCAGTGCCGAGTCAGTAGCGGTGCGTGCGGTGCTGCCTGGTGCCCCTCCCTCCGTGGTGTCCGCCGAATATGGCCCCCACCCCGGTTGGCGCGGTGCTAGGCGGCGCCAAACGTGTGCCTACTGCCCGGCAGTCTCCAGCCAGCGTGGGAAGCAACTCCCTCCTGCCACGACACCCCAGTGACGTCCGCCGCAAGGCAGACAGAGGGGAGAAGTCCGGCTGTGTGTGACCCGCCTGCGTGTGTGGCACACCAGCCGCTGGCAGCCGTGCATGTGCAGTGTGCTGTCAGGGCATGGAGATGAATGGAATAAAATAAAATAGCTCCTAAATTAGGTCCAATTTACCCCTGGTCTGACATGAGTAAGGCCGCACCTACCGCGGGAATAGTCTTAAGGATAACATACTTAAGTAACCGCGCCTAACGCGGCCTCCCAATATTTAAGTAGTGGGCTTAACCCACGAAATAGAATAGGAATACAATACTTAAGTACGGTTAGAACCGTTTCTTCTTAATTTTATCTAAACTTAATAAAACTGTAAAACTCGCATTATATAGAGTCATTGTAATTTTTTCTTAAAATTATACTTCGTAGTACTGTAACTAAGAATTATCTCTGAAAATAAAAATCTGTATTGGGCAGTTGGCTGTTAACAGCGCGTAGCGTTGTGCAGTTGGAGGTGAGCCGCCAGCAGTGGTGGATGTGGGGAAGTGAGGTGGCGGATTTTTGAGAATGGATAATCTGGAGGTGTGTCCATCAGAAACAGTACATTTGTAAGAATGGATGTCATGAACTGCTATATATATTATGACTATTAAGGTAAATACATTGTTTGTTCTCTATTAAAATCTTTCATTTGCTAACTATGCCTATCAGTAGTTAGTGCCTTCCATAGTTTGAATCTTTTATTTAGCTGGCAGTAGTGGCGCTCGCTGTATTGCAGTAGTTCGAGTAACGAAGATTTTTGTGAGGTAAGTGATTTGTGAAAGGTATAGGTTAATGTTAGTCAGGGCCATTCTTTTGTTGGGATTATTGAAAGTCAGATTGCGTTGCGCTAACAAAATATTGTGTGTCAGTTTAAGCACAGTCATGTATAATTTTTCTAAGGGGACGTTTCAATATTTTCTCCTTCACTTTTTACAACACTCTGCCAAAACTGGAGTAACTTTTCGATTCTGTGGATGTATAAATCACGTGGTTCTGAGAAGTGTATTTTCAGCTGGAAAGGAAGTTCATTGAAAGTTGTTAGAGAGAGGAAAAAGTGGAAATCTGAGGGCGCGAGATCAGGTGAGGGAGGTGGGTATGGAATGACATCCCAACCGAACTGCTGTGTTATCGAGTAGTAGTATCACTTCACGTAGTCTTCCAAGTCGCTGTTTTTGGATTTCATCTGTAAGATATCTCAGTTGTTGACAATAAATGTCAGCAGTGAAGGTTACTCCACGGAGAAGCAAACAGTAGTACACTTCACCGTAGCTGTTCCACCAGATGCACAACATGGTCCTCTGTGGATGCGCGCAGATATTTATACGGGGAACTGCTGCTTTCTTTGGGCTCAACCATTCCTTTCTTTCTCTTGTGTTAACATAAAAACACCATTTCTCGTCACGAGTAACGACACAGGACAGGAATGGTCGGTACTGTTCAAAACCCAATAGAAGACGAGCAAGCAGAGATGTTCAATTGGCCACCCAATGATTTTTGTGATTTTGACCTAGAGCCGATTTTTGAACGGTCCACACTGCACGCAAATGGCGCGCGATAGTGAATTGATCACAGTTCATCACATCTGACAGTTCTCTAGTACACTGACGAGGACCATTGTGAATTAATGCGTTTAAGCGATCTTATCACATCCAGAAGGTCTTCTTGAACATGGAGAGTCACCAATGTCAAAACGATCCTCCGTAAACCAGAAAACCATTTGAACTTTAGAAGTAAAATATTTTCTCGAGGCTTACGTCAAGAAATATGCAGTACTGCAAGCCAGAGTGAAATTAGGTCAAAGAGATCAGTTGAAGCGCAGGAATATCTGCAAAAATCGCGTGCAGACAACACTTCCAGATGCAAAGGGAAGTCAGACAAAAATGCAGCTAGTAAAAATCACGCTTCAATATGTTTTGGAACGAATCGTTTCCAAACGCAAAGCTGCAAAGACCCATCTTGATATCTTTACAAATTCATGTAGAGGAGAGCCATTTGTTAACATGATTGTATAATAAAATCTTCTGTGTCTGTGAGAAATAGTTGGATGGCGGTAAAATTTTACAAGCCACTCATCGGTGTGTGTAAATTTTTGCTAGTGCTCAGCCGAATGCTACGACGCTCTTTTGTATCAGTTTGTGCGCGCGAGGTCACGCCAACAGGTTCGATGCGTGCAGTTAACGAAAACTACTAGTACAGTATATGTTAGTGGAGCGATATGGCGAGCTGCAAGAGACGGGTAATTACGTCGTAATGTATAAAAGAAGAACGGCGGGGAGACATCAGCCTTGTTAAACGGCAGATAGCGCGTAACCTACATGCAAGAAACAATATTATCGTGCATTGCGAGTTTGGAGAACCGTGTCCAGAAACCTTGCACTTACGTCAGGCAACATATTTCGTGAGCACGTTAACTGTTTCATTACGCCCGTCTGAACAAGTCAGCAGCTTGTAGAGTGAAAACGAATGTTAACTATAGAATTTGCTGGCATATTGAACCGTAAATACTTACGTTAACAGAGGCTCAAAAACGTTTAAGACGTTAAGCGGGATGTTACGAGATAGTTCTATGTTTTGTGGAGCGCTAAAGATCTTTTACCACGCACGAACAAAATTGGAAATTTAAAAAATGTAGAAATTGAATTTTTTTAAGCAATAGTTGCGGCTTTCCCTGTCAGTAGAAAACCGTGTAAAATGTAAATTTGGATCATCTGACTGGCATTTCAAACCTGTTCCTCCGTCCCTCGGTAGGGAAGAAGCAAGGAAGGAAGATTATGGTTTAGTTTAAGGTTTCGTCGACATCGAGGTCATTAGAGACGAAGTAAAAGCTCGGAATGTTTCAAAGCGGGTAAGGAAATCGGCAGTGACCTTTCAAAGGAACCGTCCTAGCATTTTCCTGGTCCGCTTTACGGAAATCAAAGAAAACCTAAGTCTGTATGGCCGGACGTGGGTTTTGAACCGGCGTCATCCTTTATGCGAGTCCAGTGTGCTAACCAGTGCACCACGTCGGTTGGTCGGTAGGGGGGAGAGTTTTAATAGGCACAATATCCGGTAAGTTGAATTCGATGCGTGTGTGTAGAACGGTTACGAAGAGCACTGACACTGACAGGCACATTGTTTGTTTCCTCAGTGGGTCTGAATAAGAAAAATGTGGATTCCAAAAACATTCATTTGCGAATACTGTGATGCGGATGTCTTATAGTATGGAAGACAACTATAAATATTAAAAGTAATTAAGTAATAGTACATACGATAAATGAGCTTCTAACGACAAGGTAAGGTGTCGCGAACATTAAGGGTCGAAGGTTATGAGGGGGGTAAATGACATTAAATGGAGTACTTTCCGGAACACAAGCTAATAGTCGGAAATGTTCATATTTAGTCTATTTACTGACGTAAACAACTTCAACCTTATAGCAACAACTTAAACTCGTAGCAGTTAGTCAAAGCGACGAATGTCAGTCTGTGTATGCATTAAAACAGGATTAATTAATAGGATTAAAATCTTGATTTAAAACCATTTGATCCATTGTTTGCACACGTTTTTTTATACTAGGGGTTTAATTCTTGCTCCATCACTGCTCAGCACACTGTACTTCTCGAGCGCTGAATTTTTTATGAGTATGTTGGCGGGGTATTATTGCAGAATATTCACCCACACGTTGTAGCGCCATCTCAGCAGCTTCTACGGTCTGTTATTTGACGGGTCTCTTAGGCAGTTCTATGTTGCGTGAGCGACTTCCAACTCAGAGCAATAATTTTTTTCCAGTGAGGATGATATCTGCTGTGAAATTTTTCTATATAAATGCGTTCTTACTGTGTGTATTTTGTTGTGCGATATGTAAAAAGCATGTTAGTAAGTTTCTGCAACGATTAATGCTCCAAATTCTCGGAAAATTAGCCATGAACTGTAAGACAGTAGTTACCTCCACAGTGAACACGTTACAAACGACTAACTAGTGGTTTTCAAAAAAATGGTTCAAATGGCTCTACGTACTATGGGACTTAAAATCTGAGATCATCAGTCCCCTAGACTTAGAACTATTTAAACCTAACCAACCTAAGGACATCACACACATCCATGCCCGAGGCAGGATTCGAACCTGCGACCGTACCAGCAGCGCGGTTCCAGACTGAAGCGCCTAGAACCGCTCGGCCACTCTGCCGGCTATTGGTTTTCAAAACGGCGCCACTGGCGTCTGTACGGCAGGAAATTGTTTAATAATTTTAGACATAATATCTGCACAACTACAGTGGTTACCATGCCTTTATTATGAAAAAAAATAATAGTCTCAATCGCATTTACTTGATGTTTTTAGTGCTTTCTATCAGTAGACCGTCATCAGACGCGGACTTAGAAGTAAGATGAAATGGGATCATATTTCCATACACATAGGCATGATGGCGCTTAAGTTGTTTATTTTTAGATGACCGGTTTCTCTCTGAGAGACCATCTTCAGGTCTTACAGTCGTTGATGGCCTTAGGAACCGTTGGCGTGGAGCAGGTCCATCTGTGCAGGCGTGGGGAACATACCAATATCCACGATACGACTGCCCGTGCGTAATGAGTGACGGAGAGGATTTGGTATCGCTACCATTCGCCCTCTCGCTCCGCCTGTCATTCGCATATGTTTCGCAAGGAATACAACTCTTCTGCCTTTTTGAAACTTTTTTTTTATAAGGAGTGATCAAAAAGTTTCCGTTCGAAGGCCGTCAGGCAAAATCGCCGTGAGCAATGAGGCAGTCATCCCACCAACGCGCCAGGTAGAAGATACCCGTTTCTTAAAATACTGTGCCCTGCTGCTTGAAGTCTGTAACAGCCTGCTGCACATCCCCGTTCGGCGGCATCGACGACCCTTGATGGCGTGGTAATGGCTTGGGGAGGGACCAGGACTATAGGCCTGGTGCTCGAATCTCTGCCACTTGGGTCGACGTTACTTCTGCCTCGCATTTGCGATACGGGGACGTGCGTTATCATGAAGCAGCAGCAGCTCTTGTGCCGCATTAGTCCGCAATGGTGGTTTGCGACGGACATGCTGCCCCATACACATTTTTTACTCTCCGATAGATGTTGAAAGGTGGCTGCACTGAGCCACAGCGCCAAAAATCGCGCCAGAGAGTATTGTTCCGCCGCCTCCACTGGCAGTGATTATTGAGACGCAGCGACAGGCAGTTCTTGCCGAGAAGTTGTGGTGGACACTGCTTGTAGCTGAAGTTGGAATGAGATGGGGTAGTAGTGAGTGTTTGTTCGATGTTTTATGCAGCTATGTGATGGGAGAGATAGCAGATGTTATTCCAATGGAGATATTGTAATGGTCAGAGTGCTTTTCGTCAATATATATGAAGGTAATAAATATTATGTTGTCTATTTATTTGTGTATCCTGAATAATGTGTCATTACAGGTTCAGTCAACAAAGCATCTGGCTTGTGTTCTTGTATTAGAGTGTAATTCTGGGTTTCTTGTACAATTATAGTATTTCTAATTTTCTTTTATCACGTCAGTATAAATGATATTTAAAAATTCTTGTCTTGTTGAAGAAGAACCGTGCCAGATGTGCGTTGAGTCATACTACCACATACAGAACAGCTACACTTGTGCTTTGTTGGATTCGTAGATTTTATAGTTGCTGGGGACTTAATTAGTTAATTGTGTTAACAGAAATTTTCTTACATTCCTTGTTGTCATTCTATGCAGTCAGATAGCGTAACAATTAGTTGTCAGGGCCAGCCGTTTACGAGACTTGCGTAATCGGACATACAGCTACTAAAAATATTTGCATTCATATTTAATTTTAATTTAGCCCCCATGCAATGTCTACCACTGTTTGCTCTTCGGCAGCAAAGAAAAGAATAACAGCACTTTGGTCCTATTTGGACGCATTTGGTAGTAACTTCATGTCATAGTTCACGTTTCCGCATTTAGCGCACGCACGTCCGAAAGATGCGATGCCACACTAATGCCTTTCCTACATGTCGCTGCTTATACTCGGTGTTCAAAAAGTCTCTCCACAGTGCTGTACTATTATTAGCCGCGCGTGCCGTATGCTGCAGTGACTATACCGAAATGGAACTCAGTAAAATACTAGTTATTAATTTATTGAATATTCATTTTTACTTACAAGTTTTCACATTAAATGTTGAAAGTGTTCCCCCTGTTGTTTAATACACAATTCAATTCGTCTAATCATGTTTCCAAACACAAGCTGAAACATTGCTTCTGTAACAGAAGCAGCGAAAGTGGATATTGCAGTTTTCGATTCATCGATGGATTTTGGACGGTTTTTATAGACAGTTGCTTTCGCTACATCCCAGAAGAGAAAGTCAGGTGGTGTTAGGTCAGGCGATCGTGGAGGCCAAAGTCCCTGTGAAATTATGCGATCACCAAAAACATCAGCAAGCAGTGACATTGAAACGCGAGTTATATACGCGGTAGCACCATCTTGTTGAAAATAATCGTTCGGTGTTTCACTTAACACAAGTTCTCCTATGAGTGGGTACAGAATATCACTGCAGTATCGTTGTGCGTTTATTGTTTCGTTGAAAAATATGGGACCCACAATCCGAAGTCTAGAAATTGCAATCCGAACTCCTAATCCCACAGAATGACGTGGTTCCTCAGGAGTACACAATGGATTTGCAGTACTTCACGTATGTGAATTTTGTGAGTTCATGTACCCGGATACAGAAACCACGCATCAGTGAAAAACGTTTCATTAAGAATATACCTTCCATTTTGTTGAACGAAATTTTTGAACCATTGACAATAATGTTGTCTCTTTCCATGATCGGTGTTTTTAAGTTCTTGCACGACTGTCACTTTGTATGGGAAAAGTTCTAATTTTTGCCTTTCCAACACTAACATCGATTTCCTGGGCGAGTTTTCTTACTGACTTGTTCGGACTCATAGAAAGGTAATCGGAAATATCGAGTAGTTTATCCTCAGACAAAACGCTTGGACGACCATTCTCGGTGTATCTGTCACTGAACCCATACTTCGAAATTTTTTAATCAAATTTCGCACAGTATAGCGATGTTGTAGTGTTGTCTCCTGGAAAACTGAATTAAATGTTTGACTAACTGAAACTGTGTATTTACCGCCAGCTTTGAACACTTGTTCGACTGAAAACACACGTTCTTCAATGGTTAGCATTTTGACAGTGACAAAAACGAAACAAACGCATAAAGGAACTAAACTTAAACGTTCACGTCAACACGTAACGACACACACCAATGATACTGCTCACGCTGGCTGAGATAAACGAAACACTGGAATGTTGGGATAGTACAGTTGAAGGGAAGTAACCCAGGCAGGCAACAATCATAAGGCACGTGCGGCTAACAATCATACTGCACTGAGGAGACTTTTTGAACACCCTGTATAATCCATATGCGAGTCGCTTACGTTTCGTGTAAGCTGCAGCAGTGCTCTCAAACGGAGACTTTTTGATCACTCCTTAAAACATTCTTTCATCGAAATGTACGCAAGGCTGGTAATAGATCATACGGAAAAAACTAAAAACCAGACTCAAAACTCCGCCCGAACAGGCCATGAAGGTCCAACGGTACCGACCGGCCGCCGTGTCACCCTCAGACCACAGGCGTCAATTGATGCGGATATTGAGGGGCATGTGGTCAGCACACCTCTCTCCCGCCCTTCTGTCAGTTTACGAGACTGGAGCCGCTACTTCTCAATCAAGTAGCTCCTACTTTGCCTTAAGGGAGCTGAGTGCACCCCACTTGCCAACAGGTCTCGGCAGACCGGATGGTCACCCATCCAAGTGTGATTCCAGCCGCGCAGCGCTTAACTTCTTCAGTGATCTGACGAGAACCGGTGTTACCGCTGCAACCTGAAATTATTAGTGGCTGCACATGATGCAGGATGCCATTCTTGTAAGGCGTTTTGCACAAAATATTTAGTCAAATGAACATCGGCAACTGAGGAACATATTTATAGAATAAAAAATCCGCTTTAGTTATCAGTAATTTCTTAATTTACTGTATGACCCGTTTCGAAGCATTAATCTTCATCTTTAGGCGCCTCCAAATAATTATGGTAACATATGTTGACGAGTCACTTCCGTATCGTGTTGTGCTGGCGGGCGCTGTGGTTGCTGGTCCTGCGTTTGTTCGACTTGGTGTTACGACCCATGAGTGACTGGCCCGACTGCCACACATTTATGTTCCCATAATTATTTGGTGTCACAGGAAGATGAAGCTTTGTGCTTCGCGACCGGTCTTGCTATAAACTAAGAAATTATTGGCAAATGAACCGAATTTTTTATTCTATAAACATATTATACAGATTTATGTGATAAATCCATAAACCCATCGCAAATGTTGCAGCTATAATTTGCACTGCTACTTCCATTTCGGCAGTTGTTCTAACTTATGGTCAATGGCAGGTCACATGAATATTTTTCAGCTTACTCCTTCAACAAAAAAAGCTAAATCTTGCGGAATACCTTTGATAATGTCGATGATTTCGTCTTCAAGTCTTTCCTTTCCGGACAGCTAACTGAAGCAATACCTTGTTTAAAATTTCTCCAGTTCTCCATACGTCTCTACAGGGTGTTGCGAGATGATATTCTAGAAACTGCTCGTTGTTTGGCACACCAACTTTTACGGCCGTAGTCGTGATTGGTTCTCAGCACCTCATATGTCTGGTTTATATTACGGAAACATTACTAAGTCACGTCTATATATTATTTGAAATGAGGTTGTGATGGCTTTGAAACTGGCTTTAGCCGGCCGCGGTGGTCTAGCGGTTCTGGCGCTGCAGTCCGGAACCGCGGGACTGCTACGGTCGCAGGTTCGAATCCTGCCTCGGGCATGGGTGTGTGTGATGTCCTTAGGTTAGTTTGGTTTAAGTAGTTCTAAGTTCTAGGGGACTAATGACCTCAGAAGTTGAGTCCCATAGTGCTCAGAGCCATTTGAACCATTTTTGAAACTGGCTTTGAAATGAGCTACATGATAATGTAACTGTATTCCCCGGTCAGAGTGAATATATTCCTTTCAACTGAATCTTTGAGATAATGTATCATTAACACTCGTAACGTTAAGACATCGAAATGGAAGCCTTATCATACAGGGTTTCTGCCTTTCGTTTATTGAGTTCGTACATAGGTGTAATTTTCGCTTATAGATCTATCACAGATTTCTGCGAGAGGGATTTTTCGTTGCATCGACTGTAGTTTAAGATGATAGCTTTGTGCTGTAATTGTTGATGTATCTAAATCTTAATCTTTTATTTAATTCAGGATATATACTAAATTCAGGTTAATTCTCTTCCGATTTCCGATCAAGAGTTTACTGTCATAGGTATCACTTTGCACATGAACGTAGCATGATTACTTTAATTGCAGTTGATTATGTTCTTCTAAACTTACAGAAAATGCCTTCTGCTCTTCACAATGCATTTCATGCTGTTAGAGGACCCGGGAGAGAGAGAGGTGCGGTGAATTTTACGTGAAAACTTCGAAGAAGTAATAAAGGTAGTTACTGAAATATTATAAGAAAGTGAACAAATAAACAAGCTCTATTCCCCGAGACGCATCGTGAAAATTTGGGTCCAATACTGACCTCCCTTCGCCACTTCCAATTAACCACAATTTGATGTTTCCCCCCCTACAAACTACACAATGTTGCTCATCCTCCTGCATTTTCACAGTCGCAACAAAGAGTATGGCTAACTAATAAATTATTTCTGGTATTACATTCAAACAATGTAGGGAAGTTTGGTCTACTTCGGCATTATCGCCACGCACATCAGGCCCTGTACATACCGAGATAGGTAGCGCCGTGGTTAGCACACTGGACTCGCATTCGGGAGGACGACAGGTCAAATCCATGTCCCTCCATTCACGCAAATCGCTCCAGGTAAACGTCGGAAAGGCTGTTTTGAAATGGCATGACTGTCTTTCTTCCCCATCCTTGAAATGTTCCCAGCTTGTGCTCCGTCTCAAATGATTCTACATCTGCATCAACATTCCGCAAGCCACCTGACGGTGTGAGGCGGAGGATACTCCTGGTACCAACCAACTGTTCCTCCCCCCCCCCCCCCTTTCCTGTTCCACTCGTGAATAACGAGTGGGAAGAATGGTTGTCGGTAAGTCTCTGTATTAGCTATAATTTCTCTAATTTTTTGTACATTTCGCGTGATGTCGGTGGGAGAAAGTAATATGTTGTCCGACTCTTCCCGGAAAGTACTCTCCCGAAATATCAATTGTAAACTTCTCCGTGATGCACGAAACCTCTCTTGTAGCGTCTGCCATTGGGATTTGTTGACTATCTCTGTAACGCTCTCGGCCCAACTGTGCCATCCCCTGACGAAACGCGTTGATCATCGTTGGATCTCTCTCTCTCTCTCTCTCTCTCTCTCTCTCTCTCTCTCTTTATCAGCCCTGCCAGGTAAAGGTCCAAAACTGATGAACAATACTGAAGAATCGGTCGAACAAGCGCCTTCTGAGGCACTTCTTTCGGAATAATGTACATTTACGGCCGGCCGAGGTGGCCGAGCGGTTCTAGGCGCTTCCGTCTGGAACCACGTGGTTGCTACGGTCGCAGGTTCGAATCCTGCCTCGGGCATGGATGTGTGTGATGTCCTTAGGTTAGTTAGGTTTAAGTAGTTCTAAGTTCTAGGGGACTGATGACCTTAGAAGTTAAGTCCCGTAGTGCTCAGAGCCATTTGAACCCCCCTCAGGAAACCCCAACCCACCCCCTCACCCTTGCTGCTACAGGTATACTTTAAGGTCTGAGTTATTCGAATAGCCCCCCCTCACTTTTATCAGTTTCATTAACTAATTAAAGTCATCAATTAATTAACACTCCCTCCCCAAGAAAATGGCAGGAAGTTCAAATTCCAGCAGGATAATGCAACATGCCATGTCTACCTCCACTAACCTAAGAAAATGGCGGAAAAAGGGCACTTAGGCTACCTCCACTAACCTAAGTCTCTGACCGCCACCTCTTCCTAGGAATTGGCGGGAAAGGACTCAGGCTATGCTGGGCTGCTGGGTGGGATGGATGTAAGTCTTTATTTTGCATGCCGTGTTTATTTAAACAGTGTGATGCAGTAGCTCCATCCAGTGTGTTCACCATGAGGTCTGGAGTCAAACTGATCTAGTATAGAGTGTGGATCTGCCGCGCAATGTTTGGAGGCGGATCTACCACACGTCACATCTGGGATAGGGCTCACTGCTGTAGCCAACTTGGAACATAGAACACATCTTCGGATGTAACGCGTAGTTGCTCCATCTGCAATGTACTCCATTCCCTTGTCGCATCTTGGGTATAAAATCGAGACTACAGTTTCATGACTAAGACGATTCTAGGTTAGAGATAGGTGTAAGAGTCATTCTCCATTACTAACTATCATTTTATATAGGACTGATGTGGGCAGAGTATAATTTCTGATTGGATGTGAACAGTGGACGCCATACATGTCTGGAAAACTACATTGTGCACGTATCACATAAAATTGATATTTTAAAGAAGTAGTTTTTTCATTTTACAGTTTGTTACCATAGTTTATCATACAGAAACCTGCAAGAAGGATGTATGTCATGCACTGGAAATATATTTCTTACACTGGAATATTAACAGCGCTGCATTCCACATGACTGACTGATCCAAAACTAAAGTGATCTAACATTATACCCTGTTTTAAGTGCATAGCCGTGTAGCCTTAGGAGTGCATGTGCTTATGTTCTCTCTTACCATTACGCTCCTGGTACTGATTTCAGACACAAGAACTATACTTTAAAATAGCATAGTTGATTTACGTAAAATACTTCAATCTCCATTTGTCTGGAGCTCCATCATGCATGGTAACCACCCATTTCTTGTTCTTCGTTACTGTGTGCTATTACACCACAACACTTTCAAATCTACTCCTATACACCAATGAGGGGTGCTGACCACCTCAACATGAGTGCACCTGGAGAAATCTTGTGCACTTGGATGGGCCATTCATTCACGGACGTGGAATGTAGCAGTCTACTTCTGGTCAGCTACAGATTACATCGGTAATGGTGCTGCAGAGTGGGTTGGTCAAAGACAGTGCGAGGAGGTCTTTCAGTTTTTAATTTTATCCTAAGACTGAGAGAATGGTCTGATACCCATTTGCATAAAGATAGATCATAAATTATGCACTATGCTTGATGTGCTAGAAATATGTAGAGTGCTGTATGGTATACTCTGATGAGGTATATGTTTGAGAATTGACACTGAATTGATATACTGGACTATCATCTATCTACATTTGCAATGATACTCGCAATGTAGAGCACGGGTGGTTTAGTTATTATACGGAAATTGGGTAACATGCTGTTGCATCATTGATCGATGTTGAAATTACTGCAAAATCGCTAAAACTGTTCGCACTATCAACTGTGATGCTTATTATTATAGTACATCGATGGTGTCTTTTCGACCAGATCTGTCCACTGGTATGCTGTTGGTTACCACAATGATTCACTGTGTCGATTGAGATGGAGAAAGACTTTCGGTGAAGGGCCAACACCTTCTGGGGATGGCTAGGACCGAAACAGTGATCACATACATGATTGCAATATGAGGAATCAGTCGAAACGAAACGGAGAGCCATCAGCTATTCCGTCACTGTGGCAGATGAGTTTAAATGTAGATGTTGTCAATCACCTTCAGGTAGCAGTTTGGAAACGCTTCACAACACAGCCAAACTTTACCAGTTTCGTTATGTTTTAACTGTCTTTTATTTAAAATCATCCAGTGCGTGTGATATGTTGTGGTAGCAGCAGTAATAACACGATTTACGCTGTGCAACGACTTGGTTTTCTGTGAGAAACAATGGATGAGAATGTGTTAATGTTAGTTTAGAACCTGACACTGACCTCTAAGTCGAGGGAAAAGAAAAATTATGGCAGTGTACAAAGCGTGTTACAAAAACAATGTTCCACAAAATGACACAGGGTAACAGGAGGGTCTCTTCGACTTCATCTGTAGTTTGTGGGATATGGTCATCCTCCTACAGTACAGGTGATGCAACTTTACACTGATCTGTGCAGTACATCAGTAGCTGTATATTTAATAGGATTGTCACACGTGCTCAATGCCTGCACGCAGACAGTACTTGTTTTCAATATATGGGGGGAAACAGATACGGTAAAAATCTTAACAAGTTCTTTATCAGATGAAGTTAGTGGAGCTTTTTTTATAGTTCATAATTTTTCTCTGTTGGATAGTAAAGAATAACGAAGATAGCATGTTGGGGTGATAGATGCGAATGGACCCTGAGGGATGCGGATCTTCTTCTGACAGCAGTACTTTTATGTAGTTTGGGGATGCACCACAATGCAGTAGCAAAATCCTTGTCCTTCCCCCAATTCCCATACTGTCTTTTATACTATCCTATACAGGCTTCATTTGGCGCTGACCTTACACATTGTACACTGGTGGCGGAGCTACGACCTGTTCCCATTTCCATCAAATGGTCAAAACATGGTCCTGTCGCACTAACTCAGGTCACTCTGTTTCTACATGAGTTGCAGAAGGTGGCAGACACAGCTCTCTCCAATTTCTGCTCAGTTCCAACTTAAATTGGAACGATCACATGTGCAAAACTGCAGAAATGACAGCACTTGCAAGAGGCATATGGAGTATCAAAAATTTTACTTTAGCTCGTTTTGAGATATGAGAGTGCCAGAAATATTATTTACTAGTGGCTGTAATCATTAAAAAGACTTCACCGTTGGATACAACACAAGTATGTGGTTGAATGGAAAGACTTGATTCCAAATCATAGACATCATTTCTACAGGAAAGCACAGCACTAGAGATCTGAAAAGCTAGTGTACATTTCTTACGATCTCAATCGGCACACCATCTACTGTTTGTGATCCTGCTCAATCAACCATCACCTATAACCCATTCAATATATTACCGAACCTCTGTCATTACAAACATTGTTGTTGTTGTTGTCTTCAGTCCTGAGACTGGTTTGATGCAGCTCTCCATGCTACTCTATCCTGTGCAAGCTTCTTCATCTCCCAGTACCTACTGCAACCTACATCCTTCTGAATCTGCTTAGTGTATTCATCTCGTGGTCTCCCCCTGCGATTTTTACCCTCCACGCTGCCCTCCAATACTAAATTGGTGATCCCTTGATGCCTCAGAACATGTCCTACCAACCGATCCCTTCTTCTGGTCAAGTTGTGCCACAAACTTCTCTTCTCCCCAATCCTATTCAATACTTCCTCATTAGTTATGTGATCTACCCATCTAATCTTCAGCATTCTTCTGTAGCACCACATTTCGAAAGCTTCTATTCTCTTCTTGTCCAAACTATTTACCGTCCATGTTTCACTTCCATACATGGCTACACTCCATACAAATACTTTCAGAAATGACTTCCTGACACTTAAATCTATACTCGATGTTAACAAATTTCTCTTCTTCAGAAACGCTTTCCTTGCCATTGCCAGTCTACATTTTATATCCTCTCTACTTCGACCATCATCAGTTATTTTGCTCCCCAAATAGCAAAACTCCTTTACTACTTTAAGTGTCTCATTTCCTAATCTAATACCCTCAACATCACCCGACTTAATTCGACTACATGCCATTATCCTCGTTTTGCTTTTGTTGATGTTCATCTTATATCCTCCCTTCAAGACACCATCCATTCCGTTCAACTGCTCTTCCAAGTCCTTTGCTGTCTCTGACAGAATTACAATGTCATCAGCGAACCTCAAAGTTTTTATTTCTTCTCCATGGATTTTAATACCTACTCCAAATTTTTCTTTTGTTTCCTTTACTGCTTGCTCAATATACAGATTGAATAACATTGGGGAGAGGCTACAACCCTGTCTCACTCCCTTCCCAACCGCTGCTTCCCTCTCATGCCCCTCGACTCTTATAACTGCCATCTGGTTTCTGTACAAATTGTAAATAGCCTTTCGCTCCCTGTATTTTACCCCTGCCACCTTTAGAATTTGAAAGAGAGTATTCCAGTCAACATTGTCAAAAGCTTTCTCTAAGTCTACAAATGCTAGAAACGTAGGTTTGCCTTTCCTTAATCTTTCTTCTAAGATAAATCGTAAGGTCAGTATTGCCTCACGTGTTCCAGTATTTCTATGGAATCCAAACTGATCTTCCCCGAGGTCGGCTTCTACTAGTTTTTCCATTCGTCTGTAAAGAATTTGTGTTAGTATTTTGCAGCTGTGGCTTATTAAACTGATTGTTCGGTAATTTTCACATCTGTCAACACCTGCTTTCTTTGGGATTGGAATTATTACATTCTTCTTGAAGTCTGAGGGTATTTCGCCTGTTTCATACATCTTTCTCACCAGATGGTAGAGTTTTGTCAGGACTGGCTCTCCCAGGAGAAATATTTAGTGGCTTTTCTAAATTCGGTAATTTTATTATGAGGTTGCACCGTCGGCGATGTGTAACCACACTGCTGTTCTGATAATATACACTCCTACGATCACCACCTATATTCAGTGTCATGGTATTTGGAAAAACCCACTTCATTCAGAGGTAATGCCATACCTCGATTTATAAAACCAGTATAGCTTTTAACATGGATACTTGTATGCACCTGTAGAACCAAGACTGCTTGTGACAGTAATATGGTGGTTGTGGTCGTGTTTTTTAACATCTTGTGATTTGTAAGACGATTATGCTTCTCTTCCTTAGAGACAGTGGTCCTACTCGCAAGAAAAACTTTTGAGACATGTCCACCCATTGCTGATTTTCGGTCAGTATCATTTCGTATCACCAGCAATCAGTTATTGTCCATGTATTATACTTAGTAGCAGGGGATGCGTGATAGGTTCACCTTGAGCATCTCCCTTATAAAGTATGTGTGTGTTCCAACATGTGCAAAGGAAATGACTGTCCAGTCGTAAGGAAGGTACGGATTCAATGTGGAATACTGCAACACCAAAGGGAAGAGTATGTCAAGTCATAACAGTGGTACAGTTATTTCTATTTCCAGGGCCACAGACATCAGAAGGGTGTATTTCCAATACTTCACTCATTGTTGAATGTCGTCCAATAGAGACCACAATCATAATATTTAATTGTAAGTACAGTGATAAAACATATATGTGGCCGGTTATCATAATATTTAATTGTAAGTACAGTGATAAAACATATATGTGGCCAGTTTTCCTAAGACGTATGGTGCAGGATACGAATTGTACGTTACTACATCGACATGTTAGATTGTGATGTACTGCCAGGTCAGAGATCAGTTTCATGCTCTAATATTCAAGCTCCCACCCTCAGTGGCAGAGTGTTGTAATTGAGTAAGAGGTTTTCCATATTTGATGATCTGTAGGACACATTGCAAGGTTTCTTTGTTGGTGCAATATGGTGAAATATACAAAATAGTTTCTTGCCACTGAAAGTCTCATCTGCAGAAAGAAGAAAAAAAAGACAGTTCTTCCATGCTGGTGGCATCAGTAATTCGGCGGGCAAATTCAATAAGAGCCAATCATAATGCTCTATTCATTCACAAGACTTCCTTTGTGATGGGATGAAAGAGCCTCTACATAGTAGTGAGAATGTTTGCACTTCAGAGATGTTTATTGAAAGCAGGACGTAACTATTTCCAGGAAGGGTAAAACATGATAGATGGGGTGCCACGTTAGGACCATCAGGAGGAATGCATCCGGCGTTATTCTGCGCTATATTCGTAAACAGGCTCTGTTATGGCAAGAATTTCCATGCAGACAAGCTGAGACATCACGAAAGCTGCTACAAAAGTCACCATTAACTATTTCTGGGACATTATACAATTTCTGAGAGGTCGACTTGGCTCTTATTTTACACAGCCATGTGCCATCACTATAACATTGAGAAGCTTTTAGATGCAGTTGAGATGGTGTGTAGCTAAATGAGCATTTTGCAGTGATACGACATCCACACTTGGCTGGTAAACATGTGCACATCTAGACGCAGCTCGCATGTTCCGTTAGGATCGCTAGCAACAATGCAGCCTGTGCTATTCAGGGAAGCAATGGAATGGATTTCTGCAGCATCTGCGAGGGTGAGTCACTCAGCAATCAGGTCTTCGGTGGACCACAGGTAGAGAGAGGGATTGTGTCAGCAATGGTGAACATGTGCATGCAGTCCAGAGGGTTACTTGGCGCTTATTCACGTAGATTGTGACGTATTAACACTTGAACTCTAACTGTATACCCGAAAATAGACGCGACTCACCTGCTGTCAGCAGTGGCGCGACAGTAATGGCTCACTCTCTGTCACTGGCTTGTGTCCGGCCGGCCGTACAAAGTGTGTGTGTGTGTGTGTGTGTGCATTGGAACAGTTCGATGATATGTTGCGTTTTCTACGTGCAGTCACTGTTCGTGCACAACATTATTTTTGGGTATAAAAGCGTTCTGGCCATGTCTGAATGCGTTACACATGCATTATTTTTTTACAATTTACACGTAGCTTTTGTGTCTGTTGCATTATTTTGTGAACAGGTGTGCAGGCTGTGCAGTGCATGATTTCGACAGTTGACGATTAGCAAGCATGTTTGGAGAGCCTTTTAAAGGCATTATTTTGACAATTTAGGAGTTGTTTGCGTCTCTGCACATCAGTGTACTGCATTATTTCGATGATTTACGAGTAGTTTGCAGATCTGTAGGCTGTGCAATGCATTATTTCGACAGTTTACAATCAGCAAGTGTGTCTGCAGAGCGTTTTACATGCATTATTTAGGTGATCTATGAGTAGTTTACAAGTCTGTAGACTATTTACTGTGACTTCAAGCATGTGAGGGTGAGTGTTTTATACCAATGTAATAAATAAACCATGTAAAATCCGTCCCTAAATAAATTATTCAAAAATAAGTAAAGTACACTACTTCCTCTCTCCAGCAGCCCAGTGCAGGCTGTCCTTTTCCTGCTATCTCCCCCCTCGCCAGACCGCCATCTTGGATTACATCACAGGAGGGACGACAGTGCCCTCTGATGACAGTACTGTGTACGAGGTCAGTTGGACTCTGGACGTCATGGTGAAGACACTGGATTGAGCTACTACCTCTAATTGTTTAAATAAACACTGCATGCAAAATAAAGACTTACGTCCATCCTATCCAGCAGTCCTGCAGAGCTGAGTCCTTTCCCCGCCAATTTATAGGAGGATGTGGCGGTCGGACGACTTAGGTTAGTGGAGGTAGCCCAAGTGCCCTTTTTTCCGCCATTTTCTTGGGTTAGTGGCCATCGTGTGTTGCATTATCCTGCTAGAATTTGAACTTCTGGTCATTTTCTTTTGGAGGGGGGTTAGTTAATAGATAACTTTAATTAAATAGTTAATCGATAAGAGTGAGAGGGGGCTATTCGAATAACTCAGACCTGAAAGTGTACCTGTAGCAGTGAGGGCGAGGGGGTGGGTTGGGGGTTTCCTGAGAGGGGAGCAATAGGTTAAGTATCTGTCAACCAAGAATCCTTTTAGCAGAACAATAGGTTAAATACCTGTCAATCAAAGGAGAACAATAGGTTTGCTGCTGAGTGCTTCCCCCCCCCCCCTGATGTAGGCAACCGTGGTTATTTTTTTTTTAAAAAGGAAAAAAAAATTCACTAACAAAATGTGCTGGTGCCGCCCTTCTTCCACTTCTTTTGGTGACACCATAGTCACATACAACGTCCACATCATTTAGCTGTTGACCAATTTTCTGCAAGTTGGCTTTACAACATATCAGTTCACTCCCATTGTCACTGGTGAATACCACACCAGAACAACTGGATCAGTAGCCATTACCAATTTTACATCTGCCTTAACACCAGCAGAAAATGGTATGATGGAAATAGGACGCATTATGAATAGGAAGATAAGAAAGAGAGCGAGTTACTGTGAACAGTTCTGTGATGGGGTTGTTGTAATCAGATTCGACAGGAAACCAACGCCGACGACAATAGTTCAGGTATACATGTCGACGTGGAAAGCTGAAGATGAAGAGGTAGCATTTGAGGATATTGACGGATAATTCAGTATGTAAAGGGAGATAATCTAATACCCATAGGGAACTGGAATGCTACTGTAAGGGAAGGAGTAGAAGAAAGAGTTATTTGAGAATTTGGGCTTCATGGCAGTAATGAGATGGGAGAACACTAAATGAGTTCTGCAATAAATTTCAGCTAGTAATAGCGAATAATCTGTTCAAGAATAACAAAAGGAGATACACCCAGAAAAGGCCACGAGATACGGGAAGATTCTAGGCAGATTACATCTCCGTCAGACAGTTTCCGAGATCAGGTACGGGAGTGTAAGGCGTACTCAAGAGCAGATATAGATACAGATCACAAATAAGCGATGATGAAGGGTACACTGAAGCTTAGTGCGGGAGGAAGTGGGATATTGAAGTAGTGAGTAATGATGAGACCCATTCGGGGTTCGCCTAAAGATGTGGGCATAGTGATAACGAACACTAGAGTAAGCAATTCAACTGAAGAACAGTGGAAATCTCTAGGGAGGTTAATCACAGATGTTGAACAAACATAGGTGCAAGGAATGTAACTTGGGTAACAGGAGAAATTCTTTGACTGATCGACGAAAGAAGTCAGGGAAAGACAGGAAACCACAATGTCATATAAAACGTATGTGTGTATGTATGTATGTATGTATGTATGTGTGCATCTCTGTAGGTTCCACATCTCCTCCTAGACCACTGGACTGATTTCAACCAAACTTGTTCAAATGTCTGTGAAATATTATGGGACTAAACTGCTAAGATCATCAGTCCCTAAGCTTACACACTACTTAAGCTAAATTATCCTAAGGACAAACACACACACCCATGCCCGAGGGAGGACTCGAACCTCCGCCGGGACCAGCCGCACAGTCCATGACTGCAGCGCCCCAGACCGCCCGGCCAATCCCGCGCGGCCAACCAAACTTTGAACATGTATCCCTTACTGTAAGGTAACAATCGTTGTGGGGATAGAACCACCTACCTAGCATAGTTCCCGAGATAGGACGTCATAAACAACGAGATACGTGAAAAATGCCGCATCGTAGATGGCGTTTAAGTTTATTACTGCTGTGCCACTCCACTGGTAATAAATTTCGCAGACAGTATCCAAATACGCCGCTAAATGTACCTACAAAATTATATCATGGTACCAAACATAGTTCAGGAGACATCACGCCATAAAAAATGAGGTGCGTGAATAACTGGCGCATTGTGCTATCGTTAAAATTTCTTTTTGCTACTAACTCTATTCGCAACTAATTTTGCAGACAGCAGCCACAAATGCCGCTGAATGTACCAACACAAATATACGACGCACAGTTCATGAAATATGACGCCATAAACATTGAGCTCTGTGAAGAAATGTCGCATGATGCTTGACGTTTTAATTTATTACGACTTTACTACCATCACTATTAACAAGAAATGTTACACGCAGTACCTAAATATACTACTTAATATACCTGAAAACTGTATCGATATACGAGACATTGTTCATAAGACATGACGCCATAAAGAGTGAGTTGTGTGAAAACGAAACTGCAGGGGAAATTCGCTACAGATATAAATGAAATGTGTACAAATGTATGTGAAATACGTCAAATGCATGTGAAATATATGTCACAGGTGCTTACTCAAGCAAAGCCGCGGGTACCCAGTTCGTCCTAGACCAATGGATCAATTCCAGCCAAATTTAGTGGACATATTACTCACTATATGTATAGATATCTGTAGGGGTAAGAGCCACCGGCCTGCTGTAGGGGTGAGGATGATAACTTGGAGAAAGAAGGTGGGGAGGAGGAGATGGACAAAGAGAGGAAAGGAGTAGGTGGTACCAAAGAGGGGGAGGAAGAGATGTACAGAGAGGGGGGGGAGAGAAGATGGAGAGAGAGAGGGGGAAGAGAAGATGGACAGAGAGAGAGGGAAGAGAAAATGGTCAGAGGAGGGAGTTGGAAATGGACTAAAAGGATTGGAATACATACCCAGGCAACCCCATGTATTCAGCTAGTACAAGAATGTAAATCACTTAGAAATGAAATGAACAGCAAATGTACTGAAGCCAATGAGAAATGGATGCAGGAAAAGTGTGGAGAAATCTAAAAAGAAATTATCGTTGGAAGAACTGATTTAGCATACAGAAAGGTCAAAAACCTTCAGTGAAATGAAACGCAAGGGTGACAACATTAGGAATGCATTGATAGTTGCAGAGGAGAGATCAATTAGGTGGAGAGAGTACATTGAAGGCTTGTAAGAGGGGCAGGAATTATTTGATGATGTGATAGAAAAAGAAACACTGGACTTGATGAGGAAGATGTAGGGGATCCAGTACTGGTCAGAATTTAAAAGAGGTATGAAAGACTCGAGTTCATATAACGCAGAAGGGATAGATAAATTCCATAGGAATTTCTAAAATTATTGAGGGAAGTGGCAACTAAACGACTATCCACATTGTGTGTGGAATCTGTGAGACATGTAACATACCATCAGACTTTTAGAAAAATATCGTTCACACAATTCCGAAGACTGCAAGTGTTACGGCATAAAAGCAGCACGGGCACGCCAGTCGGGAATGACAGAGAAGGGAAGTCTGTGAGAAGAGGTCAGCCAATCGCACGCTGGCTGACCTCCCTTCAGGACGACAACGTGACAGCAGGGGCCCTGCGCCCGACTTGCAGCAGCCCACTTCGATAGCAGCTTCAAAGATAGCCACTTCGTTAGCTGTCACATTGTAGCCTCTTCATTAGCAATCTCTATGTAGCTCGGTTAGAGATCAGTAGAGATCAGCAGTCACTGCAGTTCAGTTGACAAACTGTGTTAGTAATGGATGATAGGACCATAAGTATTACTTGTGTTTGTCTATTCTAAAGAAGACTGATTATTTTGTATGTCGCCCTATGCTTGCGACACATCTGTGTAATTGCACTTGTGGATGATCATGTATAAAGGACTACAAGAATTCTCAGATCATAGTTAAGTATTTGTATTCGTCTTGTTGTAATAAAACCCATTAATGCGACTTGTTTGATTGTTTGTATAGCGAACCGTGTATGCAGGATTCCTAGACACAACAGCAAGAGGAGATAAGCATGAGGACTATCGCACAATCAGCTTAACAGTTCATCCACAATATACTGAAGAATGGAAAAGAAAATTAAATATCTGCCTTTAGGCACTAGAGACACAGTCCTGAAATTGCGTTTGATAATGGAAGCAAGACTGAAAAATATCAAGACTTTTCATAGCATTTCTCGACCTGGATACAGCGTTTGACCACGTAAAATAGTGCAAGATATTCGAAATTCCGAGGAAAATAGGAGTAAGATATAGGGAACGACATTTAATATACAATATGTAAAAGAACTATGAGGGAACCATACGGTTGAAAGACCAAGAACAAAGTGCTCAGATTAAAAAGTGTCTTTCGTCCCTAGCGTTCACTATTTAAGTAGAAGAAGCAAAGTTAGAAACAAAAGAGAGGTTCAAGAGTGAGATTAAGATTCAGGATGAATAGAGAAAGATTACCTGATGACATTCCTATCCTCAATGAAGGTGAAGAAGAATTAGAGGAGCTGGTGGATGGAATGAACAGTCTGAGTACAGAGTACGCACTAATAGCAAACCGAAAAGAGACCAAGTGATGAAAAGCAACAGAAATGAGAGTAGCGATAAACTTATTAAAACTGGTGATCACGAAATTAAGGAATTCTATCACCTTGGGAGCAAAGTAACTCATGACGGACCAAGCAAGGAGGGCATAAAAAGCAGACTAGCACAGGAAAAGACGACGTTGCTGTCCAGAAGAAGTCTATTAGTATCACTGTCTTAATGTGAGAAATATATTTTTTGAGAACGTAGGTCTAGAACAGAGCACTGTATGGTAGTGAATCACGGGCTGTGGGAAAAGCAGAACAGAAGAGAAGTGAAGCGTCTGAGATATGGTGTTACAGACGAATGTAGAAAATTAGGTGGACTGATGAGGTTAGGGATGAGGAGGTTCTCCACATAACCGGCAAAGAAAGCAACATATGGAAAACTGATATGAAGAAGGGACACCATTATAGGACATATCTTAAGACATCAGGGAATAACTTCCATGGTACACAGAAGTGAAAACAGTTGAGGAAGACAGAGTGGAATATGTCCAACAAATAATTGAGGACTCTTAGGTGAAGGAGTTGACAGAGGAGAGGAGTTCGAGGTGTGCCGCATCAAACCAGTTAGAAGAGTAATGACTAAATAAATACATAACAAACAAATAATAAAAGCCGTTGTGGGTGACATGATTATATCAATGTACGTGACAAAATTCTTGCAATTCCGCAGTAATTCAAAACGCCACGAAAACTGTATGGCTCTATGTGCGAGAGAATCGACAAAATTTATATTAAGATAAATCCCAAGGGCTAGAAGTGTCATGTAGTAGACTTAATTGAACATACATTCGGATGTCGTGATCGAAGCGAAACTTGGAAGGACGAGTTTAGAAAGAAATACGTCCTTCTGATCACAGTCCAATCATCGAGACGTAAATAAACGTAGATCAGATACTCCGGCGATTGGGCAAGGCGTCTAACTGGGAATACAATAGTTTCACATGACGTTTTCGACAATTTATACATTATGCGATGCAAAATAACTAGCCGTCATTGTTGGATTTTGTGCGTAAAGACATGTCAACATCGTTTCACATCCAATATATAAACAATGGATCGTGATTTTAAACACACATCAAAAAAGTTTTGCATCACCCCGGTTCCCAGAACTCGGGAAGACAGACGTTCATTGTGGATATTTTATCACAGATACAGTCCCTTTGACTGTTCAGAGATGTCACTAAACCCGCCCAAAGATGTAAACAACCATGCATAAACAGCGCCTATTGGACGGAGGTGGTAAGACAGCCGATCAGTTCCAGTCATTCCACTAGGAAGGAGGTACACGGCTCGTTGTTGTCTGTAGTTCAGCCATGCCTAGACACTCAATACCGCGGTTCAATCTCATCCGCATTGTTACTTTGTGCCAGAAAGAGCTCTCAACAATGGAAGTGTCCAGGCCTCTCGGAGTGAACCACAGCGATGTCGTTCGGATATGGAGGAGATACAGAGCGACAGGAATTGTCGATGCCATGCCTCGCTCAGGCCGCCGAAGGGCTACTACTGCAGTATATGACTAGTGCCTACGGATTATGGCTCGGAGGAACCCTGACAGCAACGCCACCATGTTGAATAATGCTTTTCGTGCAGCCACAGGATGTCGTTTTACGACCCAAACTGTGCACAATAGGCTGCATGATGCGCAACTTCACTCCCGACGTCCATGGCGAGGTCCATCTTTGCAACCACGACATCATGCAGCGCGGTACAGATTGGCCCATCAACATGCCGAATGGACAGCTCAGGATTGGCATCACGTTCTCTTCACCGATGAGTGTCGTATATGCCTTCAACCAGGCAATCATCGGAGACGTGATTGGGGGCAACCCGGTCAGGCTGAATGCCGTAGACACACTATCCAGTGAGTGCAGCAAGGTGGCGGTTCCTACTGTTTTGGGGTGGCATATGTGGGACCGATGTACGCCGCTGGTGGTCATGGAAGGCGCCGTAAGGGCTGTACGACTCGTGAATGCCTTCCTCTGACCGACAGTGCAACCATATCGGCAGCGTATTGGCGAGGCATTCGTCTTCATGAACGACAATTCGCGCCCCCATCGTGCACATCTTATGAATGACTTCCTTCAGGATAACGACATCGCTCGACTAGAGTGGCCAAAATGTTCTTCCGACATGAACCCTGTCGAACATGCCTGGGATAGATTGAAAAGGACTGTTTATTTATGACATGACCCACCAACCACGTTGAGGGATCTACGCCGAATCGCCGTTGAGTAGTGGGACAATCTGGACCAACAGCGCCTTGATAAAATTGTGGATAGTATGCCACGACGAATACAAGCATGCATCAATACAAGAGGACGTGCTACTGGGTATTAGAGGTACCGGTGTGTACAGCAATCTGGACCACCAACACTGAAGATCTCGATGTACGCAATGTGTGGTTTTTATGAGCAATAAAAAGGGTGGAAATGACATTTATGTTGGTCCATACTACAATTTTCTGTATAGGTTCCGGAACTCTCGGAACCGAGGTGATGCAACACATTTTTTGATGTGTGTAATATGAGAAGTGATACCTCTACTACTTAACCAGCAAAGGATTTTTAATTTAGTAACATATCTGTATATCTGCATCTGCACTTTTGATTCATGAGCTTACTACGTACTACATTATCGCAAGACCAGGTTTGAAACGTCAGTTGGAAAAATTAATCGCATCCGTTACTTTTAAGAAGCGAGGTTTTGACGTACAAACCTAAGTTTTTCTTTTTAGTGTGGATGAAGATCTAAGGAATAATAAACTGAGAAAACTGAAAGGACTACTTACAGAAATAGACATTTAAGTTACCCGAATAACTAACCTGTCATTCGTAGAAAAATCCAGGCTGTCGAAGGGACTCATTGACGATAGAGTGGATAGGATTTTGGAGAGGCTGGAGAAGAAAAATGGTACGGGTCAGAGTAAGTTTGCCACAGTCGTTCCTAGGACTTCTGTCTACGACTTTTTTCACATCCGACAATGAACTGTATGTATGAAACATCTCAGTTTGGAACGTGGTTCGGACTACACGTTAAACTCTAGGTACCTCCATAATTAGCAAATAGGTCAGAAGGCAAGGGCATACCATCTCTAATACGATAATGTCTAGAGAAGTATGCTCCAGGCCAAAGTAGCTATATCCTGTTACGATAACAATGTACATATATTATTGGTAACATCATCCTTCTGGAGAAATTGAAGAAGCTGTTTTTGGAAGGCACTATGCACTATCTATAGCAATGTGAAGTAGTGCATCACACTGGAATATTATATAAAACATTTTTGGAATATGCGATGGAGGCCCGATGGTTGCTACAACCATTCACTTCTTTCAGGATGGAAATCCAAGAGCAAACAGCGAAAAATAAGAGTGATGAGATATTGATGATTATTTCAGTCAGATCGACAAATTACAATGGACGAAAATCATGTTTAGGTCTTCATCCGAAATCTAATCGTCGTTAGGCAGTAACAAAAGATCTCGTACAAAACTCATATACAGACAGGTGTGAAAAATCTACCGATAAGGCATTACAGCTGTGATGGGCATGAGATTGCGGACAATATGTGGCAGAACTGAGGGCTACACCAAACATCATGTGACTTACTGTTTTGTTAGAGGGGGAAGTATACCGTCATAGAACGCCACGTTACACAAACCATGTCATCTGAAATGCAGAGGGCTGTGCTGCTAGCATTGGAAAACAATGTTATTAAACGTAGTTAATACACAATCAACGGAACCAAGACCACTTTACTCGATACAGAGTTGAGGTATGCGGTCATGCTGTGAGAGTTACCAGGTTCATCTCTTCCTGATGAGTGCACAAGCTTACCAGCGTTTGTTCAAAGAAGTACCAGGAAGGTATGAATAGTGAAATATTTACAAGGATCAGTTAAATGAGGGAAACAGAGACCATCGAAAGAGGAGTCCAGTCGACATCAGTGTGTCAGCCTTGGAGTTTGTCCTCAGTGATGTGACGAAAGTAGATGAACGGCCTGGAACTACACGATGGGATAGAAATTACATCGGGATTTCGATGAGACAAGATTGAAATTCCACTCCTGTCACCATGATTTAGAATATCTGTCGTTTTCCTAAACGTTTAAACTACAGAATGTCTGTATGGTTCCTACAGCAAGACTACAGCCATTTTCTTCCCCTATCCGTGTCCTACTAGAACTTGTGCTCTGTATCTAATGACCCCGAAATGGAAAGAGTCATTAAACTAACACTTTCTATTAGCACACGCAATGATTGGCTTAAGTAGAAACTTGAGGACGCCAATAATTTGACGGTAAAAGAAAACGCAATATGCACGGATCATTGCACTAACTGCTAAGAGCTGAAAAATACAAACAGCAGTAGATTATAAAGACACTGTCGTGACTGAGCACATCGATAGAAGGGAAGAAAGAAAGCAATGAGCCACTCATATTGGCAACGAGATTGCTACCTATATTGGAATGTAGTCAAGCTGCTAGTTACGGAGAGATCACTCTCAACGACGATCATATACCATTATTAGAGGATAAGACTGATTAGCGGCGATGACTTTAGATTTTCCTGGAAGAGGATTATCTGAGGTCGGTAGGCCCTCGTGAAGCCAGCTGAGAAACTGCATGACAAAGAATCAATAGACTAAGATTCGCTTGTTGGTGGAAACGGCGAAAGGTAGGCAACAGTCTCATCAGATGTCGGAACAACACCGACTTATAACATCGTTACGGTCGGGCGAATGACACGAAAACAGTTTTCCGTGGCGCACCGCAGGTGACTTCGTCATTATGGAAAGCACAGTGGGGGAACAGTCATTCAGTACAAAATAGTGGATACTCTGTTTACGTATTTACCTTACAATTAATCTAGAGACTTTACTCCCCGCTACGGTCGCAGGTTCGAATCCTGCCTCGGGCATGGATGTGTGTAATGTCCTTAGGTTAGTTAGGTTTAGGTAGTTCTAAGTTCTAGGGGACTGATGACCTTAGAAGTTAAGTCTCGTAGTGCTCCGAGCCATTTGAACCATTTTTGAACTTTACTCCCATATTGAGAACAACATCGTCAAGAAACAGCCTGAATATACTGCTGACACTAGTTTTCGTGTGCTATGACTTAATACTGCAGAATTTTCCCCATTTTTTATAAATCTACGATCGAATGAAAGCTCTCGTTCCAATTCTAATCCATTGCTTCAGACAGAAACATCAGTTCATTAGAACACCTATGAAACGCATCGATTACTTTCAAAATACTTTTCTTGACAAAATACAATATCTAATTTTTAATCTTCAAAGCAGACGCAATCGTTTGTTTATGCAGTTTTTTTTAGGTCGTAGCTCAAGTTTTCTTACTTCGCCCCTACACAGTCATTATATTATAAACATGTTTTGCACTTAACAGAGCCAGCAGCCTGTGATGTGTGATGGACTTAGACTTGTACTACTATGCACTAAACCCTGCATAAAAGTGGCCTTCAAGTAAATTTTAAATTATATATAGGATTATCTGATTATAAGGTACATTGCCATTATGTCATATGGCTTATATGACGCCAAAAAATGACATCACAAGCAAATATTACAAATGAAGCTGCCTCAGCTGAAGACATGGCGTTACAAGCAGAAAGGATGACGCGTGCTATAGGATGAGAAATAATTTGTTCTTAAAGATTTTATTGTCGTTCAAATTTCAAAATCACCTCAAAAATGTAATGACGCTGGGGACCTGTTACTTCTGAAAAGTATCAACAAAAATAGGCACAGGAATTGTGGAATGAATATCTACTAATGGGAGCTCAGAAAGATCTCAACGTTCATAACAGCTTTTTTTTATATCTCTTTCTTAGATATAAAGTGGTGTTACTTACCTTCCGAACAGAATGTAATTTATTGGGTTATATTAATCAAACTTCTTTCGAACCATTTATCTACCTGACACTCTCCGTACGGCTGTCTCTTCGTTTCCAGGCGGAAAGGTGGTGCAGTAGCAGATACCTTTCGAAAATACCGGAAGATATACAGAACATGCTCATTTGGGTCTTGCAAAAATAGGTGTTCTGTGTTTAAAACGACTTATTTTTCGAAGACGGTATGATTATTTTAGAGAAGCTACATTTTTCTCGAGGAATGTGATTTATGATCGACCGTAAAATAGTATCGTATATCCTGCAAGTAAGATACATTATGTATACTGATATGCAATTATGTGCTGTTGTTTCAATCACTTCGTGACCAATTCGCTGCTTAGTATGTTAGTCTCATAAAATGTGTAGTCGTTGTTGAGATAAGAACTCGTGGAATTGTTTACGTGATCATGCAAGCTAGATTCGGTGCCAACTGTTAACAAAATGGATGGAAAAAATTGTATCTAATTTTATGATAAAACAGAAACTTCTTTATTACCAACTCCACAGAAAAGTACGTAGAATTTTAAACAAATTACAAGACTGTGCAATGAGAATGAATTGTCGTATTATGTCCGATTCATGAGTTCTGGGAAAGACTTAAACACAGGTTCAATAAAATTTATACTAACCGTCCTTGAGAAACAAGCCATTGATTTTTTTCATTCCTGAAGAGTGTCTAAGCTATATGTACCTGTAATAAATGCATTCATTCCAACCTAAAAAGTACTTAATCTATTAAACAGGCAGATGCTCTTTCACATTCAGTGAAGGCACTCTTTCGAGGAGGCATAGAACATACATTCATACCAAAGAACTGTATTCGCATGACTCATTCAAGTGACTAGCCTTTAGCGAAAGGTATACAAAACCGTGCTTCATTCACCATGTTCTAATATTACAGATGTCACGAACATTTCATTATCCTCATAAATGATACAAATATAGCTGTGTCAAAATGAAAAAATAATGTTAGAAATAAATTAATCAACAACATGCGTAAGGATAGATGATGTATATAAATAAAATAAAGTTAATACTGCCACATATCGTCATCAACAGAGCGAAGAGGCGCACTGGTAAGACTCTAGACTGGCACGACGGAAGACATCTGTTCACAACCCCGTCCGGCCATCCAGATGTAGGTCTGCCGTAGATGCCCCAAACCACTTAACGCAAATTCCAGTATTATTCCTTCGAAAAATTGCTCGTGTTTCGGCCGTAGTGATCCCGCCGTCGACGGGACATTATTACCTAACCTTCCTTCCACATTCTCGTCTTTAGAGTTCTTGTATAATGAAGGATTGTCACATTAATGAAGGAAGGATGAAAATATAGAACTAAAAGTTTAAAATCTTTCTCAGAACTGTTGAGGGCAAATGAAAGCTAAATTTAAGCGGTTTCTGGCTCACTGGCAGCTTGTAAAGCTCACAGGAATGCAGCCGGGTAGAGTCGACGAAGAAGGCAGAAGGCAGTATTCCCGTGAGATTGTCGAACATATTTGAGCATTTTCCACCTGTTTTGAAGCTATTTTCATTTGGTGGTACAAGGTGAGGGGGGGGGGGCGGGGAGGGAGAGCTGGAATCTCGAAACAACAGGAAGTAGAAAGGTAAAACAAAGCAATGAGCGGGAAAGCTTATTACGATACTACAACGAACATTTCCTAAAAGCTGAGTAATTAAAATCAGCTATCCTACAATCCAGTTGAATGGCGGGTGATAACAGTTGGTGCTGGGAGAGAGGAATAGCGAGACAGCCAGTTGGATTTATTTGTGACGTTTGACATACGGAAGGCAGCGAAATGGCTGAATATTTTTACTTGCACTCTTGTTTTCGGTAGCAGCAGTAAATAACCACTAAAATGAATTTTAATGTTTTATTTATGATGTTCTTTGCGGAAATGTCATCACGTTAGAAACCTAAATTTGAAGTAACCGTTCTTTTTATGTTGTCTCTGTATGAGAACCAGGGTAACTACCGTGTCAAAACCAGTAAATAGTACATATAATCAATGCAAGACCTTATTAAAATAAATAACATTTTCATAAGTCATATTTCCGAAGCGTACGTAGAGTACGAGAAGACCGGGTAATCGGACCCCACAGCGTAACAGGAGCCATTCGCCATTCACCTGTGTAATACGCGTTATTAAGGTCAGCTTGCTTCAGCATAATGGCAACAGTGTGGTACAGAACCTAACATATTCGATTTTATTCAGCCTCACACGATGTGCCACAGACAATACGTTGGGGATCATCGCCCCAGCTATTGTAAGGAGCTGGACACTCAGAAATATGTCTATAAGACTCATTCTAGGAATAATATTCAGTTTGTTGATATAGCTTGCAAAAAATCCCTCCACAAAGTGTCCATTCAAAGTTAAGGTTAAGGTAATTTGTGATACATCGCCCGTGTAGTGAACCATTTCTTGTTACACTAACCATTGCTCGACAGAGCTTGGTGGGGTGTATGCTGAAATGAACTATGAAAAAAAGCAACATTCAAAGTTCTTAACAGCGTTACGGTACAGAAAAAAATCAAAGAAATGCACGATTAAGAAAAACTGCAAAGAACACAGAGGCAATTTTTTTTCTTTTTTTAATTTTTTTTCACTCAAATGGCAGTGCGGCAATTATAGACCCGTCTGCCCTGGAAGTTGAGAGTGGGGAAAGGATTTCCCCACTTGGAAGAACTCGGGATGGGCTTCACAGTTCTGTTATTTGCCATACAATAAAGATAAGTCTCCAAAACCTCTGTTACATCCAGGGTCTACAGCCTGTTTCAACATATGAGCGAAAAACATGGTCCAAGTAAAATACCGAGACACTACTTGTCGTGAATGTTTAAATCTTCACTTTCTCAACACATATTCCTGACCACTAGTACCCGCTCTGATTCAAAAGCAATAAGAAAGGAAGAATATGTCCACACAAGTTTAATCCAATATCATCCACGAGAAAGCAGCCAATAGGGAGAAACGGGGAATAAGTTTATTATACAGAATGAGCCACATACGAATGAGAAACATGGGAACCGGTGGATCTGATTATATCGAGATAAGGGTAATCACAGTCATTGCTTCACTTAATAAATCCTGTGCTACTTTTGGACAAAATAATTTTGAAATTCCTCATTTCTCACAACAAAGATAAAGAACGCAAATGTAAATAGAAAACAAAGGTCTTAAAACCACATGAATCAGAACAGATGGTGAAGCGAACTGCAGGTGGTGGCTCATGTCGGTACCAATGACGTGTGTCGCTTTGGATCGGAGCAGATTCTGTCTGGTTTCGGGCGGCTAGCGGAACTGGTAGAATGCCGGTCTTGCTTCCGAGATTAAGGCGGAGCTCGCCATCTGCAACATCGCCGATAGAACCGACTGTGGTCTTTTGGTGCAGAGCCGACTGGAGGGTCTGAATCAGAGGCTCAGGCGGTTCTGTGACCTTGTAGGCTGCAGATTTCTTGACTTGCGCTATCGGGTGGTGGGTTCCCGGGTTGCACTTAATAGGTCAGGAGTCCACTACACACAGGAGGCGGCTACACGGGTAACGGGGGCTGTGTGAAGAGACTGGGTGGTTTTTTAGGTTAGAGGGTCTCAGGGAATCACAGAAGGGGCGTCCGTCTAAAAGTGGGCAAGTAAAACACATTAAGGTAGTTGTAGAAACGATTGGTATTATAGTTGTAAATTGTCGTAGCTGTGTTGGGAAAGAACAAGAGCTCCAAGCCCTAATAGAAAGCACTGAAGCTCAAATAGTTTTAGGTACAGAGAGCTGGCTAAAGCCGGAAATAAGTTCAGCCGAAATTTTTTGAAACGGTCTAACAGCGTTCAGAAAGGATAGATTAAATACAGTTGGTGGTGGACTATTTATTTCTGTCAGAGGTAATTTACTTGTAGCGAAATTGAAGTAGATAGTTCGTGTGAAATAGTATGGGTAGAGGTTATACCTGACAATCGGACTAAAATATTAACTGGATCGTTTTACCGACCCCCCGACTCAGAAGATATAGTTGCTGGACAGTTCATAGAATACTTGAGTCTCATTTCAAATAAGTACCCCGCTCATACAATTATAGTCGGTGGTGAGTTCAATCTACCCTCGATATGCTGGAAAAATTATACGTTTAAAGACGGTGGCAAGCATGAAACGTCATCCGAAATCGTACTCAATGCTTTCTCAGAAAATTATTTTGAACAATTAGTTCATGAGCCCACTCGAAGCGTAAATGGTTGCGAAACCATACTTGACCTTTTAGCAACAAATAATACTGGACAAATAGCGTGTATTGTGACGAATACAGGAATTAGCGACCACAAGGCAGTTGCTGCTAGGCTGAATACCGTAACACCTACAACCATAAAAAAGAACGCAAAGTATATCTATTTAAAAAAACTGATAAGAATGCTCTTAACACCTTTTTAAGAGACAGTCTTCACTCCTTCCAATCTGGTCATGTAAGTGTAGAAAAGTTGTGAAATGTTTTCAAAGAGATACTATCGACAGCAATTGAGAGATATACCACATAAATTAATAAGTGGCAGTACTAATCCCCCATGGTACACAAAACGGATCAGATCGTTGTTGCAGAAGCAACGAAAAAGACATGCCAAACTTAAAAGCCGCAAAAACCCCAAGATTGGCAAAGTTTTACAGAAGTTCGAAATATAGCACGTACTTCAATGCGAGATGCTTTTAATAATTTCCACAACGAAATTCTGTTTCGAAATCTGGCAGAAAACCCAAAGAGATTCTGGTCATACTTAAAGCACACCAGTGGCAAGACGCAATCACTACCTTCAGTACGCGGTAACAACGGTGAAGTCGCTGATGACAGTGCTACTAAAGTAGAGTTTTCCGAAAAACTCCTTCACCAAAGAAGACGAAGTAAATATTCCTGAATTTCAATCAAGAACAACTGACAAGATGAGAAACATAAAAGTAGATATCTTCGGAATAACGAAGCAGCTTAAATCACTTAATAAAGACAAGGCCTCCGGTCCAGATTGTACACCAGTCAGGTTCCTCTCAGAGTGTGCTGATAAAATAGCTTCATATTTAGCAATTATATTCAACCACTCGCTCACAGAAAGATCCGTACCTAAGAACTGGAAAATTGCTCAAGTCACCAATACCCAAAAAGGGAAATAGGAGTAATCCGCTGAATTACAGGTCTGTATCACTAACGTCGATTTGCAGTAGGGTTTTGGAACTTACACTGTATTCGAAAATTATGAAGTACCTCGAAGAAAACGATTTATTGACACACAGTCAGCACGGATTCAAAAAATATCGTTCTTGTGAAACACAACTAGCTCTTTATATTCATGAAGTAATAAGTGCTATAGACAGGGGACGTCAAATTGATTCCATATTTTTAGATTTCCAGAAGGCTTTCGACACCGTTCCTCGCAAGCGTCTTCTAACCGAACTGCGTGCCTACGGAGTATCGCCTCAGTTGTGCGACTGGATTCATGGTTTCCTGTCAGAAAGGTCACAGTTCGTAGTAATAGACGGAAAGTCATCGAGTAAAACTAGAAGTAATATTCGGCGTTCCCCAAGGAAGTGTTATAGGCCCTCTATTGTTCCTGATCTATATTAACGACACAGGAGACACTCTGAATAGCCGTCTTAGATTGTTTGCGGATGATGCTGTCATTTACCGTCTTGTAAAGTCATCAGACGATCAAAACGACTTGCAAAATGATTTAGGTAAGATATCTGTATGGTGCGAAACGTGGCAATTGACCCTGAATAAAGAAAAGTGTGAAGTTATTCACATGAGTACTAAAAGAAATCAGCTAAATTTCTATAACGCGATAAGTCACACAAATCTGAAGTATTCATCTAAATACTTAGGGATTACAATTACAAATAACCTAAATTGGAACGATGACATAGATAATATTGTGCGTAGAGCAAACCAAAGACTACGATTCATATTCAGATCACTTAGAAGGTGCAACAGGTCTACTAAAGAAGACTGTTTACACCACGCTTGTCCGCTCTATTCTGGAGTATTGCTGTGCGGTGTGGGATCCGCATCAGGTGGGACTGTCGGATGACATTGAAAAAGTACAAAGAAGGGCAGCTTGTTATGTATTATCGCGAAACAGGGGAGATAGTGTCACACATGATACGTGAATTGGAGTGGCAATCATTAAAACAAAGGCGTTTTTCGTTGCGACGGGATCTTCTCATAAAATTTCTATCACCAGTTTTCTCCTGCGACTGCGAAAACATTGTTGTCATCCACATACATAGGGAGAAATGATCATCACGATAAAATAAGAGAAATCAGGGCTCGCACATAAAAATTTAAGTGCTCTTTTTTCCCGCGTGCCGTTCGAGAGTGGAACGGTAGAGAGCTTGAATGTGGTTCATTGAACCCTCTACCAGGCACTTCATTGTGAATAGCAGAGTAATCACGTAGATGTAGATGTAGGTGCTTGCAGGTAATATATCAATTTATGCGAGGGAGTTATACCTAAGGATTTTCCTATTTTGTAAACTGTTTAGCTTTAATTAGTTGTAACTGAACCCGTATTTGCTGCTGCTCATGCATCAGTTGTTGAGAGGACACTTTTCTGAGACATGAGTGGTAAACACCTAGATGTAAGGTATAAACGCGAAGGCCGATAGTCCTACCAGAGGAACGTGAGGGCCGCTGACTTGCTTCTCTTCCAAATAAGTGCCATCAGCGGAAGGTGTATGCCAACAACTTCTCCAGCAATGTAAACGGCAGACAGTGAGTAAATCTGTGACCTGTCTCTCCCAGCACTTCATTCACCTCAAGAGGACTGAAGCCATGACGGACCTGCACTCGCTACCGCAAAACAGCATCGCCACAGAGGAGGGTCTCACCGTGTGCTCTTGTGCGTCTCATAACGCGCTTGTCGGATTCAGTACACCAGCCCTACACCTCACACACTCCGCGCCATCTCCCAACGTCACTCCTCACCGTTCCTACATTTACACGCACTTCGTACCATCGTCCACCCACACCTCAAACCAAGGTCACCCAAACTCACACTCTACACAATATGCCAACGACATGTAACACCAATCCTATACCTACACACAGTCCATACCCTCTCCCAAAGACACATCACCAAGCCTACACCAACACAAACTCCATATCATCTAATATTGACATATCATCCCTATGCCTTCACACTCTCTCCCAATGAAGCCAGTCGACTTTTTCTCCCCAGCAATGAAACCCACCCTGATATCTGTCCTATCAGCTCTGACTATCATGACATCCTCAACATCAGAGCTTCTCTTTTTCCTTCTCTTTCCATCCTCTGCTACTCATTCCTTCATACCACAACCCAGCCCCTGTCCCAGCCTCACATTTCCTTTCTGACTTCTAATATTCATCCTCATCCCTCTGCATATCTGTTCTCATCTCGTCATTCTGTCCGACCTTACTACATTGCAGTTTTAAATACAGCTCTGAGACAGCAACCATATAAAAACAAGATATGTAAATATAGTCAACGGGTTGCAACAAGATTCTACATTAACCTTATGTCGACAACGATTAATGGCGTCTTCACCAGAAAAACCAGCCCTTAGTGGCGTAAGGCTATAATTTTCCTGACAATTACCAACTTTGTCAGCTCCAGTGTACATTATTTTAGATCGTTTAAATATAAACTCCTTACGAAGTATTTTATATGATGAGAGCATTTTACCCTTAAATCTGTTCATCTATTAGTACACGTAACTGTTTGTATTTTCTGACGAAGACTCCCATAGTCAGTGTCGAAACCAGGTTAAAGTAAAATCTTACTGCAACGCTTGGCTGTATCATGCATATCAGATCACTTATCATTCTGTTTCTATTCACAACCCAGAACCGTACAGGGTCTCTAGCATTCTCTCTCCTAACTGTCCATCCCCAGTGAGAGTCCTTCCAATTTGAGGTGATGCACTTCATTTCAGTATCTATCGGAAAAAGTAAATAGTTACAGTTTTAATACCAATATTGAAAGTGTGAGGTAACAGGCTAGTTGTGGCGCCTTAGAAATAATCTAAGTTCGGAGTTGGCGTGGCCGCACGGGCCGCTCGGGAAGCCGGAGCCCGGCAGCGGCCACGTGGTGCCGAAAGTTAGCTGAGCAACAGGGGTAGCCCCAGCGCGGGGTCCAGCGAGCAAGTGGCTGGGAATTCCTTGGTGACGCTATGTCGATGAAAGAGACTTGTACACCGGGACAGCCAAAGATGGCGGACTTTGTGAAACCTTAATGGCAGACATTTCACAGTTGGTATAGCAATTAATAGTAGCCAGATGAATCATGATACCTTAAAAAGAAACATGTACATTACTATTATTTGCACGGCAATTCTGATGGTGTAATCAGATTTTCGATATCTTTATTAGTTTGATGTTTAGCATCTGACTGTAAATTATAGAAGTACCACCCAGCAACGAATTTCCAAAATCTAAACGATTCATCCGATTGCGTCAATCGAACTGTCTCTGGAAAGCTATTAGTGTAAACCTATATTGGTATAAATTACAGGCATGTAAGTTGAATAGTACAAGAACACATTGACACCGGTGTGTCAGACCCACCATACTTGCTCCGGACACTGCGAGAGGGCTGTACAAGCAATGATCACACGCACGGCACAGCGGACACACCAGGAACCGCGGTGTTGGCCGTCGAATGGCGCTAGCTGCGCAGCATTTGTGCACCGCCGCCGTCAGTGTCAGCCAGTTTTCCGTGGCATACGGAGCTCCATTGCAGTCTTTAACACTGGTAGCATGCCGCGACAGCGTGGACGTGAACCGTATGTGCAGTTGACGGACTTTGAGCGAGGGCGTATAGTGGGCATGCGGGAGGCCGGGTGGACGTACCGCCGAATTGCTCAACACGTGGGGCGTGAGGTCTCCACAGTACATCGATGTTGTCGCCAGTGGTCGGCGGAAGGTGCACGTGCCCGTCGACCTGGGACCGGACCGCAGCGACGCACGGATGCACGCCAAGACCGTAGGATCCTACGCAGTGCCGTAGGGGACCGCACCGCCACTTCCCAGCAAATTAGGGACACTGTTGCTCCTGGGGTATCGGCGAGGACCATTCGCAACCGTCTCCATGAAGCTGGGCTACGGTCCCGCACACCGTTAGGCCGTCTTCCGCTCACGCCCCAACATCGTGCAGCCCGCCTCCAGTGGTGTCGCGACAGGCGTGAATGGAGGGACGAATGGAGACGTGTCGTCTTCAGCGATGAGAGTCGCTTCTGCCTTGGTGCCAATGATGGTCGTATGCGTGTTTGGCGCCGTGCAGGTGAGCGCCACAATCAGGACTGCATACGACCGAGGCACACAGGGCCAACACCCGGCATCATGGTGTGGGGAGCGATCTCCTACACTGGCCGTACACCACTGGTGATCGTCGAGGGAACACTGAATAGTGCACGGTACATCCAAACCGTCATCGAACCCATCGTTCTACCATTCCTAGACCGGCAAGGGAACTTGCTGTTCCAACAGGACAATGCACGTCCGCATGTATCCCGTGCCACCCAACGTGCTCTAGAAGGTGTAAGTCAACTACCCTGGCCAGCAAGATCTCCGGATCTGTCCCCCATTGAGCATGTTTGGGACTGGATGAAGCGTCGTCTCACGCGGTCTGCACGTCCAGCACGAACGCTGGTCCAACTGAGGCGCCAGGTGGAAATGGCATGGCAAGCCGTTCCACAGGACTACATCCAGCATCTCTACGATCGTCTCCATGGGAGAATAGCAGCCTGCATTGCTGCGAAAGGTGGATATACACTGTACTAGTGCCGACATTGTGCATGCTCTGTTGCCTGTGTCTATGTGCCTGTGGTTCTGTCAGTGTGATCATGTGATGTATCTGACCCCAGGAATGTGTCAATAAAGTTTCCCCTTCCTGGGACAATGAATTCACGGTGTTCTTATTTCAATTTCCAGGAGTGTATATAAATGACCTGGGTGACAATCTGAGCAGTTCTCTTAGGTTGTTCGCAGATGATGCTGTAATTTACCGTCTAGTAAGGTCATCCGAAGACCAGTATCAGTTGCAAAGCTATTTAGAAAAGATTGCTGTATGGTGTGCCAGGTGGCAGTTGACGCTAAATAACGAAAAATGTGTGGTGATCCACATGAGTTCCAAAGGAAATCCGTTGGAATTCGATTAATCGATAAATAGTACAATTCTCAAGGCTGTCAATTCAACTAAGTACCTGGGTATTAAAATTACGAACAACTTCAGTTGGAAAGACCACATAGATAATACGAGGTGCATTCAAGTTCTAAGGCCTCCGATTCTTTTTCTCCGGACTGGAAAGAGATAGAAACATGCGCATTGTTTTAAAATGAGGCCGCATTCATTGTCAATACGTCCCAGAGATGGCAGCACCGTACGCAGATGGAATTTTACCGCCAGTGGCGAGAATGAGAACTGTTTTAAATACTTAAAATGGCGACGTTTTCCTTACTTGAACAGCGTGCAATCATTCGTTTTCTGTATTTGCGTGGTGTGAATCCAATTGAAATTCATCGACAGTTGAAGGAGACATGTGGTGATGCAGTTATGGATGTGTCGAAAGTGCGTTCGTGGGTGCAACAGTTTAATGAAGACAGAACATCGTGTGACAACAAACCGAAACAACCTCGGGTTCGCACAAACCGGTCTGACAACATGATCGAGAAAGTGGAGAGAATTGTTTTGGGGGATCGCCAAATGACTGTTGAACAGATCGCCTCCAGAGTTGGCATTTCTGTGGGCTCTGTGCACACAATCCTTCATGACGACGTGAAAATGCGAAAAGTGTCATCCAGGTGGGTGCCACGAATGCTGACGGACGACCACATGGCTGCCCGTGTGGCATGTTGCCAAGCAATGTTGACGCGCAACGACAGCATGAATGGGACTTTCTTTTCGTCGGTTGTGACAACGGATGAGACGTGGATGCCATTTTTCAATCCAGAAACAAAGCGCCAGTCAGCTCAATGGAAGCACCCAGATTCACCTCCAGCAAAAAAATTTCGGGTAACCGCCAGTGCTGAAAAAATGATGGTGTCCATGTTCTGGGACAGCGAGGGCGTAATCCTTACCCATTGCGTTCCAAAGGGCACTACGGTAACAGGTGCAGCCTACGAAAATGTTTTGAAGAACAAATTCCTTCCTGCACTGCAACAAAAACGTCTGGGAAGGGCTGCGCGTGTGCTGTTTCACTAAGACAACGCACCCGCACATCGAGCTAACGTTACGCAACAGTTTCTTCGTGATAAAAACTTTGACGTGATTCCTCATGCTCCCTACTCACCTGACCTGGCTCCTAGTGACTTTTGGATTTTTCCAACAATCAAAGACACTCTCCGTGGCCGCACATTCATCAGCAGTGCTGCTATTGCCTCAGCGATTTTCCAGTGGTCAAAACAGACTCCTAAAGAAGCCTTCGCCGCTGCCATGGAATCATGGCGTCAGCGTTGTGAAAAATGTGTGCGTCTGCAAGGCGATTACGTCGAGAAGTAACGCCAGTTTCATCGATTTCGGGTGAGTAGTTAATTAGAAAAAAAATCGGAGGCCTTAGAACTTGAATGCACCTCGTATTGTGGGGAAGGCGAGCCAAAGGTTGCGTTTCATTGGCAGGACACTTAGAAGATGCAACAAGTCCACTAAAGAGACAGCTTACACTACACTAGTTCGTCCTCTGTTAGAGTATTGCTGCGCGGTGTGGGATCCTTACCAGGTGGGATTGACGGAGGACATCGAAAGGGTGCAAAAAAGGGCAGCTCGATTTGTATTATCACGTAATAGGGGAGAAAGTGTGGCAGATATGATACGCGAGTTGTTCACCAACTTTCTCTTCCGAATGCGAAAATATTTTGTTGAGCCCAACCTACATAGGTAGGAATGATCATCAAAGTAAAATAAGAGAAATCAGAGCTAGAACAGAAAGGTTTAGGTGTTCGTTTTTCCCGCGCGCTGTTCGGGAGTAGAATGGTAGAGAGATAGTATGAGTGTGGTTCGATGAACCCTCTGCCAAGCACTTAAATGTGAATTGCAGAGTAATCATGTAAATGTAGATGTAGAACTACGTATCCCAGCCCCTAGACAGCTAAACCAGCAAATAATTTTAATATTGCAGTTCTGTGTTGGAGGGTACATAGTTGAGGGCCACACCTCACCACACTCATCATTCCATATATTATTAGAAAGCCCGCAAAAGTAACATTTTCGATCTGCTCATATAGTGTAACGAGTAGCGCCCCTAGCTAGTGAGACAGTGCGGTAAGCTAGACATGAAGCAAATCCTTCCGGAGGATCAACGACCGTGCGTTATTACACTACAGAGATACGACAGCGGACTAGATGTAACAACCGATTGGCGAGTCGACTGCTTTTTCGATCAGTCGGTTTTTTTTTAGTCGGACGACACGACCGAATGAAACTGGTCTCTGCAGCCATGGCCGTTATGTGAATGTTTTGTCACTCTCTCAGCTTGAGTGGTTTCACTTGACGTGAGACAACCGACTGACAGAAGTCTCTCGCAGTTACGCCAGATGTATGAATGTTTTCACTCAGTCTCTGGGTTTGAGTTGGTTTCATTTACTTTTTCAGCCTTTTCGATTACACATGAACCATGATTACGGTCGCCTACTTTTTTTAGAGACAAATAACGCATCTTATTTCAAGGAAATCTGAATATAAAGTAAGTTTCTAAAAGGAATCAATTTCTAAATTTATGTATTTCTTTACTTAACTGCAGGTCGCCGGCCGGTGTGACCGTGCGGTTCTAGGCGCTTCAGTCTGGAACCGCGTGACCGCTACGGTCGCAGGTTCGAATCCTGCCTCGGGCATGGATGTGTGTGATGTCCTTAGGTTAGTTAGGTTTAAGTAGTTCTAAGTTCTAGGGGACTGATGACCACAGATGTTAAGTCCCATAGTGCTCAGAGACATTTGAACATTTAACTGCGCGTTAACTTCTGGCAATAAACACAGATTTTTTGTTGTATTTTTAAAGGTTAATAATTGGCGATAAGTTATAAATTTATGTTTATATAAATAAAGAATTCTTTACAGACGAATGGAAAAAACTGGTAGAAGCCGATCTCGGGGAAGATCAGTTTGGATTCCGTAGACTTAGGGAAAGCTTTTGACAATGTTGATTGAAATACTCTCTTTAAAATTCTGAAGGTGTCAGGGCTCAAACACAGGTAGCGAAAGGCTATTAACAATTTGTACAGAAACCAGATGCCAGTTATAAGAGTCGAGGGGCATGAAATGGAATCAGTGGTTGGGAAGGGAGTGAGACAGGGTTTTAGCCTCTCCCCGATGTTATTCAATCTGTATATTGAGCAAGCAGTAAAGGAAATAAAAGCAAAATTCTGAGTAGGAATTAAAATCCGTGGAGAAGAAATAAAAAATTTGAGGTTCGCCGATGACATTGTAATTCTGTTACAGACAGCAAACGACCTGGAAGAACAGCTGAACGAATGGACAGTGTCTTGGAAGGAGGATATTAGATGAACATCAACAAAAGCAAAACGAGGATAATGTAGTCGAATTAAATCGGGTGATGCTGCGGGAATTAGATTAGGAAATGAGACGCTTAAAGTAGTAAATGAGTTTTGCTATTTGGGGAGCAAAATAACTGATGATGGTCGAAGTAGAGAGGATATAAAATGTAGACTGGCAATGGCAAGGAAAGCGTTTCTGAAGAAGAGAAATTTGTTAACATCGAGTATAGATTTAAGTGTCAGAAAGTCGTTTCTGAAAGTATTTGTATGGAGTGTAGCCATGCATGGAAGTGAAACGAGGACGATAAATAGTTTAGACAAGAAGAGAATAGAAACTTTCGTAACGTGGTGCTACAGAAGAATGCTGAAGATCAGATGGGTACATCACATAACTAATGAGGAGGTACTGAATAGAATTGGGGAGAAGAGAAATTTGTGGCACAACTTGACTAGAAGAAGGGATCGGTTGGTAGGGCGTGTTCTGAAGCATCAAGGGATTACCAGTTTAGTATTGTTAGGCAGCGTGGAGGGTAAAAATCGTAGAGAAAGATCAAGAGATGAATACACTAAACAGATTCAGAAGGATGTAGGTTGCAGTAGATACTGGGGGATGAAGCTTGCACAGGATGAGTAGCATGGAGAGCTGCATCAAACCAGTCTCTGGAGTGAAGATGACAACAACAACAACAAATGAAGAATTACCTTTTACTTTGTATTCTCTCTCTTTCCGCTTGTTTCCACCCATTACTGATAATTGTATATCAATAATCGCTGAAGTGACTTTAACAGAAAACATGTATGATACAATTTATTTAAATGTTGGGTGACTTACTTACTTCCTTCTTAAGCATATACAGCACTTACGAAAGTATCTTTTTGCGAGAATATGTCATAATTCGTTAATTTTCTTTGAATTTCATTAATTAACACAGTTTCATAACATGAATCATCCTTGCACTGAATTTATAATGAGGATAACTTTTTATTGGGCAACATGATTTCTTCCACTTCCATGCCACTGAGCGTTTCAGCATTTTGATCCACACACAACGTTCACTATTAAGGACACGCTTTCTCCCTATAAACATGGACGAAACATTGAACTAAACTACTTATTGGCACTCGATAAAAAGCAGATATCGGAACGACAATAAAAGTGACGACAGGAGACAAAGGCAATTTAACAATGGCAAAACGATCGAATGTTTCCGCTCAGAACTGAGGGCGTCGGACTTCGTCAACTGTTTTCATTCGACTGCTCCCACAGACTGCTTTCACTCGAAAGAAACGAATCAATAATAATTCTCCAGCTACGTAAAACTACAAACGATTGAATCGAATGTTTTCATCTGGTGGCTTCCGTAGATCGGTTTCACTTAAAACAATGAATGAACAATTCGACCGATACGTAAAACAACTGAATGAGTCGACTGTTTTTCCAACAACGGACTGAATCGATTGTTTACATTCGATTCTACCCGTCACTAGTACGCCATCCAACACGAATGTGGTTTTTAGGGGGTTTCCCACGCTCGTTTAGTCAAATGCTGGGCTGGTCCCCTGATTTCGCCTCGGAGAATACGATATACAGGCAGCTAAAAATCCGATAACACCCAGAACAAATATTCCACGATTTACAGACAGAGCACTCGACTTCCCCCCGTCAGGTTACCTTGACGATAGGAAGGGCATACGGCCACACAGTTAAATAATAAAATAAGAGCTGCCAAATCCTGAGAAAGTGGACCCCGTACTAGGCAGTTAAGGTTAGACAAAACAATATTGAAAGTAATCTTTTAATATGTGAAAATACATTTCAAATTATTCTTGGCTGATTTACGTATTTTAAAACCATTAGACTGAAGAGCGGAATGTTTGTATGGCTGATATTCCAGTGGAGATAAGGGCATGAAACAACAACAAATAGAAAAACCAAGATTTGTGAGAATGTTTATACTACATCGCTGAATTGTATTTGGGGATGGTGATAGCATACTTGTTGATAACTATTCGTTCATGCAGACGCTCAGTAATAAGTGCACTAAAAGTTTACTCAGGGATGTTCAACAACCTCACTGGCCTGCCATTCCATCAGCTACCCTCAACACTGAATATTCTTTCAGTCTTTTAAAATGAATAAAAAATAATTTTTAAAATTTTGTTTGTTTTTGGACTTCGGCTACGTGATTTTTCAGCCGTATCGTTCCCCGAAGATGCATTCGTTGTATACACATCGTCATACGCACATGTATGATTCCTCTTGGTCTTTCAGCACCTAGTGTGGATGTGAACACAGTAACGACACACTGAAAACCCACACCCATACCTCAGGCGGGACTCGAGTACGAGACCTTAAATTTTCGACGTAGCAATAACAGTCCGAGTAAAAGGAGGTTGGCAAGAAGACCTTTGAACATAAGATGTTGACAGGATGTTGCTACTCACGTGACTGGTTTACTTCAGTAGCATCCTGTGCTTCGCTGCCTTGTAAGACTCTGACACATGTATTAACACAATTAATGTACTCTTGAATCCAGGTCTTGAAGAAACAGATAAGACTTACATGTAATCGCATTACTTATCGCGAATGTGCGCGTGCAGTGGGTGTCGCGCAGAGCCAGAAAGCACCAGTGCCAAAAGATAAGCTGCAACTGTGACTAATGCAGTAAGTGTATGTCTTTCAATTAATTTTACAAAAGCGCTCTTGTCAAACAGAGCAGAAAGAAACAGCAAATATGAAACTGAAGGACGCCACGGTTTTATGAGGGACGCTTTTCATGGCAAGAATTGCTCCAAGTGAAATCTTCCTGACTTTTTTAAAACGATCTTCCAAAATATGCCTCACAACCGCATTCCTAAATTTGGCGGATAATACTCTCACCGACTAAACGTTATGGCCTGCCTCAAAGACTCATTTTGCCGGCAGCTCTGTCTCCTGCACGAAACTATCAACATAAATCTCAAATCTCAATGGTGGACTATCACAGCTCATTGACAGCCCCAGCTAGAGGGGGTCGGGCAGATTAGGCATGGGGGGAGGGGGTAGGGGGGTGAGGGTGGTCGCAAAATCCTTGGGGTGGGGGGGGGGGGGGTACATCCGCTGGGCCTAAGCCTCATGGGGGGCCCCAAGTATCTGAAGGATGCAGATACCCCACATGCTCAGTTGGAAAATATTAGACTGCTATTGTTAAATAAGTTTTGTATCATACAATAAATAAAAGAACATTAATCCAGCACCAGCATAGCCAATCTAGCTCTTGCTTTCTGTTTCTGTTCACTTTCATTCTTCTTACAGGCCGATAGCAAACAATTCTATTTCGGGTTTAATCTTGAATGCATTATATTTTCTTTAGAAATCGTGTGTTAAAGCACCTTGTGATGGAGTCAGAAATGCGCTTACTTTTAACAAGTGTTGGAGATCCTACCAAAACATTTCCCTAACAACTCAACAACTGTACATGCCAAATGCTGTGAAACACCGTTATAATTTGGTAGGATTGCCAACAACATTTATAGATGAGACACTCCTAATTGCATCACAAGGTGATTTTACACGAAATGTACATAAAATTCTTTGCATTCAAGAGCAAATGCAAAATAAAATACATCTATTTGTATATGTTGTCTTAATAGAATGGTGAAAGTGAAGAAATGAAATGACCTGAAAGAGGTACACTGGCCATACTGATGCTTGGAAGTAAAGAGATAATGTTCTTATTTTGTTCGCCCATAGAACAGCCAACTTACACAGGATCTCACTTTTTACTTGACGCGACATTATTTCTTGGTCAAAGAGGCTTGGGCTTCAGAGGGCCATCTCAGAAAAATCAAGATCCAAATAATGGAAATTCCCGCGGAATATTAGAGCTCTTGAGTCACTGTGATGCAGTACTTGCAAAAGACAACAGAAAGGTCAGAGACAAGAGGCTGGAAAAAGTTTACAGGTGCACTATCTGTCAAGTGATACTCGAAACGAATTTATTTCTTATTGATAACACCGTGTCACGAGTGTCATTTTGGAACAGAGCGAAATGAGAAATATTTCTATTATTGCTGCTGCAACTCCTGATCTAAATCATGTTGAACAAGCACTATCATCCATAGTTACATTTAATAATGATGAAACTAATAAATATGAAATAAATGTAAGGTTTTTGGAATTACCAGATTATAATTAGAAAAGGGGAGTTGGTTTTGCACATTGAATTCGATCAATACTTGTAAAATACTCATTTCCTATCAGTGAATACTGTGGACAAGGTTATGACAACAGAAACAATATGAAAGGATCTTATGAAGCAGCTCAGACACATTTTCTCAGTGGAATCCTCTTGCAAAATTTCTCTGTCTGCTTGTCATAGCACGTGGAGTACACGGAGATGAGAGTTGTCATGAAGCATGTACTATTTTCGGAGCGATGCATCTTCTTTACAACCTGTTCAGCTGCAGTCCGCCACGATGGGAGATTCTGGAACAGTGTGTTGGAAGTTCTTTATGTTTGATGTGTGATACGTGTTGCATTTCTTGGATTCATGCTATAAGCCCAACTGCTGCTGATTTGGATAAGATTGTCACTGTTGTCGAAATTCTCAGTAAGTTAAATTTTTCAGCTGAAACACGTTCTGTTACATGGAATGGTTACTTGAGATCTTTCCAGTGTTTAGTCATGCCAGAAATTTGGTTGAAGTTGTTTGTGCCAACTGATTACAAAAGCAAATTACTGCAAGCTGGAAATACTACCACTGATGTTGAGGTAAGACATTTTGAGAAAGGCAATAGCGGTTAATCTCATGTACCGAAAGCTAACAATACAATAGCTAGCAATATGTGGACAGGGGCATGAATAAACAAGTTAAAGTGAAACACATTTTGGAGGCGAACTGAACAGGTGGTTAATGACAGGAAAACCCCATTTAACAAGAGAACAGTGAATTTCAGCGCAGAAAAGGATAAGGCCAGAGCGATACATTATGCCTTTTAACGTAAATACGGCCGGGATCGAGGGCAAGTGGCTGCATGGCATTAACACGGCTAGGCTGCGACCCAGCAAGAAAAATAAAATTCACCTCTAGTGGGACGGTGATTTGCTGAAGCCATACTGGGCGATGCAGATGCGACATGGTGGGAAGATCCCCATTACATAAAAGCATTTTGAGAACTAAAATGGCTAGGACTCTGTCTCGTCTCGCAGCAGACCACACAAGTGCGCGGAAAATAGCGAGGGCATTGAGAGCTTTGCTTTCTGTGAAGTGAGGACGATATGCTTCACCTGTCATGGCGACAGATAACAAAGAGGTAGTTAATTATTCCTGTGGAAATTTTTGCGGGAAAAGAAATTGTGCACGTTGCTACAACTCTTAGCGAGTATGCAATAGCCATTATTTCGCCTAGGGAAAGATAAACGTTCTACAGAACGCAGGAAAGTTGAGGCTGAATGAATTCAGTCAAGGTCGGATTAGGTAATTAGTATTTCAGATCCAGCACGGAGACAACACTGTTGCAGATGCGGCTTGGCGAATCATCACCACCCATTAGGCCACAGTAAATGTTGAGTCTCGATTTTGCTCACTCCAACTTGCGTACACTATGACCATTGAATATCAAAAGCTAGGATACTAACCTACCCTCACATTGAGTACATGAGAGTACTTTCATTGGTAAAAAAAGCAAATTTATTCTCCACCAACTCAGTACATTGACCAGCTAAGACAACGTAAATGCAAATGAGTAGTTGAAGATTTTTAATCATCATTTCCTGTGATAAAAAATGTTTATGTGTAGAGATAACGATTTCACTAAACGTCAGTTCAATATGTCCAAGAGTTAAATATTATGTTATTGAGTGTCAAAAGTAATTGCACATGATTGTTGTGTACACTTGACCCTTGAAAGCAGAGTTGATAAATTATATGTAGAAGAAAAAAAGGAATAGTTTTGTTGTCTTTCTAGAGTAGACCCCAAACTTTCACTTTTATTAATTCATACATTCTAGTTAAGTGTCAGCAGCATTTCTAATGATTCTTGTTATGATCTGCATCTGATATTAGCTGCCTTACAGGGTCAGGTTCATATTTATTTAGAATGTGTTTGACACCCTGGGCATGAGAAGACAGTTCATATGTTTCGCCCATTTGCGCGCGAAGTGGTAAGCTAAGTTTGCACACATTAGTACACTCACTGTGCACATACAGAAGGGCGGACAATGACAAAATGACTTAAAATATCTTCGCCAAAATTGGGCAACCTAATATGGATCCTGAATTTCTGGAGGTGCCCACTATGAAGAGGAAACCATACCTGATGATACCAGGAATTAAGTAAACGATGTGAATTCAGAAGATCTGTCAAGTGTTTAAGTCATTATTGACAATATAGTCGGCCGGCCGGTATGGCCAAGCGGTTCTAAGCGCTTCAGTCTGGAACCGCGCAACTGCTACGGTCGCAGGTTCGAATACTGCCTCGGGCATGGATGTGTGTGACGTCCTTAGGTTGGTTAGGTTTAAGTTGTTCTAAGTTCTAGGGGACTGATGACTTCAGATGTTAAGTCCCATAGTGCTCAGAGCCGTTTGAAACATTTTTTTTTGACAATTTAGTGTAACTTGAAAACCTGACAGAAAAAGGGTAGATTTTATATGAAACATTTGAGTTTTTATGGAAGTCTCAGAGATGACTGACGATCAGATAGCTGAGGCATGCAAGTTAATTATTAATGAATATCATAATGATGTCACAATAGATTTAAAAGAAAAGAATTAAATATGTAGGAACAATCCATATTTCGGCCGTTGAATACATTATGTTGGACTCACTAGACTTTTTGAGTAAGATACACGAGCATAAAATTTCAATTTTGTTTCAGAATTCACATGTAGCTATGCGTATGTTTTACACTCTTCCAGTGAATGTGGCTGAAGCAGAAAGATAGTTCAACACTCTGGATCACGTTAAAAACGTTCACACATCGACTATGCACCAACAACGTTTCACAGATTTGGGGACCTTGGCAGTTGAATATAATTTGGCAAGGCAAGTACACTTCGACGATCTGATTCAAACATTTGCTGAACGAAAGGATCGCAAAGCGCCACTGACAGTGTTATGGGCAAGTAGGTTATAGTATGCTACTCGTTCCACGGCTCATTGCGGTTTACAACCGAACACGCCGATGTCTGTTTGTTGGAACGTGTGGGCACGTCCTGGTATGAGCAGGGACAGAACACCATATCATAACGTTACTGGCACCAGACACTTCATCAACGTACAGATCAGTGTAACTGCTTGATTTTGGGGAGGGGACCAAACAGCGAGGTCATCGGTCCCATCGAATTAGAGAAGGATGGGGAAGAAGTCGGCCGTGCACTGTCAAAGAAACCATTCCAGCATTTGCCTGAAGCGATTTACCGAAATCACGGAAAACCTAAATCAGGATGGCCGGACGCGGGATTGAACCGTCGTCCTCCCGAATGCGAGTCCAGTGTGCTAATCACTGCGCCACCCCGCTCGTGATCAGTATAATACTTAACCTTTTGCTTTAAAATGAAGTGTAAGTAAATTGAGGCAATGTAAAAAATAAAATCAAATGGAATGTACACATATTTTATAATAGTTATTGAACAGTATCTGTATTTGAACTTTCTCTCTTACCGCGTAGATCTCGGTTGAGCTATCATGCAGTTCCCAACTGAGATGGTCTTAGGTTCCTGGTAACTTTCTTCATCACTGCTTTTCAAAGACTTATTTATTCTAGGCGCTTCAGTCTGGAACCGCGCGACCGCTACGGTCGCAGGTTCGAATCCTGCCTCGGGCATGGATGTGTGTGATGTCCTTAAGTTAGTTAGGTTTAAGTAGTTCTAAGTTCTAGGGGACTGATGACCTCAGATGTTAAGTCCCATAGTGCTCAGAGCCATTTGAACCATTTGAACTTATTTGTTACTGTTCTTTCAGTCTTCTACTCGACGAAAGCGACATGGCACTGCTATTTTTTCTCGATATATTTAGCTTTTGCACACTCATTCATCATTCATCCGTTTAGCGTGTTAGTTCTAAGTCGCTGTGAAAATTTTGAGACGTACTTTAAGGCTATTTTTGTTTTACTCCAATCCAAACGATTTTGACTGTAACAGAACGTAATACAAGGTGGATCGTAATAACTATTTCTAGTTTGCTGAAATACCAGAAGGCATGAAATTAAACATTTTCCATAATTAAGCAATGTCCAGTAATGCGTCGTTTTGAAGTTGTGCTGGTATGAAGAAAACTGTATTGAAATAAAACTGCTAGAAGGACTCGGTTGTAAAACGAGTTTGAAATTTAGAGCGCGATATTAGCAATGGCACGTCACGCAAGTGTGCTACAAACCGCATCCTTTTACGAAATAACTATAATTGAATGTAATGAAAATTGTAAATATATTTATAAATGTTATTTTAAATTGTATGTATTGCAGTCTATTCTAATTCCGATTGAAATCGTATGTGGAAATAAGAATTGCTGAAAATCTGGGAAAAAATATACGTACTGGAAGCAGAAAATTTAACATTCAGTGTCAGTTCTGGAATTACGAAGCCTGCGTTTGCGTACTTTTATATAAAAACAATGTTACGTATTTTAGTACCGGAAATTAAGCACCCAAATTTCACAGATGATATTCTGTGGCTTATAATAAAAAACTAACTTCATTAGTTAATTGATTCCGTGGTAGGAATACGAAACAAAAGCGTCTAAAATCTTACTGATGAGACTTGGCTTTTGTACAGTAAACGAAGCATTCGCAGAGACTTACTGACAAGCCCGGTCTCTGATACTTAACATACGGCCGCGTGAGCGGTGTGCTGACCACATGCCCCTCCATATCCGTGTCCAGTGATGCCTACGGTCTGAGGGTGACAGGGCGACCGGTCGGTACCGTTGGACCTTCACTGCCTCTTCGGGAGGAGTTTAGTTTAGAGTTACTGATAAGTTATGTTCATTTCCTCTACGACATCAAAAATTAGGAACGGTTACTCTGATACAGAAGATACAAAACTTTCTGTTCTGCGTCAGAACACTTCGCGCGACGGCATGTCACAGTCTGCATAATTTTCTCGAATGTTCACAGTCTCTGTAATTCAGGATAATAGCATCGGCTGTACTTGGTGGCGTGACTAGTGGCTCGAGGATACACGTGTGTATACTACCTCCCACTCTTGTTCAACCAACCGCGCAGTGAACAACTTTTAATTCGCTTGAATTCTTCCGGCAATACCTCGCGCAATGTATAGCACCGTAGTATAATTCGCATAAGTGAACATATGTTTAGTGCTTAATAAGAAATTACACTTATTTTGTATTTCATCCCAATGAGTATTTTTCGTGTATCTCCCCGAATTGTGTTACGTTTAAATCATGTCAAATCTTAAAATATGAATGGAACCGAACTGCTATATTTCGAGATTGGTCCAAATGACATACCGTGCCCCGGGCGCAGTCCTAGCTCTTAACGCCCTTGCGTGCAGTTAACTCGTATGTCGCATACAGTGAACGAAGAGCGCTCATCACTAACTACTGTAGCTGGAGGTTGTGTGTCCTCGGCTGCCTACGACTTGTGAACAGGATTATTCGCCTTGTTATAACGTTGGAATCCCGATACAACGTTAGTTTTTGGACACCACTAAAGTTTTGCGAGAGTTGAAAATCACAGAAAAACAAATTTTCTTACGAAACGAAGATCGTAGGTCACCAAGAAACAGAAGGTCGAAAACCGAAACATTTATTCCAGTAACATTGTCAGTTTCTCCATACTCATGCAAAACAAAATTTATTTTGATCAAATAGACAAAAGGAAGAAATAGTTTGTGCTGCTTCGCTAAAGCGGCACGGACCTGGTATCTATCAGCACTGCCGCTCACGTTTGACGTTGCAGGTAGAGTTATCGTGGAAACATGTTGATTTCTTTGAGTTAATTTCGTCGCTACGGTAAACAAGCTCAGATAGGACCAATTCCAGGTAAGCAATTGTTTCAGACTACGTCCTTGAAGCATCTTGCGCCCAGTTTCGTGTTTACAAAAAACTGACCATAATTTCACTTGATAAAACCTTTGCAACGTGTTAATGTGTCACGAGATTATAAGCTTGCTTAAAACGAAAACACAGAACGGATAAGAGGAAATGCAGCGTTATCTTCCGCACGTTTCGCACAGAGATACCAACCGACTCACGAAACTACTTTACTTCCGTCGTATGGGCAGTTGCACTTTCTCATCATAGTTAATTTTACCGATCATTCTCTGCTTGTTTCCTTGACGCCTAATCGAACAACGATCAGGCAAGTGTCTAAATGAATAAATGAGTAGCTTATTATCAAAGGACATCTGTTGCTGTTGAGATAAACGTTGTATTTAATTACGAAATGTGCAGTTAACATAATTCCATGCTGCTTTCAGCATAATTAAGTTTATTAATGCAGGAATATTTTTTGCAAAGTACCCAATATCAGTTTAATTAGATAAATCCGTTAAAATTGTCTTTGGAAATACTGATGCCCGTCTTTGAAACCAAAAGCTTTAGATCTCCACATCTGCCGCTTACATAATTGCAGATGTCCGTTTTTGATGCATAGGAATTAACTTCATTGTACAGTGAAAATTTTACAAGAGTATCAGCTAGGAAACTGTAGGAATTTGAAGCTAAAGTGAATAAAAATTGAGTTTTAAACTCTATTATTGGCAAAAAGTAAAAAACTACAATAATCATAATAATCTTTTGAGTGCTGCATACAAAATAAGATGTAAACTTTAATGATATTTTATATGACGTACTCGTTCGCAGGATTTTTAGTAATGAAACTTCTTTGTATTTTAAGGTTCATACATTGTGAGAAAATAGCCAGAGGAACTTCAAATTATTATTTATACAGGAAAATATAAATCCAGATAGGCGTGAATCTGATCTCAAATAGATTTTAAAACGAGAGCGTTGCCAAAATCATTCTGATGTGTTTCACATGAAAATTTTCTGCCTTGATTGTTCCACCATTGATAATGTTCTGATAATTTATCTCTTGTGGTTTGCTGTTGACGTTAGAAATAGGTCTGTCTGCTTCTGTATCTATGTCGTAAGCAAGTTTTTCTTTGACCACCGCCTCGCCTGACTTGGTTTTCAGGCAAATGATGCGCTTGCATGCTGATAGTGTGAAGTGGAGCTGGCATGCTGACTGCGGTTGCTGCTTGGCTTGTTCTTTCCAATCTTCAGACAACCATTCTCTTCCAGTCTGTTGCAAAGTTCCATACTTCTCAAAAACATTGTGTTACGCAGCTTTAATAAAGACAGTATCATTTTTCCTTCGTTCTCTTCCTATTGGGCTGAACATACTATCTGAAGGTGGGAAAGAGCGGCCAGCAACTGGAAAGGCTATTTCAAACTTCATTATGTTTGGAGGTGGATGGTGTCATGAGCTGAGAGGTCAGCAGTTTTCAACTCACTGAATACGATGAAACCCACCTCATTCGAAGATTTCTTTTCTTCCTCTTCCTCCAGCAGTATACTGATACATTAGCAAATGTTAAGACAACAAGTTGACAAGCCCTGAACAATTGAAATATTACGGAAATAAAGCAGTAGGCAATCTGGATTGTTACATTAAGGAGAAAAAAGGTTCTTTTGACAGTCTGAGGTGAAAAGAAAACAGCTGTTGGTTTTATAAGAAAGTTCAGGAAAAAAGCTTGTGCTTGTGTCACTCCAGTTTCATTTTCAGTCCTGAGGAGATGGCTCTGTTGTAGGTACTCGTAAAACACCTGGAAGGTTTCTATTTGTTGGTACAACAATGATAAACTGCGGATGACTACGAAAGAGATAATGGAAGAAAGAAACGCACACACATACGGTACTCTGAAATACTACTCTAGGGCGTGGGATCCGTATGAATCTCAACTAGTACGTGACATCGAACATAGCGGAATTCCTGAATGTTGTTGAGGACCCTACATGTTTCCTTCGCAGAAACCGTACGCATAAAGAGTAATAACAGCTTGGACAGAGGCATATAAACAGACAATTCAATTCCTCCATCTGTCAATGAAAGAAGAAGAATATTTATCCTACGACAAAATAAAGAAAATACCCTCTGTCAACCACGTAACGATAATTTTCAGAGTAAAACATATAGAACGGAACCAGTGAAATTAAATCAGCTAATAAGAATTCACATAGCAAAGAAAAGTACTTGATACTGTTTTTTCGTTGCGCTAAAATTCTTTTACGAAGCATATAAGCAGTGGGCGTGCGGGATTCCACGGTGAACTAAACCGTTACTGCACAACACGGAGAAACAACAGTGAACAGTTTCTTCTGCTGTCGACGCGTCTCTTGCATTACGTAGACGGGTATTACTCTGCCAGCGTTAGATCCCAAGACACGGCAGTTACTGTTTATATGAGGTACGCTTGGCAACGAAGAACAAAACCATAATATGCCTGTCAAGTACGTAAGAGAGAGGGGACGATGTACGGCTAAGATGGGTGAAAGCCCCCCCGCCGCTTCCCGCCCCCCCCCCCCCCCAATATTGTTTAGCAGCAGTTCTGTAAAGCCGGATGGTTAGTAACGATATGTATGGACTTACGTACTCTGCAAGCCACGTTACGGTGTGAGGAGGCGAAGGGTACTAAAAAAGGAATTATTGTCAATAAATGAAATTTCATTCAAAAACACAGGGTCTAAAACATAACTGTTTGCAGCGTCTCAAATATTTTCGTCGGGTAACTATCAGCAGGGGATATACAGCGTGGTCCATTGATAGTGACGAAATAAAGCATCAAACGAAAAAACTACAAAGAACGAAACTCGTCTAGCGTGACGGGGGAAACCAGATGGCGCTGCCATAGGTCAAACGGATATCAACTGCGTGTTTTAAATAGGAACCCCCATTTTTTATTACATATTCGTGTAATACGTAAAGAAATATGAATGTTTTGGTTGGACAATTTTTTTCGCTTTGTGATAGATGGCGCTGTAATAGTCGCAAACGTATAAGTACGTGGTATCACGTGACATTCCGTCAGTGCGGACGGTATTTGCTTCGTGATACATTACCCGTGTTAAAATGGACCGTTTACCAATTGCGGAAAAGGTCGATGTCGTGTTGATGTATGGCTGTTGTGATCAAAATGCCCAACGGGCGTGTGCTATATATTCTTCTCGGTATCATGGACGACATCATTCAAGTGTCCGGACCGTTCGCCAGACAGTTACGTTATTTAAGGAAACAGGAAGTGTTCAGCCACATGTGAAACGTCAACCACGACCTGCAACAAATGATGATGCCCAAGTAGGTGTTTTAGCTGCTGTCGCACCTAATCCGCACATCAGTAGCAGACAAATTGCGCGAGAATCGGGAATCCCAAAAACGTCGGTGTTGAGAATTCTACATCAACATCGATTGCAGCCGTACCATATTTATATGCACCAGTAATCGCATGGCGACGACTTTGAACATCGTGTACAGTTCTGCCACTGGACACAAGATAAATTACGAGACGATGACAGAGTTTTTGCACGCGTTCTATTTAGCGACGTAGCGTCATTCATCAACAGCGGTAACGTAAACCGGCATAATATGCACTGTTGGGCAACGGAAAATCCACGATGGCTGCGACAAGTGGAACATCAGCGACCTTGGCGGGTTAATGTATGGTGCGGCATCATGGGAAGAAGGATAATTGGCCCCCATTTTATCGATGGCAATCTAAATGGTGCAATGTATGCTGATTTCCTACGTCATGTTTTACCGATGTTACTACAAGATGTACTTCCAACATGATGGATGTCCGGCACATAGCTCGCGTGCGGTTGAAGCGGTATTGAATAGCATATTTCATGACAGGTGGATTGCTCGTCGAAGCACCATACCATGGCCCGCACGTTCACCTGATCTGACGTCACCGGATTTCTTTCTGTGGGGAAACGTGAAGGATATTTACTATCGTGATCCACCGACAACACCTGACAACATGCGATAGCGCATTGTCAATTCATGTGCGAACGTGACAGAAGAAGAACTACTCGCTGTTGTGTGGAATGGCTGGCCCAGAGGGCTATGGATTCAACAGTTATGGTCATCAGTCCCCTACAACTTAGAACTACTTAAACATAACTAATCTAAGGACATCACACAACACCCAGTCATCACGAGGCAGAGAAAATCCCTGACCCGCCGGGAATCGAACCCAGGAACCCGGGCGCGGGAAGCGAGAACGCTACCGTACGACCACGAGCTGCGGACGTTGTGTGGAATGTCGTTACACGTATTACCAAATGCATTTACAGGTAATCACGCTGTAACAGCATGCGTTCTCAAAAATAAGTTCACAAAGGTACATTTGTAAGTAGGCTGTTTAGGTTTTTATATTGGTAACGGCACGTAGCGCTTTGTATGAAAATCACTGGCTGTGGTGTGTGCAGTCTGTGGCTGGTTTGCATTATTGTTGTATATTGTAGTGTTGGGCAGCTGGATGTTAACAGCGCGTAGCGTTGCGCAGTTGGAGGTGAGCCGCCAGCAGTGGCGGATGTGGGGAGTGAGATGGCGGAGTTTTGAAAGCGGATCATCTGGACAGAGACAGTAAATTTGTAAGACTGGATATCATGAACTGATATATATATATATTATGACTTTTGAACACTATTAAGGTAAATACATTGTTTGTTCTCTATCAAAATCTTTCATTTGCTAACTATGTCTATCAGTAGCTAGTGCCTTCAGTAGTTTGAATCTTTTATTTAGCTGGCAGTAGTGGCGCTCGCTGTATTGCAGTAGCTTGAGAAACGAATATTTTTGTGAGGTAAGTGATTTGTGAAAGGTATAGGTTAATGTTAGTCAGGGCCATTCTTTTGTAGGGATTATTGAAAGTCAGATTCCACTGCGCTAGAAAATTTTGTGTGTCAGTTTAAGCACAGTCATGTATAATTTTTCTAAGGGGACGTTTCACATTTATCACAATGGAACAACCGAAATAAAATGTTCAAACGTACCTACGTTCTGTATTTTGATTTAAAAACCTACCTGTTACCAACTGTACGTCTAAAGTTGCGAGCCACATGTTTGTGACTATTACAGCGCCATCTATGACAAAACGAAAAAAGTGGTCCAACTAAAACATTCATATATCTGTACGTACTACACGAATATGTAATAAAAATGGGAGTTTCTATTTTAAAAAAAAGGAGTTGATATCCGTTTGACCTATGGCAGCGCCATCTAGCGGGCGAACCATAGCGCCATCTGGTTTCCCCCTTCAAGCTAGACAAGTTTCGTTCTTTGTCGTTTTTTCGTTTGACGGTTATTTCGTGAGATATTTGGCCCGGTCACGATCAATGGACCACCCTGTATGTTTCAGGGAATTCGTGACACTTGGCTGCATTAAAATAATTTGTTCATTTGCTACCGGTTTCGGTCGATGACGTCATCTGGCACGAAAAATTGGCTACAGTGTCACAAGTCAGTCATGTTGAACTATACAGTCGCATTAATTGGCGGTTTCGTAAGTAATAGTACAGAAAAACAACACTTTTCACACATCAGCAACCTTGCTGATGCACACGCAACAGGATACTATTGCAACTGTTTGCAACGTACCACAGTAGCCTAGAAGAAATCGGGGCGAATAATTTAATACAGGATACATGTGGTCTATTAAGCTGGGAAACAACCTCGAATTGGCCGGCAAAAGCCAGCTAGCCCACAGTGCATTCGCTCTCGTAAGTCACAGGCGTAGTCTGCTATTTCGTCTGTAGTACTAATGTAAACTTTCGCATGAGGTTATTGGAAAAAAATGAGATTTTTGTAAACGTTATAGAGAAGCTAATTATATTTACAATTCGATCTAAACTTAACCCTCGCAAGCGCAGAAGTTTCGCAGTGATAAGGGAAAGAAAAGAAATGAATTGTTAATCTTATGCTGTTAAAATTGACAAGATTTTGAGGTAAAATTTACGCAACCGCTAATTTTCCATTCTGTAAGAGCAAGAACAAAGCGTTTTAATATTCAAGGACGATTTAAGCCGTCTCGGGCGACAGGCAAGCGCTGTAACTTACGTAGGCCAATTTGAGACTGCTTCTCGGCTTGATAGACCGCAAGTGTCCTGCATCAATTTGTTCTTATCGACTTCATCTACAACACTGTGGTACGCTGTAAACATCGTTTACACCCTGTATATGAAACTAAGCGACGAAAGTAGGTCATTAGTGACGCGTAAAGCCACAAACCTTTGCGACTGTAGTCACTATATGTAGCTGAATGGAATCGAGCATTCTAATATGTTAAGTTATTTAAGGACTGCACGCCATGTATCTTCAACATAGCTTCAAAGCTCTGTTGTGTCCAGAATAAATTTTTCGTTCAGAAGCAGAGTGAGCGCTATTTTGAAATTTTCTTTAAATATTAAAAACTGAGTGATGGACCAGGATCCGAACTCGGAACCTTACAGACGAAGCTATCCAGGCACGACTTGCGACCCTCCCTAACAACTTTTCTCCCGACAGAACCTCTCCCCTACTTTCCCCTCTGTACGGAAGTTTTGCTACATATTTTATTGGACATACGCTGCTGGAAGAAACTTTACTGTTGCTCTAAGGCTAAGCCGCATCCTAGAAGACCATCTCCAGGTTGAATTGTCTCTGCAGCAGTTCTGATACGTGTAAAACCGATACTTGAATGCATTAAGGAGGTACGGATGTACAGTGGAATAGTTACGCTGAAATGGAAAGATTAGCCAAAGATAAGCAGGTATTCAGCGCTGCATCAGATCGCTTTAGGATCGATGACTGCAGCAACACAACACTAGGTTGCGCAAAAATTCCAAAAAGTGGTGCAGTTTTAGGACGGTGTCAGCAATTTCTAGATTTCCGGAAAACGTTGACAGAGTGCCCTACTGCAGACTGTTAACGACGGTACGAGCATATGGAGTAAGTTCCCAGACATGTGAGTGGCTTAAAGACTTCTTAACTTATACACTGAAGCGTCAAAGAAACTGCTATACGCATGTGTATTCAAATACAGATTAATGTATACAGGCAGGATGTGGTGCTGCGGTCGGCAACGCCTATATAAGGCAACAAATGTCTGGCACAGTTGTTAAATCGGTTACTGCTGCTACAATGGCAGGTTATCAAGATTTATCTGAGCTTGGACGTGGTGTTATAGACGGCGCACGAGCGATGGGACATAGCGTCTCCGAGGTAGCGATGAAGTGGGGGTTCTCCCGTACCAGCATTTCATCAATGTACCGTGAATATCAGGTTTCCAGTAAAACATCAAGTCTTCGACATCGGTGAGGCCGGAAAAAGATCCTGCAAGAACGGGACCAATGACGACTGAAGACAATCGTTCAACGTGACAAAAGTGCAACCCTTTCGCAAATCTCTGCAGATTTCAATGCTGGGCCTTCAGAAAGTGTCAGCGTGCGAATCACTCAACGAAACATCATCGATATGTGCTTCCGGAGCCGAAGGCCCACTCGTGTACCCTTTATGACTGCACAGCACAGAGCTTTACGCCTCGTTTGGGCTCGTCAACAGCGACATTGGACTGTTGATGACTGGAAACATGTTGCCTGATCGGACGAGTCTCTTCAAATTTTATCGAGCGGACGGATGTGTATGGGTATGGAGACAACGTCATGAATCCATGGCCCTTGCATGTCAGTAGGGGACTGTTCAAGCTGTTGGAGGCTTTTTAATGGTGTGGGACGTGTGCAGTTAGAGTGATGTGGGACTCATGATACGTCTAGATACGACTCCGACAGGTAACACGTATGTAAGCATTTTGTCTGATCACCTGGATCACCATACGTCCAGAATTGCTAGAGAGTGGCTCAAGGAACTCTCTCCTGAGTTTAAACACTTCCGCTACCCACCAAACTCCCCAGACTTGAACACTGAGCATATCTAGGATAACTTGCAACGTGATGTTCAGAAGAGATCTCCAAACCTCCGTACTCTTGCGGATTTATGCGCAGCCTTGCAGGATTCATGGTGCCAGTTCCCTCCAGCACTACTTCAGACATCAGTCGAGTCCATGCCACGTCGCGTTGCGGCACTTCTGCGTGCTCGCGGGGGTCCTACACAATGTTAGGCATGTGAACCAGTTTCTTTGGCTCTTCATTGTAGAACCCAGTATGTTGTCTTTGGCCGCGGCCTTGGCCTTATCAGAGATAAGGGTACCGTCAGGAGTGCTCCAGGGAAGTGTGATGGGACCGCTGTTATATATATATATATATATATATATAATATACAATACAATCCACTTTTCCACCTTATTTCTAAAAGTTTTTCTATCTTTGACATCTTTAAGTTCAATATTTGCTTTTTGTAAATCTAATTTTACTTGGCTAATCCATGGTGTTGTTGATTTGACTTTTTCTATGTAAGTGAGAATTCTGTTGGTGAGTCGTGTGGGGGTAAGTCTAGTGACATGTCCATAAAATATATATATATATATATATATATATATATATATATATATATATATATATATATATATATGGCTGACATTGTGGGTAGCAATTTACGGCTGTTTCATGACGATGTTGTGATGTACGGGAAGGTGTCGTCGTCGATTGATAGCAGCAGGACACAAGATTAGTTAGGCAGAATTTCTAGTTGGTGTGATGAATGGCAGCTGGCTCTAAATGTAGAAAAATGTAATGTTATGCGGATGAGTAGGAAAAATTAACGCGTAATGTTCGGATACAGCATTAGAAGTGTCCTGCTTGACAGTCATGTCGTTTAAATACTTGGGCGTAACGTGGCTAAGGAATATGAAATGAAACGAGCATGTGAGGATTATGGGAGGCGAATGGTCGGCTTCGGTTTGTTGGGAGAATTTTGGAAAAGTGTGGTCCATCTGTAAAGGATACCGGAGATAGGATGCTAATGCTACCTATTCTTGGGTACTATTCGAGTGTTTGGGATCGGTACCAGGTCGCATTAAAGGAAAACATAGAAACAATTTAGAGGCGGGCTGGTAGATATGTTACTGGTAGGTTCGGACAACACGCAAGTGTTACGGAGATGCTTCGGGAACTCAAATAGGAAATGCTGGAGGGAAGGCGACGTTCTTCTTGGGAGACACTACCAAGAAAATTTAGAGAACCGAAGTTTGAAGTTGATCGCAAACCGATTCTACTGCCGCCAGCAGACCTTTAGCGTAAGGACCACGAAGACAAGATATGAGAAATTCGGGCCCATACGGAAGCATATAGACAGTCGTTTCTCCTCGCTCTGTTTGCGAGTGGAATAGGATAGGAAATGGCTAATAGTGATACAAGGTTTGCGAAAAATGTATGCAGATGCAGATACCGCGAGGAATTAAGTTCTTGCCTAAATCTGCAGCTATTGTGAGGGGGAAATAGGCTCACATTAGACGAAAATTTGTCACCCGAGGAGAGACTAGCCCCGATAATGGCCTCGATTCGGCAATAATAAGAAAAGAAATGGAATGGAAATGAAGTCGCATGCTTCTTGACAGAGCGTAGGGGGAACGATGCGGGAGACCCGCACCGCCGTACTAGGCAAGGTCCTAGTGGAGGTGGTTTGCCGTTGCCTTCCTCCGACCGTATTGGGGATGAATGATGAAGACGACCCATCAACACCCACTCATCTCGGGGCAGGTGAAAATCCCTCACCTTCCGGGAATCGAACCCGGGACTTCGTGCTCGGGAAACGCGAATGCTACCGCGAGACCACGAACTGCTGACAATAATGAGGCTCCACTAGTTTTTCCCGGTATGCCATACGTACTTAACGCCGTCGAGATGCGGTAGCATGCCTGAATGTACACCAAATGAGGAAAGTTGCTTGCAGCTTGTGAACACCGCTATTGTCATCTTCGAGGAAGGGAGTGTCCACAGCATACTCATCTGTAATAACAATAATAATAATAATAAATCTGTAACACTGTCGTTTCTGTCTGAACACGATTCTCCAAAACTACTAGCCGAATCTTCATGGGGTTTTCACAAGGTAACTTCAGCATAACTTGGGTCATCTTACAGGCTTAATTCCATCAAAATCGGATCACAAAGAAAACTGATATCGTAATTGAAAGCTTTATGGACACTAATATTGTAAATATGAAAGTAACTCTTACGTTTTCACGACGAACTCGCGCAAGCGATTTGGATGGAATTTGGTATGGAGATAGCTTGAACCCTAAGAAAGAATATAGGCTCCTTTAGAAAGTTTGTAGTACAAGATTCTTATTGACTTCAAGAATATTTTGCGAATCAGGTAAAAACATTTGCTCTTTGAAAAAGCTATTCAACTAACACTTTTGATATTTATCGTAATTGTGAATATGCTTTTATTGATTGATATGCGCTACACGATACAATTCAAAGTAATGAATACAATGCTCATACAATCTTCGTGTTTAACACATACTTCCACACTGTTTTTTGCATATTGTACACGTTGTATAATGTATAGCTACTCCAATAGCACGATACGATCGATGCGCGCTCCTGCCCTGGCCTTCCGTACACACTGCTCGGCAGCGACGTTGAGGATGCCGACGCATCCTGCACTGTGACAGCATGGGCGGGGAAGAGCAGAGCGCACATCATGAGCGTTCCATACAGTTGGCCGCAGTCGTTTAATGAACAAAGTAAGAGCATATGGACTATCAGACCAATTGTGTGATTGGATTGAGGAGTTCCTAGATAACAGGACGCAGCATGTCATTCTCAATGGAGAGAAGTCCTCCGAAGTAAGAGTGATTTCAGGTGTGCCGCAGGGGAGTGTCATAGGACCGTTGCTATTCACAACATGTATAAATGACCTAGTGGATGACATCGGAAGTTCACTGAGGCTTTTTGCAGATGATGCTGTGGTGTATCGAGAGGTTGTAACAGTGGAAAATTGTACTGAAATGCAGGAGGATCTGCAGCGAATTGACGCATGGTGCAGGGAATGGCAATTGAATCTCAATGTAGACAAGTGTAATGTGCTGCGAATACATAGAAAGATAGATCCTTTATCATTTAGCTACAATATAGCAGGTCAGCAACTGGAAGCAGTTAATTCCATAAATTATCTGGGAGTACGCATTAGGAGTGATTTAAAATGGAATGATCATATAAAGTTGATCGTCGGTAAAGCAGATGCCAGACTGAGATTCATTGGACGAATCCTAAGCAAATGCAATCCGAAAACAAAGGAAGTAGGTTACAGTACGCTTGTTCGCCCACTGCTTGAATACTGCTCAGCAGTGTGGGATCCATACCAGATAGGGTTGATAGAAGATATAGAGAAGATCCAACGGAGAGCAGCGCGCTTCATTACAGGATCATTTAGTAATCGCGAAAGCGTTACGGAGATGATAAACTCCAGTGGGAGACTCTGCAAGAGAGACGCTGAGTAGCTCGGTACGGGCTTTTGTCAAAGTTTCGAGAACATACCTTCACCGAAGAGTCAAGCAGTATATTGCTCCCTCCTACGTATATCTCGCGAAGAGACCATGAGGATAAAATCAGAGAGATTAGAGCCCACACAGAGGCATACCGACAATCCTTCTTTCCACGAACAATACGTGACTGGAATAGAAGGGAGAACCGATAGAGGTACTCAAGGTACCCTCCGCCACACACCGTCAGGTGGCTTGCGGAGTATGGATGTAGATGTAGATGTAGATGAGCTATGCTTACCCAAACACAAAGACACCTGAGGGCAGCTGATGTTATTGCATGTACAGTAGTTTACTTAGTCAATGTCACTAATCGTAACAAAATTAGCGATATGCGAGCACAGCAGCAGGTGACATTATCATCAATATCTAGAAGAAAGTGTTACTGTAAATCTTGAAATAATCAACCCAGTTCATGTTCACAGAAACCTGAAAGCGTTAGCCTATGCTATGTTACTCTCCCTGAAGACAATGCAGGTTAAATACCTCACTGGCTCTTCGGTGCTTTCAACGCCTTGTATCATCTGACGAGGGGCACAATCGAGACTCTTCGGACAACCCTCCAGGCAGTTAGTGTGCAGCTGATGTTCTGGCCACTGAAGACGTGTAGCTCTGTATGTCTGTAAGAAATTACCTTGTGTGCAGTGCCTGACTCCAAATATCCGTCGAATGCTGTTCCCTTCGAAAATTTGCCGGCCGGTGTGGCCGAGCGCTTCTAGGCGCTTCAGTCTGGAACCGCGCGACCGCTACCATCGCAGGTTCGAATCCTGCCTCGGGCATGGATGTGTGTGATGTTCTTAGGTTAGTCGGGTTTAAGTAGTTCTAAGTTCAAGGGTACTGATGACCTCAGATGTTAAGTCCCATAGTGCTCAGAGCCAGCCCTTCGAAAATTTCATTCAGAAACTGGTTGAAACGGACCTAAATTCACTGGCAGCAGTAATTCTTCGTGGGTTTGAAACTGATTGTTACAAGAGGCGACACTCGCACTCTGTCACTGTCGGTTAGGATCAGTTTACGTACACTGTAATAACTTACAGTTTTGGCAAGCCTGTTATGGACATTACCTTTTGCACTCTTCACTTGTTGCATTCTGTACTATTTTATGACTGGCGACAATTTGTAGACTTACAACAGCGACATCTAACGAGCTTAAGGCACAAACATATGTTGTGGCTACTACAGTACAGTTTTTTATGAACAGTAGCGCTATTGACAGTATGACTCAAAATATTGTAAATATGTGCGCCAATACTTAGCTGATCTTGTGCATATTTTGCTACGACGCCACTATGGCTTTATTTATTAGGACATGTTATGAAACAGGCATGCCTCGCCATATTTCAGGTGCCTATTTCAACACACATGAAAGCAATAATCTTTCATTATGGTAGCGCTTATTGTTTTAAGATGTAATTTGTCCACCATTTGTGATTCATTTCCCATGGTTTTCTGCAGATCTGAAGATGGTCTTTGCTGAACGAAACCGATAGTCGAAGAACAAAAAGTTTTGTGATCATTGACGGAAACAAAAATTATCCTAAACTTCCTCGATCACAATTTTAATCCGGGACCATGTCACAGCTTATGGAACATTGTTCTTACAGTTTTTATAGTTGTGAGTAATACACCATTCCTTGTAGGCACGTTAGACAATTTGCGTTGATACACCAACACATCAATAAACTTCAGCGTCGTTGTGGGCACGGCCAAACCCGATTACTTCTTTCCGTTACGTCAACACGTCGACCGATATTACTGCATTATTCTATGCAACTTATTCGCAAACCTACGTTTATAGTATTTGAAGATTTAGAGAAAGCATTTGCGAACGTTGAGTGGAAAACACACTCAGAAGTACTGAAAGCAGCGTGAATAAAATATACTATGTACAGCTTGCACACAATCCCGACTGCACTTACAAAGGGTCGGATGACATGAATGGAAAAGGGAGTAAGGTAGGGGTGTCACCTCACCCCGATGTTATTTCACCTGTGGCCTAGGGGGCCGGCCGAAGTGGCCGTGCGGTTAAAGGCGCTGCAGTCTGGAACCGCAAGACCGCTACGGTCGCAGGTTCGAATCCTGCCTCGGGCATGGATGTTTGTGATGTCCTTAGGTTAGTTAGGTTTAAAAAAAAAAAAATAGTTGGCCTTTGGCTGTGCTGCGGTGAGGACGCGCTGTTTGTGTTCCTGCCGCGGAGCGAGCGCTCGTGTTGTTTACATAGTATTCGGCCGTTTCGCGCGTGCCGTACTCAGCATATAGATCACTATGGCGCACCAATACAGAAAATCGACGCTCAAATTTACGTTCCGCAACGAATTTGCACGGCCTAAAGCACTCGAAGTCGAACGATTTCTACGAGAAGAAGTTAAAATCCCGGCGAGCGAAATTCTCGGCATTCACTTGTCCATTGTGAGTAGTATCGTATATGTCAAGATCATCAACGACGCAACATGTGAACGGATCCTTCGGGACACGAAACAGGGCCTCCGTTTCTGCCATGCTGATGGCAATGTGGGGACTGTGCACGTCGATTATTCTGGCATGGGACTTCGCACGATCAGAATTTTCGAACTTCCTTTCGAACTACCGGCGGAGGACGTCGTGACAGCGCTGCGCCCCTACGGCACGGTCCATGATCATATTGCGGAAAAATGGACGCAATTCCAGACATATCCTGTGCTGAACGGCGTCCGCCAGGTCCGAATCGAACTTAAACGACATGTACCTTCATATCTGACTATCGGTGGCTGCCGTGCCATCGTCATCTACGATGGGCAACCGAAGACCTGCTCTGGTTGTGGGAAGGAGGGACACCTCAGATCAGAATGTATGCAACGTCGAATCACGCAACTGCCACCGGCTGAAGCGGACCCGCCATCGCAGCCGACGCTGCTTCCTGTGACTTATGCAGCAGCCCTCACGACAGCTACCACTTCACCACGACAGCCGACATCCACTGCTGTGTCGCGGCTCCATGCTCCAATACAGGGCGATGATGCCACACCCGTTCCACAAGCTACGGATTCAACTCCGATGCCGCCGCCTCCGTCGACGGATAACAACATACAGGAAGATAGCATGGCCGTCGATTCGCTTATTGTGCCTACGGCTGCCTTTGTGCCGGAACGTCGTGAATCTTTGCCATCGTCTGACGCAGAAGAGCACACCAGGAAGCAACGCTCTCCGAAGCGACGGAAGCGGAGGCGTAGAGCAACTTCCGAACGGGATGCGACACCGCCTCCAGAGGATGACGATTCCACCTTCAATGACGACGCTACCACAGAGGCAGCCGCCATTTGCTGCAGTGTGGCACCATCGAACGATAATGAGGACCAACCACATATATCTACAGTGGCACAATCGGATGCCGAGATGCAGGACAGATGCTGCCCACCACCTTCTGGAGTGCAAGCACCAATGCCGTGTCCTAAGGACGCTAGGGAAGCCGATCTTGCTTTCAGTTCCCCGACGTGGGCGGATGACCACGACGACGACGGAACCATGCAAGTTACGCCAACAGGGCCCACGGCATTGGCGCCGGCTCTCTAGAACGGCCTGCAGGTGAGGTTTGGGGGGCTGCGGAGGTGTCAATACAGTCAGAAGCGTCATAGGTAATTCCAGTCTTAATGAATAACTTAACACCTGCGGTTCGGCAACAAGCTTATCGTATCGCCACGCTTAACATCAACACGATACGAACGGCAGTGAAGATCCAGTTGCTGCGTGAGATGCTTCGTTCTTCGGATGTTGACATTGCCCTGTTGCAAGAAGTATATATAGCGGCCCTCCCCGTTTTCTACGGTTATGTGACATATGTGTCACCGGCGGACCGGAATGGCAGCGGTACGGCAATACTAGTGCGCGACGGAATTGCCATCGAAGAAGTGACTTACCTTCCGTCAGGAAGGGGGTTGGCGATCACAGCACTGGGCACGCGCATCATTAACATTTACGCTCCATCAGGAACTGACCAACGCCGCGAACGATCGCTGTTCTACTCGGAGGATATCGCCCCCCTCTTTATCAGCAGCTTCGAGCAATATATCTTCGGCGGCGATTTTAACTGTGTGCTCCACCCCAAAGACCAAGTCCCACATTTCTCGACTTGTCAAGAACTTCGGCTCCTGGTTCGAGACCTGCTTCTCACCGACACGTGGGAGACAGTGCACGGTGACCGTCCCGGTCCGACATACCTTACTACTCACTCAGCCAGTCGCCTAGACCGCATTTATGTCTCACGAGCTCTAGCACCGGGAGTATTGGACGCCGAACGTTGGCCGCTTGCCTTCTCCGATCATAGCGCTTTCATATGCACACTCACTCTACAACAGCAGCGGATATGGCGCAGCCGAGGACCCTGGAAGCTGAATGTGGCACATCTTCAAGCCCCGGAATGCCGTCAGATTATCGCCAACACATGGCTGGATTGCGAACGTCGTCTTCCCCGATACCCATAGACTCTAGCATGGTGGGTGGACTGTGCAAAACCAGCTTTTCGGCGTGTGCTAACTCAATTCGGAAAAGATACCGCAGCTTGGCATCGTCACACATTGGACTTTTATTACACGATGCTTCGCGAACTCGACAGCCAACCACCATCTCCAAACCGACAAATGGAAAGCCGCCGAATTAAAGGTAAAATATTGTCTCTTACGAGGAAACGTTTGGAGGGGGTCGTAGTGCGATCGCGACGTCAAGACCGAGTGGAAGGAGAAAACCCGTCTATGCATCACATCGTGCTCGACAGCCGCCGACGCCGACAGCAGCTGATCACGGACCTCGTATTGCCAGGTGGCAGGGTCGTAACGACTCAGGCGGCGGTTACAGAAGCCTTCGCAGATCACTATCGCCGGTTTTACGACGAGGTGAATACAGAGGACGAGGAAGCGGACGATCACGACATACTGCAGCATGTGTCGCACACCCTCGACAATGCAGCAGCGGCGACGCTTTTAGGTGGAATTACACGAGACGACATCGAGGACGCGCTTAACAAGGGAGCACTCAACAAATCTCCCGGGCCAGACGGACTGCCGCTCGAGTTTTATCGTACTTTCCGCGATCTCATGATGCCCCGATGGATCATCATGTACCAAGAACTGATAACCCCTGGTTCCCACGTGCCACCTGCATTCGTGGAAGGTCTCCTTATACCGATACACAAGCCTTCCAGAGGTCGGACGGTCGAGGACTACAGGCCCATTACAATGCTTAACTCGGACTATAAAATCTTCGCCCGATTACTCGCCAGCCGCATAAAGAAGGTTCTGCCCCTGCTCCTCTCAATGGAGCAAACGACACAGGGTGGAGTGACCAACATGCAAACGGCAACCAGTGAATGCAGGGATTTAATAGCCATCGCCACATCCTGTCGCCTTCGAGCTGCTCTGATCTCCATTGATTTCGACCACACCTTCGACAGAGTTCACCACAAGTTCCTTCTGTCCGTAATGGCCCGCATGGGCTACCCGCCTGACTTTATCGACATCTTTCAGCGCCTTTTCCGTGGAGCTGCATCCCGTGTACTGGTGAATGGACGGATTGCGGGTCCCTTTCCGATCCGACGGTCAGTTCGCCAAGGATGCCCACTCTCCATGATTCTTTACGCGATCGCACTCGAACCACTTGTCGGAGGGTTGAAAAACAGGCTCTCGGGCATTTCATTGAGGGATCATACCTTTCAGTGCAGAATATATGCTGATGACCTTCTATTACTTGTCCGATCTGATGACGAGGTACGCTCGGTGATACAATGGGTCAATCGCTATGGTTTGGCAGCGGGCAGCCGCATGAATGTGGCCAAGTCGGCAGCGATGCCCATTGGGAGAGGTCTACAGGACGACGCTTTAGCCCCACTCCCACTAGTTAACAAGATCCGGTTCTTGGGCATAACATTTACACAGGATGTGCGCCGCACGGCTGCCATGAACTATGCACGATTACTACAGGCAATACGCACAGAAGTTCGCCGGAACTTACTTCGACGGATGGACCTCCTACAGCGTGTGGAATACCTCAACCTTCACGTGGCGACTAAGATGATCCACATGGCCCAGGTCCTACCGATATCGACAGCGATGGCACACAGACTGCAAGCAGCGTTTGGGTATTACCTTACCGCCGGACACCTATTCAAAGTCCGCTACGAAACACTCACCCTCCCTCCACTTGATGGCGGACTGGGACTTATAAATGTACGAGCGAGGGCTACAGCATTATACTTGTGCACAATGATGAAATTGTGGACCCACCAAGATGCTTCCCTTACGGGTCGTCTGTTAGAGGAATTGCTGCCGGCGTCTCTTATGCCACCTGTCACGGTTGCACACATTACACCCTCACTCTCGCACCTCTCGGCATTTATTCTTGAGTATAGTTACGTGCACCCAGATCTTCCCAACACTCGCACTCCCAAGGCGAGAGATTTTTACAGACTGCTGCTAAGGTCCACCCCTCGCAATGTGATTGAGAGGAAGAGCCCTACGACCCTATGGCCTGCAGTGTGGAGAGCGGTCCAGAAGTCGTTCCTCCCCACGCGGGTACGAGCCGCGTGGTACCAGGTGGTGAACGGGAAGGTTGTAACACGACAAAGGCTGCACGCTATTGGGATGGCGGATTCCCCCCTTTGTCCACATTGCCACCTCGTGGATACTGACGAACACCGTTTAACATGTGGATCGGCGTTAGAGGTATGGCTGCTAGTGCAGAAGATCCTCGCCTGCTACCTACGTATCGCGCCTCGCACAATTGAGCCACGGCTCCTCCTTTGTCCAGAGGATACTTATTTCCCACCTGCGAAGACTCATGCTCTCACATGGTTTAAAGGCATGTCCATATACTACCTCTTTCAAAATGATGAGAAGATGGTGCTTGGTTACTGGCAATTTCTCCAGAACAGTCACAGCACACTTGAGTGTACACCCCGATACCGACAACTATTTGCGAACTATTTGCGCAGTGTCTTCGATAACCCCCCCTCACAGTTGGGGAGTACCGGGCAGAGGATGATCGCCTTCATGGGGCTCCACACGCTGAGAAATGTTGTACCAATTTGGAACATGGAATCTGTACGCAGATGGGCCATGCACATGGAATGGCGTGCGGGATTTGGTTACAGTTTTCTTTCTTTATTATCTATCATCACACTATTGGTTTTCAAATTCTATTTCATAGTTTAGAAGGAACTCTTGTTCTGTTGTTGATATGGATGTCCATTCTAATTTTGTTTGTCGTAACTGAAAGACGCCTTTTTCCATCATTTACAATTTAAAAAAAATTAAAAAAAAAAAAAGGGGTAGCGTCTTTGATTCATAATCAAAACGTCTTCGGTCCCGGGTTCGATCCCTGCCAGTGCCTAAATTTTGATAAATAATCAGCATTGGCGGCCGAAGACTTCCGGCATAAGAAGTCAGCCTCATTCTGCCAACGGCCTTGTCAAAGAGGGCGGAGGAGCGGATAGAGGTTTAAGGCACTCTCTTGTCCTAGGGGTGGGAAATTGCCCCTAAAGGCGGAAGAATCAGCAATGATCAACGACATGAGGATGCAGAAAGCAATGGAAACCACTGCATTAAAGACACGTAACGTGTATCCACAGGACATATTGTATTTGAAGAAGTGTCATGATGATCTCTCCATTGGCAAAAGATTCCGAAATAGTCCCCCATTCGGATCTCCAGGAAGGGACTGCCAAGGGGGAGGTTACCATGAGAAAAAGATTGAATAATCAACGAAAGGATAACGTTCTACGAGTCGGGGCGTGGAACGTCAGAAGCTTGAACGTGGTAGGGAAACTAGAAAATCTGAAAAGGGAAATGCAAAGGCTCAATCTATATATAGCAGGGGTCAGTGAAGTGAAGTGGAAGGAAGACAAGGATTTCTGGTCAGATGAGTATCGGGTAATATCAACAGCAGCAGAAAATGGTATAACAGGTGTAGGATTCGTTATGAATAGGAAGGTAGGGCAGAGGGTGTGTTACTGTGAACAGTTCAGTGACCGGGTTGTTCTAATCAGAATCGACAGCAGACCAACACCGACAACGATAGTTCAGATATACATGCCGACGTCGCAAGCTGAAGATGAACAGATAGAGAAAGTATATGAGGATATTGAAAGGGTAATGCAGTATGTAAAGGGGGACGAAAATCTAATAGTCATGGGCGACTGGAATGCAGTTGTAGGGGAAGGAGTAGAAGAAAAGGTTACAGGAGAATATGGGCTTGGGACAAGGAATGAAAGAGGAGAAAGACTAATTGAGTTCTGTAACAAGTTTCAGCTAGTAATAGCGAATACCCTGTTCAAGAAACACAAGAGGAGGAGGTATACTTGGAAAAGGCCGGGAGATACGGGAAGATTTCAATTAGATTACATCATGGTCAGACAGAGATTCCGAAATTAGATACTGGATTGTAAGGCGTACCCAGGAGCAGGTATAGACTCAGATCACAATATAGTAGTGATGAAGAGTAGGCTGAAGTTCATGACATTAGTCAGGAAGAATCAATACGCAAAGAAGTGGGATACGGAAGTACTAAGGAATGACGAGATACGTTTGAAGTTCTCTAACGCTATAGATACAGCAATAAGGAATAGCACAGTAGGCAGTACAGTTGAAGAGGAATGGACATCACTAAAAAGGGCCATCACAGAAGTTGGGAAGGAAAACATAGGTACAAAGAAGGTAGCTGCGAAGAAACCATGGGTAACAGAAGAAATACTTCAGTTGATTGATGAAAGGAGGAAGTACAAACATGTTCCGGGAAAATCAGGAACACAGAAATACAAGTCACTGAGGAATGAAATAAACAGGAAGTGCAGGGAAGCTAAGACGAAATGGCTGCAGGAAAAATGTGAAGACATCGAAAAAGATATGATAGTCGGAAGGCCAGACTCAGCATACAGGAAAGTCAAAACAACCTTTGGTGACATTAAAAGCAACGGTGGTAACATTAAGAGTGCAACGGGAATTCCACTGTTAAATGCAGAGGAGAGAGCAGATAGGTGGAAAGAATACATTGAAAGCCTCTATGAGGGTGAAGATTTGTCTGATGTGATAGAAGAAGAAACAGGAGTCGATTTAGAAGAGATAGGGGATCCAGTATTAGAATCGGAATTTAAAAAGCTTTGGAGGACTTACGGTCAAATAAGGCAGAAGGGATAGATAACATTCCATCAGAATTTCTAAAATCATTGGGGAAGTGGCAACAAAACAACTATTCACGTTGGTGTGTAGAATATATGAGTCTGGCGATATACCATCTGACTTTCGGAAAAGCATCATCCACACAATTCCGAAGACGGCAAGAGCTGACAAGTGCGAGAATTATCGCACAATCAGCTTGACAGCTCATGCATCGAAGCTGCTTACAAGAATAATATACAGAAGAATGGAAAAGAAAATTGAGAATGCGCTACGTGACGATCAGTTTGACTTTAGGAAAAGTAAAGGGACGAGAGACGCAATTCTGACGTTACGGCTAATAATGGAAGCAAGGCTAAAGAAAAATCAAGACACTTTCATAGGATTTGTCGACCTGGAAAAAGCGTTCGACAATATAAAATGGTGCAAGCTGTTCGAGATTCTGAAAAAAGTAGGGGTAAGCTATAGGGAGAGACGGGTCATATACAATATGTACAACAACCAAGAGGGAATAATAAGAGTGGACGATCAAGAACGAAGTGCTCGTATTAAGAAGGGTGTAAGACAAGGCGGTAGCCTTTCGCCCCTACTCTTCAATCTGTACATCGAGGAAGCAATGATGGAAATAAAAGAAAGGTTCAGGAGTGGAATTAAAATACAAGGTGAAAGGATATCAATGATACGATTCGCTGATGACATTGCTATCCTGAGTGAAAGTGAAGAAGAATTAAATGATCTGCTGAACGGAATGAACTGTCTAATGAGTACACAGTATGGTTTGAGAGTAAATCGGAGAAAGACGAAGGTAATGAGAAGTAGTAGAAATGAGAACAGCGAGAAACTTAACATCAGGATTTATGGTCACGAAGTCAATGAAGTTAAGGAATTCTGCTACCTAGGCAGTAAAATAACCAATGACGGACGGAGCAAGGAGGACATCAAAAGCAGACTCGCTATGGCAAAAAAAGGCATTTCTGGCCAAGAGAAGTCTACTAATATCAAATACCGGCCTTAATTTGAGGAAGAAATTTCTGAGGATGTACGTCTGGCGTACAGCATTGTATGGTAGTGAAACATGGACTGTGGGAAAACCAGAACAGAAGAGAATCGAAGCATTTGAGATGTGGTGCTATAGACGAATGTTGAAAATTAGGTGGACTGATAAGGTAAGGAATGAGGAGGTTCTATGCAGAATCGGAGAGGAATATTTGGAAAACACTGATAAGGAGAAGGGACAGGATGATAGGACATCTGCTAAGACATGAGGGAATGACTTCCATGGTACTAGAGGGAGCTGTAGAGGGCAAAAACTGCAGAGGAAGACAGAGATTGGAATACGTCAAGCAAATAATTGAGGACGTAGGTTGCAAGTGCTACTCTGAGATGAAGAGGTTAGCACAGGAAAGGAATTCGTGGCGGGGCGCATCAAACCAGTCAGTAGACTGATGACCAAAAAAAAAAAACCATAGAGCAAGCAGTAAAGGGAGTCACGGAGAATTTTGGAAAGAGAATTAAAGTTCTGGAAGAAGAAACTGAAACAATGAGGTTGGCCGATGACACAGTAACTCTGCTGGAGACTGCGATGAATTTGAACGAGCTGATGAACAGAATCGACAGTGTCTTGAGAAGAGGTTACCTGATGACTATCAGCAGAAGTGAGACAAAGGTAGTGTAATATAGCTGATTTAAATCAAGCGTTGCCGAGGGAATTATATTAGGACATTAGAAAATAACTGGTCGATGAGTTTTGCAATTCGGCTAGCAAAATAACTGATGATGGGCGAAGAAATGAGGATGTGAAATGCAGACTGGCAATAGCAAGAAATGTGCAAGAAAAGTACTTAGGATGCATATTCTCACAGGATGGAAACATAGTGAAAGAACTGGAAGCGAGGTGTAGCAAAGCTAATGCAGTGAGCGCTCAGCTACGATCTACTCTCTTCTGCAAGAAGGAAGTCAGTACCAAGACTGTTATCTGTGCGCCATTCAATCTTTCGACCAACTTTGTTGTATGGGAGCGAAAGCTGGGTGGATTCAGGTTACCTTATCAATAAGGTTGAGGTTACGGATATGAAGCCGGCCGGCGTGGCCGTGCAGTTCTAGGCGCTTCAGTCTGGAATCGCGAGACCGCTATGGTCGCAGGTTCGAATCCTGCCTCTGGCATGGAAGTGTGTGATGTCCTTAGGTTAGTTGGGTTTAAGTAGTTCTAAGTTCTAGGGGACTGATGACCTCAGATGTTAAGTCCCATAGTGCTCTGAGCCATTTGAACCGTTCGAACAGATATGAAAGTAGCTAGCCGTTGGATAAGCAGCTGCCAGCAGCAAGTCGTATACTCCTAGCTCACTTATTTGTTACATAGTTTCATATAGGATGTGTAATTTCGAGTTTTAGTTACTGTAATCGTAAATTCAGGCAGATTGTAGCGCAGTCGTTAGGCATTTGTACACGTTAGTTCATACATTCTTTGCGTGTTTCCCTTGCGTTATCTAGGTACGGACTCGTGTTTCAGTAACTGTTGTTCAACAGCGATTAGAATGGACAGGGACTGTGATTGCTGTGTTCGGATGAGTGCTGAGTTGGCATCCTTTCGCTCACAGCTGCAGGTGGCGCTGACTTCGGTCGTGCAGCTTGAGGCTGTTGCCAATGGGCACCACTGTGGGAAGCTGGACTTGGGTATCACGGGGATGTCAACCTCGTCCCGTCTGACCCCAGATAGGTCTGCCGCTATGGTTGCCCCGGTTGCTGCCCGCAGTGGGGCTGAGCCCTCGCCTGTGGTTGATTGGGAGGTCGTTCCAAGGCGTGGCAGGCAGCGAAAGACGTCCCCGGAGGCTGATCAGAAAGCCTGCCCAGTGCGTCTGACAAACAGGTTTCCGGTGCTATCTCTAGCTGAGCCATATGCAGCAGCCTGCCCTGTTTCAGAGGATGATTGTCAGCCTTCAAGGTCCGGGCAATCGCAGAGGGTGGGCTTATTGGTAGTTGGGAGCTCCAATGTCAGGCGCGTAATGGGGCCCCTTAGGGATATGGCGGCTAAGGAGGGGAAGAAATCCAGTGTGTACTCCGTGTGCATTCCGGGTGGAGTCATTCCTGATGTGGAAAGGATCCTTCCGGATGCCAAGAAGAGCGCAGGGTGCAGCCAGCTGCTGGTGATGGCACATGTCGGCACTAATGACGTGTGTCGCTTTGGATTTGAGGAAATTCTCTCTGGATTCCAGCGGCTATCTGATTTGGTGAAGGCTGCCGGTCTTGCTTACGAGATGAAGGCAGAGCTCACTATCTGCAGCATCGTTGACAGAACCGACTGCGGACCTTTGGTGCAGAGCCGGGTGGAGGGTCTGAATCAGAGGCTCAGACGGTTTTGCGACCGTGTTGGCTGCAGCTTCCTTGACTTGGGCCATAGGGTGGAGGGGTTTCGGGTTCCGCTGAATAGGTCAGGAGTTCACTACACTCAGCTGGCGGCTACACAGGTAGCGGAGGCTGTGTGGCGTGGACTGGGCGGGTTTTTAGGTTAGAAGGCCTCGGGAAAGTACGGGGTGGGCTGCAATCTCAAAGGGTGCATGGCAAATACAGGACGTACTTGGATCAAGGAACAGTCGGAATTGTAGTTGTAAATTGTTGTAGTTGTGCTGGGAAAGTCCCTGAGCTTCAAGCGCTAATAGAAAGTACAGAAGCTGAAATCGTTATAGGTACATAAAGCTGGCTAAAGCCTGAAATAAGTTCTGCGGAAATTTTTACAAAGTCTCAGACGGTGTTCAGGAAAGACAGATTAGGCAGAATTGGTGGTGGAGTGTTTGTATCTGTCAGTAGTGGTTTATCTTGTAGTGAAGTCGAAGTAGATACTCCGTGCGAATTGGTATGGGTGGAGGTTATACTTAACAGCCGAACTAAGTTAACAATTGGCTCCTTCTACCAACCCCCAGACTCCGATGATATAGTTGCTGAACAGTTCAGAGAAAATTTGAGTCTCGTAACAAACAAATACCCCATTCATACGGTTATAGTTGGTTGGGATTTCAACCTTCCCTCGATATGTTGGCAAAAATACTTGTTCAAAACCGGTGGTAGGCAGAAAACATTTTCCGAGATTGTCCTAAATACTTTCTCCGACAATTATTTCGAGCAGTTAATCCAGGAACCCACGCGAATTGTAAATGGATACGAAAACACACTTGACCTCTTAGCCACAAACAATCCAGAGCTAATAGAGAGCATCATGACTTATACAGGGATTAGTGATCACAAGGTCGTTATAGCAAGGCTCAATACCGTTTCTTCCAAATCCACCAGAAACAAACGCAAAATAATTTTATTTAAAAAAGCGGATAAAGTGTCACTAGAAGCCTTACTAAGAGACAATCCCCATTTCTTCCGAACTGACTATGCAAATGTAGACGAGATGTGGCTCAAATTCAAAGATATAGTAGCAACAGCAATTGAGAGATTCATACCTCATAAATTGGTAAGAGATGGAACTGATCCCCCATGGTACACAAAACAGGTCCGAACGCTGTTGCAGAGGCAACGGAAAAAGCATGCGAAGTTCAGAAGAACGCGAAATCCCGAAGATTGGCTAAAATTTACAGACGCGCGAAATTTGGCACGGACTTCAATGCGAGATGCCTTTAATAGGTTCCACAACGTAACATTGTCTCGAAATTTGGTAGAAAATCCGAAGAAAATCTGGTCGTATGTAAAGTACACAAGAGGTAAGACGCAGTCAATACCTTCGCTGCGCAGTGCCGATGGTACTCTTACCGACGAGTGTGCCGCTAAAGCGGAGTTATTGAAGAAATATTTCATAAATTCCTTCACCAGGGAAGACGAATGGAATGTTCCAGAATTTGAAACACGAACAGCTGCTAGCATGAGTTTCTTAGAAATAGATACCTTAGGGGTTGTGAAGCAACTCAAATCGCTTGATACGTGCAAGTCTTCAAGTCCACATTGTATACCGATTAGGTTCCTTTCAGATTACGCTGATACAATAGCTCCCTACTTAGCAATCATATACAACCGCTCGCTCAATGATAGATCTGTACCTGCAGATTGGAAAATTGCGCAGGCCGCACCAGTGTTTAAGAAGGGTAGTAGGAGTAATCCATCGAACTACAGACCTATATCATTGACGTCGGTTTGCAGTAGGGTTTTGGAGCATATACTGTATTCAAACATTATGAATCACCTCGAAGGGAACGATCTATTGATACATAATCAGCATGGTTTCAGAAAACATCGTTCTTGTGCAACACAGCTAGCTCTTTATCCGCACGAAGTAATGGCCGCTATCGACAGGGGATCTCAAGTTGATTCCGTATTTCTAGATTGCCGGAAAGCTTTTTACACCGTTCCTCACAAGCGACTTCTAATCAAGCTGCGGGCCTATGGGGTATCGTCTCAGTTGTGCGACTGGATTCGTGATTTCCTGTCAGGAAGGTCGCAGTTCGTAGTAACAGACGGCAAAACATCGAGTAAAACTGAAGTGATATCAGGTGTTCCCCAGGGAAGCGTCCTGGGACCTCTGCTGTTCCTGATCTATATAAATGACCTGGGTGACAATCTGAGCAGTTCTCTTAGGTTGTTCGCAGATGATGCTGTAATTTACCGTCTAGTAAGGTCATCCGAAGACCAGTATCAGTTGCAAAGCTATTTAGAAAAGATTGCTGTATGCTGTGGCAGGTGGCAGTTGACGCTAAATAACGAAAAATGTGAGGTGATCCACATGAGTTCCAAAAGAAATCCGTTGGAGTTCGATTACTCGATAAATAGTACAATTCTCAAGGCTGTCAATTCAACTAAGTACCTGGGTATTAAAATTACGAACAACTTCAGTTGGAAAGACCACATAGATAATATTGTGGGGAAGGCGAGCCAAAGGTTGCGTTTCATTGGCAGGGCACTTAGAAGATGCAACAAGTCCACTACCCTCGTTCGTCCTCTGTTAGAATATTGCTGCGCGGTGTGGGATCCTTTTGTATTATTACGTAATAGGGGAGAGAGTGTGGCAGATACGCGAGTTGGGATGGAAGTCATTAAAAGCAAAGACGTTTTTCGTAGCGGCGAGATCTATTTACGAAATTTCAGTCACCAACTTTCTCTTCCGAATGCGAAAATATTTTGTTGAGCCCAACCTACATAGGTAGGAATGATCATCAAAATAAAATAAGAGAAATCAGAGCTCGAACAGAAAGGTTTAGGTGTTCGTTTTTCCCGCACGCTGTTCGGGAGTGGAATGGTAGGGAGATAGTATGATTGTGGTTCGATGAACCCTCTGCCAAACACTTAAATGTGAATTGCAGAGTAATAACGTAGATGTAGATGTAGATGTAAGATGAATGCAGGTACTAGTAGATTGGAACAATGGCATGAGGGTGTCCACAATGAGGAAATCAAAGAAAAACTGGGAATGAACTCTATAGATGTAGCAGTCAGGGCGAACAGGCTTAGATGGTGGGGTCATGTTACACGCATGGGAGAAGCAATGTTACCCAAGAGACTCATGGGTTCAGCAGTAGAGGGTTGGAGGAGTCGGGGTAGACCAAGGAGAAGGTACATGGATTCGGTTAAGAATGATTTTGAAGTAATAGGCTTAACGTCAGAAGAGGCACCAATGTTTACACTGAATAGGGGATCATGGAGGAATTTTATAAGGGGGACTATGCTCCAGACTGAACGCTGAAAGGCATAATCAGTCTTAAATGATGATGATGATTTGTCTAGAGCTTATCCTTGTAGAGAAGTGAAACGTGGAAGATAAGCAGTATGCTCAAGAAGAGAATAGAAACTTCTGAAAAGAGGTGCTGCAGAAGAATGCTGAAGATTAGATGGATGGATTGGATAACCGAAGATGATGTAGCGAAGAGAACTGGAAGAACAGAAATTAATGGTACAATGGCACAAAGTGACTAAAAGAAGGTCTTAGATAATAGGCCAAACGTTCAGACATCAAAGAATCATCAATTTGGTAATTGAGGAAGTGGGGAGGGCGGCTAAAAATTAAAGAGGAAGGCCAAACCTTTGGAGAGCGACGTCAGACCACTCTTTGGACTGAAGAAAACGACAACAACAAACACATCACTTTACTGCTATCACTTACGTCAGCGACGGACGGCACGTCACCACCTGCTACTAGTCCTACACCATCTACAGAGCTCGAAAGCAATCAGTGTGCTTTTTCAACGGGGCGACTAATATTTGGTCGCGTGTGGCTACGCAACGGTTGCGATGTGTTTGATTTGAATGCGGATGCTGCGCATGGCTGAAGGACAGGATTGGTGAGAGGCCGCAGGAGAGTGCTGGTGGAATTAATGTACACTCCTGGAAATGGAAAAAAGAACACATTGACACCGGTGTGTCAGACCCACCATACTTGCTCCGGACACTGCGAGAGGGCTGCACAAGCAATGATCACACGCACGGCACAGCGGACACACCAGGAACCGCGGTGTTGGCCGCTGCGCAGCATTTGTGCACCGCCGCCGTCAGTGTCAGCCAGTTTGCCGTGGCATACGGAGCTCCATCGCAGTCTTTGACACTGGTAGCATGCCGCGACAGCGTGGACGTGAACCGTATGTGCAGTTGACGGACTTTGAGCGAGGGCGTATAGTGGGCAAGCGGGAGGCCGGGTGGACGTACCGCCGAATTGCTCAACACGTGGGGCGTGAGGTCTCCACAGTACATCGATGTTGTCGCCAGTGGTCGGCGGAAGGTGCACGTGCCCGTCGACCTGGGACCGGACCGCAGCGACGCACGGATGCACGCCAAGACCATAGGATCCTACGCAGTGCCGTAGGGGACCGCACCGCCACTTCCCAGCAAATTAGGGACACTGTTGCTCCTGGGGTATCGGCGAGGACCATTCGCAACGGTCTCCATGAAGCTGGGCTACGGTCCCGCACACCGTTAGGCCGTCTTCCGCTCACGCCCCAACATCGTGCAGCCCGCCTCCAGTGGTGTCGCGACAGGCGTGAATGGAGGGACGAATGGAGACGTGTCGTCTTCAGCGATGAGAGTCGCTTCTGCCTTGGTGCCAATGATGGTCGTATGCGTGTTTGGCGCCGTGCAGGTGAGCGCCACAATCAGGACTGCATACGACCGAGGCACACAGGGCCAACACCCGGCATCATGGTGTGGGGAGCGATCTCCTACACTGGCCGTACACCACTGGTGATCGTCGAGGGGACACTGAATAGTGCACGGTACATCCAAACCGTCATCGAACCCATCGTTCTACCATTCCTAGACCGGCAAGGGAACTTGCTGTTCCAACAGGACAATGCACGTCCGCATGTATCCCGTGCCACCCAACGTGCTCTAGAAGGTGTAAGTCAACTACCCTGGCCAGCAAGATCTCCGGATCTGTCCCCCATTGAGCATGTTTGGGACTGGATGAAGCGTCGTCTCACGCGGTCTGCATGTCCAGCACGAACGCTGGTCCAACTGAGGCGTCAGGTGGAAATGGCATGGCAAGCCGTTCCACAGGACTACATCCAGCATCTCTACGATCGTCTCCATGGGAGAATAGCAGCCTGCATTGCTGTGAAAGGTGGATATACACTGTACTAGTGCCGACATTGTACATGCTCTGTTGCCTGTGTCTATGTGCCTGTGGTTCTGTCAGTGTGATCATGTGATGTATCTGACCCCAGGAATGTGTCAATAAAGCTTCCCCTTCCTGGGACAATGAATTCACGGTGTTCTTATTTCAATTTCCAGGAGTGTATTATGGCGAGTAGGAACGTACTGGAGGGACAGAGTAGGCAAGGCGTTATGTTGGCAGAGGGCGTTGTTCGCGCGCCACGTGCTGGCCGCTCTCCCTGTGGCAGCGCCTAACCCAACTCCAAGGCCGACCGGCGTACACGCGCGCACCCGAGCCTCTGCTAGCAAAGCGGCGACAGTTTCGCTAGTGGCATATACAGTCGTGGTTGCCATGAGAAAACCACCGAAAAAACAAAACAGCTAAGAGAAAAAAACATAATCAAATGACTAGCATTCAACGTTGTTTTGGGGTATTATCTGTAAAGCTCTTTGGACTGCAATCTCGAAACGTCGGCGCTGTTTATTTCAGTTTGCTTGAAAATCTGTTGCCAAGTGATCTTATCAAACTCGTCTGAAGTGAGGTAGGTCAGTGAAGAAGCGTTATCTTCTGTCCAATGAAATGAACTTTCACGCCGAAGACTAGAAGTGATCTTGCGTCGCTTTCCACAGCAACGGCTAACGCTAGGAAGTTTCCGAGCGCCGAGTGATACCAATTCTCCGACACACTCATGAACTTAATTCTGATAAGATAACACCCAATCACTAAATGCTTCGCATTCCCACGTGTTCTTCTCAGCAAATGTCACTCACTGAACACGTGTGGATTACGATAGGGTGGGGGGGGGGGGGGGGGGGGGGAAGGTTCAAATGGCTCTGAGCACTATGGAACTTAACTTCTGAGGTCATCAGTCCCCTAGAACTTAGAACTACTTAAACCTAACTAACCTAAGGAGCCGGCCGGAGTGGCCGAGCGGTTCTAGGCGCTACAGTCTGGAACCGCGCGACCGCTACCATCGCAGGTTCGAATCCTGCCTCGGGCATGGATGTGTGTGATGTCCTTAGGTTAGTTAGGTTTAAGTAGTTCTAAGTTCTAGGGGACTGATGACCTCAGAAGTTAAGTCCCATAGTGCTCAGAGCCATTTGAACCATTTTGACATCACACACATCCATGCCCGAGGCAGGATTCGAACCTGCGACCGTAGCGGTCGCGCGGTTCCAGACTGTAGCGCCTAGAACCGCTCGGCCAGCCCGGCCGGTGGAGGGAGGGAAGGAGCGACGAAGCTTAAGTTCACCATCTCTTCGATGCCGATGGAGGACTAGCGTGGAGCGGAAAACAATGAACAAGGGACCGGCAAAGGAACCATTCTAGGATTCATTTGAAGTACTGCAGTGAAAACACGCAAAGTAAGCCGCGCGTCCGTAGCCTTTGGTGGCACTCGACTCGAGGGTAAGCTGGCTCGAGTCCTGGTGCGGGACTAAATTTGGCAGAATTTCATCGGAAAGGGGAGGAGAGGTGGTAAAACTCCTGACCACCAGTCTTTTCCGCAGTGTTGTGTATTAAATTCCAAATGTCTCCACAGAAGCGAGGAAATGCCACACTTTTGACGGTGACCCGTCTGTTCGATGGGGACGTTAAGCTCAGGGGCCCCTCTGGTTATTTTCGACAGTAGTAGGCTATGTGCCGGCATCGGGTTTATCCTCTCCCTTCTCTCATCATCATACCACAACACAAACCTGACATTATATCATAAACGCATCCATTACACTCACCCACTATCAATTACACACACGTCATGACTTTCATATTTTTCAATGTCAGTAAACTTCACCAACAGCCGTACACTTCAAGATTTTTCATTTTATTCTGAAAGCAACCAGTTTCGGCAATTAATTTTACCATCTTCAGGCCCCATACGCTTTTTTCAAATCAACGAACTTATCGTATAGTGCTCTACAACTGAACATCGTGAATTCCCATCGTTGTACCGATACTTCAAACGAAGACGTGACAGCAATCAGAACATTCATTGTGTTTTTGCTTCAGTGTCTTTAGATGTAGAAACTTTTGTTTCAGGTTACGTGAGCCTCGGAAAATATTGTTTACATCCCAAAAACTTGTCCGTATGGTACTAAATTTTAGCCATCTTTATTTGCACCCAGGAGCGTTAAGCAAGTAAAGCTCTGACTGGATAACTGTTCATTTAGGAACAACATCCAGAGGTGGCCTTTCTTTCCTATTCGCTTTCATCCCTTCACCCGAGAGTAAAATATTGTGCATTCAAGAAGATTATACACAAAGTTTCAGTTTTCGTTTGTATCTTGATCGTAAAAGAAGGCATATGATAAAAATCATCGCGTCACACATATTAAAGGCGTTAACATTGCACTAAGTTTTAAACAAAGAGGACCGTCACAGATGGAAGAATGAAACGATGCGGTTGCTATAAACTTTTTGCCGACGGAACATGCGCACAGCTAATCCCTGTATGTAAGGTGGGCGACAGGTAGAAACATACTATATATCATATCAGTCTATGTATACAGGGTGTTACGAAAAGGTACGGCCAGACTTTCAGGAAACATTCCTCATACACAAATAAAGAAAAGATGTTATGTGGACATGTGTGCGGAAACGCTTAATTTCCATGTTAGAGCTCATTTTAGTTTCTTCCACCTACGCTCAATGGAGCACGTTATCATGATTTCATACAGGATACTCTACCTGTGCTGCTAGAACATGTGCCTTTACTAGTACGACACAACATGTGGTTCATGCACGATGGAGCTCCTGCACAGTTCAGTCGAAGTGTTCGTACGCTTCTCAACAACAGATTCGGTGACCGATGGATTGGTAGAGGCGGACCAATTCCATGGCCTCCACGATCTCCTGATCTCAACCCTCTTGACTTTCATTTATCGGGGCATTTGAAAGCTCTTGTCTACGCAACCCCGGTACCAAATGTAGAGCCGGCCGCGGTAGCCGTGCGGTTCTGGCGCTGCAGTCCGGAACCGCGGGACTGCTACGGTCGCAGGTTCGAATCCTGCCTCGGGCATGGGTGTGTGTGATGTCCTTAGGTTAGTTAGGTTTAAGTAGTTATAAGTTCTAGGGGACTTATGACCTAAGATGTTGAGTCCCATAGTGCTCAGAGCCATTTGAACCAAATGTAGAGACTCTTCGTGCTCGTAATGTGGACGGCTGCATCAGCGCATCAGGGATTTCGTGGGACGGAGGGTGGATGTATGTATCCTCGCTAACGGAGGACATTTTGAACATTTCCTGTAACAAAGTGTTTGAAGTCACGCTGGTACGTTCTGTTGCTGTGTGTTTCCATTCCATGATTAATGTGATTTGAAGAGAAGTATTAAATTAGCTCTAACATGGAAAGCAAGCGTTTCCGGACACATGTCCACATAACATTTTTTCTTTCTTTGCGTGTGAGGAATGTTTCCTGAAAATTTGGCCGTACCTTTTTGTAACACCCTGTATGTGGTATTAGAGCTGCTAGGTCTTCTCAGTTTCTTGTTTCTTCTTCCACAGACATATTTTGTGCAACGTATGTACAGTACTTATTTTCATAAATATCGTACTGGCCAAGACGGCGTATACTTTCAGTTGATTTTAACCATCTTCATACGATCAAAATGAACGAGCACATGGCAAAATATGGGAAGATGGCTATCAAAAAGAGAGACAGCTTGTGTTTGTACCTCTTATCTTGTGTCAGTTTTTGGTGCTCCTTTGTCAGATAGCATTCTTCCGCTCAGTTAAACGTCATCTCCGTATTAGTAGCATGCTGAAACTGACAGTGTTCGTCCATACAGAACAACATCAGTGATACTGGTCCATAATTCTGTGCATCCATTATTAGATTTACATGTGGAGTTATCATTTGTTTGCTTCCTTCAGCGAGAAACGAAATGAAGTCGAAGGCGCTTCATCGTATGAGTCGAATCCTAATACAAAACAATCAGGTAAAAATCAACAAAATAAAAGTTATCAGGTGCTCAGGAGACGGATAATAACAGATGGTCGTAAGTGTCAGGGTGACGACTGGTACCTGCAAGCCTCTTGACACAAGAAGTGGAAAACAGCCTTGGAATAAAACCAGTTGTCTAGAAAAGAACAAAATTGACATTCAGTCCTGCCTGCCAACTACGAAACGATTCTCGTGGAGGATATGCATTTGTGAGTCAAAAACAAGGGGCATTGAAAAAAGAAGAAAAAAGGGAAGACTGCAGCTTTTGAAAAGTGATGTTGGAGGTGAATATTCAGAATACCATACCTTCGGCAGACACTCTCAGCGGGAGAAGTACTGAGAAGAGCAGGAGAGGTAAGTGTCCTCAATTGTACAGCACTTGCTGGATGCTGGAAAAGTTTTGCTATCACATTGTATATTTATACAGATTGAATAAACGTGTGTGAAGTGATGTATCAAGTGGCCATCAAAATGAATGCAGACAGGTGGACACTAACAGAAAAAAGCCACCTATATTGTCGCAAACCAGCACCCAGAATTACGCCAGGTGTACATACGTAACATCCAGAAAACCAGCTGGAGATCAACCTGAAAAGGTTTGAAAACCGGTTCATAGAATAAAGAACTAATCAAAAAGTGACTGGTTGCAGTTTTATGTATTTACATCCACTTTATTCTCCTGACCTAGAACCATGCGACTTTTCTCTATTCTACAAGGTCAAAGATGCATGAAAGGGAACAGGAGGTCAGTCCTTGAATCAGTGAAAGAAAAAGTGGCACGTGTCATCACGAAACTCACAGAGGAAGATTTCCAGCACAGTTTCCATCAACTGAAAATTCGCATGGAGCGTTGTGGGGATAGAGAACGGAGTACGTTCAGGTTGGCAATAAATAAATATGTATGCTTTCGAAAGAAAATGTTTTACAGAAATAGTCCCGTTATGTTACAGCCACAGGTCGTATTATGCAAAAATCTTGACCTGAAGATGATGGATACGAAACTCACCGAAATGGTGTGACAAGACGACGAAACCACTTGGCTGATCACCCGAGAAGATTTTATGAAATGATTTCTCATTGTAAATTGTATTACAAGTTTTCAAAAACCGAAACTACTGATTTTTGTGGTTGGAAGGGAAAGGGGGTTTGTAATGGATCATTTCCGAGCGGCAACATTCGGCGAGTGCCAGTCGATGTGAGTGAGAGCGGAAGTTCGACAGTGTGCGTGGGACTGCAACTATTTCCAGTCTGGAGATAAAGGGTGGGCTTCTCTTAATCGGCCTAACGGGTGCTCACCTTGGCCCACTGGGTGGTCCGCCAACGCGATGTTGTTTCCCACAGAATGGCCGGTATTTCCTGGTACCCTTCGGGAACAAACTTCTGCAAGCGTCGGCAGGCAGCAGTACGTCACAGTAGTACCATGAGTGTTAGCAAGAAATGGATAATGATAGGGCAACTTTCTGCTCTAGAGGCTGATTGGTCGAAACGCCTGCATGTGAAAAGAATGGCGTGCAGTCGTCTGCGAGCCCTACGGGGCGGAGGTGGTGAGGAGGTGCATTTCGGAGTTCGTAGCCAGGAAGCAGTAAGGTTCTTCTCTCGGTGTGAAAAGTTCAGAAGTCTTCGGAAGTGCGTTCCCTTTTGCGCGCGTAGGAAACGTGTTAATCAACTGCTGGTTTTCGAGGTGGATGTTGATATGTGGAGCAATTGTCTAACCGGAAGCGTTGTGTAACTGTTGACTTTGCTAGCGTTACTAGAAGAGGAATAAACTGAAGTTTGGTCCAACAGCAATTTGAAGTGTATGTCCTTACGCCCTTTGACTTTGACTGTGCTCCTGTGTTCTTTACAGAAGAGACGGGAAAAAGTGGTTAGTGACGGTGTTGTGACTGACTGCGGTGTTTGCTGTTCAATCCAGAGGTCAGACATGGGCGCTTTTGGAGGTAGTCACATGGTTTCAGGGCACTGAATAGCGGTATAGCGGAGGTGACTGTTTTAACTCTGTCTCGCGGATGTAAGGAAGGCTTTATAAAGTAGCTGTAGCAGGGCCTAGAAATTATCGAGGCGCGCCCACAAACTTCTGGAAGGAAGTCTAAGGAGCAATACGTCACGTGATTTGTCTCGCTTACCGAGCAGCACTAACAAGGGAACCTCCCCATCGCACCCCCCTCAGATTTAGTGATAAGTTGGCACAGTGGATAGGCCTTGAAAAACTGAACACAGATCAATCGAGAAAACAGGAAGAAGTTGTGTGGAACTATGAAAAAAAAGCAAAATATGCAAACTGAGTAGTCCATGTGGAACATGTAATACAAGGATAATGTTAGATCAGTAGTGCGGTGGGCCCGTGGTTAGCGTGAACAGCTCCGAAACAAGAGGTCCTTGGTTCAACTCTTCCCTCGAGTGAAAATTTTACTTTCTTTATTTTCGCAAAGTTATGATCTGTCCGTTCGTTCATTGACGTCTCTGTTCACTGTAATAAGTTTAGTGTCTGTGTTTTGCGACCGCACCGCAAAACCGTGCGATTAGTAGACGAAAGGACGTGCCTCTCCAATGGGAACCGAAAACATTTGATCGCAAGGTCATAGGTCAACCGATTCCTCCACAGGAAAACACGTCTGATATATTCTACACGACACTGGTGACGGCATGTGCGTCACATGACAAGAATATGTTGTCGACCCACCTAACTTGTACACTTGGCGAATGGGTAAAAAGATTTGGGTTTTCTTGTCGATGTGATAATCACTCCCAAAAAAGTGATCGCATCGGACGGACAGATAATAATTGTCTGAAAATAAAAAATTAAAACTTTTCTCTCGAGGGAAGACTTGAACCAACGACCACTCGATCCGCAGCTACTCACGCTAACCACAGGACCACGGCGCTCCTTAGCGTACATTACTCTGATGTTGCCTATCTTCTCATGGACTACTCAGTTTGTATATTTTGCTTATTTTTTTCATAGTTCCATACGACTTCTTCCTGTTTTCTCGATTGATCTGTGTTCAGTTTTTCAAGGCCTATCCACTGTGCCAACTTATAACTAAATCTGAGGGGGGTGCGATGGGGAGGTTCCCTTGTAAGCACCCGGTTTACACTAGCGACTTGCTGGTCAAAACCGACTAGCAGAAGAGAGTGCGCCTTCCACGGCTGCGTGTAAATCAGCAAACAATCCATCGATTGTGCCAAACGCTTCAAATTTCCGAATATTCTACACACTGCGCACGCTTAGAAGCAAGGGACTATGACGGCGTCTGTTAACATTGGAAGTTAACCTATTTTGGCCGAGCTCACTTATGTTATAGAAATGTATTTTGTGCTTTCGTTTCTTCTCAGTTTTTATTGCGTTTTATTGTTTTGTTTTCGTGGCACATTGAAAAGTTACAGGTGATGGTGTTTTTTTCCAGCTAGTATTCTCCTGTAAGAGAGATGAAATATCTGAAAGCAAAAAGGTATTTACGTTTCACCGAGAAAAATCCTTATTGTACATCAATAAGAACGTAAATAAGGAAAAGTGCTTTAAAGACAATAATTTCAACAATGAAAAAGAAATGATTTTCTTTGTTATTTGGCATTTAGCAAGAAAATAAGATACAAAAGATAAAGGAAAAAGACGCTGTTTACTGCGTTCGAGATATTGTTTGATGCGTCTGCAAGTGCCGGCCGGAGTGGACGAGCGGTTCTAGGCGCTTCAGTCTGGTACCGCGCGACCGCTACGGTCGCAGGTTGGAATCCTGCTTCGGGCATGGGCGTGTGTGATGTCCTTAGGTTTGATAGGTTTAAGTAGTTCTAAGTTCTACGGGAATGATGACCTCAGATGTTAAGTCACATAGTGCTCAGAGCCATTTGAACATTTTTTTTTTGTCTGCAAGTATATATTTTCTCAAGCAAATAAATGTATATGTTCTGAGATGTATTGGTGTCACTTTTCGTAGTCTTTCAGCCCTCAGGAGAGTAAAGAATTTAGCACGTTGCCGTTGACAAGAACTCCCGCTAAATATTCCGCATTTCTAATTAAAAAACTGTATAGTCATCTTTTCCTCTTACATACTCTTAATACATTTCGATTTTTTTCGTAAAAACTGTAGTCCCTCATAACCACAGTTTCACGGTTCTTATGCCAAACTGCACAGAAGACAGCTCCCACAAGACGCACAATATTGGCGATGAGGTGTAAACGAAAATGACCACTCGAAACAGACGGGCTTCAGTACAGGAGTAGAATACCGGGGGCGCTGCACTGACTCACTTGTCTCGAGTTGTCAATTGAGACAAGAAGGTGTATCGTGTGAACAGGGGTTAAGAGATCACGGACTCTGACCGCTGCCACGACAGGACTAGCTACAGGAACCCCCAAAGGACGAACGAAGTGGAATGTTTCAGGTTGCACGGTTAATTTTACAAATCAAGCGCTGGTTTCCGCGATGCGGAGCTGCGTGCCGAAGACGGCAGTGGGCCAGCGCGGCCGCGTGCTGCGGGGGCGAGCGCCCGGCGGCCAGGTGGCGCGCGACAGCCGGCTTTGTTCCGCTGCGGCTGCGGCTGCGGCTGCGCCGAGCCTCGGCCGCCGCCCCGGCGCGCGGTGCGCAACGCGCGCCGCCCTGAGGTAGGTCAAAAACACCGCGCGCGCTCCGCGACTGGTCCCCCCACTCCGCCCGCCGCCCGCAGCCGCGCCGTCGCGCTGCGCTCGGCCTGGCCGCGCCGACACGTCACGAAAATACGAAAAACCGAAACCCGTTTGGCCGGACGGACGCAAGAAAAATACTCGTTCCTAAATCAGACACACGCGAACCGGCGGCCGCCGCCGCCGCTGCAGCCCGCCTTGCACTTGCACTCTCCCGTCGCCTTTGTTCGCCGGGCTTGCAGAAATGAACGCGAAAATATATGGGCGCCATAAAAGCGAGCCGGGATGCGCCAGGAATGCCACCGCCTCGCAAAAACGCCGCTGCCCGATTAGCAGTCGCCCTCTCCCGCCCCTTTCTCTCCTCTCCCTTCCCCTTCCCGCCCCTCCCTTCCCCTCCTCACCTCTCCCGACGTCATTACTCTTGCTTTCCATTTGTCGCAGTTGCGGCGCGGAATGTGCGCCCAACGTGACCGCCGTGTTGCGACTGTGGGGGTACTGTACGTGGGCGAACCTTACAAGGGGGGTAGCGAAAGGGCATGAGCTTTATGCGTCGGCGTATTCTCCACACCGAAGATTTCATCGGTGAGCTGTTGCAACAGTTTCGTCGTTGATACGCATCGGCAATCATTATTACTACTACGGGGAATCGTAGTTCACCGGTCACTGACGTCTCGCTCACAACCGCTGACTTCTTAACGTTCCGCACACAAACGCCGTTGTTTCTCGACGAAATATGTCCTTATACATCTCATCTTTAGCCTCTCGGGCCCCATGTTATTATTAACTATTCTCACTAATAACAGATTTGGGGAAACTGTTCGTCAGTTTTCTTCTCCAATATTTCCATCTTCTTTCTTTTTCTCTTAATTTATCCAATAACTGGAGACCTCTACTCTCACGGCCTGGAGCACCTTCGGCGAATAGTATAAATTGTTCTCTCTCACTTCCCACAGGTCACTATGCTACCTATAACGAGTCGTTGTAAGCAAATTAAATTTGTGTACAAAAAGATTTCGGGCTTGCAGCCGGTCGTCGTAAACTTCATTGCACGATATTTCGGCTGGACAACTGCCAGCCGTCTTCAGGTGAGCCGAACGAGGACTGACGACGACGTTCTCCGCTCCATCTTATATACACTCCTGGAAATGGAAAAAAGAACACATTGACACCGGTGTGTCAGACCCACCATACTTGCTCCGGACACTGCGAGAGGGCTGTACAAGCAATGATCACACGCACGGCACAGCGGACACACCAGGAACCGCGGTGTTGGCCGTCGAATGGCGCTAGCTGCGCAGCATTTGTGCACCGCCGCCGTCAGTGTCAGCCAGTTTGCCGTGGCATACGGAGATCCATCGCAGTCTTTAACACTGGTAGCATGCCGCGACAGCGTGGACGTGAACCGTATGTGCAGTTGACGGACTTTGAGCGAGGGCGTATAGTGGGCATGCGGGAGGCCGGGTGGACGTACCGCCGAATTGCTCAACACGTGGGGCGTGAGGTCTCCACAGTACATCGATGTTGTCGCCAGTGGTCGGCGGAAGGTGCACGTGCCCGTCGACCTGGGACCGGACCGCAGCGACGCACGGATGCACGCCAAGACCGTAGGATCCTACGCAGTGCCGTAGGGGACCGCACCGCCACTTCCCAGCAAATTAGGGACACTGTTGCTCCTGGGGTATCGGCGAGGACCAATCGCAACCGTCTCCATGAAGCTGGGCTACGGTCCCGCACACCGTTAGGCCGTCTTCCGCTCACGCCCCAACATCGTGCAGCCCGCCTCCAGTGGTGTCGCGACAGGCGTGAATGGAGGGACGAATGGAGACGTGTCGTCTTCAGCGATGAGAGTCGCTTCTGCCTTGGTGCCAATGATGGTCGTATGCGTGTTTGGCGCCGTGCAGGTGAGCGCCACAATCAGGACTGCACACGACCGAGGCACACAGGGCCAACACCCGGCATCATGGTGTGGGGAGCGATCTCCTACACTGGCCGTACACCACTGGTGATCGTCGAGGGGACACTGAATAGTGCACGGTACATCCAAACCGTCATCGAACCCATCGTTCTACCATTCCTAGACCGGCAAGGGAACTTGCTGTTCCAACAGGACAATGCACGTCCGCATGTATCCCGTGCCACCCAACGTGCTCTAGAAGGTGTAAGTCAACTACCCTGGCCAGCAAGATCTCCGGATCTGTCCCCCATTGAGCATGTTTGGGACTGGATGAAGCGTCGTCTCACGCGGTCTGCACGTCCAGCACGAACGCTGGTCCAACTGAGGCGCCAGGTGGAAATGGCATGGCAAGCCGTTCCACAGGACTACATACAGCATCTCTACGATCGTCTCCATGGGAGAATGGCAGCCCGCATTGCTGCGAAAGGTGGATATACACTGTACTAGTGCCGACATTGTGCATGCTCTGTTGCCTGTGTCTATGTGCCTGTGGTTCTGTCAGTGTGATCATGTGATGTATCTGACCCCAGGAATGTGTCAATAAAGTTTCCCCTTCCTGGGACAATGAATTCACGGTGTTCTTATTTCAATTTCCAGGAGTGTATATAGTGCGCTGATAGTATTGCCGCGCATGCGTTGCAGTCGCGGAGACACAAGAGCCACACCGCCCAGCGGTCGCGCCGTCGCCGGTGGAACTGCAGTACTGGCCGCAGCTATCTAAGTCTTCTGGCGTTTTCGTCTCGACTCGAGCAAATTTCGGAGATGACGGGATTCCATGTGTTATTCAATTGGTAACCACTGTCACGCTTCATTAGATTTTCCGCGATGCCTATTTCAATGGATTCTTTGATAATGGAGTCCCAAAAAGAGTTGTTGCTGTGGCCAAAATCGAAGTTTCGTCGTACCCAGTAAGTCTGCAGTTGCAGAACATTGTATTTCTAATGGACATTGAATGGAGTACGACAAAACTTTGATTTTGGCCACAGCAACAACTTTTTGGACTCCATTATCAAAGAATCCGTTGAAATACGCATTGCGGTAAATCTAATGAACCGTGACAGTGATTACCAAATGAATAACGCATGGAATTCCGTCATCTCCGAAATTTGCTCGAGACGAAGACGCCAGAAGACTTCGATAGCTGCGGCCAGCGACAATACCGACGGCAGCTGAATACTGCAGTTCCACCAGCGAGGGCGCTGCCGTTGGGCGGTGTGGCTCTTGTGTCTCCGTGACTGCAACGCATGCGCGGCAGTACTATCAGCGCACTATATAAGCTGGAGCGGAGAACGTCTTCGTCAGGCAATCATCGTAGGTCGTACCACTCGCTCCTTCCGGCTCCTGGATTTGTCCCTTACCGTCTGCGCCCGTCCTGTCCGCCTCACCCCCACCCTCACCTACCTTGGCCTCACCATTGATCGTCACCTCACCTGTATCCCTCATCTCCGCTCCCTCCAATCCAAAGCCAACAACCGCCTCCGACTCCTCAAACTCCTCTCTGGCCGGACGTGGGGGTTGCACCTCTCTACCATCCTCCACACCTACAAATCCTTAACCCATCCCTTCCTCTGTTATGCCAGTCCCACCTGGATATCTCCCCCCCCCCACCCAAATTCTATAAGTCCCTCCAGATCCTTGAGCGTCATGCACTCCGCCTCCCGTCCCCCTCGCGGATCCTCTATGACCTCATTCCTTTCCCCCATCTGCTCCTATTCCTCGAACATATCCGCATCCTTTACACCTCCCGCCGCCTTCATCCTCCCTCACCCCCTGGTTGCTCCTCTCCTCTCCCCTCCCCGTCCCCTGCCACGTCTTCACTGTTGTGTCCCCCCTACCCTCCATCTCTATACCCTTCATCTCCTTTCCCAAGGTGGCTTCCATCAACTCCCCCTCCCAGACGATGCCCTCTCTCCCTTCATTTATCCCTCCTATCCCTCCCCCCTTCCATCTTTTTTCCCCACCTCCCCTCTCTCTGCCCCCTTCTCTCCCCCAAGTCCTTTTGCATTTCCCTCCTCTGCCTTTTCCCATTCCCTCTCGCATCTGCCCTGCTCTCCCCCCCCCCCTTATGAGTCCTCTCCCTCCTTTGGTTCCCCCCCCCCCCCCGTTTTTCGTTTTTTCCTCTCCTCCCTCCTAGTTTTCCCTCTCATTTGTCCAGGTCGTCCCCCCCCCCCCCCCCATCTGCCCTTGGCTAGGGACTGTCATCTTTGTGCCGACATTTCAGTGCAGTGTTTTACAGTGAGTGTTCTGTGTTGTGTGTCTTTTGGGAAGTGTTGCGAATGGACGTCATACTGTCACTGGGTGTGATTTTTTATCTCTTGAGAACAGAAACCAGACTGTCGCTATGTTATTTTTTTTTTAATTGTGTGTCTGCTATGTTACTTGTCTGATTCCTGTGTATTTTATTAGCATTGCCAACCCCTTTGCTTTATGTTTTAACTTTCCACAATTTTCCGCCGTTTTATCGCCTGTTTTTATTGTTCTTTTCTTCTTACGTTTGTAAAAAAGTCTGTAGGCTGTAGAGCAGCGTTCTAAGCTGCTGCCAGCCCGCCCCCTTCGGGGGAAATCGAAATTCAATAAAGGAAATTAAAAAAAAAGTCTTCGTCAGTCCTCGTTCGGCTCACTTGAAGATGTCTGGCAGTTGTCCAGCCGAAATATCGGGCAATGAAGTTTACGACGACCGGCTGCAAGCCCGAAATCTTTTTGAACAGCTGACTCGCCGGGAAAATTTCACATTTTACAAATTAAATGTGTGTCTACTAATAACGACTCATACAACGGTAAAATATGAACATATGTAAAAATTGTCAGCTATCTCTCATTATAGAGAGATGTAATGCCACGTACTCCTTCACGAAACATAAATATGGATGCAGTCATTGACTACATGATTAAGAAGTCCAAACTGCAGTCAGCCACGTTGTATGTATGGCTAATATTAGTAGTGCATTGGCATATAAAACAGAACGATCACACTGGGTCAAGTGTGACGCGGGGCGTGGGGGGGTTTGCAAATAAGGCTAGCACGAATCGACACAAATGTTCAAAAATCCCAATTGGTTCACAGGCTAAGAAACACGCCAAATATTTCGTGAAAACCTTTTAAGAAATATACAGAACGCGTCTTTCAGAGCGAAATCCTAGAATTATGCTTCAGCTCTCGATATATCATTTTCGTAGAGACCCCAAGTAAAATTAGACTAATAACTCGCACAGAGGAAAATAAACAGACGATACTGCAGTACCTGTGTTAAGAAGAACGATGCAATGTACCTTCGGGCATCGCTACGGCCGCAGGTTCGAATCCTGCCTCGGGCATAGGTGTACGTGATGTCCTTAGGTTAGTTAGGTTTAAGTAGTTCTAAGTTCTAGGGGACTGATGACCTCAGAAGTTAAGTCCAACAGTGCTCAGAGCCATTCAATATCGTATTGATCCGGCGATACCAGGAAGCGACTATGAATTAATATGTCCCTCCCCCTCCCCCTGCATCGGAATTACATATGTAAACGCTGTGACGCAGGAACGGTGACATACGGAAGATTGTATCTGGTCGTGAGTCGTGCACGAGCAGCCAGAGCGGTTAAGGCGACCGATCGTGTGAAGCGGAAAATGCGGTTTCGACTCCCGGTCCGACATAAATTTTCATTGTCGCCATTCCCTTATGCAGCTGATGGTTGTTCGTATTCGTAATTGCGAATGCTCTTCATGTAAATAAACAGGCATTGACCCCCACACTCCATCCACGACTGGAACAGGAAGGAACCCTAAGGTACATTATAGTTACTATCCTCTGCTATCCACTTTGAAGTGCTTCGGTGACTGTAAATGTAGATCCAGAATGGCATCGTCAGAAGAAATTTCGGTTTCGTGATGTTTCGAATTTAAATTTCCGCTTTCGGATCACAACCAGTGTCTGACACCATTCCTCAATTCACCGGTGTTTGTGAACTCATTTGTCCACTTCGTATTTTGCAGCACCATCGTATCTTAACACTGCCCAGTTATTACTTTGCGTTCTTTCACCAACGGTCTAGTCTTCGGACCGTACTAGATAATGATCAACGTAGAGCATTTTACAAACTGTTGCCGTAAACCCAAGCTACGACTACTGATTACAAATTACATCGTCTTCACGAACGCAGCCTTTTTACTTGCCATCCTACATTTACTCTCCTCCGTGCATATACGTGTTTCATTGTTAGAATAACTACATGCCGAAAGTTGTAAATATTTCCACTGTATATGAGTTACATGTTCCGGTTTAATCTTCCATTGAAAAACTGTTAAGTTTTTTATCATTCTGTTGTTTTTCAGGAGATAACTCAGTACTTCCTAAACCAGAAAAGACCACCGATAAGCCGGCTTGGGTGGCCGAGCGGTTCTAGGGGCTACAGTCTGGAACCGTGAGACCGCTACGGTCGCAGGTTCGAATCCTGCCTCGGGCATGGGTGTGTGTGATGTCCTTAGGTTAGTTAGGTTTAAGTAGTTCTAAGTCTAGGGGGCTGACGACCTCAGATGTTAAGTCCCATAATCCTTAGGGCCATTTGGATTTTTTCACCCCTCTATTACCTCCCATAAATGTTCGGTGGGATTCATGTCGGGCGATTTGGGTGGCCAAACCATTCGCTCGAACTGTCCAGAATGTTCTTCAAAACAACTGCAAAGAGCTGCACCCTAGTGACATGGCACATTGTAATCCATAAAAATTCTATCGATGTTTTGGAAAATGAAGTCCATGAATGGCTGTAACTGGTTTCAAGTAGCCGTACATAATCATTTCCAGTCAACGATTGGTTCAGGTGGACTGGGTCCATTCCATGTAAACAGAGCCCACACCATTAAGGAGCCACCACAGGCTTGCACAATGCACTGTTGACAACTTGAGTCTTAGTGGGGTGTAAGCCACACTCGAACCCTACCATTCAGCTGTTACCAACCGGAATCGGGCCTCATATGACCAGGGCACTGTTTTCCAGTCGTCTAGGGTCAAACCGATATTGGCACTTGCCCAAGACAGACACTGCAGGCGATGTCGTGCTTCAGTCCAAACTGAAGCCAATCATCTGCTGCCATAGCTCACTAACGCCAAATTTCGGCGCCCTGTCCTAACGGATACCTGCGCCATACGTCCCACATGCATTTCTACTGTTACTTCGCGCAGTGTTGACTGTACACTAGCACGGACAACTCTACGCAAACGCGGCTCTTTTGGTCGTTGAGTGAGGGCCGTCGGCCACTGCGTTCTCCGTGGTGAGAGGAAATGCCTGAAATTTGGTATCCTCGATACACTCTTGACACTGTGGATTTCGAAATACTGAATTCGCTATCGATTTCTGAACTGGAATGTAGCATGCGTCTAGCTCCAACCACCATTCCGCGTTCAAAGTCTGTTAATCCCCGTCGTGTGGCCACAGTCACGTTCGTAAACTTTTCACATAAATCACCTGAGTACAAATGACAGCTCCCACCAATACACTGACCTTTTATATCCCGTCTACGCGATGCTACCTCCATCAGTATATGTGCAAATCGCTATCCCATGACTTGTGTCACCTCAGTGTAAGTCTCGTCCTGCTGTCCAGGACTACACTCCAGGTTATGTACTGCGCCATTGTCTTCCTCTGGTCTCTACCCATCCACCAGTTAATTAATTCCGCTTAACGGAACTCAGCAGCTCAGCGTGAAGTCCGAGTCAGATAAAGTCGTGACTAGTCCACATTTCCATAGAAGGTATCTACAAAACACTGAAGTCGTCATGTTGCGATTCTTACCGTATTATAGGGGTTAAGATGGCGTGCGTCGAACAGACCAGTAATAGATAGACCCAGGAACGTAAATACTGTTTCAGTGATGCCAAGAGGATATTGACACTTCGCTAGGGTGGTGACAGTTACAAAAATGGCTCTGAGCACTATGGGACTTAATTTCTGTGGTCATCAGTCCCCTGGAACTTAGAACTACTTAAATCTAACTAACCTAAGGACATCACACACACCCATGCCCGAGGCAGGATTCGAACCTGCGACCGTAGCAGCCACACGATTCCGGACTGAAGCGCCTAGAACCGCGTGGCCAAAGCGGCCGGCTTTGAGCAAGACAATTGTACCTAACAGCGCGAGCACGTCACTATCCACTAATCAGAACAGTGGATTGTCTTCTCTTCAGTTATTGTGTGACTAGGCTTAGGATCAGTTAGATGGCGATAACTTCAACTTTATTTCAGGTAAAAGCACGAAAGACGCGATTCTGACATTGCGTTTGAGAATGAAAATTGAGAAAATTTAAGAGCTTTTTATAGCAGTGTCGATCTAGAAAAAGCATTCGGCAATGTGAATGGTGCTAGATGTTCGAAATTCTCAAGGAAATACGTGTAGGCGACAGGCTTATATATAATACGTACGACAACCAAATGGTAAAATAAGAGTAGGTGACCAAAAACGAAGTGTTCGGATTAGAAAGGGAATAAGACAGGGATGTAGCGTCATGGCCCCCTGTTATTCCTCTACATCAGAGAAGCAATGGCAGAAATAAAAGAAAGATTGAAAAGTGGAATTGAAATTCAGGCTAAAAGGATATCAATGACAAGATTCGCCGATGACTTTGCAAACCTTAGTGAAAGAGAGTAAGAATTGCAAGACCTGTTAAATTGAATGAACAGGCTAATGAGTACAGAATATACATTCAGAGTAAACCGAAGAGAGATGAAGGCATTGAGGAGTAGCAGAAATGAGATTAGTCATAAACTTATTATCAAAACTGGGGACTACAAGGTAGATGAAGCGAAGAAATTCGGGTATCTTGGCAGAAAAATACAAGAGAAGGGAAACAAGGAGGGCTGAGAAGCGCAGACCTAGAGAACATTCCTTATCACATGAAGTCTACCAGTGTCAATTGTAGGGATCAGTGTGAGAAGGCAATGTCTTGAGAAGATGCATCTGGAACAGTGCTTTGTACAGCAGTGAATCAAGGGCTGTGGGAAAACAGGAAAAGAAAATAATCGACGCGTACGAGATGTGATGTTACAGAAGGACGCTGAAAATTTAATGAGCTAACAGGAAATGAGGCTCTCCGCTGAACCAAGGAGGAGTGTAATGTGTGGATAACACTAGCTAGAAGAAACGGCGGGATTATAGGTCTAATGTTAAGACATAAAGAAAAATCTTTCGTGTTACTAGAGGGCAAAGACTGTAGGGATGAACACAGACTGGAATACATAGAAAAACATTGAGGACGTTGGATGTAAATGCCACTCAGAGGTGAATAGACTGGCATAGGGCAGGAAATCGTAGCAGACCGCAGCAAAGACTGAAGAAAAGTGTATTACCGCCATAAATCTATATCTAGTAAACCACTATGTTATGATCCCAGTTTTCGGATTAACAGTTGCTTTACTTCGTAATCACACCACGGCAGCGGACAGCACCTGATTCACGAGCGTATTCGATAAAACAAAATTAAATATTCCACCAATAAAGAAGCTCAACTGCATTCTCCTTCCACTTTCGTATTAACTGAGGGGTCAGCTAACCTTTACCGTAGAATAAGGACACGACATTATTAAGTTTTGCAGCCTCACGTCGAATGTTCGCCGTCCTCTGTGCTGTCACCGGTCACGTGTGATGACGGTCGGGGTTTTCAGATCAGGCTGGGAGGTGGTTAACTGTTTCAGATTTGCCTTTACTATGTGCATTTTCAACTTCTCACTGCGTAATGAATACTCCATTAAATTTCGGGCATGCAGCCGCGCAAATAAAATTTCCAAATTTTTATTTGCGTGGCTGCATGCCCGAAATTTAATAGACTATTTGCCTTTACTATATGTATGCTCCTTGCCGGCCGGAGTGGCCGAGCGGTTCTGGGCGCTACAGTCTGGAACCGCGTGACCGCTACGGTCGCAGGTTCGAATCCTGCCTCGGGCACGGACGTGTGTGATGTCCATAGGTTAGTTAGGTTAAAGTAGTTCTAAGTTCTAGGGAACTGATGACCTCAGCAGTTGAGTCCCATACTGCTCAGAGCCATTTGAACCATTTTTTTTTTCTTGTATGCTCCTTACTTCGAAGAGTCTTGCGCTTTTATCATGATTGCTGATGAAATACGTCCGGCTGTATCCAGCATGCTTAAATTTTTTAAGCACTTGAATTAATTTCGTGAAGTGATTGGCACTTTGTTTTTGATACAGACAGGAATTTAAAGAAATTTTCTAAAGTTATGTCTGTAGCTATTCTTGTATATGGTTCGCAATCATCGACAGTAACAAAAAGAGAAAAAGAAAAGAAAGAAAAATTACGTTTACAAGCGGAAGAAATGATGTTCATGAGATACGTAAGGGGCCGTAATAAAATGGATAAAATAAAATAAGGTATGAAACAATCAGACCGATTTAAAAGTCTTTTCCTTTAATGACAAGATAGACGAGAATATAATAAAATGGAGGTATGATGTTTATAAAATGACAGAAAACAACCAAAAAAGGTGGAAAGAGAAAATTAGGTAGACCACATAAGAGATAGATGAATGGATGATAAGAGTGTGGAAGAGGTGATTACACACATAATCCTCGGAAGGAGATGATGATGAATATTTTAGAGTAATGCTTCTTCCGCAGTAAGAATGTATGTATTTTTTGGTCGCAGCAGTCTTAGGACGTCAAAGGGGAGTTCGGGACTGCACTCCGGAACTAGTCGGTACCTGGGCCATTGTATGGCATTGGTCGGCTACCGTTTCGTCACGTTGTCAAACGTGGGCGGTTGGCAAACGCTGTTTGGGAAGATCAACATGTCAGCAAACTGGGAGCGCCAAGCTGTCGCGCCCCTTTCACAGTCTATATAGCTCATTGGCGAGGCTGCGACATTACCCAAACCGCGTCTCCCGACTGCAGGGCCCCACACACAAGGTCCATCATAAGATCTGTTCATAACGTGGGAAATGCACAACACCACCGTTGAAGGGGCAACTTTGTAATCTGCCGTCGCCTCGATGGCGCCGCTGGTTAGGAACCGCCCACGTGAAGCACCGGTGCGAAAACCAGGCCGTGTTCTGACTGGGTGGCTTTCGCGAATTTTAGAAATGAAGTTCTGTTATACGATGGAGCTCGCCAATTCCTGAAGCAGCAGTATCCCACCGCTTGCTTAATCTAATAAAAATGGCACCACTGGCTAGAGGAATAACAAAGTTCTGGGTTCATCGCCAGTCAGTGAGATAATTAGATTTGAATGTTCGTGTCCTGTATTGTTTCATATGAAGTCAGAATCTGCCGACAAACCGCGATTTTAATGAATTCCACTTTAATTTCAGTAGACAGAAGTCCGCTCTTCTACACCCAAAATTATTAATTTTACGCAAGACCCACAGCTACAATTCATTTGTGAGGGTCTCCCAGCTGTTCCTTTTCCTTGCTCTTATCTCATTACCTTACATCTGAATCGTAGTGGAGCGATCTGCATATCGAGAGGGGATACTCGGTACAGATCACAAGCATTAACCACAGTGGCGCCTTGTGCTGACAAAATGATGAAGAAATACACTGCAACATTAAATCAATATTATTGTATGCTTGTAAAATTGGCACACATTTTCAGAATATAAGTAATCTGGCTTTATGAATGAGAGATCGAATAGAAAAACAAGACATCGTGTGTTGCAGAAACTGGATAGTATTCCCGCGATGGACATGTTCGTTATCTCGAGGTGCTGATTCGATTGAAGTGAACTGGTCTGTACAATCGAAATCGAAGGTTATGACGACATGAATGCCACGAAGAAATCAATACCGGCGGTGTACTACGTAACACGAACATATCCAATATTGCATAGACAGCGCATGATATCATAACGTGGTTTCTAACAAGTATATTACGTAAGGAGATGATTAATCCGCCTTACAGTAATATTTCTGACTTTTTGTCTGAAGAGAAGCTGGAACAAAACAGTTTTTTACCAACTATAAGCGTTCGCAATTGGTTCCTTTTTTTAAAGAGTAAATTGACGTTCCCCAATTTTGATGTGAGGATTTCGTAAACAGCCCGGTAACGAATGTATGAAGCTCGCGAAACGATGCTGTTTCACATTCTTTGTGATGTAAACATCGGATAAATGGAATAACGCTGCAGTGTGTCGACAGACTTGTGGGTCATATTTTATTCATTCGCAAAATATCTCTGTGAAACGTTTCATTTAGTAAAATGTCAAGCAGTGGACCTACATCTTTATTCAGCAAGGCACCATATAATGTGTGGAAGAAGGTATTTTCTGTATCACTACTACTTCCCCCGTTTACTGTTCCAGTCGCGAATGGTTGACGGGTAAGGCGATCATTACTAATGTTTTTAGAAGCTGGCGTTACTTAGCTGCAGTGTTTCTATGTAACTGCTCTGTATACATTCAATATTCGTATGTTTACTTTTAAAGTCCTGTGTCATATTTACATTCGTGGCATGCACGACACATTTTAAGAAATGACTAATGCAATATGGTGGCTTAAACCATTTTATCCCTTCATCCGGGAAGATAGTCCAAGACCGAAACCGGCAGATATTTGGGTTAAAAAAACAGCTGATACGTGTTTCTATACAGTTACATCATCAGCTGTGCCAAAACTTTAAGTTATCAGTTTCGGCCTATACATGGATCATTTTTACTATCTATAAAAAACAAGTTCAGCATTTAGCTTTCTGATGCGTTACATGTGTATCATTAAATAGGGAACCACAAATGTTGTTATAACACGACACTAACACACTTTTGCTATCTAGAAATACGTGTACTTTCGTTACAGAAGGTGGCGAATACGTCTATTGTAAGACCAGCTTAAGTCATTGTTAATATGCTTACATAGAAACCCTGCCGAAAACTTCGTTCCTGTGTAGATGGAAAACACACTCACTTTGCCCTGTAGGCTACTGTTTTGCAGATACACCATACAACTCCACTTACAGTGAGCTCACTGACAAGCCGCCGTGTAAGCCTGAATCCCTCTACTATTGCCTTCACTGTAACGAGAGACGGACCCGCCAGTACGACAGGAGGCGGGGAGTACCGTGTAGTCAGTGGAGAAGTAGTAAACCTAAAATGAGTCGATCAGGAGAGCTGAGTGGACTACGCGTCGGATGTCATCCGAGTAACATTCATCAAGGATTATTCAATCCTTCTACAGCTGCCCAGGTCGATTGTTGGCGATGTGATCGTGGAGTGGAAACGCCAAGAAACAACCACAGCTAAAGTCAGGCAGGTCTCTTGTACTGACGAACAGCAACCGTGGAGCAGTGCACAATGTGGTTGTAAAAGATCGCGTAAAAGAAACGCAAGGAATCACTTGTGAATTCCAAAGCGTTTCTAGCAGTCCAACTAGCACAATGACTGTGGGTAGGGAGTTAAAAAGAATGTAGTGCGATGCCCGAGCAGCTTCTCATAGGCCGCACATTTCTGTAGTCAGTGTTAAGCGAGGATAGAGATGGTGTAAAGCGCTGCGCCACTAGACACTGGACTACTGGGGTGATGAATCATGCTATATCTTGTGACAGTCCGATGGAAGGGTCTGGTTTTGGCAAATGCTTGGAAAACGTTATTTGCCATCATGTATAGTGTCAACAGTTACACTACTGGCCATTAAAATTGCTACACCACGAAGATGACGTGCTCCAGACGCGAAATTTAACCGACAGGAAGAAGATGCTGTGATATGCAAATGATTAGCTTTTCAGAACATTCACACAAGGTTGGCGCCGGTGGCGACAACTAAAACGTGCTGACATGAGGAAAGTTTCCAACCGATTTCTCATACACAAACAGCAGTTGACCGGCGTTGCTTGGTGAAACATTATTGTGATGCCTCGTGTAAGGAGGGGAAATGCGTACCATCACGTTTCCGACTTTGATAAAGGTCAGATTGTAGCCTATCGCGATTGCGGTTTATCGTATCGCGACATTGCTGCTCGCGTTGGTCGAGATCCAATGACTGTTAGCAGAATATGGAATCGGTGGGTTCAGGACGGTAATACGGAACGCCGTGCTGGATCCCAACGGCCCCTTATCACTAGCAGTCGAGATGACAGGCATCTTATCCGCATGACTGTAACGGATCGTGCAGCCACGTCTCGATCCCTGAGTCAACAGATGGGGATATTTGCAAGACAACAACCATCTGCACGAACAGTTCGACGACGTTTGCAGCAGCTTGGATTATCAGCTCGGAGACCGTGACAGCGGTTACCCTTGACGCTGCACCACAGACAGGAGCACCTGCGATGGTGTACTCAACGACGAACCTGGGTGCACGAATGGCAAAACGTCATTTTTTCGGATGAATCCAGGTTCTGGTTACAGCATCATGATAGTCGCGTCCGTGTTTGGTGACATTGCGGTGAACGCACATTGGACGCGTGTATTCATCATCGCCATACTGGCGTATCACCCGGCGTGAGAGTATGGTGTGCCATTGGTTACACGTCTCGGTCACCTCTTGTTCGCATTGACGGCACTTTGAACAGTGGACGTTACATTTCAGATGTGTTACGACCCGTGGCTCTACCCTTCATTCGATCCCTGCGAAACCGTACATTTCAGCAGGATAATGCACGACCTCATGTTGCAGGTCCTGTACGGGCCTTTCGGGATACAGAAAATGTTCGACTTCTGCCCTGGCCAGCACATTCTCCATACCTCTCACAAACTGAAAACGTCTGGTCAATCGTGGCCGAGCAACTGGCTCGTCACAATACGCCAGTCACTACTCTTGATGAACTGTGGTATCGTGTTGAAGCTGCATGGGCAGCTGTACCTGTACACGCCATCCAAGCTCTGTTTGACTCAATGCCCAGGCGTATCAAGGTCGTTATTACGGCCAGAGGTGGTTCTTCTGGGTACTGATTTCTCAGGATCTATGCACCCAAATTGCGTGAAAATGTAATCACTTGTCAGTTGTAGTATAATATATTTGTCCAATGAATACCCGTTTATCATCTGCATTTCTTCTTGGTGTAGCCATTTTAATGGCCAGTAGTGTATTTACAGAGGAAGTAGTGTGATGGAAGATACAAGAAAAGATCAAAAATTTTATGATAACATGATCGGAGAACGAGGACCAAGCATATCGAAAGAAGAAATATTACATGTTATCAACAAATCAAAGACAGGAAAAGCCCCTGGACCGGATAAGATACCAAATGTCATCCTGAAACTCATAGGAATAGACCATATAGATATATTTGTACAATTGTTTAATGATATTTATAATTCGGGAATTATTCCTAGGGATTGGTTGACATCTACCTTTGTTACATTACCCAAAAAGGCTAATGCCAAAACTTGTAATGATCACCGTACAATAAGCTTAATGAGTCACACCTTAAAGATATTTCTAAAAGTTATACACCAACGAATATACCAAAAAGTAGAAGAAGGTATAAGTGAAACACAATTCGGTTTTAGAAGTTCCCTCGGTACAAGAGAAGCATTGTTTGCTTTTAACATATTAGCGCAACGATGTATGGAGGTTAATCAGCCACTATATGTGTGCTTCCTGGATTATAATAAAGCATTTGACAAAGTTCGTCATGATCATCTCATAGAATTGTTAGAAAAGAAAACACTTGATAAGAAAGACATCCGCATTATATATAACCTCTACTACAATCAAACCGCAACCGTGAAGGTAGAAAATGAGTTATCGAATGATATAGAAATAAAGAGGGGTGTGAGACAAGGTTGCGTTCTCTCACCCTTATTGTTTAATATGTATTCAGAAGACATATTCCAGGCAGCTCTATCAGATGAAATAGCTGGCATTAAAGTGAATGGGCTAAACATTAACAATGTTAGGTTTGCTGATGACACTGCACTACTAGCTGGAAACCTCAAAGATCTACAATTACTTCTTGACAAAGTCGCAGAAAAAAGTGAAGAATTTGGCTTGACTCTTAACGTAAGCAAGACTAAGTTCATGGTGATATCTAAAACACACCAACAAGAAAATCTTACAATCAATAGGGAAAGAGTCGATCAAGTACGTAAATTTAAATATCTCGGAACAATTGTAAATGAGGAGATTGAAAGCTCAGAAGAAATTAAATCGAGAATAGGACAGGCCAGAAGTATTTTTAATAAGATGAAAAATGCATTCTGTTCGAGAGACATTTGTTTAAACACAAAAATGAGGTTGCTAAGATGCTATGTATTCTCAAAATTACTATACGGAATGGAAGCGTGGACATTGAAAAAGAAGGACATGAACAGTTTAGAAGCTTTTGAAATGTGGGCATATAGAAGAATACTTAGAATTAGTTGGGTGTCGAGGATTACTAATCAAGATGTCCTAAGAAGAATGGGAAAGGAAAAAGAATTAATTAAAACTATTAAAGTAAGGAAGCTACAATATTTAGGCCATGTTATTAGGGGAGTAAATTACAAAATATTGCAAATAATACTAGAAGGGAAAATTTGTGGGAAGAGAACGAGGGGTAGAAGACGGACATCCTGGATTGACAATTTAAAAAATTGGTACAACTGCTCAACGTCAGAACTCCTTAGATCAGCCAAATCAAGATCAGAAATTGCCATGATGAAAGCCAACCTTCTTAGAGGAGACGGCACATGAAGAAGAAGTGTGATGGAATGGGGGTGGTGTTCTCTTTTTCTTAATTAGGGTGTGGTCTAGTTATTGCGCTAAAGAAAACACTAAATATCGAAGGATATGGACACATTTAACGGCAACGTATACTGCGTACAGTATAGTAACAGTTCCGAGACGAATGTTTGAGCAATCATCAAAATGCTCCCTGTCATAAAACAGAATCTGTGAGGCGATGGTTTGTGGACAATATTTCTGATATGGACTGGCCTGCCCGGAATCTTCAAATGAGCCAAATGGAAACCTTTTGGTGAGAGTGAGAAAGTTGACTTCGCTCCGGACCCAAGCGTCCAACATCTTTGGTTTCGGCTCCTGAAAAAGAATGAGCTGCCATTCCTCCAGAGATATTCAGACACCTCATTAAAAGTGTCCTCAGCAGAGTCGCGATATAGGCGAGGTGTGGACACATCTCATATTAATTTCCACTAATAGGTGACTCCGTACTGTTGATGAAGTGATATACGCAGGAGGAAGCAATATACTTGATGTATCAGCACAACATGGAATTCAACTTTTACACAACGACACAAGCTCAGCACAATAGGCTGTAGGGTGGTAGGACTGGACCAAGTGACATAAGGTAATAACGATCGACAGTTGCACTGAACATTTATTTAGCACATTTTAACAAGACATAACAAATAAAACCATCAACACATTTTTAAAATTACCACTTAGGTGAGAAGAAGTTACTTCAAAATTTAAACATTCATAAACCACAGCACTTATGGCCTATTACACATTTAGTGAAACGAGTTAATTATTTACTCAGGACTATGATCAACCTGAAGAACAATTTACTAAAATTTAACTGGGAAATGTAGTCTTCAGTTACTGCAGTGATTTGTATTACCAAAGTAATTCAGAATACAGGCAACAACAAATCAGATACCACGGCACACAACCATGTCTCTTAAATGGTAGGCAATGTAGGATATGAAATTTCATGTGACCAAGCAACCTCGTGGGATCCAACAAACTACACCCAGAAGCGGACGCCCGCTCAATCAGCTGTTTCCAATACGGGCTCGGCATGGACCCCCAAACGGGAGCAGCAACGGTCACGAATGGGCATGAAAAATCCCAGAACTAGTGAGTATCTACAACAGGCTGACATCTGCCTTAAGTAACTAGAAACAATAATTCATTACAGGACATCACCTGTAGAATTAATCATCCTATTAGTGAACAGCAATTAAGCAGTACAAATCTATTATCTTATGTGCGTAAGGTCAATTATACATTAAGCCGCGAGCGAACTAGGTACACGGCCACCCGGCACGCGCGGGCAAAGGGGGAAGAAAATACACAACAGCACAAGCAGGACGCAACCCTGGACCCGCACCCGCTACCAAGACAAACAGCAGAAGTCCTGATAAAACGAAATCAAATGCAAGTAACTAGCGTGCAGGCTAACGGTATATCGAGACCGACCCCCCCCCCCCCCCCCCCGACGGAAAACACAAGGCGACGTACAGCAAATAGACACTTAAATTCGTGATTAAATCAGAATCAGTTACCACGTCCACATACTGTCATTAAAGGAATTCTTGTACTTTCATTATAGAATCAGTTTCAAACTATTTAAACACAATAACAACTGGCCTCTCAGTAATTTGTAAGAATTTATGAAACTACTCATTTCGAATCAGACACACTATCACTTCAGATAGAAACGTAGCAGTATTGTTATTGCAATTCGCAGCGAAATATATCCATGGAAAATTTTATCCACGTATATCTATAGCAATTGGCCACCTTAACTTCGTCGTGTGGTATTAATACAATAACCAGATCGTATTAGTACAATAACTTAGACAAGGACCAGCCAAACTGTTTTCCATCGCCGGCCAGTCTGGAACCGAGCGACTGCTAAGGTCGCAGGTTCGAATCCTGCCTCGGGCATGGATGTGTGTGATGTCCTTAGGTTAGTTAGATTTAAGTAGTTCTAAGTTCTAGGCGACTGATGACCTCAGAACTTGAGTCGCATAGTACTCAGAGCCATTTGAACCTTTTTTTTTTGTTTTCTATCGCGGTTAACACTGACAGTAGCAACAGAATGTATCAGCACTCCAGGCCCTAGTTAATGTTAATTATCACATCACATACAGGTCTCACTAGAACATTGCGTACTAAGAAAGTTGAAATTAACACATTCGAGGACAGACTCAGTAGGAGTAGCAACGGTCGGCCAAGAAAATGAAGTCAACAGCACTGAACCCAGTAGTCGATTTCGGCCACACTTTACAGCACAAGCAAGGCCCTTGCCCTCTTGCTTGTTCACGAAGCCAGCCGCCGCAGATCCCGATGCCAGGAGGCAAGCAGGAAGCGAAATACCACCAACGGCTTCCTAGTGACGTGACTGCTTCCACGCCGGCGATATTTGCTACGGCACCGTCACCTGGGTAAACAGACCCTTTTAGATGTGCTCTTCCTGCTGCTTCGCACGGCGCCTGTACTGTCTGCCAGACTTTCCAAACGAAGTTACTGCTAGGCGTCCCAAAGCAAAATCTTCGCCACTTGCTAGAGCTTACCCCCTCGCTCCCCGATCGGCCCGGTAGGTGGCACCACCGCGCGCTCTGCGCACACCACCGGAAAGAGGACCCATACCGGCGGCGGGAATATCGCTGATCCAGCCTCATGGCTCAATACTGATTAATTCTTCTAGGAACGGACGCTCTCGGAATGTTAACAGCAAATCACACGGTGATGTTCAATGTCCGTCTTTTAGCGTCTGCTCCCTGAAGTTGAAAGAGAATTTCCGTGACTTGGACGCTCACTAACATCTTTTTACACACTATCTGCTATCGAAAATGTTGTTCAGATATTCTGAATCATTTATGAAGAATCACAGATGACAACGTTATGAGGGTATTCTGCATATGGACCTTTCTTTCGATAACAGAGGTAGTATAACCGTATTTGTAGCCGTTGTCACTAATGCAAGTTTGCTGGTTACGAAGAAATTTTCACCTCCAGTATGGAGACGTTTCGCTGATTTTCTGGATTAAATTCCACATTCTTCCAGCTTTGCATGGGCTGACAGCATGTGAAATCTGATGGCAAATCGTCCACTGAATGAGGACGTTAAGCTCACCGGTGCCTAGAGATTCCTAGAGAGGAGTAGGTATGTGCCGGCAGCGGGTTTCCACCTCTCCCTTTCCTTCTTCCACAACATGACAGGCACAATCACACCTTACTGTCAGTACGTCGATGCAGACTTGTCATTCAGTGTAGGTCGGACGAAGATAACGACAAACTACTTCATCTAGCACAGAACAGCAATACGAGATTATACTCCAAAGGTTATTTCCCGAAAACGAGACTGACTTCGACTATGTCAGGTGGTGCGGTTGGGAAAGTGTTTGAGTCATACTGGTTCTGGTCATGTGATGCCACTGCCACACAGGCAGAACCGTTCTACTCTAATATTCAGCAATACTTTCTAGGTTCATCGATAAAATCATGAGTAGTGCACTGTGTCTGTTATTATTCTTTAAATGGCCTTATTTCTTCGTGGCAATTATATCTTTTGCTCTTACTTACTCTCAAACTGTCATTAAATAACGTATGTTACGAGCTTGTTCACGAGACAGGATGTAACTTAGTCGACAATTGTGACCAGTGGGGACGAATTATGTAAAATAGGATACTCAGTATGTTCAATATGCATATCGATGAAAAACTGAATTGGTTGCCACGTAATACAAGGTGGTGAGAAGTGAGAAACCCATGTTACTTAGAGCACCCTCTTCATTTATATGATATGTGGAGTAATACTCCGCTACGGTCGCAGGTTCGAATCCTGCCTCGGACATAGATGTGTGTGATGTCCTTAGCTTAGGTAGGTTTAAGTAGTTCTAAGTCTAGTGGACTGATGACCTCAGATGTGAAGTCCCGCCGGCCGTGGTGGCCGAGCGGATCTAGGCGCTTCAGTCCGGAACCGCGCGACTGCTACGGTCGCAGGTTCGAATCCTGCCTCGGGCATGGATGTGTATGATGTCCTTAGGTTAGTTAGGTTTAAGTAGTTCTAAGTTCTAGGGGACTGATGACCTCAGATGTTAAGTCCCATAGTGCTCAGAGCCAGTTGAACCAGTTGTTAACTCCCATAGTGATTGGAGCCATTTGAACCATTTGAATAATACTCACTCATAGACACAAAGAATACTTTTTATATATGGTGTCTGTTCTATCGGACTTGTCCGAAAGAACAGACACGACACATATAATTACGGCGAGGACAGCCAATGATTCCTTCCTGCAGATGCACACCATGATCGAAGTCTTACGGGAATCGACGCAATACCGCAAGTATGAGCATAATGGACAAGGGGCACTACATTAGTAGCGTGTGGTAAGTTGAGAATTTGGGTTTGACACGAGGTTTGCTAAGGTAGTCCGAGCAGCTACGGTGACCACTACGTCGGGAAGGCGTAATGGTCAGCGCATCCGCCTAGCAAGCAGCAGATTTGCGTTTGTATCATAGTCCGGCACAAATGTTCAACTTTCTTCATTGATTTAAATCAGTACCCACAGGCAGCTAATTCTTTAATTCCTTTGTGTATTGAAAGTATACTTTGACTTGAAACAAGTAATAACGACCATCTGCAGCTTCACTGTTCAGTCTTCCTAAACACATTTCTTGAAGTAACTGGACAGCCTAACAATGAATTTGCTTCCTTATGAAATGTGTCGTTAGCAGTCTGTAACCATTTAAAAACAATGGTGTAGTGTTTCATAGTAATACAGAAAAACTAGCAGATACTGCAGAGAGTGCCTGGTAGGTAGACACCAATGTCTGCAAACCTCGACCAGTCACTACACAGAAAACTGAGGCTTTGAAGGCCTGTAGCTTTGTCACCTCGATCGTGTAACGCAACCCTCCGATCCCCCCGCATATTTCTGGGAGTGTGATTCATGAAACACCAGGCCAATAACGCGAGGATCTGCCACGTGAAATCGTATGTACTACGCCAAATATTTTTGAACGTGAGCTTGAGACGATGGCACCCAAGTTACATAGGTGTTGCAGTGTGAACACTTCCTGTAATTTTGTTTGTTTTCGTTCAGTATTAGTCTATTCAATCATTCCTCCTTTTCTAGCTTGTTTTATGTACTTCGACGAGCGTAGTAGATATTTATGTTTGTATGTAAGTTTCGTTTCCTTTGCCTTTAAGGAGGACATCTTTCCGGCTGGAGTGTTTCTTACCCTCCTCAGTCCTTATGCAGTACCGTTACTACATCCAACTTCTAATTTTTTTAGCTCTGGGATTAAACTAAACTCGCTGTTCCTGATTGTGGGGTATGTTGCTGCTGTGGTCTACAGTCCTAAGACTGGTTTGCCATGCTACTCTATCCTGTGCAAGCTTCTTCATCTCCCAGTACCTACGGCAACCTACATCCTTCTGAATCTGTTTAGTGTATTCATCTCTTGGTCTACGATTTTTACCCTCCACGCTGCCCTCCAGCACTAAATTGGTGATCCCTTGATGCCTCAGAACATGTCCTACGTACCGAGCCCTCCTTCTAGTCAAGTTGTGTCACAAATTTCTCTTCTCCCCAATTCCATTCAACACCTCCTCATTAGTCATGTGATCTACCCATCTAATCTTCAGCATTCTTCGGTAGCACCATATTTCGAAAGCTTCTATTCTCTTCTTGTCCAAACTATTTATCGTCTACGTTTCACTTCCATACATGGCTACACTCCATACAAATATTTTCGAAATCGACTTCCTGACAAATCTATACTTGATGTTAACAAACTTCTCTTCTTCAGAAACGCTTTCCTTGCCATTGCCAGTTTACATTTTACATCGTCTTTACTTCGACGATCATCAGTTATTTCGTTCCCTAAATAGAAAAACTCATTTACTACTTTAAATGTCTCATTTCCTAATCTAATTCCTTCAGCATCACCTGAGTTAATTCGAGTACATTCCATTATCCTCGTTTTGCTTTTGTTAATGTTCATCTTATAACCTCCTTTCAAGACACTGTCCATTCCGTTGAATTGCTCTTCCAGGTAGTTTGCAGTCTCCGACAGAATTACAATATCATCGGCGAACCTCAAAGTTTTTATTTCTTCTCCGTGGATTTTAATTCCTACTCCGAATTTTTCTTTTGTTTCCTTTACTGCCCACTCAATATACAGATTGAATAACCACTGCTACCCTTTCATGCCCCTCGACTCTTATAACTGCCATCTAGTTTCTGTACAAATCGTAAATAGTCTTTCGTTCCCTGTATTTTACCCCTACCATCTTAAGAATTTGAAAGAGAGTATTCCAGTCAACATTGTGAAATCCTTCCCTAAGTCTACAAATGCTAGAATCGTAGGTTTGTCTTTCCTTAATCTGTCTCCGGTCGGCCCTAGCTTTCAGCCGTTCGCAGTACCAGCACAGCAAGGCCGTTTTGGTTAGTGTTACAAGGTCAGATCAGTCAATCATCGAGACTGTTGCCCCTGCAACTACTGAAAAGGCTGCTGCCCCTCTTCAGAACCACACGTTTGTCTGGCCTCTCAACTGATAGCCCTCCATTGTGGTTGCACCTACGGTACGGCTATCTGTATCGCTGAGGCACGCAAACTTCCCCACCAACGGCAAGGTCCATGGTTCATTGTGGGGGGGGAATAATTTAATAATTTACACCATGTCCTTTCCGTGCGTCACTTGCTTTCGATTCTGCATGTGTTTAGTAGGCTGTAACATATACTTGAATAAGTTGAAAAAAAAATTTTGTAATTTGAGATAAGCCGGTCGTTGTGGTCGAGCGGTTCTAGGCGCCTGAGTCTGGAACCGCGAGACCGCTACGGTCGCAGGTTCGAATCCTGCCTCGGGCATGGATGTGTGTGATGTCCTTAGGTTAGTTTGGTTTAAGTAGTTCTATGTTCTAGGAGACTGATGACCTCAGGTGGTAAGTCCCATAGTGCTCAGAGCCATTTGAACCAGCACGTAACGTACATCACGTGATACGAACCGTAGACGTTATATTTACTTGATGGTCATAAAATTTTGACCGTACAGGGTAGACGATTTGGGTCACTGCGAATATACTCCTTCCGGAATAGTCATTTGTAATTTCTGATAAAGATTGCAGCACATAAAAAGTGAATGCCATCATTCTAAAATGAAATTTTAAAAAAATGTTAATCTTGTATCATACGGCCGGCTAGAGACCAAAATATGAATAGTGTGCCAAGGCACAGATCTCTCCCCTGTATAATCGAAGTGTGCCGTCACCATGATTTCACTACATACTACTATTGCGAACACAGGACCGCAGCTGTGGTTATGCGAGAGTGTAAATAACGGTAATGTCTTTTATTACAATCGTTTCGTCCAACGTTCCAGAATTTTTTTACCGGTTGTACATGGCGACTCACGAACTATGGCGGATTTTGTGTACCTCTGCATCTACTTACACACTACGCAAGCTACCCTAAGGTGCGTGGCGGAGGGTATCCTGTACCACTTTGCTTTCTGTTCCACTCGCAGAGTTAGGGAAAAACGACAGTCTATAAGCCTCCGTACGAGCCCTAATATCTCTAACCTTATTTTCATGTTCTTTACGCGAAATGTACGTTGGCGACAGTACACTCGCTCTGCAGTCAGCATCAAACGCCGATTCACTAAATTTTCTCAGTAGTGCTCCCCGAATAGTATGTCTTTTTCCGTCCAGTGATTCCCATTTGAGTTCCCGAAGTATTTTCCTGCTGTAGACAGAGGGTGCCGAATGTGCGGTTTTACCCGCCTCAGACGTTTCCGGTCAAATCGGAATCGCATTCACGTAGGTAGGCCCTCACACAAGCAACTGACAAATGTCCTGTGTTAAATGTGGCCTATATTTTCTAGAATTGCTTGCCGCTGCCGACACTCTTATATTTCGTGCTATTTTATTCTCCATACATAAGTCGTTAAATATGAAAACTCATGTGTAAAAATATAAACGCTTCTATTACAACATTACTGTGCATAGCCTCCTGCTGCATCATACATCAAACGCATGTCTGTAAATTTCTGTAACAAGTAATATTCCAAGTAATACGGCGTGTCATAAATAGTTGTTGTTGTTGTTGTGGTCTTCAGTCCTGAGACTGGTTTGATGCAGCTCTCCATGCTACTCTATCCTGTGCAAGCTTCTTCATCTCCCAGTACCTACTGCAACCTACATCCTTCTGAATCTGCTTAGTGTATTCATCTCTTGGTCTCCCTCTACGATTTTTACCCTCCACGCTGCCCTCCAATGCTAAATTTGTGATCCCTTGATGCCTCAAAACATGTCCTACCAACCGATCCCTTCTTCTAGTCAAGTTGTGCCACAAACTTCTCTTCTCCCCAATCCTATTCAATACCTCCTCATTAGTTACGTGATCTACCCACCTTATCTTCAGCATTCTAGTAAACGGTGGTAAATAACACTAAGGATATACGCAGTTCAAATACACGTGTTTGACGCGCATCGTTCGTTGGAGACGTTAAATCGACCGAAAGATTCGTTTACAGTCGTGTCTTCCTTGCCTCAAAATATAGGGTGTCTCAAAAGGTACGGTACAACTTTAATGTGTTATAGCATCCAAACTGATTAAGATATTCACACCATGTTTGGTTTATATGACACACTATCTCACAAATTTTTTATGCCTTTCAGTCAGTTTCAACATATGCACCTTTGGTGGCACGCACAACATCCAATCTCTGTGTTCAAGCTCTATTCATACTCGGCACTACCTATCCACATCAGCTGCGGAAATGGTTGCAACAATTCCGTTCTTTAAACAACTGGTGTGGTTTACATGCGTTTGTTGAACTCTGTCCTTGACACACTCTCATAGAAAGAAGTCCATCGGTGTGATGTCAGGTTCAGTCCGGAACCGCGCGACTGCTACGGTCTCAGGTTCGAATCCTGCATCGGGCATGGATGTGTGTGATGTCCTTAGGTTGGTAAGGTTTAAGTAGTTCTAAGTTCTAGGGGACTGATGACCTCAGATGATAAGTCTCATAGTGCTCAGAGCCATTTGAACAAGTTTTTTGTGATGTCAGGTGACCTATGAGGCCACCTCTGCCTATCCAGCGATCAGAAAACACCCTGGTCTAGAACACCTCGCACAGTCTGAACCCACTGTGGCGACACAATAAATTGTTGGAAAATGACTGTGTCTTGGCGGTTAGCCAACTGTGGAAACGAAAATAGCTGCAGCTTATCAAGGTAAGTGCTGGGATAAACTTTTTATTTTATTAATTTTTTTTTTTAATCTGAGAAATGAGTGGTCTAATAATGCGATTACCTATCAAACAATACCAAACATTCACTTTCAGGGAGTCACATCAACATTTCCTGTCTGCATAAAATTCCCCTACCACCGGCCTATCAGTATCAGCGTGGGTGGATGCTTCCTATACTGTTTTTGGAAGGTCCTTTGAAACTGCGTGTCCGATTTGGCTTGAATAAACCATCCACATACTGAGGCTTTCGTGAACCTCTGTCATTATGTTTCTTTCACTACACCCTGGATCACATCCAAACAAAAGTTTGTGAGTTTCTCAGTCACGTAAGCTAAATATGGCCTGAATATCTTAATTAGTCTGGGTGCTACAACACACTGAAGTTATAGTGTACCTTTTGCGACACCCTGTAGTTTAGAATTCTTTACCACCCTCATACCTTTGACCTTAATGCTTTGGATCACAGTACACTATTTAAGTGTGATATTGATGTAAATTCAAAGCCCTCGTGGAAATGGAGAATATGTAATAACTGAGGTGCCGGTAATGAACTAATATAATATTGTGTACAGTAACTGGCACATTTCGCGTCAGATTGAGATATATGCAGCGTGATGGATATAGCATGAAAGCGGCGTTGTTTCCTACTACTGCATAGGCAAATAAGGACGCAGACTGAAATGAAACACGGTGACCCTGCAGACCTTCACTTAATGTATGAATATCTGTGCGCAATGGACGAGCTGCTGAGCGCATGAATGGAGAACGCTTTCCGGACAGACATCACCCGCACCACAGTTCGTTTGCACGTCTACTTCGAAATTTGCGCAAGTACAGGTCATTAAGAAGTGGCAGGGCTAGTAAGGGCAGATCACGGTCGGCGCGTTCCATCGTTAGGGAAGAAAGCGTGTTGGATGCCTTGAAAACTTATCCAAGTATCAGCATACGTGTCGTTGTCTCGAACGCACGAATATATCGTAGTAGCGTCAGCGTATTATGAACGCCAAGTCCTTACATACCTTTAATCTCCGAAGGATGTTGTCATTGCACCGGGATGACCATCGTTCAAAATGGTTCAAATGGCTCTGAGCACTATGGGACCTAACATCTATGGTCATCAGTCCCCTAGAACTTAGAACTACTTAAACCTAACTAACCTAAGGACATCACACAACACCCAGTCATCACGAGGCAGAGAAAATCCCTGCCCCGCCGGGAATCGAACCCGGGAACCCGGGCGTAGGAAGCGAGAACGCTACCACACGACCACGAGCATGACCATCGTGCACGTGTACTTTTCGCACTGTGGTTTCAGCAACAAAGTGGCCGAGAGGTGAATTTCCCAAATTATGTGTTGTTCACTGATGAGGCCACATTCACTAGCGATAGCATCACCACACTGTGCATTTGTGGGTACCATAAAGCCTCCACGCGAATTATCAGGCCTTTCTGGAACAGGTCCTTCCCGGAATGGTTGTAGATATTCCAGCAAATGCGAGGCGCAGCATGTGGGTTAAACATCTTAGGGTGTCCGCTCATTTTGGACTGGCCTTTCGTAGGCTTTTGAACAAGTAATTTCCGCAGAGATTGACTGAGCGTGGTGGACCAGCTCCTTGGCCCCACGTTCACCGGATTTCTCGAGGCTTGATTTCTTTCTGTGGGGAGCAGTGCACTGTGTCATGTATAGCGATCCTGTGGAGTCTGAAACGGATCTCGTCGCAAGAATCGTTTGCGCAGTTGCCACAAAAAGAAACTTCCGGTGTGGTCGAGCATGTCCGGCAGTCAGTGGTCCATAATAGTCAGGCATGCGTGGCGTCTGATGGTGCAGACTTCGAGCCTCTGTTGTAACATTACAGCTTGTAAGGGATCCGTGATCCCACGAACATAGATATTAGTATCCGACACCCAGGTCTATAGCAGACAGGAGTCGATTGTCGAGCGCTGCAGGAGGCAGTGAGATTAGTGTCGGGTGAAAGCAGTACTGGGAAGACTCGGTATCTTATTAGAATGGCGGTCGAGCTGAGTACGGTGTCAATGGTGGATGTGCCGAGCGAGGAGTAAATTGTAAATTCACCGGAGTGCGCGTCCCCTTATCATCGTGGGGTTGACCCTCATCAATACCGATTCGCGAGTGATATAAAACCAAAAGTGACAAGTGCCGAGTTACGTGTTTCGCATCAACCGCGTCGGCCAGCAACAGCCATGGATTGCAGTGAGGATTGTTGTGAATGTTAACCATCATCATGGCGTGAGACGAGGTACTGAAAATCAGCAACCAATAAAAGACATAACCGTAATTAAACATGTAAGACGAAGGTAGCAACTGCCTCAGAATTTGTGTGTTAATAGAAAATACATATCAGTTCGTATATCGCAACTTTTGTGATTTTTAATAATAGAAAAACTTTCAATCATTGACTATTCCGTCTGAGAACAGCCGCACTCTGCTGAAATACCCCCGAAACCACAGCAGAAAAACCGATGGCCTTTCATCCATTACGCACACGGTCATATTGTAAGTAGGCTGTTTATGTTTTCTCTATGTAAGTAGGCTGTTTATGTTTTCTTTATGTAAGTTTGATGCTTATGTTTTCTTATTGGCAACGTTACGTAGCGCTCTCTGTGGCTGTGCTGTGTGCAGTATGTGGCTAGTTTGCATTGTTGTTGTCTGCCATTGTTGTCATGAACTGCTATAGCTGGATGCGAACAGCGCGTAGCGCTGGGCAGTTGGAGGTGAGCCGCCAGCAGTGGTGGATGTGGGGAGAGAGATGGCGGAGTTTTGAAAAATGTCATGAACTGCTGTATATATTATGAATCTTGAGGTAAATACATTGTTTGTTCTCTATTAGAATCTTTCATTTGCTAAGACTATCAGTAGTTAGTGCCTTCAGTAGTTTGTATCTTTTATTTAGCTGGCAGTAGTGGCTCTCGCTGTATTGCAGTAGTTCGAGCAGCGAAGATTTTTGTGAGGTAAGTGATTTGTGAAAGGTATAGTTTAATGTTTGTCAGGGCCATTCTTTTGCAGGGATTTTTGATAGTCAGATTGCGTTGCGCTAAAATTATTGTGTGCCAGGTTAAGCACAGTCAGTATAAATTGTTCTAAAGGGGACGTTTCATATGTCGACCCTTAGCCTAGGATACCTCACTGGAATCTTCTGATTTTTTCTTGTAGTTTGTGTATTTAGTGTAGCTTTTGTTTATTGCTAGCGCGTAATTGTAGAGAGAATCTCCTTTGTAGTTGCAGTCTTTCATTGTGGTAATGTAAAACAGTTGTGGCATGCATGTAGATTTGCACCAAGTATTTCGCAGCTGCAATTAACTAGATATTATTTTCAGTGCTATGTTAATGTGTTCTCTTATTTTTGCTATTCAAATTGTGCTTTTCTGTGTTATCGTGTGAAATATTGTCACAATAATGGCGTGTGAAAAACGTAACACTCGGCTCCAAAGTAAACTGAGAAACGACAGTGAAGACGAAAGCAATGTGTTAGCGCCACTGTGTAATGAGTTAACTAATGTTCAAAGTAGTAATTTGGTAACTGTGCATAGGGAAATGGAGCGGGCGTCAAACAATGGCGTAGACAGTCAAACAGGTAGTGAACAGGGAAGCATTATCGATCGATCGGTCGGCAACAGCTCGCCTCAGGAATCCGAAATGATAGGACACAATTTTGCAAATACTGTAGATTCAGGTTTTGCGTCCTCACCGTTTTCTCAAATGAGTCAAGACACATTTTCTGCTTGTCAAAATGTGAATGTTGCCGGTGAAAATCCACTGCCAAAAAGCATAGAGAAACAGATTCCAGACACTAATACATTATTATTGCAATTAATGCAACAAATGGGACAAAATCTTCAAAAGTTAGACACAATGGAACAAAATCTTCAAAAGTTAGACACAATGGAACAACACCAGAGACAAACACAGCAAAAGTTAGACACAATGGAACAAAATCTTCGGAAGTTAGACACCACACTTGAACAAACACGTGAAGATTTAACTACTGAGTTACATAACATTGAATCGAAATGTCAAAAAGTCTGTAATGACGTAAAAACACAAATTTGTGAGCATTTTCAGCCTATTTTTTCGCGGCATGAAAATGCATTACAGAATCACGAAGCAGCCATAAAAGAGCTGCAAACCATTGTTCATGAAAATCATGAGACCTTGTGGGCTAAAATTGACTCAGTTGCATCTACCGATTCGGTTACGCAACTGGCAAAAACTCAGGACAACTTAAAGAACACAGTAGATTCGATTTCAACACAAATGGACACTCTGAAACTTGGTTCAGAAAAACACACTGAGGAAATGTGTTCACTATCGGAGAAAGTAGCTGAACTTTCGGATCAGGTCACTAACTTATCTACAAAGGTAGATGATGATCTGAATGACACAAGACCCGTAGCCTTCACTGACACAGAAGAGTATGAACAAATAAGAAAATTCAAACAAAATCAGAATCAAATTAATACGCAATACAAAAGAGAAATGCGGGAAGTACAAGATCAGCTGACACAGGTAATACAAGAATTACGTATTTCAGAGGACACTCGCGCCCCAATAAGGGAAGAGGGACATATAAATACGGAAAAGCCACAAAATAATAACACAGGGCATTTCGGTAATTATGAAAGGAATTGGCAAGGTGCACCGAATTTTGAGATGGAACCGCCGACACGACGTAACAATGAGCGATATGTGACTCGCCGACATGATGACTTTGACTATAAGCTGTTCATTACTACACGTAAATTCAAAACATTTAAGAATTCTGCCAACGACATTCATCCACAAGCATGGCTCCATCAATTCTCTCATTGTTTTCCTCCCAACTGGTCATTAGAACACAGATTAGAATTTATGTGTGGCTACTTGGAGAATGAACCAGCTGTAAGGATGCGATCGGTCATTCACGATTGTCACAGTGAAGGAGAATTTTACCATGCGTTCCTCTCAGCATATTGGTCACAAGCTACACAAGATCGCGTAAAACATAGCATCATGATGATGAAACACTTTGAACAATCTGAATTTTCCAGTCTTGTGAAATATTTTGAAGACATGTTGCACAAGAATCAATACCTGTCAAACCCATACAGCCCCTCAGAACTCATCCGCATTTGCTTAATCAAACTGCCTGAACATTTGAGACATATTATTTTAGCAGGACGTTGCAAAGACGACATTGAAGCTTTTCAGGGACTGTTACAAGAACTGGAAATTGACACAGACAGTCGCGGGATGCGAAAACAGGAAAACAATCATTACAGGTCACATCCGTCACAATTCCGTGACGACAGAAACAATAAATGGCCACGACAAACCTATTCTTACAACGTAAATCGTGACCAAAACAGACACCACCCATATGATAACCACTGGCAGAGTAATAGTTACAGGGAAAGATCACCTTTCCGCTGTAATGACTATCACAGAGACAATCAGAGAAACAGACAATATGGGAACCAAAATAACTATTATCAAGGGAGACAGAATAACTTTAGACGCCACGGTCCAGCGCGTAGTTACGATTCAAGGAGAAATTCTCCACCATGTGACCGACAAGAAAGAAACTATGGAAACTACCGACATGACGACAGACGATATGATCGTAACGACAGACCTGAATTGCATCAGAACTGGCGAGATTTAAATAGAGCAGAGCACTCTCGTCACGATGAATTTGTAGAAGTTAGGTCTCCAAATCCCAATAACGACGCGCGCCAACAAAGAGACAATAGGCGATGACTCACACCACTGGCAGCCACAAGACGTACTTATGAAACTGATGACGCAGCTACCGTAGCTAGTAATTACGTAAAAATGGAAGACATTAGGGACATCTTACTCCAGGAACACGACGTAACACGTAACACCATTGCATATCCTGTGATTCACATTACTGTAAATGACGTAAAATTTACGGCAGTACTTGACTCTGGCAGTCCCATTTCAGTAATTAGCGAAACAGCTTTTAGCAAATGCAACAAAGCGAACGATTGCCCCACACTTCCGTTACGTAAGATTAAATTACAAGGTGCAATCTTTGGAAAAAGTGTAGATGTACGCCAACAAACCAATTTAGAATTCTTTTGTCAAAGCCACAGCTTCTCTATGAACTTCCTTATTGTTCCATTATTGTCGACGGAAATTATACTGGGAGTAGACTTTTTGAATGAATATAAAGCAATCTTAAGCTTTCACGATGCTGAAATAAGTTTAGAGAAAGAAGGTAAGTCAATAGCTTTGAAATTTGAAGACTGGCTCTCAAACCATGATGAGGAAATTAATCGGCTTTACCTTCTGTTAGATAACAGTTCGGAATTTTATACGGAACTAGACACTAACAATCACTCTGCAAGTACTGACAGGGATGACATCGACGGCATATTTGAAATTAATGAGTTAATTCAGAATAAAATTCAAACAATTGAGAATTGTAATGACACTGATAGGCAGGACCTTTTTGAGATTTTACAAGCACATTCCACAGTTTTTACTCACAAAACAGGAACAATCAAGGGATTTCAATACCAATTTCGTGTTCGTGAGCATACTAAATTTTGTGTTAGACCATACGTAATTCCAGCACATTATAGGGACCGTGTTAGAACAGAAATACAATCTATGCTTGACGAGGGCATTATTGAGCCTGCAGCAAGCTCATACAACAATCCGTTACATGTTGTTGAGAAGAAAAATGGATCGATCAGACTTGTCTTAGATTCGAGACAAATCAATACTATCATTATTCCTGAAACAGACAGGCCGCAGACGATGGAAGAACTTCTTCAAAATTTTAATGGTGTAAAAGTGTTGTCTTCCATTGATCTCAGATCCAGCTTTTATCAGATAGAACTTCATCCAGAATGCAGAAAATACACAGCTTTCCTTTGTTTCGGCGTTTGTTATCAGTTTCGGAAACTTCCTTTTGGTTTGAACATTTCTTCGGCAGCATTCATTCGTGGGTTAAATTCCATATTACCTGAGTTCTTAAAACGTCACATAACCTTATATGTGGACGATATTCTAATAGCAGAAGCTTCATGGGAACAACATAACCGCATCCTCAACAGTTTGTTACGTATTTTTGCAGAATCTGGAATTACAGTTAACTTGGAAAAGTCTGAATTCGGTAGGTCAAAGGTGAAGTTTTTGGGACATATTATTTCTTCTGAAGGCATTCAGCCGGATCCTGAAAAGTTAGAAGCAATCAGAGCCATTCCAGTTCCATCCACAAAAAGACAAGTCCGCAGTTTTCTAGGTCTCGTAAATTTTTACCGTCGTTTTCTGAATATGCAAATTCTAGTTACACCAAAACTTTGTTCTCTCACTGGAAAAAATACTATTTGGAACTGGGACGAACAAGCACAGTTGGAATTCAATTCTTTGAAAGAAGCGTTACTTCACGCGCCAATACTAGCTCATCCAGATCTGTCACAAGATTTCTGCCTTAGCACTGATTCTTCCAAAGTTGGTCTTGGTGCCCATTTATTTCAAGAAGCCATAGAAGATGACATTACTGTTCAGAAAACCATTGCTTTTGCTAGCCGAGTGCTAACAAAATCTGAAAAAAATTATTCCGTTACTGAATTAGAAGCTTTAGCTATCGTTTGGGCATTTAACAAATTCCGTTTCTTTCTTTCTGGTAAGCACGTAAAAGTATACAGTGATCATCGTGCATTACAATTTCTTATGTCTTCAAAATTAAATCATGACAGGCTAAAACGTTGGGCATTGTTTCTGCAAGAATTCCGCTTCACAATAGTCTACATTCCCGGCAAGGAGAACATTGTTGCGGACGCGCTGTCACGCGCACCGGCTGGGCTTGAGAAAAGTAACACAGAAGGCAACCTCGAGAAAAATTTCAGTATTCTTTACATTCAGAAAGTCGCCTTTGAAAACTTCATCACCACATCTTTAAAGGACATTGCTCATGAACAAGATAAAGATCCGATTTGGAAAGACATCAAAGGTAAATGGCATGAAAAGACACACACTCAGATTCGGCATTATTACCTAGTTAGAAACAACATACTCTTCAAACGCTGCACTGTTGATGACAAGCTATGGGTACTTTGCATTCCAGACGATTTTGTTAATAAGCTCATTTGGTACATTCATTTCAGCTACGCACATTTTGGCCCACGAAAATGTTATCATATTCTTCGAACGACTTGTTATTTTAACAATATGGAAAAGCGAATTCGAAGAGTCTTGTCTATTTGTAAACTTTGTCAAAAGGCGAAACCATCTACTATCTCACATCGTGCTCCGTTATTTCCTATTATTCCTTCTAAATTAAAAGAATTTGCTGCTGTTGATCTCTTGGGACCCCTTGTCAGAACATCGAATGGATTTTCGTACGTTCTAGTCGCTGTTGAACTTACTTCAAAATTTGTTTCTTTCACTCCGTTACGTAAAGCCACTGGACGGTCTGTATCCAACGCCTTTGTTAAAAATTTCTTACGTGAAGTTGGACACGTTAGTAAAGTCATTTCAGATAACGGACCGCAATTCAGATCTGCTGTTTGGTCACGCATGCTTCGGAATCATAGAATCAAACCTGTTTTTATTTCATTGTATTCACCACATTGTAACCCGTCTGAACGGATTATGAAAGAAATCAATAAGCTTTGCAGACTTTATTGTCACAGAAAGCATCAGCATTGGGACAGATATTTACACTTATTTCAAAATGTGCTGAATGAAATGCCTCATGATTCCACTGCTTTACCACCTACTCTTGTACTGAAGAATGAAGAACCTCCGAACAGAATCAGAGAGCTTGTACCTTTCCCGAATACACGTAAACTTCGACACAAAGACATAATTGATTTGGCTCTAAAAAATATAAAATCTGCAGCAGACAAAAGGAGAAAACTACACGGTAAAGCAAATGCAAAGAAATTATATATTGGTCAGAAAGTTCTCATTAAAGCTCATTCATTGTCACATAAGAAGAAACACTTGAGTCACAAATTCTTTCTAGTTTACAATGGACCTTACAGAATCCGACGTATACCACATGATAATTGCGTTGAAGTTGAAACTCTGCGTACTAGGAAGAGTAAAGGTTTACACCACATTTCTCATGTAAAACCATTTATTGACAGATAATCTGCTTTTGAACTTAGTCTTTGCAATTTTCACTTCACGCTACTTGTACAATTTGTCACACTGAGAAACTGTTAACATGCAACATTTTGGTTTGCTTACGAGTGGATTCTGGATTTGAGGTGCTTTATGTGAAATGCCAGATGACACAGTGGTTAGTTTATGTGACAGCTACACGATTATATCACGATGTTACTAATGAGTGACAATTTACAATGTCGCTTTTGCGGTGTATCTGTTTTATATCTGCACAGTTTTTTCTGAATTCTTCTATAAAGTGAGACATGTTTTAGTGGTGACTTTTGTGCTATTGCTACAATGAGACAGCCTTTTCTGTAGCACAACAATACGTTACAGCACAGTTCTTTCTTCATCACGGCAATAAGCGTAATAAGTATGATATCTATACGCAAAGCATTCCACTTTTGTGTATCATGAGGTAAGTACATTGACTTCTGCAGAACTTAGCTTTCGGAGGACAATAACTACGACACTTCCCAGAGATTATCTTAGAGCAAGACGCACATTTAGCGCTACTGGACACGTATTTGAGTGATTAATTTTGTACTTAAGACATTTATTTTTAGAGATTTTTGAATTACAAAGAAAGTTTTTCGTGACACATTTCATTTCATTGCTATAAGCTGTAATACCTGAGGATACAATTACAATAAACCTCAGGGGGGTACACGCCTGCTTTGTGTACCATGTGTCTGGCAAGCACAAGGAGCCCTAGCTAATATGGTATTTGCTTATACAATTTAACACATCGGTACCATATTTCTCTAACACATAAATTACACAGCTATCTGATCATTTAACAGAGAAACAAACATCTTTTTACTATGTCAGTGACACATGTTTACGCAATTACAGAGTTGGATTACTTCACACTTAAGAAATTGTACTTTGTCTGTACCTTTTGCACTGTTCATATTTTTTTGGTACCATTGTGATACTATGAGAGCTTTGAATGATGTATTTTGGTATGAGATCATAATTTTTAAAGTACGTTTGAGGTAGATGACACTACCGAAATGAGCAGAGAATTTTCTTTAGGTTTTGAAATCATTGGAGGAAGCTATGACGTTTTTGACATTTGACTGAGGTGTTATGATGTTATTTTTACGACGACGATGTGTATTATGCTGTTGAGGTATGTTTATGTCAATAAAATTCTTGACCTGTGAAATGTTTTTATATGAGACTGTCACTGTAGTGGAAACTGCTGTCGTAAATATTTCCATAAGAATGTTAAGTGACCACCTGCATGTGCGTCGTGGGCACACAGCTGTGTCAGACACCTGGAGAACAAGCCATTAGTTTGAGTGCCTCGTTAGAAGCACAGGTAGAAAAAAACAGAAAGGGAAGGCCATTGTACGCGCTACTGAAAGCATACTGTGGAGCTCGTAATTTATGATATTTATTGAAATGCCTAATGAAACGATGCGAAACATTTCACAGCTATTGTCTTGCTAGTTGAGAAAAATGCCATATGGCTTGCTTTATGTATTTATTTACATATTTTGTTTAATATCAAGTTTCTAGCTGCACTGCAGCATTGGTTAAAATAAAATTTAATATATGTACTAATATAAATATTTTATGCCTACAGATCCAGTAAATAATTTTATGATCTATCCAAAAAATGAGGGAGCACAAAAAGACATTTCCCTTCACAGGAATTGCATAAATTATTTTTTTATGATTTGGTAACTTATCTACTAGCGTAAGTTTTTGTGATGCATCACTCTAATGTTAAGATGTGACATAGGTATTAGACATGGCCATTTTAGTGTAATATTTTTTCTGCTTGCGCTATGTCATGTTTAGGTATAAGTTGCTGCTGTTTGCCAGGCATAGTGTTATTGAATTTGACTTTTGCTAATTTCTTAATGCTGCTTGCTTTGCAAATCTGCGTTTTTTTTTTCATTGCTGTTTATATTAACTGTGTTTTGTGATGCTGCATTGCCTCGTCCCTTGGTATATATCTGAGCTCAGTAGATTTAAGTTAGCTTAAGAGGGGGTAGACTATATAAGAAACTGACTATGGAGAATAGGTAAAGTATGCATTGCAAGGTTACATGAAAAAGATTTGGGCCCAAATGAGTGTTGTACAATCAGAAATAATCATTTTGAAAGAAATATGAATAGAATACAGGAAGGAGGTATAGGTAGGATTTTCTTGGAAATAAATGATGAGGTAAGCAATGTGTGAACATATAAATACAGAAAGCATGCTTAAATAGGATTTTTTTGGTGGAAACAAATGTTGAAATAAGACGAAAGATCTATCGAATGAAGTTGTGGGGTGGACTGCAGTACCAAATGTTACACTGAAAACAAACCCTGTCCTTTCCTTTTGTGTTATCCCACTATGTGTTTGGGTACCTGTGTGTATTTGTGTTTTTCCTGTCTTTATGTGTTTAGCTGATGAAAGCTATGCTGTAGAATTTTTCTAATACTCTGTTATTTTCTTTGTAAAGATGCTTAGACATTATTTATTCTGTGTTGTTTTCATGCTCATGTGTGAAGTTGAATTTTTAAAAGTGATTCTGATCTTTTATTTTTGTACTCATGTCACAATTCTTGTAACACTGATGTATATGTTTATTTCTATTCTTTTGTAAAGCCTGTACTACAAATGTTATCTGTATTGTTATGTTTTTAATGATGTATTTTGTACCTTTGTAATTGTATTCTTACGTTATAAAATTGTAATTGACAGCAGTTCATCAAGTAACTTGTAAGTTCCATTTCACTGCACACGTTTCTGTTGGTCATAGTATATGGACAATATTGAGAAGTAGGGACTGTTAGTGTTTGCACGTGTGTTAATAACTCAGCAAGGGACTGGATAACAGCATTGCTGGTTCTAAGGACAATTCCAAAAACTTTGTGAGTGCACAAGTGGTGGTTATGGACTTGCTCTATTATCCGCAAGACTCTTCAATGGTGATTGTGCACCTGCACAGTCGCAACAGATGGCTGCTGGCCATCTCTACAAGGACTACAGTGGGTCTGCACCTCTGGTGGCCCACCAATACCACAATCTCTACCAGGACTACAGTGGGTCTACTCTGTGATGACCTACCTACCAATATTCTTCGAAACGTCGACTGACTCTGCTGTGGGTTTGCTCTGTTGTGGCCCATTACCTGTCAGCATGTCAAGAGTCAGCACTGTCCTACCGTTGGAAGGACAATACTACTTCTTCAAGACTGCATGGAAATCCACTACTTCCGTGTGCATTGTATTCTACTGCTCAGACTTTGAGCAAACAAACTGCAGGTTTACTCTTATGATGAATGATCAGGACTGTCTTTATTGACTGTGAAAAAATTTTAGCTGTTGACCAACATTGTATCAATAAGTGTGTGCATTTGATATCTTTGTTATTTTAATTATGAAAAATTTTATCAAATCTTTATTGGCCACTGCCCAAAAAAAAAACATTTTGTAAAATTTTTTGTGGGGAGCATGGGGGCTATGTAAGTAGGCTGTTTATGTTTTCTCTATGTAAGTAGGCTGTTTATGTTTTCTTTATGTAAGTTTGATGCTTATGTTTTCTTATTGGCAACGTTACGTAGCGCTCTCTGTGGCTGTGCTGTGTGCAGTATGTGGCTAGTTTGCATTGTTGTTGTCTGCCATTGTTGTCATGAACTGCTATAGCTGGATGCGAACAGCGCGTAGCGCTGGGCAGTTGGAGGTGAGCCGCCAGCAGTGGTGGATGTGGGGAGAGAGATGGCGGAGTTTTGAAAAATGTCATGAACTGCTGTATATATTATGAATCTTGAGGTAAATACATTGTTTGTTCTCTATTAGAATCTTTCATTTGCTAAGACTATCAGTAGTTAGTGCCTTCAGTAGTTTGTATCTTTTATTTAGCTGGCAGTAGTGGCTCTCGCTGTATTGCAGTAGTTCGAGCAGCGAAGATTTTTGTGAGGTAAGTGATTTGTGAAAGGTATAGTTTAATGTTTGTCAGGGCCATTCTTTTGCAGGGATTTTTGATAGTCAGATTGCGTTGCGCTAAAATTATTGTGTGCCAGGTTAAGCACAGTCTTGTACAATTGTTCTAAGTGGACGTTTCACATGTAAAATTGTTCAAAGGGGACGTTTCAATATATTCATACTAATTAACTGTTTGGCGCCTTCGGTAAATCACACAAAACCCAATAAAGGATATAACGGGGGTGTTCCTAACTGTATTCAAGTGGTACACCATGGACACTCATTATGCCCAACAAATGTTTCAAAATGTTCAAAATCTGTGTGAAATCTTATGGGACTTAACTGCTAAGGTCATCAGTCCCTAAGCTTACACACTACTTAACCTAAATTATCCTAAGGACAAACACACACACACACATGAACCAGGGAGGACTCGAACATCCGCCGGGATCAGCCGCACAGTCCATGAGTGCAGCGCCCTCGACCACTCGGCTAATACCGCGCGGCTGTTTCACATGAATCACTCTTTTATTTCATTTCCGATCTTTGATCTCTGCTACTACACTGACGGAAAAAAATCACAGTACCAATAAGGAGTTGTGTGACATTAACGAAAATTGGTAGGCGTGTTTCTACATCTCCAAGACGATGTCTGTTCAAATTTCGTGCCAGTCGCATAAGACTGGCGCTAGTAGCGCCACTATGAGGATATAATCAGGTTTGTTTAAATAAATGCTGTACCGATCGTGAGAGTTAATTACCTTTGAGGTTTGACGTGGTGAGTTAACCAGCCAGGGAAGCCGAGAGCTCTTATGCACTGCTTCCTGGACTCGGGTAGGCGCGCCGGCCCCGGATTGAATCCGCCCGGCGGATTTACGATGAGGGCCTGGATGTGGTTTTTAGGTGGTTTTCCACATCCCACTAGGTGAATACCGGGCTGGTCCCCACGTTCCGCCTCAGTTACACGACTCACGGACATTTGAAAACGTTCGCACTGTTTCATGACTTACACTGGACGTAGACAGCTGGAGTACATTACTTCCACCCCGGGGGGTTTGTGGTGGCGTCAGGAAGGGCATCCGCCCACCCTCTGCCATTAACACTGCCAAATCCGAAATAACAAAGCCGACCCCGCGTTGGAGGGGGACAAAGGCCCCGAGAAAGAATATTTGACGTGGGGAGTTAATGTTAGCCTAGAATACGTTTAAGGCGACAAAGACACCTTTATCAACAACTCACTGAGTTGGTCATGTAATAGGGCTATGGGAAGCAGAATCATCGTTCTACGATACTGCGGAAGGACTTGGCAGAAGTGCAGCCACTGTAGATGACTGCTGGTCGCGGTAGTTACGAGGATGACCGGCATCTGGACGCAAAGAGGGTGGACCAAAGTGTTCGGTGAATGGCTCTGGCGCATAGTACTGCATCTGCAGCAGCAATTTGAGCAGCAGTTGGCACGGGAGTCACACGAACTGTTACAAATCGGTTACTTCAATGACAGCTCCGAGCCAGACATCCTACAACGTGCATTCCACTAACCCCAAACAATCGCGGTTTGCGATTTCAGTAGTGTCAAGATACACTCCTGGAAATGGAAAAAAAGAACACATTGACACCGGTGTGTCAGACCCACCATACTTGCTCCGGACACTGCGAGAGGGCTGTACAAGCAATGATCACACGCACGGCACAGCGGACACACCAGGAACCGCGGTGTTGGCCGTCGAATGGCGCTAGCTGCGCAGCATTTGTGCACCGCCGCCGTCAGTGTCAGCCAGTTTGCCGTGGCATACGGAGCTCCATCGCAGTCTTTAACACTGGTAGCATGCCGCGACAGCGTGGACGTGAACCGTATGTGCAGTTGACGGACTTTGAGCGAGGGCGTATAGTGGGCATGCGGGAGGCCGGGTGGACGTACCGCCGAATTGCTCAACACGTGGGGCGTGAGGTCTCCACAGTACATCGATGTTGTCGCCAGTGGTCGGCGGAAGGTGCACGTGCCCGTCGACCTGGGACCGGACCGCAGCGACGCACGGATGCACGCCAAGACCGTAGGATCCTACGCAGTGCCGTAGGGGACCGCACCGCCACTTCCCAGCAAATTAGGGACACTGTTGCTCCTGGGGTATCGGCGAGGACCATTCGCAACCGTCTCCATGAAGCTGGGCTACGGTCCCGCACACCGTTAGGCCGTCTTCCGCTCACGCCCCAACATCGTGCAGCCCGCCTCCAGTGGTGTCGCGACAGGCGTGAATGGAGGGACGAATGGAGACGTGTCGTCTTCAGCGATGAGAGTCGCTTCTGCCTTGGTGCCAATGATGGTCGTATGCGTGTTTGGCGCCGTGCAGGTGAGCGCCACAATCAGGACTGCATACGACCGAGGCACACAGGGCCAACACCCGGCATCATGGTGTGGGGAGCGATCTCCTACAGTGGCCGTACACCACTGGTGATCGTCGAGGGGACACTGAATAGTGCACGGTACATCCAAACCGTCATCGAACCCATCGTTCTACCATTCCTAGACCGGCAAGGGAACTTGCTGTTCCAACAGGACAATGCACGTCCGCATGTATCCCGTGCCACCCAACGTGCTCTAGAAGGTGTAAGTCAACTACCCTGGCCAGCAAGATCTCCGGATCTGTCCCCCATTGAGCATGTTTGGGACTGGATGAAGCGTCGTCTCACGCGGTCTGCACGTCCAGCACGAACGCTGGTCCAACTGAGGCGCCAGGTGGAAATGGCATGGCAAGCCGTTCCACAGGACTACATCCAGCATCTCTACGATCGTCTCCATGGGAGAATAGCAGCCTGCATTGCTGCGAAAGGTGGATATACACTGTACTAGTGCCGACATTGTGCATGCTCTGTTGCCTGTGTCTATGTGCCTGTGGTTCTGTCAATGTGATCATGTGATGTATCTGACCCCAGAAATGTGTCAATAAAGTTTCCCCTTCCTGGGACAATGAATTCACGGTGTTCTTATTTCAATTTCCAGGAGTGTAGATCAGAATGGAGGCATGTTGTGTTTTCTGATGAAAGCTGGGTGTGCTTCGGTGCCAGTGATGGCCGTGTATTGGTTAGAATGAGGCTAGTTGAGGGCATGCAACCAGTCTGTCTGCGTGCTAGACACACTGGACCTGCACCGGCAGTTGTGGTCTGGGGTGCGATTTCGTATGACAGCAGGACCACTCTCTTGGATATCCGACGCACACTGACTGCAAAATTGTACGTCAATCTGTTGATTCGACCTGTTATGGGGCCGTTCATGAACAACATCCCAGACGATATTTTGCAATAGAATAACGCTCGACCACATACTGTTGTTTTAACACAACATGCTCTAACATGTGTCGACATGTTGCCTTGACCTGCTCGATCATCAGGTCTGTCTCCAGTCGAGCACATACGGGACTTCACCGGGCGACAACTCCTGAGTCACCCACAAGCAGCATTAGCAGTTCCTGTACTGACAGACCAACATGCATGGAACTACATTCGACAAACAGACATCCAGCACCCGTACAACACAATGCTAATGCAAGCACTTTTGCGTGTCTACATTCAACGTTCTGGCAGTTAAACAGATTGTTAATGTACCAGCATTTCAATTTTGCATTGGCTTATTTCGCGCCTGCATTAGCCTGTATCTTGTAACGCTAATCATTTGAGTTACATATGTTACCTAGATAGACTTATTCCGAAATTCTTTTACTCTACAGGGTGGTCCATTGATAGTGACCGGGCCAAATATCTCACGAAATAAGCGTCAAACGAAAAATCTACAAAGAACGAAACTTGTCTAGCTTGAAGGGGGAAACCAGATGGCGCTATGGTTGACCCGCTAGATGGCGCTATCATAGGTCAAACGGATATCAACTGCGTTTTTTTAAAATAGGAACCCCCATTTTTTATTACATATTCGTGTAGTACGTAAAGAAATGTGAATGTTTTAGTTGGACCACTTTTTTCGCTTTGTGATACATGGCGCTGTAATAGTCACAAACATATGGCTTACAATTTTAGACGAACAGTTGGTAACAGGTAGGTTTTTTTAATTAAAATACAGAACGTAGAGACGTTTGAAGATTTTATTTCGGTTGTTCCATTGTGATAAATGTACCTTTATGAACTTATCATTTATGAGAACGCATGCTGTTACAGCGTGATTACCTGTAAATACCACATTAATGCAACAAATGCTCAAAATGATGTCCGTCAACCTCAACGCATTTGGCAAAGCGTGTAACGACATTCCTCTCAACAGCGAGTAGTTCGTCTTCCTTAATGTTCACACATGCATTGACAATGCGCTGACGCATGTTGTCAGGCGATGTCGGTGGATCACGATAGCAAATATCCTTCAAATTTCCCCACAGAAAGAAATCCGGGGACGTCATATCCGATGAACGTGCGGGCCATGGTATGGTGCTTCGACGACCAATCCACCCGTCATGAAATATGCTATTCACTACCGCTTCAACCGCATGCGAGCTATGTGCCGGACATCCATTATGTTGGAATTACATCGCCATTCTGTCATGCAGTGAAACATCTTGTAGTAACATCGGTAGAACATTACGTAGGAAATCAGCATACATTGCACCATTTAGATTGCCATCGATAAAATGGGGGCAAATTATCCTTCCTCTCATAATGGCACACCATAGATTAACCTGCCAAGGTCGCTGATCTTGCACTTGTCGGAGCCATCGTGAATATCCCGTTGGCCAAGAGTGTATATTATGCCGGTTTGCGGTACCGCTGTTGGTGAATGACTCTTCGTCGTTAAATAGAACGCGTGCGAAAAATCCGAAAAATCTGTCATCGTCCCATAATTTCTCTTGTGCCCAGTGGCAGAACTGTACATGACGTTCAAAGTCGTCGCCATGCAATTCCTTGTGCATAGAAATATGGTACAAGTGCAATCGATGTCGATGTAGCATTCTCAACACCGACGTTTTTTTGATTCCCGATTCTCGCGCAATTTGTCTGCTACTGATGTGCGGATTAGGTGCGACAGCAGCTAAAACACCTACTTGGGCATCATCATTTGTTGCAGGTCCTGGTTGAAGTTTCACATGTGGCTGAACACTTCCTGTTTCTTTAAATAACGTAACTATCCGGCGAACGGTCCGGACACTTGGATGATGTCGTCCAGGATACCGAGCAGCATACATAGCACAAGCCCGTTGGGCATTTTGATCACAACAGCCATACGTCAACATGATATCGACTTTTTCCGCAATTGGTAAACGGTCCATTTTAACACGGGTAATGTATCACGAAGCAAACACCGTCCGCACTGGCGGAATGTTATGTGAGACCACGTACTGATACGTTTGTGATTATTACAGCGCCATCTATCGCAAAGCGAAAAAAGTGGTCCAACTAAAACATTCATATTTCTTTACGTACCACACGAATATGTAATAAAAAAAGGGGGTTCCTACTGAAAAAAAAAACAAAAAAAAAACGCAGTTGATATGCGTTTGGCCTATGGCAGCGGCGTCTAGCGGGCCAACCAAAGCGCCATCTGGTTTCCCCCTTCAAGCTAGACGAGTTTCGTTCTTTGTAGGTTTTTCGTTTGACGCTTATTTCGTGAGATATTTGGCTCGGTCACGATCAATGGACCGCCCTGTCTATCAGTTATCTTTTGGCGTTGCGATATTTTTTCCGTTATTGTATCTACCACTGACGTTTGCGGCCGTGGGATGGTATGCAGTTCCGAGGCTTTATTACGGGCACCACCTGCCGTAGGAGTTTGTCGCAACAGCCTGTATAGTGACGCAGCTGGCCGTTGGCAGCGGCAGGCGCGCAGTGCTGGGCCGCCGCCAGCGGCGCCTTTGCGGAAAGCCGCGGGTCAGAGGTGAGCCTATCGCGCGGGCCCGGCGCCTGGCGGGGTGTGGCCGCGGCCGCCACCGCCGCTGTACACGTGGACGCGGCGTCCACCGGCGGCAGCGGCGGGCCTCGCCGCGCGCCCAGGAATGCCGTCGCGGTTCGCCCCGGCTCTGGCCGCACGCAGGGTGCAGCAGCGCCACCGGCGAACAAAGGCTCCGGTTCGGCCTTCTGCTCTTATCTCAACTGGGCTGGTACAGGACTGTACAGCATCACCATCCCGGTACGAACACCCTATTCTCCTAGCGCACCTTGTCTTACTGTAAAGCACTGTCATTCGTTTCTTGCTTCCTCCTTGTCCTGCATCTTCAGCTACAGCTATACCTCGCAGGTCACTGTAGGTATGTAGTGAAGAGTTCCTGTGTACCACCGTCGCTTACCCCCCCACCCCCACCCCCCACCCGCCCCCTTTCCCGCCTCGTATCTCTCTAATTTTACCGTAATGCTCTCTCGACGAGATCTACACAGGAGAAAGCAATAAAGAGGGTGCCACACTTGTCTCGACCATCCCAACAACTTTCGGTCCATATGCTAATTGCGAAATCTATCAAGCAATATTTTTTAGCTAACAGTGAACATCGTAATATTAGTAATTTTCGCCTCACAAACATTAATATACGCTCAATAGTAAACGCCTGATGGCCTAAAGTTATCGAACAATTGTAAAGTAAAAAAAATGAACCATCGCATAGCAGCGACAGAATCTATTATTCTGTATCTTTGCCGTTCTTGCGCGGTGCCTGTAAATCTCTATGTACATGTATCGATTGTTGTCGTTGTTGCTGTTGTAGTGGTGGCGGTCTTCAGTCCTGAGACTGGTTTTATGCAGCTCTCCATGCTACTCTATCCTGTGCAAGCCTGTTCATCTCCCAGTACCTACAGCAGCCTAAATCCTTCTGAATCTGCTTAGTGTATTCATCTCTTGGTCTCCCTCTACGATTTTTACCCTCCACGCCGCCCTCCAGTGCTAAATTTGTGATCCCTTGATGCCTCAGAACATGTCCTGCCAACCGGTCCCTTCTTTTTTTTTTTTTTTGTCAGGTTGTGCCACAAACTCCTCTTCTCCCCAGTTCTATTCAATACTTCGTCATTAGTTATGTGATCTACCCATCTAATCTTCAGCTTTCTTCTGGAGCACCACATTCCGAAAGCTTCTATTCTCTTCTTGTCCAAACTGTTTATCGTCCATGTTTCACTTTCATACATGCCTACACTCCATACAAATACTTTCAGTCGATGTTAACAAATTTCTCTTCTTCAGAAACGCTTTCCTTGCCATTGCCAGTCTACATTTTATATCCTCTCTACTTCGACCATCATCAGTTATTTTACTCCCCAAATAGCAAAACTCCTTTACTACTTTAAGTGTTCATTTCCTAATCTAATTCCCGCAGCATCACCCGACTTAATTAGACTACATTTCATTATCCTCGTTTTGCTTTTGTTGATGTTCATCTTATACCCTCCTTTCAAGACACTGTCCATTCCGTTCAACTGCTCTTCCAAGTTCTTTGCTGTCTGACAGAATTACAATGTCATCGGCGAACCTCAAAGTTTTTATTTCTTCTCTATGGATTTTAATTCCAAGTCCAAACTTTTCTTTCGTTTCCTTTACTGCTTGCTCAATATACAGATTGAATAACATCGGGGAGAGGCTACAACCCTGTCTTACTCCCTTCCCAACCACTGCTTCCCTTTCATGCCCCTCGACTCTTATAACTCTCATCTGGTTTCTGTACAAGTTGTAAATAGCCTTTCGCTCCCTGTATTTTACCCCTGTCACCTTTAGAATTTGAAAGAGAGTATTCCAGTCAACATTGTCAAAAGCTTTCTCTAAGTCTACAAATGCTAGAAATGTAGGTTTGCCTTTCCTTAAACTTTCTTCTAAGATAAGTCATAGGGTCAGTATTGCCTGATGTGTTCCAACATTTCTACGGAATCCAAACTGGTCTTCCCTGAGATCGATTAATGATAAAAAAAAGAATTCTGTTGTTTCGAGACAAATGAGGCACTCGGCGCGTCACCTTTTACTGTTTGTATTCCGTGAAAGGCGGACGCGGACTTGCTACGTTCTGCATCGGTATTTTATATTTTATGTGAAAATATTCAGTAAATAAGCTAATTGTTATTTTTCCAATCAGAAAATATGTAGTTTCTTGTAATTGGTTACGAACAGACAGCATCAAGATGACATTTTGACTGTTGTGTATAAAGTATTTAACCACAAGGTCATCTATTGTAATTTAATATGAAAAGGTACGTAGCATTAAATAAACGTGTGCTAAAGATAAGTGTGCTTATTTTAGTAAATTAACCTGGATGATTTCCATCTCCTTATTTACTTGAATGTTAATTATTTTGTGTTTGTTCATCACCAGAAATTACGATCACGCTGATGGGCCGATCGCAGCATGAGGCAGAAGGAACATCATCGTTTTCCTATTATTTCTGAATCAACTCTTTTTTTTTAATTGTGTAGTATTGCATTTCTTTTAAGTCTATAAATCTTCTGGTCCCTTAGTGTTGTTCCGGTTATGACTACATCACGACTATAAAAATGCACAGAAATGATAATGTTTCTTCCGAACGATCTGAAATAAATCAATCTGCTGCTGTTATTCAGGTATTTAATGCTCAACGTATGTTATTATAACAGTGTAATCAATCCCTGATTTGTTGCCAAGTGGCCCTCACTTTTTCGACATTTTTCAGAAAAAAATAACAATTCTTTTTCTTTTCGCCCCCCAAGAGCAACGCTACAACACAACCAACGAGATTGCCTTTTTCGTGTCTTTGTTCGTTACGAATATATAAACAGCAGTATGTCTTTCCCGAATAGCTCTATACCTTTTTTATTCGCTTGAAGCTTTGTGTGAGTACAATCTACACCAACGAAGACAAGATAGAAATGCAACTCAACTATGGCGAATGTGACTGACCAGAACAGTAAATGCAATAATATTTTCTTATTTATAATATCGGTGCATGTACTTTAGTACTGATCGATGAGGAGCATTCCTATCTTCTCTGTATTCGTGTACATTGTAGTCATACAAACCTTCAACTGAAGACAGTTGACACAGTTGACTGAATGACTGGTGTGCACTTTTCTTGTGTTACCACTGTTTTTTTTTTTTTTTTTTTTTTTTTTTCAGCTCACCCGAACTGCACTAGTTACATTACCCCAGGTGCATTCATTGTGTACCAGTAGAAGAGAGTCCATGCCAGTTCTGTGTTAAGTTTTTTATCTACACATTAGCCTCTGGACCGATTCCAAACAACCTTGCTACGCATATCACTTACTCTCTGGAAGCAGTAGTTGTGGGTATAAGAACCATCTATCTATCAAAGGGATGGAGGTCCACAATAAGCAAGTAGCCATGCTTTATTTATCCAGAATTTGAGAATGTGAGCACTTAGTGTCTTGGAACAAACTTCGCTCATAATTTCAAACCTTTAAAAAACTATTTCTCGCTGACAATACTAAAAAAATGATGAAACGTACATTGTCGCTGTTTATGCAGTACAACTGTAGCGTCAGGCATGACTTTTCATTTATTACTAATTTACTACTAACTGCATTCGCAACATATTCTGTAGACAGTAGTCACATAGTGTGCCACTGAATGTACTGCACCTGGAAAATTATCTCATTTGACTACACACAGTTCAGGAGATATGACGTCATAAACACTGAGCTGAGGGCGAAATTCGCTAGAGATATAGTTGAAATATATGTACAAATAATGTGTGAAATACGTTAAATACACTCCTGGAAATTGAAATAAGAACACCGTGAATTCATTGTCCCAGGAAGGGGAAACTTTATTGACACATTCCTGGGGTCAGATACATCACATGATCACACTGACAGAACCACAGGCACATAGACACAGGCAACAGAGCATGCACAATGTCGGCACTAGTACAGTGTATATCCACCTTTCGCAGCAATGCAGGCTGCCATTCTCCCATGGAGACGATCGTAGAGATGCTGGATGTAGTCCTGTGGAACGGCTTGCCATGCCATTTCCACCTGGCGCCTCAGTTGGACCAGCGTTCGTGCTGGACGTGCAGACCGCGTGAGACGACGCTTCATCCAGTCCCAAACATGCTCAATGGGGGACAGATCCGGAGATCTTGCTGGCCAGGGTAGTTGACTTACACCTTCTAGAGCACGTTGGGTGGCACGGGATACATGCGGACGTGCATTGTCCTGTTGGAACAGCAAGTTCCCTTGCCGGTCTAGGAATGGTAGAACGATGGGTTCGATGACGGTTTGGATGTACCGTGCACTATTCAGTGTCCTCTCGACGATCACCAGTGGTGTACGGCCAGTGTAGGAGATCGCTCCCCACACCATGATGCCGGGTGTTGGCCCTGTGTGCCTCGGTCGTATGCAGTCCTGATTGTGGCGCTCACCTGCACGGCGCCAAACACGCATACGACCATCATTGGCACCAAGGCAGAAGCGACTCTCATCGCTGAAGACGACACGTCTCCATTAGTCCCTCCATTCACGCCTGTCGCGACACCACTGGAGGCGGGCTGCACGATGTTGGGGCGTGAGCGGAAGACGGCCTAACGGTGTGCGGGACCGTAGCCCAGCTTCATGGAGACGGTTGCGAATGGTCCTCGCCGATACCCCAGGAGCAACAGTGTCCCTAATTTGCTGGGAAGTGGCGGTGCGGTCCCCTACGGCACTGCGTAGGATCCTACGGTCTTGGCGTGCATCCGTGCGTCGCTGCGGTCCGGTCCCAGGTCGACGGGCACATGCACCTTCCGCCGACCACTGGCGACAACATCGATGTACTGTGGAGACCTCACGCCCCACGTGTTGAGCAATTCGGCGGTACGTCCACCCGGCCTCCCGCATGCCCACTATACGCCCTCGCTCAAAGTCCGTCAACTGCACATACGGTTCACGTCCACGCTGTCGCGGCATGCTACCAGTGTTAAAGACTGCGATGGAGCTCCGTATGCCACGGCAAACTGGCTGACACTGACGGCGGCGGTGCACAAATGCTGCGCAGCTAGCGCCATTCGACGGCCAACACCGCGGTTCCTGGTGTTTCCGCTGTGCCGTGCGTGTGATCATTGCTTGTACAGCCCTCTCGCAGTGTCCGGAGCAAGTATGGTCGGTCTGACACACCGGTGTCAATGTGCTCTTTTTTCCATTTCCAGGAGTGTAACTCCGAGTCTAGTGTCCTTGCAGAACCATGTGTTCGCAGCTGAAACCCACAATTAGAGCGAAAACGTGTAAGATGGTTTGAAGAGAGTGCTTTGACACCCTACTGCAGTGCGTGATTACTCGCGGACTGTATAGTGCACGTAACTTGAGTCTTAGAGTTTCAGACTTGCGCTCAACACTGACTGCAACAACTTAGTCAAATCGACAGCATAAAAAGTGCGATGTAAATGTAGTTCTGTTGTTGTTCGAGGCGCACGTGTGCTAGGAAGCCACTTCGTATTGGCAGAGACAATGGGGTAGACGTGCCACTAAGGGAGGGGCAGTGCGTTGCTTCTGGCACTTCCCCACGGGAAGCGAAAAAGTTTCCTGGAAGATCGCCGACATGCTACAGAGGGCATTATAAAACGATTCACGGAGGGAGATGGGCTGCGGCAACCTGGACGGCCTCGTATCTCTACGCGCTGCGACGGAGCTCCGATGGCGCGCGGATCCCACCGTAAGTGCGCCACGGGTCGTGGCGGAAGTGGAATTTGTGTGTTTCAAGCTGAACAATGTAAACGAACCTCAAGGTGTTACGAAGGACTCCAGTTCGCAGCTCCGTGTTTCGCTGTCGGTATTTAGGGTCAGCTGAAAAGGACCAGGTTTGTAGTGTTACTTGTTACTTTGTCAGTCAGTTCAGTGTGTCCTCGTCTACATCTACATCTACATGGATACTCTGCAAATCACATTTAAGTGCCTGGCAGAGGGTTCATCGAACCACCTTGACAATTCTCTATTATTCCAATCTCGTATAGCGCGCGGAAAGAATTAACACTTACATCTTTCCGTACGAGCTCTGATTTCCCTTATTTTATCTTTGTGATAGTTCCTCACTATCTAAGTCGGTGTCAACAAAATATTTTCGGATTCGGAGGAGAAAGTTCATGATTGGAATTTCGTGAGAAGATTCCGTCGCAACGAAAGACCTCAGTCTTTTAATGATGTCCATCCCAAATCCTGTATCATTTCTGTGACACTCTCTGCCATATTTCGCGATAATACAAAACGTGCTGCCTATCTCTGAACTTTTTCGATGTACTCCCTGAGTCCTATCTGATAAGGATCCCACACCGCGCAGCAGTATTCTAAAAGAGGACGGAGAAGCGTAGCGTAGGCAGTCTCCTTAGTACGTCTGTTACATTTTCTAAGTGTCCTGCCAATGAAACGCAGTCTTTGGTTAGCCTTCCCCACAGCATTTCCTTGCAATTTAAGTTGTTCCTAATTGTAATACCTAGGTATTAAGTTGAATTTATGGCTTTTAGATTAGACTGATTTATCGTGTAACCGAAGTTTAACGAGTTCCTTTTACCACTCATGTGGCTGACCCCATACTTTTCGTTATTTAAGGTCAACTGCCACTTTTCGCACCATTCCCATATTTCATCTAAATCGTTTTGCAATTTGTTTTGATCTTCTGATGACTTTATTAGTCGATAAACGACAGCGTCATCTGCAAACAACCGAAGACGGCTGCTCAGATTGTCTCCTAAATCGTTTATATAGATAAGGAACAGCAAAGGACCTATAACACTACCTTGGGGAACGCCAGAAGTCACTTTTGTTTTACTCGATGACTTTCCGTCAATTTCTACTCAACTTGATACAGGTACATACGTACGACAGCTAGATGTTGTCCGTTCCTAAAAGAATGCAACTGATTTAATGCTCGTAGTTGTTACTGTAGATGAAACGTGGCTCCACCATTTTACATCAGCAACGAATCAGTAATCAGAGTTACGGATGGGCTCCCTGTGACCCAGCATCATAAAACGGTACAGTCCCTAGTGAGATGGCCAGTATTGTCTGGGGTGAATAGTGGCTGGAATTGTTAAATGGCGCTAATGAAGTGAATGCAGTTGCCGCTTATGCTGATGATATCTTGGTGGTGGTCTCTGGGGATCCCAGACGGGAACTTGGACATCATGAAAACCAGTTGCTCTTGACGGTGCAATGGTGGTACGGGGTCAACCAAATAGCACAGCAAATAAAATTGCATATAGGCTACTTAAGGAAAAGCTCTCCATAAACTATAAATACATAATAGCCCAGGTACGTGTAACACTGTTCGCCAATATTTAGATGTGATCCTCGACGACGGAAGAAACATTTCGTCACACGTAGATACAGTCTATCAAAAGGCGGCTGAAATAATTTACAAAACAGCCTGCAGTGGCGCTGCCAGCGGTAACTAATCCCTGGAGGCTGTGAAACTGAACCATAATCCTGACTCCCACTGAGGGCTTTAAAGCTAGTGGTTGGGCCCACCGGCTCCGTCTGGTACGACACAGAGACATTCCAAGGTGCACGCAGCGAGGAATTCTCGTGAGAGTGGCGGCTGCCTTCAGCAATACACCAGCAGAGCCTCTTCTCGTCATTCTGGGGATATGTCAGCATACATCACAATAAGATACATTGCCGCAACATGTTGTTTGCGACGAGATAATTTAGATAAAGTACAAGAAATTACAAATTCCAGAGTAATGAGTTAGATTATCAAAGAATTTGAAGCCATTTTCACTATTTTTCGACCGTGACTGTCTCAAGAAATATGTAAATGTTTTTTTAAATTACCGCTACCAGCCACAAACTTTGTCAACTATTGTATTACTTATTTATTTAGCGACATGTTTCGAGGGCTATACCTCATCTTCAGGTTAAATGGCACTACAAAAACAACTTTAAAATAAGGTTATACCGATGTTACATAGTCTTTTAGTAAATGCTATCGACAAAACGATAGTCAAATCGAAACCAGCTGTATTTCGACCGCCATCTTGTCCACTGCACTACAGAACTGTTTGTGATCGAGTTTCCAAGTTACTGCTATGTTAGTGACAATTTGTGAACAGTGACCAAGAGAGCCACGGAAATGGAAGCACCGCAACCCATCACTACGAGACTACCACGCCAGAAGAATAAGGATGACCACAACATTTACGAAAACACTGTGTAACATCAGTATGACCTTACTGTAAAGTTGTTTTTGTATTGCCAGTTAGCCTGAAGATGAGGTATAACCCTCGAAACATGTCGCTAAATAAATAAGTAATACAATAGTTGACAAAGTTTGTGACTGGTAGCGGTAATTTAAAAAAAAAAAAAAACCTTTACACAGATTTTCAAAACTTGTCACTGTATGAGTGGGACAGAGGAAGTATGAACACTGAGGAACGTCAGAGACAGAGACAACAAATGAATCACATCATTCCCAGCAGGGGTATGGTTCATTTTATGGCGGGACATGACCGCTACTCCCAACAGATACAGTACAGGAAAGAGACCAACACATTTTGTTATCGTGGTGCTCTAAGGCGCCCCGAGAATTTGATTTTCAGACGCTCTCTTCAAGTGGAACGTAGGAGGCGTGAACCTCCTCAGGGCGCGATGCAGTTGTTAATCAGATATACCGATATCCTTACGTTACTAAATACTTTGACAGACGAAGTATCTAGGCATATAAGTTCAGAGTAAATATCAAAAAAGACAGAAACATAGGTCTGAGATAGTTGACACGTAAGACATAGTGAGTCTGAATATGAAAACGGCGAGGAAAATGTAAATCGATATCAGTAGTACCGATGGTGAGGGTGTAAGTTTTGAGACATGAATGCAAGTGACAGCGCCACGAATAAATACTCAGATTTACATCGTCCGTCGAAAATGTCCCGTGCCTGACTTTATTCATGTCTAAGCACTGACGACGGTGGCAGCTTTACCAATAATCGTTAACAACAGATGAGCATTCGACTATTCAATTGCGAGTAGAACTTTTAAGTAGTGGGCTGCGGCCGTAGTGGGTTTAAGATGGCAATGGAGCAACGTCTCTAAATCATGTGTTCAAGACATTCTACAGAATATTTTGAAGGAGAGAAAAGAGAGTGCCAATTTTGACCCCCGAACAAAACAAGCGTGAGCGCCGGTAGCGACTTGATTGAAATGAAATTCCTTTGTGGAGAAAACAAGCACGATTGATTAGACTTGGTGTTATCAATACAAACCTGCCACAAAATAACAAAATCGGAAATTCATATGGTGGGTCAACGCTTTGATGACCTAACCGACATTCCGGCCAGAGTGACGCACGAGTTGAACAACATTCCAAACAAGGACGTTTTTGACAGTTTCACATGGTTGTATGGACGTTCTGTGTTTTGTACTCAAGTGTGTGTGTGTGTGTGTGTGTGTGTGTGAGAGAGAGAGAGAGAGAGAGAGAGAGAGAGAGAGAGAGAGAGAGAGACTGTATAAAGCAACTAATGCGTTAACACCATCGTCTTACAATCTCTCTATTTTTTTATTAATCCAATTTCGAAACTTTTGGGCTGACAGGCTAAGAAGTAACATTGCTAGGTCAGCGAAGTCTTATTTCACTTATACAAATTATCTCCACAGTAGAAGCACCTGTAGCTGTAGTTTAGTTACATAGAAACACGTTGCAAACTAGTAGTACAGTAGTATGCTTTTCTGCACAAATATGTGATGATTCGAAGTTGTGCCGCGTCGCATAGTAACTGGACAATTAATTATATTACAATATTAAATGTAATTAATAGTTGGTACCAAACAGATTATCTACTAAACCTGTAAGGAATTCTGCTGGCTATAGAATTACCGAGTCACACATTAACCGGAGGGTTAAGTTCACAAAAGTCATTGGATACCTCCTGATATCATATCGGCCTTCTTTTTGCTCGGCGTAGTGCAGCAACTGGACGTTTCATCGACTAAAGTCGTTGGAAGTCCCCTGCTGAAGAAATATTGAGCAGTGCTACCTCTATGGCTGTCCACAATCGCGAAATTGTTGGCGGTGCACGATTTTGTGCACGAGTCGATCTCTCGATTCGACTGTTCAGAATGTTCTTCAGACCAATCACGAGCAACTGTGACCCGGTGACATGCTGCATTGTCATGCATAAAAATTCCATGAGTGTTGGGAACGTGAAGTCCATGAATGGCTGCAAATGGTCTCTAAGTAACCGAAATAACCATTTACAGTCAATGATCGGTTCTGCTGGATCAGAGGACCCAGTCCATTCCATGTAGACACATCCCAAACCATTATGGAGCCACCACAATCTTGTATAGTGCCTTGTTGACAACTTGCGTCTTCGTGGGGTCTGTGCCACATTCGAACCCTACCAACAGCTCTTACCAACTGAAATCCGGACTTATCTGACCAGGACACCGTTTCCCAGTCGTCTATGGTTCATCCGATATGATCACGAACTCAAGAGAGGCCCTTCAGACGAGTCGTGCTCTTAGCAAAGGCACACGCACCCTCTGCCGCCATAGCCCACTAGTGTCAAATTTCGCCACACTGCCATAACGGGTACGTTATTTCACGCTGTGTCTTGTCTGTTAGTACTGACATCTCTATATAAAAGCAGCTGCTCTCGGTCTAAAGTGAAGGCCGTGGGCTACTGCGTTGTCCTTGTTGAGCGTTGATGCCTGAAATTTAGGATTCTCGCCACACTCTTCATACTGTGGATCTCCGAATACTGAATTCCTTAACGATTTTCGAGATGGAATGTCCTATGCGTCTAGCTCCAACTACTAACTCGTGTTCAAACTCTGTTAATCCCCATCGCGCTGCCATAACCACTTCGGATACCTAGTCACGTGAATCACCTGAGTCCAAATGACAGCTCCTACAATCCACTGCCCTTTTACACCTTGTGTACGCGATACTTCCACCATATGTATAAGTGGGTATCGATATTTAATGACTTTTGTCACCTCATTGTCTACTACGACAATATAAACACAGATAATGTATAAAAAATACTATAATGTGGAAGGTATTCAGTGCATGTATTCTACAACCTACTTTAGACACACAAAAGGACAGAATTTCAGAAAGCATTAAATATATAAATAAATACACATAACCACGAAAAGCATTAAACGTTGACTGGAATACGCTACACTTGTCTTCTGCTAACAGAAACTTATGTTATCTGAGTGAAAAAACAAAAACTCGAAGTGATATTCCTTCAGATCCCTTAATCCAACATTTTCCGGTAAGTAGTTTGCATTTCTGAAACAGAGTTATACACTCCCGGAAATGGAAAAAAGAACACATTGACACCGGTGTGTCACACCCACCATACTTGCTCCGGACACTGCGAGAGGGCTGTACAAGCAATGATCACACGCACGGCACAGCGGACACACCAGGAACCGCGGTGTTGGCCGTCGAATGGCGCTAGCTGCGCAGCATTTGTGCACCGCCGCCGTCAGTGTCAGCCAGTTTGCCGTGGCATACGGAGCTCCATCGCAGTCTTTAACACTGGTAGCATGCCGCGACAGCGTGGACGTGAACCGTATGTGCAGTTGACGGACTTTGAGCGAGGGCGTATAGTGGGCATGCGGGAGGCCGGGCGGACGTACCGCCGAATTGCTTAACACGTGGGGCGTGAGGTCTCCACAGTACATCGATGTTGTCGCCAGTGGTCGGCGGAAGGTGCACGTGCCCGTCGACCTGGGACCGGACCGCAGCGACGCACGGATGCACGCCAAGACCATAGGATCCTACGCAGTGCCGTAGGGGACCGCACCGCCACTTCCCAGCAAATTAGGGACACTGTTGCTCCTGGGGTATCGGCGAGGACCATTCGCAACCGTCTCCATGAAGCTGGGCTACGGTCCAGCACACCGTTAGGCCGTCTTCCGCTCACGCCCCAACATCGTGCAGCCCGCCTCCAGTGGTGTCGCGACAGGCGTGAATGGAGGGACGAATGGAGACGTGTTGTCTTCAGCGATGAGAGTCGCTTCTGCCTTGGTGCCAATGATGGTCGTATGCGTGTTTGGCGCCGTGCAGGTGAGCGCCACAATCAGGACTGCATACGACCGAGGCACACAGAGCCAACACCCGGCATCATGGTGTGGGGAGCGATCTCCTACACTGGCCGTACACCACTGGTGATCGTCGAGGGGACACTGAATAGTGCACGGTACATCCAAACCGTCATCGAACCCATCGTTCTACCATTCCTAGACCGGCAAGGGAACTTGCTGTTCCAACAGGACAATGCACGTCCGCATGTATCCCGTGCCACCCAACGTGCTCTAGAAGGTGTAAGTCAACTACCCTAGCCAGCAAGATCTCCGGATATGTCCCCCATTGAGCATGTTTGGGACTGGATGAAGCGTCGTCTCACGCGGTCTGCACGTCCAGCACGAACGCTGGTCCAACTGAGGCGCCAGGTGGAAATGGCATGGCAAGCCGTTCCACAGGACTACATCCAGCATCTCTACGATCGTCTCCATGGGAGAATAGCAGCCTGCATTGCTGCGAAAGGTGGATATACACTGTACTAGTGCCGACATTGTGCATGCTCTGTTGCCTGTGTCTATGTGCCTGTGGTTCTGTCAGTGTGATCATGTGATGTATCTGACCCCAGGAATGTGTCAATAAAGTTTCCCCTTCCTGGGACAATGAATTCACGGTGTTCTTATTTCAATTTCCAGGAGTGTAGAAGACCATACATGGTGGACTGAAGTATGTTCGAATAGTTCGTGTACCAGTTCCCGCATTTCCTCCAACGTCAAAGATTTTTTGCCCTATATTTGTTTCAGAAGTGTTTCGTAGCAGTCGCCAGTCGTCGTCGTCCTAGTCTTCTCAAGGGAATCAGTAAGAGTAATCGCTGTCACTTCCGACGAGTTACTGACTACTCATTTAGAAGACCGACTACTTTACTCGTTTGGTGCAGGGACACCAACTTTAATCCATTGCTTTAATTAGTGTTTCGTTTCTGACGTAAATTGGTGGATCCACGTCTAACCAGAAGTAACAAAAGTGGTGCTCGAACTAAACTAGATTTTTTTTACAATAGTCTTAATATTTCTTCAGGCAACTACTCTTGGTCAAGATTAAACAAAAGCGGCGTGCATTTTGCACAAGGCTTTCTCACAGTTAATTCTTTACGAGTAATGTACCACATTGATTCACGTGGTACGCCCATGTTGTCAACTATTTCTTGCAATATTAATCGTTGATAATCCATTATCATAGCCTCCCTTTTATCGATGTCTTTACTTGTAGTTGCAGTTTAGGTAAATTTTACATGTGGACCGTCTTCAAGGGAAGTGCGGCCATGTCTAAATGCGGTTGCCTTTTTCCTAAGCGTTGAAAATCGGGGAGCAGACTCCTTATAAGCTTTCTCTAACTTTCGTTTGAGATAATCTGTCCAAAACAAAGATGACTACACGTTACATTTCTCTTGTCGTGAATGCAAGTGTTATCATCACGCCCAACGGAGAAACATCAATATTTGAATATATAAACAAAGTTTTCTCAAAAGTTTGAAACTACTTCTCTGAAAGTGGGCAGTCACTGAACTTAGATAAAACAGGATACCCGCAATTTTTTACTGCACATGGCCTGACTACAGCATTATAAATAAGATGTGGAGGCACATCAATAAGAGAAATAGCATATTCCAAATTCTTACGTGCTTGTATTAATAAGGAACTGAAATGAAAGTCACATGTTACAATTCTTCTTATACGTATTAATCTCTGCCAACACGTAATATCCGATTTAGAAATGGAAATGTCAAAGGATTGACTTACTTTCTCCATTTTCATTCATTAATGTTTTGTGGCATCATATCCGGGGTAAATTCAACGGTTATTAAAATCATCTTCAAACTCAAGCTGAAGTCGTATCTGCTTGATAATTCCTTCTACTCCATAGATGAATTTCTGAATGTGTTGTAGTATCGTGTGTTTATGTATATGTGTGTATCAGAGGGAGGTAGAGATAGATAGGAAGGCAGATAGACAGATAGATAGGTAGATAGAGAGATACTCGACATAATTAAGTATAAATCACTGTAAGGGTAGCTTAAGATAATCTGGCACATCATACTCGTAGTGGGAGCTCGGAATTACGAACAATACAATATTCAAATGATAAACTAAACTTTTAATTAATCCATTTAAACGTAAGGAGCACGTCTACATTTAAAAGTTGTATAGAATAAAATAGTCACTTACGTTTCTATTATTCACTACTATTCACTTACGTTTCTGTGTAGTACATAACAACAGAAATAAATTTCGTTGAGGTGAACGGCATCTGTCTGCCTGGGCGCAAATGTTTCGCGGCTCTCGCATGAAGTTCCGCTGATCTCTTTCTCCCCCTTCCCTCTCCATTCAATGTTTAGTCTCTTCAGTCATTACTGTTGACTCTACGGTGTATTAGCATAAAACGGATAGAATACGCGACCTTTTTAGTAATCAATACTAAAAATACGTAATGTAACATATTAATGGCATATAATTCAGAGTGTCATTGCTGAGTCAATTTTGTAATGTTAAGATCATGAGAAAATTTTCTGTTGTGCGTGCTTGCGTAGCTTCTGTTGCTTTTTGCCATCGTGACGTAATGTGTTTGTCTAAAGTGGGTAAGAACAGTGAGACAGGGCAGGAAACGCCTGCGATTGAAGCTGCTGCGGGACTGCTATTGTTAGCGTCAAACGCCCGAGAGGCGCCGTACATCAACGCGTCTTATCGGGAACCTTGTGTGGGGTGGGCCGTCAGTTAACTGTCGATATGCAGTTAGCAAGGAATGCTTGCGTGGCAGGACTTTATGACAATGCGTTCAGCGGACAATACCGACTGCCTGTTGCTACCCGCGGCGGCGGCACGTGCGGCCGACAAGAAGCCTCTATGTAGTCTGCTAAGACCAGCCTACTACCTCACTGGTACTAGTCCCGGCCACCCCAACAAAATTGTTGTAGCGCAGTGTTTTCGATAATATGCAAATTTGTAAACGCATCGGCAACGTGCTCTACCACTGACAAGAACTGAGCGAAAGGTGAAAGGTGAGAGGTGAAAGGTGAAAGGTACCATATTGCGAGGTATTGCAGACTAAAAGGGAATGTATTATACCGAGTTTAAATATTTTCGATTACCTTACACGATATAATCAACTACTCATTACAATAACCGCTTTACCTACATGGAAAACGATGAATCTTCCTGGCAGATTAAAACTGTGTGCCCGACCGAGACTCGCACTCGGGACGTTTGCCTTTCGCGGGCAAGTGCTCCACCAACTGAGCTACCGAAGCACGACTCACGTCCGGTACTCACAGCTTTACTGTACAGGAGACGAGATACTGGCAGAAGTAAAGCTGTGAGTACCGGACGTGAGTCGTGCTTCGGTAGCTCAGTTGGTAGAGCACTTGCCCGCGAAAGGCAAAGGTCCAGAGTTCGAGTCTCGGTCGGGCACACAGTTTTAATCTGCCAGGAAGTTTCATATCAGCGTACACTCCGCTGCAGAGTGAAAATTTCATTATGGAAAACGATGTCTGTGAAAATAAATGGACTATTTTTAAATCAATGTTGGCTAATCGTACAATTGTACATGTAATACTACGAAAAGCTGACTGTAGATAAGACTCCGGCGTAACGTACATTTTCCAGAGAAAATTTGTCCCTCAACCGATGCAGTGTTCATATTGGCAGTCGCCATAGCTGCATGCCTGAACCACAGACTTTTCAACGCATGAACAGAACACAGAAAGTCTCACCCAATAAGCTGATTAGTTAAATCGTTACTCTTGTACAGAACAAAGTTTCTGCTAGGGTATAAGCTCAACCTAAAACATCGCAAATAGGAATATCACAGCACAGCTCGTAGGGGGAGAGTTTGCATCCGTCAGCCACCATCTAAAATGAAACGATACCTCAAATTCAGGCATTCTACATGCATAGTTGAAACGCGGCAAGCCGTTCGGTAAGACTCTTTCACTCACTGGTCGTCTTTAATTATGCAAATGGGAGCGAGATGAATTAGCTTAATGGTACATGTATTATCACAGGGACAGAATGTGATGAGTTCACTTCCTCTTCTTATATTTCTTATACTCTAACTTGGTGCCGGCACTTTTCAATTGCTTTCTTGATTTACTTTAGAAGCAAAGAGTGCTGTGAACAAGAGACTGGTGTCACTTTGTGAGGCCCGGCAAAACGAACCATGGGAGGAACGCTGGTCCTTTGCGGCAACAGGGAATAGTGTCACATGGGCCGCCCGCCTACTGCCCAGGGGTCGAAAGTCGCTTGGGCGGACAGAGTCCTGGCGGACAGGCCATTGTCCATGTATGACAGCGGACGGTCGAGATAAAAAGACCATGGTTCCACAAAACGGAACTCTGCCAGCAGGAAACAGGTGCTGGAACCTTGTGAAGTGACATACTTGGAGAAGTTTACATCTCCTGGCTTTCGTAAAAATCTCGAAAATAACTCTGACCTACTTCAAGGACAGACCCTGTAGTAGAATCGGCTGCTAGCGTCGTAGTAAACTTTTTATGTTTTCACGGGAATTGTAATGCAAGGCTAGCTGATGGCATCTGTTGGTATGTCGGTAATGATCTGGTGTCGATGTAACATACAGCAGAAAGCTTTTTAGAAAAGAGGGAAATAAATGCGGTTCATTGGTCTGTTGGCGTTGCGGAATTTTTGGATGCGAAATCTTGTCTATGAAACAATTAGGGCATTTGGCGGTGCTGCCCACTGTTTAGAGGGTTGGTGGATGCATAGTGTTGGTGAGAAGACATCAGCAAACTTCGTTTTTAGATAAGTGGAGTGAGAGTCGGGGAGTCGATGGGAAGATATGGATGACGAGCGTTGTGTCCAGAATGCGGAAGAGAGGAGTCGATCGAGAGCTGTGGAAGACAGACTGCGGCCGCGCTCTCAAGTCGCCGAGTCGCTGTGTCTCCACTGTGTTCACAGTTCAGGGAAGATTATGGTAAGCATCGCTTACAGTTTCAACATATTATGGAAACTGAGAGCGCTGCGGTTCAGCTGCCAGATAGATGCCACTGGCTCATTAATCAGCAGTTCCTCAGTTCTGTACGATCTTTTGCTGCTGGTTTCAGGCAAATTGTCGTTGTGATTGTCATAATCGCGCTACAGTGCCTATCTTACAGAATCAAATCCGAGATCTAATGCAACTCAGCCTGTTTCACTAATTTTGTCAACTCAGAGCGTTAGTTAGTGATAAGTGTAGTAGGGAACATCTTTGTAACATTCTTGTCATCATAACTGTGTTTTACTGCATTCACATGTTTTGGTAGCAAACCATACTTTTATTCAAATCTCGAGTTCATTATCATGGCTAGTCCCTCTAAATGAATATTATGTCGATTTCCCACCTTCAGATTCTTTGCTCAATCAAAGAATTAGTAAATCCATTGCGCACACTAAATGTAGCAGTGGGTCTCAAGGGTGCGCCTGATTCTCGATTAATCTCAGATTCACATCAATGTCACGTTCCTGTCTAATAGACGGGGTTTTGCACAATCGGGTCACACTGTTATGATCAGGAACCAGGCAACTGCTAGATACAGTGTAGATCACAGATAGATGATACGTGAGTGACTGAGTGTAAGGTTGGCTCTGCGCACTATGGGACTTAACTTCTGACGTCATCAGTCCCCTAGAACTTAGAACTACTTAAACCTAACTAATCTAAGGACATCACACACACCCATGCCCGAGGCAGGATTCGAACCTGCGACCGTAGCGGTCGCACGGTTCTAGACTGTAGCGCCTAGAACCGCTCGGTCACTCCGGCCGGCCAGTGTAAGGAAGTTTAGAGTTTAGCGACTCTTCTGTGACGAGGCTATAAAAAACGAAACTCAAGCTTCAGTGTGGCACGAATAGGAAATGAATTCCAGAACTGTTCCGACACTAGCTCGAAGTGATTTACGGAAACCACAGGAACTGTCAACCAGTGTGGCCGCACGAGGATTGATTCCTACTCCACCCCAATACAAGGGATAGTCAAACTTATAAAAATCACCTCGAAAAATTCAAAATCTGCTGAGGTCCTAGTCCTTCTCTCCATATTCGTCCTTTTTTCCCAAAGATGGGTGACTTGATGGAGACCATACTTGTAGAAATCTACATTCTAGCTATTCAGCAAATGACCCATCTCGATGTTTACAGCCCAAAGAAGCAGCATGTGTGACTCTGTCTTGTACACAATGAACTGGCCCGTTGTGGAGTAAAAACGTACTCCTTGGATAGCTTCCCGCGACACTCCATCTTGACAGCGTCCAGGAAACTCATCAGAAGATTTCAGTAGTGTGCTCTTGCGACAGTTTTCCCCTCACGAGCATTTCCTGTTACCACCACGCCAAGCAGTCCCAAAAAACACTATCGACTTGTTCGACGCTGGTTGGGTCTTCGCCTTTTTACCCGCTGTGGGAACCACATTTTCCATTGCTTATTGTGCTCCTTCGTCTGAGAGCCATAGCAGTAAGACTGCCATTCGTCCATGGATATAGAAGTCATCTAGATTGAAGTGATACAGCTGAAACGTTTCCGCTGATGCCTAGCTTCGTCAGATCTAGCGGGCGGAGACCTTTACGGTGTTCAGCATGTCATGGAACATGTGAAAAACTTGCCCATGACTGATCTTCTCCTCTTTCACCACTGGCTCGATTGTGATATCCCAACGTTCGAGAGTACCAGAGTCTCCACTTGTCCTGCGGTTCCCAGTTCTTCGCAGAGATATGGTTTGCCACTTCTTTCTTCATGAAATGTATCCGCAGTTGCGAATGGGGAGAACCATAAGCTGTATAATGGAAGGAAGACAGTGAAGATTTGTGACAGACTGGGATTCGAACCCAGATTTCCCGCTTATCGCGAGCCGCCGCCTTACAAATAGGGAGTCTGAGCACGCTCCACCGCTAGACCCAACCTTCCATACGTCATCAAACATGTGTCTCCAACCTGCACTCGCACATCCGTTATGTATATTCCCGTATAGAGGAGACATTTTAATTGAAAGTCGCTCGTCCTATGTCAGCAGATATATATGATTTTTCAGTGCCTATGTTGTTCAAAAAAACGGCTCTGAGCGCTATGAGACTTCTGAGGTCATCAGTCGCCTAGAACTTAGAACTAATTAAACCTAACTAACCTAAGGACATCACACACATCCATGCCCGAGGCAGGATTCGAACCTGCGACCGTAGGGGTCGCTCGGCTCCAGACTCTAGCGCCCAGAACCGCACGGCCACTCCAGCCGGCTATGTTGTTCAGAAATACGATGAAATGTTCCGTCGGACATGCTTGTATGTCGGAAAAAACACTGCATCGTATTTCTGACAACACAGGCACTGCAAAATCGTCTTCCTTCTTCGCTATTCAGAGTTGTCTGAGGGACCACACTGTTAAATGTCTGTGCCATCTAACCACTATCTCATATGATAGTGCATTGCTGCCGTTCACTTCCACTAAATCAGTATGAATTATTGCAGCTTTGGGTAATTTCCAAGATCCAGCGCAAATTTGTAAGAGCGTTGCAGGGGGTAGGCTGTGCTAAGAAATAAATGTTAAGAAACGAATTCGGTACGTTGAGCCGTTTCCGAATCAATTACCGTTGAAGTTAAGCAGCCAGGCCGTTGCGTGGGTAAACTCAAGCGACCTGCCAAGTACATCCAGTGTCAGTTGTTCTCATAGCGTAGGCAACAGCACACGAGACAGCTCAGATTTTGGCTCGGGATTGATCCTTACTAATGTCCTACGTCCAGTTTTTATATCGCTCTCTTGTTCGATTTTAGGAAACCAAGCGAAAAACACGTTTGGCGACACCGTCTCTGATGGGCCGTTTGAATCTGCGTGCGCAACGTCCTGATTAGTTAACTTCAGTGCTAAGTAATTCGGAAACGGCGAAACGTAACAGAATTTTTTTCTGAACAGTTACTTGTCAGCACAAGATACCCTGTGACATCCTAACAAGTGTAGACTCACGATTATACCTGACAGTAACTCCACGTATAAATCTCTCACAATATGTCAGTCAGACAATGTTATTCTGCCACAGTACTACGAAGTTATACAAGACTGAGATGAACGATACGCAACCTCACTTAATAGGAAATCGGAGTTACAGTGCGGAGTATTACGAGTCATTTATTTCGCTACATGTTCCAATTAGTAGCAGCCTTTGTACTTATGTCGGGAACCCCAACTTGGCTGTGCGGCCGCGGACGCTTACATCCCCTGGGCTTTTGTCGGGAGAGCGGGGCTGGCCGGGCGATCCCAGCGCCTTCGGATACAATGTGCGCCCGGAAAGATTAGCGGGACTGCTCTGGTCCGAAGCAAAGCTCGCTACTCCAATTTGCTGTAAGGAAATGCTCAAGCTGAAAGACTGTCAGACGTATATACCTGACGCACCTCGAGAGAGCTCGTTTCCCCACAAAACGTCGAAAGGAAACGAGAATCCGAGGGGTTTTTCCATTTGAAGTTCAAGCTTCGCATTCATTGACGGCAACGAACTGTCGTGTAGAGAGGTGTGGAGATAGTCAGAGGGAGACGGAAAATGGTTGTAACGGAGAGGAGTGGGGGTAGGGAGAAATGTAAATGTTAGAACTTGAACCGACCCTCATCACCGGCTGGCGACGACGAAGTGGGAGATGAGAGGACATTGCCGCCCCCTGAAAACAAGTGGTTACAAAGTATAGGAAAGATAAGTTTATAAAAGTAATAACAGTTCTGATTCTTGAGGGTATTTTTGGTCTATCGTCGCAACTACAAAAATGCGTGATTTTTCACCAGACACGTTTCGCTTTATTGCGGTAAAGCATCATTAGTGGTCTGAAATTATGTTATTTACATTTTGATTTGATTTTTAGATCTAAAAATAGATCGTTAAGAATGGGTTGATTTGTACTTATGGTGATTTTTCGGCTGATTTCTCGCTTACATCGGGAAATGCGGTCTGCTAGCACATCGATGTTTTTTTGTTTTTGACACTGATTATTTTCGTCTAATTTTTAGATGTTCTGCAGCACTATGTATGCATCAGATCTACAGTACATCTAAAAATTAGACGAAAATTATCAGTGTCAAAAACAAAAAAACATCGATGTGCTAGCAGACCGCATTTCCTGATGTAAGCGAGAAATCAGCCGAAAAATCATCAACGTACAAATCAACCTATTCCTAACGAACTGTTTTTCGATCTAAAAAGTAAATCAAAACGTAAATAACTTAACTACAGACCACTGATGATGCTTTACCTCAATAAAGCGAAACGCGTTTGGTGAAAAAATCACGCATTTTTGTAGTTGCAACGACAGATCAAAAATACGCTCAATAACTATAAAGCAACTACGGACGCTAAGGCCACACAAATGAAGAAATTCTGATTCGCTGAAGTCCACCCCACCTAACTTGAAAGGCAGATCGTCCCCGTAAACCAAACCGAATAGGTAAATGTCATAATTATAGAAAGGACACTCTTGCTCTTACCGTCAAATAAGACTGTTGTGCTGATCTCGTCCGAGAAGCGCCGCTCCGCTACACCCGCCGTAGCAGTCTACCGCCGAAATCCATCGCAGCCCACGTGAGATACGAAGTTCACACCAGGCAATGTAATGCTTCACAATTTGCAGCCGTCTCAAGCTTCGGCATTTCAACAGGTAACACGGCGAGACCGAAGCAGCAACGATTTTACTGGACGAGCAATTCTTCATAAGCTTCAGTTATTCCAATTTAGAATCCAGTTTCCATCCTGCATTTGCCAATGACTTGGTTTCAATTACAGTTTGTTCGATGAATTTTCATTAGATTCATCTCTTGAATAGCGCATTAGACTCAATCAGTCGCTTCCCACTATTTCTACAGTCAGTCACAGGTGCTCATTTAACTTTATAGTCAAACAGCGTATTTGAATGTTTGATTTACTTTGAAGTCAGTTTGTACTTCGAGAATCTTTAACTTTTCAATGTGTGATTGCATATCGGGAGCCATTAATTCTGATTTAAGGTCAGATTTCGTATCACGTGCCCCGGCCCTTATTCCAAGCGTATTTGAATATTTTGATAGTAATATTTTATGCAACTATGTTCTTGAATGTATAATATTATAAATGATATTATATATCAATTTAAAATCATTTTCCCCGTTCACTTTCGAGCAAACTCCCTTACACTAGCTTTTCAGACTGTTTCTGATCACCCCGTACATCAAGCGTGCGACTATCGCGGCGCGAGATATGGATTTTGGATACAGCGATCATGACAACACGACATTCTAATGTCAGTAGTGTTCTAGAGATGAGTGCAGTGTCGTCTTGCAGTACTGTTACCTCGTGGGCGTTGATAACAAGATTGTGTACTGTGAAAAGTGCTTGAGCCGGCCGCTGTGACCGAGCGGTTCTAGGCGCTTCAGGCCGAAACCGTGCTGCTGCTACGGTCGCAGATTCGAATCCTGCCTCGTGCATGGATGTGTGTGATGTCCTTAGGTTAGTTAGGTTTAAGTAGTTCTAAGTCTAGGGTACTGATGACCTCAGATGTTAAGTCCCATAGCGCTTAGAGCCATTTGACCAGTTTTGTACGTGGTCATTAAATACATGGACGGTAATGCTGTTTGCAGATGAGTCTGGAGTCGTCCGATGATGTCCCACATGTGTTCAATTGGAGACAGATCTGGTGCTCGAGGACGCCAAGGCAACTTGTCGGCAGTGTCGGGAGCATGCTGGATTACAACAGCGGTACGTGGCCGAGAGTAATCCTATAGGAAAAATCCGCTGAAATGCTGTCCATGAACGGCAGCACATCAGATCTAATCACCAGATTGTGGGAAACCACGAGAGCGCCCCTGCTGTCATAGGAAATTGCACCCCAGACCAAAACTCTAGGTGAATTTAACGAAAGCTAAGATACCTCAATTCTTTCTAGTATGACACTTAATAAATATGATTAGATACGTCATGAAATTCTTAAAAGGCTCATTAAATACCAGTAATTTTCAAGCCAGTAAGTCTAAAAGGGGGTCTGAGAACGGTATCGGAGATAAGGGCGCGATATTTCAATTCGTCAAACATTATCAGCAGCATTCGTTTCTAGGACTGAGTCTCAGCCAATACTGGCTGCTGATGAACAGGGCAGCATTAAATAAGTAAAGAACTTGTAATATTTATAGTTGTTGACAAGAAAAACCACTTAACTACTCCCTGCACTCAGTGACTACATCGTGCAGGACTGAATAAAATTCGCCTTTAGTTATACGAGTGCTTGAGGAAATATTGGCCACCTGTGTCATGGCTCCTTCAAGTGTATAACTCCAGCGAGCTGGATAATGTTGGACAGCAACTCCTTTTAGATTGTGATGCAAAAGCAGGCAGCCAGAGTTGCAACTAAAATGGATGTTTATGTTGTTTATGTAGTTGGGATCGAACACATATGTACCCACTTTATTTATTGCTGTTTTGGATGGACATTTTAACTGGCAAACATTAGTTTGTTTGAGACTGGGCATAGCCCGAAACCTGTCATGTTCGAAATAAACATTCATTTTAGTTGCAGTTCTGGCTGTATCCTTTTGCGTCTTCTCCAAGCACATATATTGCGAAACTCTATCTGTGGAACAATCCGTGTCAGAATTAACTGTAAGACAGACTGACTCTTAAGAATCAAGGCAGGATTAAATGTGCACAAAGGATTGAATTAACGCTTTACAATTTTTGAGCCAAATCAGTGAAACTTACGGTGGATGTTCACAAATCTTTTTCTCAAAAATAATGATCATGATAGAGGGTCCACTAACTTCTTAATCAAAGTCATGATTTTTAAGACTAAATTTATTCCAACAATTTATATGTCCAAAATATGAAAAAGACATAAGATGAAATTACTTGTTGCGCAATTAAACTCTGAATAAAGGAAACTGGCATAATATAAAGAATGGGTGGCAAAGTTAAGTGGTGGGGAGGGGGCTGTGGTAAACATGATCTCCACTTCCTAAAGAATTTACTGTAACCTGCTTACACATCAGTAACTGTAATTGTATGGCTAGAAAGAGAAGTTATCGATGCAGCTGTGATTGTACTATCGAACCTAGGCAGGCTAAACAGTAAATGGTGTTCCATTTGCCCTAATGTGCCAGTGTTGCAAGTTAATCTGGCCATACTTGTTAATGAAACGCAAGCACAGACCCTTGACTGTGTGGCGAGCTGCCATCAAATGCGCACCTGCAAGTGCACTGCTGTAAACTCAAATATTGAGTAACAACAGTCTTTGCTGTCGAGGAGAGATGCCTTCCAAGTCTGTCATTCCAAATCCTCAAAGTAAAGTCCTGAAAGTTGGCAAGAGCCAGAATCAAAGTCCTCAAGATCCACGAGTTAAGTGTCCATTGTTTGGAAGTTAAGGCGAAGACTCTTTGCATTTTATGTCAAGAGAATTTCATCAACAAATCCTTAAAAAGTTACATTGTCTCTGCCAATGGCATAATTGTTTCTTTGTTAAAAAGTTCCCATCAGACGCCAGTAAAACGTCAAATCCAATCAGCTCGTTCTCTGCCCCTCTGTTCTCGAAAAACTAAACCCAAACTCTATGGCACACTGACATCAGACTACAACCACCAATCAGCTGTCTTTTTAGCTGCTCGCGTGGTTCTCTCTGCCCGTGCGAAAAGAATTAAGAAAAAAAAATAGCTTCGTTCCTTGGTGACAGCCTGTCAGTCATGTGCAAGCTACAATTCTTTATAGTCCTGTTTCGCTGTGCTTTGTGATAGGTAAGAGATGTTTATGTTGCAGAGTGTTCTTTTAACACACTCCGACAGCTGCCCCCTGCTTTGTCAAATCCTTTCTGCAGTCCTACAGCTTTCAGTGCACCTTTCTCTAACAGGACACAGGCCGTAAAAGGCATTGTTCCCTGGCTGGACCTAACCCTCTTACTGTGTTTTTCCACCTTGGCTCATATACTTCCAGATTCACTGGCTCATGCCCATCGGCACCACTGCCACGGTGTCCAGCCCTCTGCTTTCCTATGGACAAAGCGTACAGCGCTCATCTGGTTTTACGTGAGTGACTCCTCAACAATTCTCAGAACACTTTGTTCGTTATCTGCAGCGTTCTGCTCACCTGTATTTCTCTCTGAATGTCCTGTCGCCAGCATGAAACGGCTTAAAAGTTGTCCCAAAGCAGTCATTATAGCAACATGCGCTAAGATAATTCCCTAACAATACAGAAAAGGAAATGTAATCGCCCCTAACAATCACTGTTACCATTTTATTCCACACAAAAAAATGTCTGTGTGATCTGCATGGTTTACTTAAATCGAATCTACCTATCAAACTGTATGAAAAGTGTCCAACCGAAAAGACTTCACACATTTCAATATTTTAATTGTTCTGTCGCACTAGTCAAGATGCACTGAAGTGTCACTGCAAATATTCACTTTCAACTTACATTACTTTAAAATATTTTTAGAGTGGGATTGACATTGATGTAGAAAGATAGAAGACATTTAGTAGTTTAAGAATATTATGTTAACATGCACAAAAAAGATGAAGAAATAATGTGAAAACTTCCCCCGTGTAGTGTTTTATTTCAGTTGCCTGGTGGCTACTGGCATTACGTTCCGGAATGCCACCAGACAGTTGGAAGTAAGCTTTGCTGTGGAAGGATGGCTGTGTGGTGGGCTGAAGCCTCTGCTGCTCTGACAGGTGATGGCAGACAATAGCGAATCGGTTGCTTGTACCCAGGGTAGAGATTTCCTGCAGCGATACGTTTATCCTGTTCACATCAGATCATGTGGAAGACACACAGCCCCATGGACTTGGATCGTTTGCAGCCAGATCACCGGTAACCTGACGCCATCCTCTCTGTCCATGTTGTTAGGGCGTTTCATTATTAATTATTGATTTTCAAGAACCTCACGTGCTTGCTCGGCAGCCATGAATGCACCACCTAAAAGTAAGACAGACTAAAGAATTAAACGCCTAACAGAAATTCCAAAGAAATTTGGGTATGCTGAAAAGCAACACCTCCCAATTTTTTATGTGCAATCTCTTATAACTTTTTACATAAAACAAATTTTACTAACACTTTGCCGCCCGCACGTCTCGTACAAATTTATTCGCTTGATTCCGGGCAGCGCTAAGTCGGATTACTTGGCTTGTTGCCGGCCGCTTTTCACCTTTCCGTTGATGACAAGCTTCAAACACATTGACTTTTGCGCGCTTTAATTTCCGGAAATCCTCTATTTTGCGGCATCGTTCCACAAACTCGACTTTTCTTTTCAAGCAACTTCTCTGCAAGTTCTACACTGTTATAATAATTATCCATGCAGAGGTGATGCCACTTTCCACCAGAAGGTGTCAGTACTTCCATCACTGTTTTTGCCAAAGGCTCTCCAGTGCCGGAATAAATCTTGAACGAGGAAATGTATCCCGTACTCGAATCACACAGCATCCGAATGAATATGCTGCATTTCGTAATTTTCGACGGATTGTAAACTTTAAAATTTAACCGTCCACGCCACGGTATCAATCCTTCATCAATTAAGATGTTTTGACTTAGATTAAACGTTTCTTTAAGCTTTTTGGAAAAATAACCAACTACGAATTGCACTTTGACAAGCCGGTCAGCATTATCCGGTTTATGGTTGCTGCCGGAAAAATGTAAAAATGACAATATTTGTCAGAATCGGTTGCGGGACATCGTTTTGCGAAATATCGGTGTGTCTATCAACGGATTCGTTGACCAATAATCATCGATCCTTGCTTTTTTTTACAGTTCCCATAAGGATAGCAGTCCAAACCATTTTCTAAGTTCGGGTCCAGTAACGTCCAAAAATTTGGCATTTTTAAAATCCAGTTTCCTTCTATTGGAATTTTGACCTTAGTACTTGTTGGTTTCGTTGCTAATATATTCAAATAGATCGTTCTCAATATATAATTCTACGGTATCCTCGACGCTTTGTGTGTCTTTGGGAAATATGTTTGCACCCGGGATCCTTCAAATTTATAATTGGTCATCGGTAAGTCAAGGTCTGACCACTGTGCACTGTCTTCTTCGTCTGATTCAGCCGAATCAATTGGCAACCGTAGCGTTCGCCGAATTCTTCTTGAACGTATTTCACTATCTTCCTACGATTCTGCTTCACTTTCATTTTTTTGATATCCAGTGTCTTCTTCCCAATCGGCCAAGTCGTCCGGAACGTCAGACAAGACGTCCGCGCATTCATCGTAAATAATCCTATTCTCTCTTTCGTCCACCATGATGAAAGAGCACAAGTACTTATAAAAACAAAACACTTGTTGACGTGTGCAACTTATTGTTACCTAAACAAAACACCAACAGAATGAAAAAGATACTAAAGTGCTGTCGCCGGCCACTGCGCGATATTATGGTCACGAGACCACTGTGGTGTCGCCGGCCCTTGACCGCTATTTCGCGCAAGACACCACTGTGGTGTCGCCGGACGGCATACTGTTAACTTTCTAGATCTTTAGTTTTCATGCGTACATATTTGTTTCTCAACATATTCACCCTGGTGACAAACGCATTTCTCCCAAAAGTGAGAACGGCTTGTTGATAAAGTCACTGTAAAATGTTTCATTTTGTTGTTAGAGCTACAGCCTCACCTCTGCTTGCATCGCTTCATCACCTCGAATGTGTTCTTTAAATTTTGGAAACAGATGAAAATCGGTTGGGCGACCTCGGGGCTGTATGGAGGATAATCGATTATAGTGAACCCAAGATGTCGGGTTGTTGCAGGTGCCACAGCGCTCCTATGTTCTCTGGCAGTTTCACGCTGAAGGAGAGGGTGCGGCATGTGTGTCGAATTCGAAACTCGGTTACAGCACGCTGTTTCTCACGCACTGACAAATTTGCTTTACATACTGTCATGTTACATATTACATTTCGGAGCCTTCTAGCAGCAGACGGTTGCAGCTTACGTCAGCTAAGCAGGAAAGTCGGTTGAGTAATATGTATAACATTTAATACCACAACCGATACTGAGAACCGAAAAAAAAAAAAAAATACGGAGAAATTAATTCTCATCACACTCTCGTAGGAAAGGCAGATAAGTGAGAAATCTATCGCACAATCAGCTTAATAGCTCATGCACCCAAGCTGCCGACGTGAATAATATACAGAAGAATGGAAAAGAAGGCCGGCCGCGGTGGTCTAGCGGTTCTAGGCGCGCAGTCCGGAACCGCGCGACTGCTACGGTCGCAGGTTCGAATCCTGCCTCGGGCATTGATGTGTGTGATGTCCTTAGGTTAGTTAGGTTTAATTAGTTCTAAGTTCTAGGCGACTGATGACCTCAGCAGTTAAGTCGCATAGTGCTCAGAGCCATTTGAACAATTTTTTTTTTTTTTTTTGGAAAAGAAAATTGAGAACCAGTTAGATGACGATCAGATTGACTTGCGGAAAGGTAAAGGCACCAGAGAGGCAATTCTGACGTTGTGCTTGATAATGGAAGCAGAACTGAAGAAAACTCAAGATACGCTCATAGGATTCATCGACCCAGAGAAAGCGTTCGACAAAGTAAAATGGTGCACGATGTTTGAAATTCTGAGAAAAACAGGAGTAAGCCGCAGGGAAAGAGGGGCAACATACTGGATATACAAGAACTAAGAGGGAACAATAAGACTGGAAGACCAAGAACGTACTGCTCGCTTTAAAAAACGGTGTATCACGGGGATGCAGTCGTTAGCCTCTACTGCTCAATCTATTCCTCGAAGGGCCAATGACGGAAATAAAAGAAAAGTTCAAGAGTGGGATTAAAATTCAGAGTGAAAGAATATCAATGATCAGATTCGCTGATGACAGTGCTATCCTCAGCGAAAGTGCAGAAGACTTACAAGATCCGTTGTAAGGAATGAACAGTCTAATGAATACAGAATTTCGATTGACAGGAAACTGGAAAAAAAGGATGTAATGAGATGTGACAGAAATGAGAAAGTGAGAAACTTAACATCAAAACTGGTCATCATGAAGGAGATGGAGTTAAGGAATTCCGCTACATTAGAAGCAAAATTACCCAAAATGGACAAAATAAGGACATAAAAAGCAGGCTAGCACAACTAAAGAGGGCATTCCTGCCCAACAGAATTCTACTGGTATCAAATATAGGAAGAAATTCTTAGAATGTTCGTTTGGAAAATTTGGAAATTTGTGGTAAGGTCTTATGGGACCGAACTGCTGAGGTCATCGGTCCCTAAGCTTACACACTACTTAATCTAACTTAAACTAAATTACGCTAAGGACGACACACACACCCATGCCCGAGGGTGGAGTCGAACCTCCGACGGGAGAAGCCGCGCGGACCGTGACAAGACGCCCCAGACTGCGCGGTTATCCCGCGCGGCAATGTTCGTTTGGGGCGCAGAACTATATGGTAGTGAATCATGGACAGTGGGGAGACTTGAACAGTAGAGGTTCGAAGAGTCTGGGATGTGGTGCTACAGACAAATGGTGAAAATTAAACGGAGTGATAAGATAAAGAATAAGGAAGTTCTCCACAGAATCGGAGAGGAAATGAATATATGAAAAGGACTAAGGACAAGGTACAGGATGATAGTACATGTGTTGCGACATCAGGGAATAACGTCTGTGGCACCAGAGGGAGCTGCCTAGGGTAAAAACTGTAGAGGAAGACTGAGATATGGATACAGACAATAATAGAGGACGTAGGTTGCAAGTGATACGCTGAGCTGAAGAAGTTTGAGCAGGAGAGGCAGTATGAACAAGGAAGATGGCTACTACTTAGTGTCACCCTGGCTGCCAGCGATCGTAGTCCATCGGGCAGTGTGTGTTCGCCAGCCGGCATCCTCACATGATCTGGGTTCAACAGTATAAGCAAGAGAACTGACATGTAGCATCAACTCATTGCTGCAGGAAAACCTTACCCCTGGGTTCAAATTGCCGATTCGCTATTGCCCACTAGTCACCTGTCAGATTAGCACTGGCAAGCCTTTCGGACAACTACACTTCCATAGCAATACTTAATTCAAATTATTCAATAGCATTCCAGAACGTGACGTCGGTAGCCACCTGACAACCGAAATAAGATGTGACATGGAGAAGAGCATCGCCAGAATCCAGAAGTTACTTGCCCACAAGAGGATCTCTGCAAAATCGGTCGAAACATTTGAGATGTTTCAGAATTTCGTTACGTCGCGGCCTAATATTCAAAATTATTTTATTCACATTTAGAAAATATGTACCTTTATTTGTAGCGCTATTATACACCTCAAATCTAGCAATGAAGTACTTTGAATAAATCGATACTATCTTTCTAGAAATTATATCAACTAGTGATGTACATGAATTGTTCATATACTCACAGAACAGGGTCTCAAACCGGCTTCACAAACTGCACTGTGAAGACCTGAAATGTAGCAAGGGATCATTAGTATATGCCTCTATTGTGTATACAAACAAATTCCAATGTTATTCATTATTTATCGTAGAAAGTGTAGGGTGACCGTACTCGCGGGAACAAACGAGATGATCTTACATTTTATTCAGAGACAATCAATTAAACTTTCTACATGTGAAGTAAACTGTAACTTAAATACTGACTCAAATCTCAGAGTACGTAGCAGTTTGATTATAAGAAAGCACTAGAAAACAAATTATTGAAAGACTATTGGATTGACGTTAAAGCACTTGAAGCCATATATTGTAAGAAGTAGAAATCAACACACGTATGACCGTATTTATCGTAGATCGCTTGATCAACGAAGGATACCTTGCGACTGGAAGAAAGCGTTTATAACAAGGGCCTTAGGACAGACGTACACAATTATAGGTCGATATCGTTGATGTCAATCCGCTGTAGAATTATGGAACACGTTCCATTGTCAAGAATTACGTCGTTTTTGGAGAATGAAAATCTACATAAAAATCTCGCTCTGGTCATCCATGAGAGCCACAGCGCCATAGACAATGGCACTCAGGTTGATCCCGTCTTCCTTGACTTCAGGAATGCATTTGACACCATCCAGCACTGCCGTTCAGTGAAAAATACGAGCTTATCGAGTATCGGAGCTGATTTCCAACTGGATTTAAGACTTGAGGATAGAACTCAACACGTCATCTTAAAGGAACAAAATCGACACATGTAAAGGTAATTTCCGGAATACGCCGAGGAAGTGCGATAGGACCGTTAGTGTTTACAATGTATATAAATGTTCTAGTAGAAAGCGTCGGATGCTCTTTAAGGCTGTTCGTAGATAATGCGGTTTTCTATAACAATGTACCAACGTCGGAAGATAGTAATGATCTGCAGAATGACCTCCATAGAATAGATGAGTGGTACAGGCCCTGGCAGTTGACACTGAACGTAAATAAATGTAACATATTACGCATACTTAGGACCCAAATTCACTACTGTTGCTGCGATCTTCAGTCCTACGACTGGTTTTCACGCAGCTTTCCAAGCTACTCTATCCTGTGCGAGCCTCTTCATCTCCGAGTAACTACTACAATGTAAATCTTTCTGAATCTGCTTATTGTATTACCTCTTGGTCTCCCTCTACGATTTTTGCTCCCCACACTTCCCTCCAATTCTAAACTGGTGATGCCGCGTGGTGTAGCCGTGCGGTCTGGGGCACCTTGTCACGGTCCGCGCGGCTGCCCTGTCGGAGGTTCGAGTCCTTCCTCGGGCATGGGTGTGTGTGTTGTCCTTAGCGTACGCTAGTTTAAGTTAGATTAAATATTGCGAAAGCTTAGGGAACGATGAACTCAGCAATTTGGTCCCATAAGACCTTACCACATATTATTAAACTGGTGATCCCTTGATGTCTCAGAACGTGTCCTATCAACCGATCCGTTGTTTTGGTCAAGCAGTGCCACAAATTTCCTGTCTCCCCAGTTCTGTTCAGTATCTCCTCATTAATTACGTGATCAACCCATCTAATCCTCAGCATTCTTCTGTAGCACCACATTTCGAAAGTTTATATTCTCTTCTTGTCCAAAATGTTTATCGTCCATGTTTCACTTCCATACATTGCCACACTCCAAACAAATACTTTCAGAAAAAACTTACTTAAACTTACATCTATACTTGATGCTAACAAATTTATCCTCTTCAGAAACGCTTTTTCTGTCATTGCCAACCTACATTTTATGTCCTCTCTATTTCCTCATTTTCTAATCCAATTCCCTCCGCATCGCCAGATTTAATTAGACTACATTCCATTATTCTTGTTTTGGTTTTGTTGATGAACTCCCGGGGCGTAGTTTTGACTTACGGCTTTCAAAACTCTGTCAAATTTTTCACGCAGTATCATATCTCTCATCTCTTCTTCATTTTCGTTCTCTTCCAATTTTGTAATCAAACACATCTCCGTTGTATAGACCCTCTATATACTTTTTCCGCCATTGAGCTTTCCCTTCTTAGCGTGGAACTGGTTTTCCATCTGAGCTCTTGATATTCATACAGATGGTTCTCTTTTCTCCAAAAGTCTCCTTAATTTTTCTGTAGGCGGTTTCTATCTCTCCCCTTGTGATGTACGATTCTAAATCCTAACATTTGTTCAAAAAAGTTCAAATGGCTCTAAGCACTATGGGACTTAACATGAGGTCATCTGTCCCCTAGACTTAGAACTCCTTAAACCAAACTAACCTAATGACATCACACACATCCATGCCCGAGGCAGGATTTGAACCTGCGACCGCAGCGGTCACGCGGTTCCAGACTGCAGCGACTAGAACCGCACGGCCACACCGGCCGATCCTTACATTTGTCCTCCAGCCTCCCCTGCTTAGCCATTTTGCATATTCCGTCGATCTCATTTTTTAGACATTTGTATTCCCTTTCCCCTGTTTTATTTACCCCATTTTTGTATTTTCTCCTCTCATCAGTTTAATGCAATATCTCTTGTGTTACCCAAGTATTTCTACTAACACTATTCTTTATAGCTACTCGAGTCCCTGCTGCCTTCACTATTTCATCTGTCAAAGCTGCCCATTCTTCTTCTACTATACTCTTTTCCCCTGTTCTTGTCATTTGTCCCCTAATGCTCTCTCTGAAACTCTCAACAACCGCCGGCCGGTGTGGCCGAGCTGTTCTAGGCGCTTCAGTCTGGAACAGCGCAACCACTACGGTCGCAGGTTCAATTCCTCCCTCGGGCATGGATGCGTGTTTTGTCCTTGGCGTAAGTTAGTTTAAATAGTGTGTAAGCCTAGGGACCGATGCCCTCAGCCGTTTCGTCCCATATGAACTTACCACCAAATTCAACCTATCCATTTCCCTTACTAAATTTTCTAACCTACCTGCCCGATTACGGGATCTGACAGTCTACACTCCTATCTGTAGTGGTCCCCGCCTGGAAATCCAAATGGGGAAAGTATTTTACCCAAGATGATACCATCACCATTAACCACACAGTAGAGCTTCATGTCCTCAGGAAAAATTATGACTGTAGTTTCCCTATGCTTTCAGCCGTTCGCTGTGCCAGCACAGCAAGGTCGTTTTGGTTAATGTTACAAGGCCAGATCAGTCAACCATCCAGACTGTAGCCCCTGCAACTACTGAAAAGGTTGCTGCCCCTCTTCAGAAACCTCACGTTTGTCCGGTCTCTCAACAAATACCACTCCGTTGTGGTTGCAGCTACGGTACGGCTATCTGTATCGCTAAGGCACGCAAGCCTCCCTACCAACGGCAAGGTCCGTGGTTCATGGGGGGGGGGGGGGGGGTCCACAACTGTAGAGTACTGATCACAAATCCTTGGAAACAGTACCTACTGTAAAATATCTAGGAGTAACTTTCCAGAGTGACCATCAGGGGAATGACCGCCTAAAACAAATAGTGGTAAAGGCAGATGGCAGAGTCAGATTCGTGGGAAGACACTTAAGGAAATGTAACTCATCCACGAAGGAAGTGACTTATAAGGCGCTTGTTCGACCGATTCTTGAGTGTTGTTCATATATCTGAGATTCCTGCCAGACAGGACAGATAGAAGAGATAAAGAAGATCCAATGAAGGACGGCGCGTTTCATCACTGGATCGTTTAGCCGGCGCGATAGCCTTGCGAAGATGCTCAACGAACTCCATTGGCATAAGTTACGAGAGAGACTTTGTGCATCACCGAAAATTTACTATTAGAATTTTGAGAGAGCACTTTCCGGGAAGAATTGGACAAGTTATTACTTCCCTTCACATACGTCTCGCGTAATGACCACGAGGAGAAAATTCAAGAAATTAGAGCCAATACAGAGGCTTACCGACAACCATTTTTCCACGCGCTGTTCGAGAGCCGGACAGGGTTGGAGGACTCAGTTATGATACGAAAAGTACCCTCCGCCACACACCATTAGCTGGCTTGCAGAGTAAGATGTAGATGTAGATAGATGAGTGGTTTCTTCAAATTGATTGCATGCTACGACAAATGTATCACTGTTGGTAGTGACCATGTCGAAAAATAGTGCAAGGTTTATAGTTCATGATGCCACGGTGTATTTGCTTTTGGCAATAAAGTTTCCATGTGAAGAACAATGATGAAATTCATCAATCAAATGAAGAATAAATAAGAACCGCATTTAGGCACAATTTATTTCATTCTCGACCACGAACTACACTCCTGGAAATTGAAATAAGAACACCGTGAATTCATTGTCCCAGGAAGGGGAAACTTTATTGACACATTCCTGGGGTCAGATACATCACATGATCACACTGACAGAACCACAGGCACATAGACACAGGCAACAGAGCATGCACAATGTCGGCACTAGTACAGTGTATATCCACCGTTCGCAGCAATGCAGGCTGCTATTCTCCCATGGAGACGATCGTAGAGATGCTGGATGTAATCCTGTGGAACGGCTTGCCATGCCATTTCCACCTGGCGCCTCAGTTGGACCAGCGTTCGTGCTGGACGTGCAGACCGCGTGAGACGACGCTTCATCCAGTCCCAAACATGCTCAATGGGGGACAGATCCGGAGATCTTGCTGGCCAGGGTAGTTGACTTACACCTTCTAGAGCACGTTGGGTGGCACGGGATACATGCGGACGTGCATTGTCCTGTTGGAACAGCAAGTTCCCTTGCCGGTCTAGGAATGGTAGAACGATGGGTTCGATGACGGTTTGGATGTACCGTGCACTATTCAGTGTCCCCTCGACGATCACCAGTGGTGTACGGCCAGTGTAGGAGATCGCTCCCCACACCATGATGCCGGGTGTTGGCCCTGTGTGCCTCGGTCGTATGCAGTCCTGATTGTGGCGCTCACCTGCACGGCGCCAAACACGCATACGACCATCATTGGCACCAAGGCAGAAGCGACTCTCATCGCTGAAGACGACACGTCTCCATTCGTCCCTCCATTCACGCCTGTCGCGACACCACTGGAGGCGGGCTGCACGATGTTGGGGCGTGAGCGGAAGACGGCCTAACGGTGTGCGGGACCGTAGCCCAGCTTCATGGAGACGGTTGCGAATGGTCCTCGCCGATACCCCAGGAGCAACAGTGTCCCTAATTTGCTGGGAAGTGGCGGTGCGGTCCCCTACGGCACTGCGTAGGATCCTACGGTCTTGGCGTGCATCCGTGCGTCGCTGCGGTCCGGTCCCAGGTCGACGGGCACGTGCACCTTCCGCCGACCACTGGCGACAACATCGATGTACTGTGGAGACCTCACGCCCCACGTGTTGAGCAATTCGGCGGTACGTCCACCCGGCCTCCCGCATGCCCACTTATGCCCTCGCTCAAAGTCCGTCAACTGCACATACGGTTCACGTCCACGCTGTCGCGGCATGCTACCAGTGTTAAAGACTGCGATGGAGCTCCGTATGCCACGGCAAACTGGCTGACACTGACGGCGGCGGTGGACAAATGCTGCGCAGCTAGCGCCATTCGACGGCCAACACCGCGGTTCCTGGTGTGTCCGCTGTGCCGTGCGTGTGATCATTGCTTGTACAGCCCTCTCGCAGTGTCCGGAGCAAGTATGGTGGGTCTGACACAGCGGTGTCAATGTGTTCTTTTTTCCATTTCCAGGAGTGTATATTACGATCCTGTTGTGCCACGATTACATGGCACAGTTAAAGGTCCACCCCACCTGTACTTGGCGCTAAGGTTGGTGGTGTCTTTCCATCACAGCAGAGTGTGTGCAGGGCACCAAAGCAGCCGAGAGCAGCGTCACTGTGAGTCGACAAGCGAATGAGGATGGCAGCTGGAAGCAGCTGTAACTTGAAGCTGCGCTGGCACTGTGGCCAGCAGCGGATTGCCAACACAAAGTGTGCAGCGGCACATCCATGGAGAGCGAGCTTTCACTAGGTGTCTGTTCTACAGTGGTTGCTTCCTGAGTTTCGGCAAGTAGTCGTCCTGTCGAGTCTTGGAGCGTGCGCCTAGGAGACAAGTGGCGGTTGGCTGCTGGCAACTTGTGGTAATTGCCCTATATGCTGGGAGGGCGGAGAGGCTGCTGTTATCTCGGTGTCCAGAGTCTTTTGGGGAGCTTCGCTGCAGCCTAGTCTGGAAACGTACGCCTGGGTAGCTCAGTGGCAGCTGGTGACTGTCGACACGGGAAGAATGGCGCCAGGCACAGGAAGTGTGGGCCGTACAGTGCTTTGCTGGTTTCCGGGAAGCCTACGCCTGGAGTGCACGGACTTGGTTGTGATTAGTGCTGTGTCTCCTGTACACAGGATTGCTCGAGGAGGATTTCAAGCATTGCTGTGTGAAACTGACAATCTTCGATAGTTGTCACGGATTTCGTGGTTTAGCACGGTGAATTGGTTTCCTTGGGTGCTTATTTTATTTTGGAACTGTGGAACTGATTGCTCATTATCTACCACAGGCGTCTGCAGACATAATATCGTTGTGCAGTGACATTGCGCAGCTCGTTCATTCTCTTTGTTACTGTTTGTGGGAAGCCGTTCGTGCTTGTACTGGCAATAATCTGTACATTAGTCTTAAATACTGAAGTTTAGAGTTTCGCATCAAGGTTTAGCTATGTTAAGGGCGTGTCATAGTCTAACGATCTTTATTGTAACACTTTGGCTTGAGCCAATATTGTGGCCTACCTCCTTGGTTATACTGTTTTATTCTGTGTAATTCAATTTTAGTTCTAATATTAATTTGTACCTCTTTGTTTGAAGGTTATGTTGTTGACTTCTTGACTCTTCTCTGATTGACGGTTTCGAAGTGTGAGATTCGTAACATGTGCGCAGATTGATTTAGTTTCACCGTTAATAAAATGTTGATAATGTTATTTTTCTAACTGATCGTTTGCGTATTGTTTTCTGTGAATTATTATTATTCATTTTGAACCAGTATGATTTATCTTGAACTACTATGCCCTTTTGAAATAATTTTACTTATTTACTTAATACTTCAGTGCTAGTGCTCAATAGTAGCGTTGTTAATAAATTGTGTCATTTCTGAATTATCATTATGCCTTCACAGACTCCAGCCACTTCCACCCCACTGATGCCAACATGTCCGCACCACAGTCAATCCATCTTAATTAATTTTCGTTATATCGCATGTATGCACTTCCGTTTGCTTCACATGATTTTCTAAATGCGGTTTTAATGAAACAGTGCCGTACAAAATATGTACACAGCTACGCTATATAAAGCAGATTAATGTTAATCGAGAAATGATTACGTTACATTCCAAAAATCAATTTGGAATTTGTTGAAATATGTTTTTCTGTAATTCATTATGTTCCATGTTTTTGCTGCGGTGTTCATGAATTACGACGCACTCAGAAGCTTCACTGTAATATCTTTATATGTTATCTTTGATTTCTTGTCAGCTATATTTATGACCTTTTTTAGTGTCATTATTACTACAGCATTCAGATGTTCTTCACCAATATTGATAGAACTACTAACTTATCCTCGTTTGCATACGTAAACAATAAACGCCATAAAGTCTCCAGAAACTCTGCTCTTGAGCTATTAGCACCCAGTTCGATTCAAGTACTAGATCTTTCTTGATTTCGCCCACACATGGCTTCCTGCATCTGCCAAGTGGACGTGTTCCGCCAGGTCTCTACAACACGACGGCGTTGACTCTGTAGATTTCAGGTTTTCAAGCCTCAAGACCTGCCCATCGAAGTCTTCTTGCGTTCATTTTAATGTCTGATTGCCGCATCAACTCGTACGGTTCCTGGTTCTTCCATCTCCTCCAACCATCTGTCTTCCGCATTGAGATGAAGATCTTCCTCAAGATTTTTCGTTCAAATACCAACAGTTTCTCATTGCTCGGCTTAGTGACAGCCAAGTTATCTTTTTTCACACACAATTCCGCTGAAACTGTTGCTACATTACATGACTGGGGTATGGTTTTGCTGAAAATCGTTTTTTTATTATCTGTTTAATGCTGAAGTGTGTTCTGACTGCAATAATAATCTGCTATTTTAGCTCCATCTTCCCGTTGCCATGGGTGCTGAAACAAGTGCTCGTAGTTTGAAACCTTAGCCAGCCACTGATCTCCAACTTGGGATAGGGCTATCTACACTGCTCTTTCCGTCCCCTCCTTCTTGATTTTACCTTTCGAGCTTGATTCCTCGCTGTCGCAACCATCTCGATTGGCGACTTATTCGGGGCCGTAACGTCTTTAGCGTATGCTAACAGATCTATTCTCGCATTCTGATGAGCAACTATCTCATTGTTGTCTATGTCTCTGATGACGTTCTCAGGCACTGTAATAAACAGCATAGTTGAGACAGCACCAGACTGTGGTGCGACTGAACTTAATGGTAACTGCCGTGTAACTGCTCTCCTAAAATCCCATACGAGAAAACCAATTGCGACTTTGCCTGGCATTGTTCGTACGTTCGGTACTTGGGCTATGCACGGATCTACTTAAAAGAATAGCTCGATGTTGTCATAGAGTTGAGCCGCGCACGTCTGCTTTCATGCCCCGCTGCTAATTCGTTGCAAATAATAACCTGCAGTTGCAATCCTGCAGTCAAATAATCCATACAATGGTTTAGAACTGCGAGTGAATAAAATACACAGAAATAAAAAATAAAAGGTAAATGAATATTGTAATAAAAATGGTTCTATGCTAGCTTCCGTAATTGATTTAGGCTACAGAGATTTATAATGAGTAATGTTTACTCAAGAAAGGACATCTCAAACAAACGGGAGGCGGTCTTACGATATCCAGTTAAAACACAGACAGAAAAGTTACGTCGAGAGCGTTACAAGAATGGTACCAAAATCCCCAAAGTAAATAGTCATTATAGGTAAGAGAAGGCTAAGTCCATTTCGAGCGAGGTGGCGCAGTGGTTAGACTCTGGACTCGCATTCGGGAGGACGACGGTTCAATCCCGCGTCCGGCCATCCTGATTTAGGTTTTCCGTGATTTCTCTAAATCACTCCAGGCAAATGCCGGGATGGTTCCTCTGAAAGGGCACGGCCGACTTCCTTCCCCATCCTTCCCTAATCCGATGAGACCGATGACCACGCTGTCTGGTCTCCTTCCCAAACCAACCAACCAATCCATTTCGTAATCACAATACCCGAAATATTCATCAACTCAAAACAGTTCAGTGATCAACGTGATAATTGCCAAAATGACACACGCAGTGCAAACAATAGTAACTCATAATCTGTCCATCGTCTCTTCTGTAATATAATCGGAAAAAGAGTACTAGTGTGGAGCACGTTCAGTCCTCTCGAAATACAAAGTTCCTTTAGAAGTTTCCTCCCAGAATCAATCACCTAATAATAATAATAATAATAATAATAATTTTATTGTCATTCGGCCATTACAGCAATAGACAACGTCATATACATACTAAAATACAATTAATAGTTTGAAAGAAACAACAGGTTTCTTGTTAACATTATAGTATTATATTACAGTTGATAAATTCTCTTATGTCATAGAATGGGTGGAGGACTAGCCAGTCATGAATTGTTTGTTTGAATAATTGTTCAGGTAATTCTTGAACAGATTGAGGAAGATTATTAAATAATTTGTATCCCATGATTTCGTAGCTGTTGAGTGACTTTGACAATCTGTGGTAGGGAATATAGAGGCACCTATTCCTTCTTGTATTGTGGCTGTGTACATTTTCTCTGGTTTTTGTTTCTGGTAATTTCTTCTTCGTATAAATTAGAACATAGTATATGTACAAGTTTATAACAGTCATGATTTTCTGTTCACGGAACAATGGTTTGCAGTGTGCCTTATATGCAGAACCAGTAATTATCCTAATAGCTTTTTTTTGCAGTATTAATATGTCATGTACACAGCTAGAGTTCCCCCACAAAATAATTCCATATGTTATTATACTTTGAAAGAAGGAAAAGTAGGATGTTCTAACATATTTTTCAGGAACACAATCCATAAGTCGCCTTAACAGGTAAATAACTCTTGACAATTTACCACTAATATATTGTACATGTTGACCCCAAGATAATTTATCATCAATGTATACCCCCAAAAATTTGACATAACTTGGATCATCTGACAGAAGCTTGTCTCTAAGACTACAGACCATCTGCTGTGTTTTGTTGTCATTCAGGAGGAATCCATTTGCCTTGAACCAATAGGATGCTTGGTCAATTGTCTTTTCTGCACAAGTTTTAAGGCTATTGAAATCCTCACTAGCATGAAGAAATGTTGTATCATCTGCATACAACACAGTGGTGGACTTGATAAATGACGGCACATGTTACCATAGGTAAGTCTGGCTTCTACCAGACCTCGACGCAAAGTGTATAGAATTGCTCCCTTGAGCTCTTCAATCGGCAAGCCCCAGTCTCCACTTGATTCCCGCAGTGTTGCGCGGCTGTCTTCTGCTTTGGCTGACGCCGGTCCCCACTAAAAATAAATCGTCGTTAAGCTCTGCAGACATGATTTGACTCATCTTGACCACATTCCCGTGCTGAACAACAATATTTAAATAAAGAAATGTTGTATACATTCTGTCACACACAGATAATTTCTAATAATTATAAATAAAGGTTTGCCCATAAATAAGTAAGCCAGTATTCCCGCGCAAATGCACTCACGTTAAATGACTGCACATTGCTCTTAAACATTATTTAACCAATTTCTCATGCCTTCTTGACAGAGGCATCTTCTGGTTCTCTTTTCAATAGTGGTGTCTGCTAACACATGCATTGACTACTTTTAAATCATAGGTTTTTAATAGCACCTGCAGTCAACTTTTAATAAAGTTACTGGCAAAATGGTAAATTGTCCATTAAGTAACGACACAAGTACGACAAAATATGAGGTATCATATTTGCTCCGTTAATGTTCTGACAAACATTTGCGTAATAAAAAAGACATAAAAGACGTTATTAATCAAGAAATAAAATAGATACAGATATGTTACTTTCAGGGATGATGGCTACAGTGCAATGCCGTCATCCGAGATACCACTTGTTGAATTCGCATGAAGCGATTAAATGTTGTTAATGCAGAGGTTCATTGTGTAAATGTTTATTCACTACGAAATATTAACTTCCGTAGTTCTCAAAGATATTGAAATATTGTTGTGCCGTTGGACGCCATTTATTCTTCTGGTATCGCCGATGTATTCAGGTTTGCATTAACATTTGATATGAGTTATTGTCGAATCTCAAAGTGCTGTAACTTAACAGTTTTCCAGCGTGTCTCAAATTAAGTCGTGTCTTGGAGCATTGTCTCTTTCATAAAGGCCATGCAAGCGACAGCTGGAAAAATTCCTTGTCGCGGGATTTTCCCTGTTTCCGGCGACGCTACAGGTCTTTGTACCTGGACTCGCTCGTACCGGAACCCGGAACTGGCGCGACGCGCCCTGAGACCCGGGCCTGCTAACATTCAGCCGTACAGCAAATTCATCTCTTACCAATACTGGGCGGCCGATTATGTCGCCTAATCACGCGTAATGTCACAGTCGCAAACGCATTTGTACGTTGAACTCCACGGATGCCTCTCATTGATATTGCAGATTTGTTAAGGAGCCAGGTGGCGCAGTGGTTAAAACCCTTGACTAGAATTTCGGTGGATGGCTGTTCAAACCCCCGTCCGGCAGTCCACATTTAGGTTTATCAGAGTATCATTAAAACACTTAAGGCATACGTCGGGACGGTTCCTCTAAAACGCGACGACCGATTTTCTTCTCCATCCTTCCACACTTGTATCCCGTCTTCAATGCTCTCATTATCGACAGATCGTTAAACTCTTACCTGGTTTCCTTCCATCTCTCTTCTGCTCTGCTCTACATGCTCTTACCATGCACTCTTATCTTCCTTGGAGCAACGATATAATCTCAAGGTGCTTCAAGGGCTCAACCTATGGACACTATCATAAGGTTTTGAAAATCTATAAATGTTACCAGAATAAGTATGTGGAATTTCCAGTATAGCTTCCAGATTTGCCTCTTAGTAAGTACTTGATCTACAGTTGACCTTCCTGTGTGAAACAGTGCCTGAATGTTTCCATCTTAAAGCTTCAATTTATTTAGTTACATTAGCGAAAGAACTTTGTATGGCACAGTCAGCAGAGAAATCCCTTTATAGCTATTGTAATTAGCATGTTTGTATGGTGGCAGCGCTATAGACTGTGTTAATATTGCTGACAGGGCTCTGCGCCCTCGACAAGAGATTCTGTAGTTGGACGGACTAGCGGTTAGCGAGTGGATAGAGAAGTGTACGGACATAATATTCTTAGTGGAGACTCTGCAATGGTAGGACATGCATTGTAAAGTGAGGGGATACATATTGCTGATAATGTTTGGGTGGTGGAATTATTAACAACTACATAATTTTGGAATTGGATGTCACACGAATACGGTAAAATTTTCTGAATACATTGTTTGCTCTTCAATAAAATCTTTTTTTTGCTAACCATATGCCTCTTAGTAGTTAGTCTATAGTAGTTAGAATCTTTTTATTTAGCTGACCGTTGTTGCTACTTGCTGTAATTGCTGTAGTTCGTGTTATGAAGATTTTTAGTGAGGTAAGGTAAGTTTCATATGTCTTTAATTTCATATTTTTTGGATTGGTTTTATTGTTGGGCTTTCTTGCACTTCAGGGCCATTGTTTTGATTTAGTTATTGAAAGTTACGTTGTCAATGTATAGCGGTCAGACTGCGTTGGGCTTGTATAATCATGGGTAATAAATAAGTAGGTTAAGTTCGAATTGTTTTTGGCAGGAAAAAATCGGCAGGTCAGTGTATAATAAAAATAATTAAAGAGTTAGTTTCACTATTACAACCCTTTTGCCATTGTTCTTATATATCTGGATAACTACACATGATATTCAGTCTTATGGGATTTCCTTGCGTCTTCATTTTGACAGAACGAGCTTGTACTGTCCTCTTCGTTGTGTCTTCCCTCCTGTTTTCAACGTCTATGCAGCTATTGTGTCTTCACTGTTTTGCACTCGCTACTCTCACATTATCGTCAGTAACTTGAGCTTTATTTTCTTCTCGTTTCCATGCTCCAAATCTGTGAAGCTGCTATGTGGGCAGGTAAACAGTTATCCAACGATTAACATTCGCCCATTTTCTAGCTTGCAAATTTTTGTATATTGTACTTTCCCTATTCCTCGTCTTGCCGCGAAGTTACGGAAGAACATCTGCAGTTGTCGTCTGCGCCACCCAAGCGGCCCACGACGTATTGTAAAATTATGCCACTGTCCTAGCAAAGAGAACTGAAGACCTGGGTATGGTGGCAGCATCGTCGTGATTACTCTCAAGAAACAGGGAGAGGCGATAGAAAGAGTGTATATTTCATCACACTATCTGATCAAAAGTATACGGACACCACTCTGTAATGCGGAACTGACCAACAGATGTCATCACTAAATGCGGATCCGTCAGCATAAAAGGAGGCGGGGGGGGGGGGGAGGGGGGGCGTTGTGTTGTCAGTAGAGAAACATTAACAGCAGAATGGATCGGTTAGGAGAGCTCAGTGCCTTCCAATGTGGACTTCTCACTTGATCACACGTTATTACCATATACATCAGACATATTTCAGCCCATCTAAGGCTGCCCAGGTCGGCTGTTAGTGATACGATTGTGATGTGAAAATTCGAGGAGACAACCATAGCTAAGCCATGACCTGGCAGACCTCACGTATTGAAGGACGGGAACTGTCGAGCATCGCGGATGATGACTGTAAAAAATCTCATGAAACCAGCGGAAGGAATCACTCGCGAGTTCCAAAAATGCTGCTAGCTGTCCAGCTAGCACGTTGTGCTTAGGGAATTAAAAAAAATGGAATACAGTGGTTGAGCAGCTTCTCGTAACCAATTGATTTCTATAGTGAGTGGTAAGTGACGCTTGAGGTGATGGTAAAGAGTGATGCTATCGGAAAATTGGATGACTGGAAACTAGTGATTTGGAGTGGTGAATCACACTATGCCCTGTAGAAATCCGATGGAAGGGTTTGGGTTTGGCGAAAGCCTGGAGAACGTTACGTGCTATTATGTAGAATGCCAGCAGTGAAATACAGACTAGGTGGTGTTACGGGATGGGTGTTCTATTCGTTGTTAGGTTGTGGTTCCCTTACTGTGCTCAAGAAAATACTAAATGCGGAAGAATATCAACATAGTTGACAGTACGATGTACTGCAACAGTAGAGTAACAGTTCGGATGTCTGTATCTGCATGACAATGGATCCTGTCATAAAGCAACATCTGTGAAGCAATGATTTGTGGACAATAACGTCCCTAAAATTGAGTAGACAGCTCGTTTTCCCTGGTTTCGGCTCTAGTGGAGAAATTGGCTGTCATACCTCCAGGGACATTCGACTACCTCTCTGAAAGTGTCCGAAGCAGAGTTCAAATAGTATTAGGGTGAAGGGTGACACACCCCTTACTAAAGTCCTTTAACAGGTGTCCGAAAACTTTTGATCAGATAGTGTATATATACCAGCGGCGACGTTCACATTCTACACGTCTATAGACCAATGCTCTTCGTAGCACAGCAATTACTCTCTGACCAGCTATTTTCTTTGACCATATTTCTCACACATTATCACTGTGACGACAACTAGTCACAATGTAATGTGTATGAATCTCTGTCTCGTCTGAATACACGATAGACTCTTTAATGCTGATACTTCGCTATTTCGTAAAAATCTGAGGTAGAGAGCTTTTTTTGCAACTATGTAAGCTCGCTTATACGTAATGACTCATTTAGTCTGGCACTTTTTAAAACAAAATCAGTAGACAGCAAAAAAAATTCTGAGTGTTTGATTTCTAGCTTTTAACTATGCTCCTACGAGATAAAAGCCGTGGAGTTATCGTAAAATTGATAGTTCGTTTATTGTTCGTAATTCTTCAGAAATTGCTGCCTAATAACACATTTTTCTGTCTCGTCAGTACACATTTTGTTACATTTTCTTTAGCGTGACCAGAATCATCCTCCGACAGCTCACTCTCCCCCTTTCTGTCGCTTTCGCGAATCGTGCACAAGGAGATAGATTGTCGGTACACCTCTCTTTCAATTCCGGTTTTCTAACTTCACTCTTGTATCATTGTGCGAGCTATAGATGGTGGTTCCGTCATGATGTTACAAACAATCAGGGATGATGGAGAAAGGCAAATGTATCAATTTGAGCTAAGGGACGTTGGTCCGGAAAATAACTGTCGAAATTTATAAACGAAAATCGTTCTGATGCCTCTGACAGTGGAATACATGTACTGGTACTGTTGTTGCTAAGACAGGCAAATTAAAACATGGTAGTATGGACCGAAATAAGAAAAACTTTCTAGTAAGTTTGGGTTCTAAAATGCGTACCTTAAGAGGTATGAGCACTTGTTCATCTCTGCTGATGTGAAACACATCTCTCCTACTGAACAACTGCCCGTAGCTCTTAAGGTATGCATTTTAGAGCCCATGTTTACTTCATAATTTTTGTTTTGTTTTGGTCCATACTACCACCACTGTTAAGTTGCCTACCCTAAAATCGTAGCAACAACAATACCGGCACATGTACTCCACAGACAGTGCCATCAGAACGATTTTCCAGAATGGAGACGAGATACTGGCATAAGTAAAGCTGTGAGGACGGAGCATGAGTCGTGCTTGGGTAGCTCAGATGATAGAGCACTTGCCCGCGAACGGCAAACGTCCCGAGTTCGAGTCTCGGTCCGACACACAGTTTTAATCTGCCAGGAAGTTTTCAGAACGATTTTCGTTTATGCCTTTCGACTCGGTCTTTCCCGGACCAGCGCCTCTTAACTCAAAGTGATACATTTTCCCTTCTCCTTCATCCCTGAAAGATTCATCACTGTATCATCCTGCATGTCGGGTTAACTGCTCTTATTAGTTTTTGCGAGAGTGGGCTCTTAGGAACGTTCAGAGTAATGCTTTCCATGACGCTCAATGACTTTTTCGTAGCATTTCAGGAACGCATCTTCAGTGAGTAAACATACCAGTGACGAAATGCGCAATTCTTCTTTCAGTCTTTCTCATCTCTTTCGCTTGGAAGGGCTACAGATCGATGGACAGTACTCAAGAATTGGTCGTACGAGCTTTTTGTATGCTGCCTCTTTCACGCATGGCTTATACTTCCGTAGGTTTCTTAGCCATGAATTTCAGTCCCATATCAACCTTTCCCAAGACTAGATATATGTATTCATCCCACAAATAACTGCTCCCTATAGGCATTTCTATATGTCTAACGACTGTGATTATTCCCAGGAACTAATCTTTAGTCGTGTAGTTGCTGCTCATCTACGCGTCTTTCCGTATTTATAGACAGTTTGACAACTACTTGACTTCATAGTGCCAGCCGGAGTGGCCGAGCGTTTCTAGGCGCTACAGTCTGGAGCCGTGCGACCGCTACGGTCGCGGGTTCGAATCCTGCCTCGGGCATGGATGTGTGTGATGTCCTTAGGTTAGTTAGGTTTAAGTAGTTCTAAGTTCTAGGGTACTGATGACCTCAGCAGTTAAGTCCCATAGCGCTCAGAGCCATTTGAACCATTTTTTTGAATTCATAGTATACAGAACATAAGAATTTCCAGTATTCTTTTCACGATAAACTGATAGTTATAATGAGAACGCAGTGGTAGTTCCCAGCGCCAGGTAGCCGTTACGATGAGCAAACATCCAAGTGAATTATGATGTGTGCCAAGAGAAACTGCAGCGTTACCTTGACATGGACGGGAAGGAGCGAGAGAGGTTGCTGCCTCGCCCACTAATGTGCTGTAAGCGAAACGACACGGCCTGAATCATGTCAACATTTCTATGCGTTGAGTGTTTGCTCATTGGTTGCGAGATGCAATAAATTCAGATATGCCGAACGTTTCTTTTGTTAAACAGGAAACAAAAGTGAAATAAATCAACCAAGGAAGGTGGTACTGCTTTCATGCGCTACGACTCGAGATGTATAGCTGCAAGGTGGGAGTGCAGCTGCGTGGGACGTAGTCGACATCGTTCCTGCAACACCTCAATACCTCTGGCCACTGGAAGCATCGACCAAGTAGTGATAAGCTTCATCTTTCTACTTGCTGAGATCTCGAAAAAGAGGGGAGAAAGAAGTGAAAAGTAAGAATGAGGGAAATAAGATTGGATATCAAAATACAAAGAACAGTCTTCAGACAGCAGAGACGATGTGCTCCAGAGGCCTACTGACAAATCCGTGCACTCACGCCACTGCCGTCCTCGCGTGGTCTTCACCAGCCGTGAGGCACGCGAATCTCCTACAAAGAGCAATTGCCCCAGGGTCGGCTAAGAATATATTTTATTGGCGGACTCAGATAAGCCCTACATTCTCTCCTACGTCTTTAAAATTGTTTTAGTACTGGTGTTAGAGTCAGATCCTCCACTACCGATTTCACTGCCCTCAGTAAACTAATGGAAAGGAAGATATACGCCGCCTGTAGTACTGATTTAGCCGTCAACTGGTTTCAGTCAAAGTCTTTGAATCCCTAACTCGTTAGATTTCAGGATAGTAGCTAAAAAGATTGGAGCCCACTGTCATAGAAATGAAAACACATCATATCAAGGAATTTGAGGCTGTATCTGTGTGCAACTGAATAAACGTAGTTCTTCTTCTGTCGTGCATATTTCGCCTCGATTCCTTAGGCAGCGACCTCAGTGACACATTGTGTTGAACTTGCTGTAATTCTGGTGAAATAGCTCTTATACTTTCAGCACAATAAATATTTCTAATACAGTGCACAAACTATGTATGCAGTTCTCCACAGTGGAAAATATAAATTTTTAGGACTGAAAGGGTACAGTACCGCCCGACATTGAATATAGGTACAACATACTTCAGTATTTTTGTCAGAACAACACTTTTTTTGTAAAATAACTCAATTTCAATTAATACAGCGAAGCCGGATACCAGTGTAGGAAAGAATGACAATTTATTTATTTAATTTATCATATGTGCACTCCCACAAAATAAATCCCTACATCCAGTTTGGTGAGATCTTTTGAAATGAATGAATGTATGGTCGTCTGCTAACCACAGATAGTGAATGTGAACATATGATCATCTTTGAGTCGATCCTTTGGCCACCTTTGGTGGAACCAAAGAGATGAAATTTACCAGAGCTTTGAGCGCCTGAAATGTAGCTGGCCAATAGGGTAGTAAGGTGCTCCCCCACTTCAGCAGAGGTGGAGAGGACCTCGAGAACGGCCATGTTTTAGGCACTCTGCCGCTGGATCCTGTGCTGTTAACACCTGTTTTAGTTGTGCTACGTAATGACGAAAAAATGGAGGCATGGTATGCATGTGGAATATTTAAGAGTAGTTTGAAATAATAATTTCTCTATTTCAGGAACTTTTGTGGGGAGAATTAAATGTCAGGCAGGTAATATTAATGGGATTGTAGTAATCTTCGGAAGTGACCAACGGCCACAAAGAAACCACGTGTAGCAATAAGTTGAAATACTTCCGTGTGCTTAAGTTAAGTTGAATTACTAGCGTGTGTACAATAAGTTGAAATATTTAAGAAATAGCGTGTGTACCATAAGTTGAAATATTTAAGAAATGGCGTGTGCAGGACTTGAAATAAGAGACGAGTACTTCCACGTGGTGAGTACTGTGTGAGTCTCAATCTGTGTATGAGACAAAGGATAAAGAGAAGTACTCGTCCATGGAATCAATTGAGGACTCGCGTGTGTGATGAATACATTAATATTAACTTGCGTGTGACGCTAGACTCAAACTCTGAGAGAGAGCAAGGTGAGTCGGCCGTCTATCCAGCAACGCCACTTGGCTTGCATTGCACAGGAAGACGTGCATTTATCTCCAGAGTTCACAGTAGGAAAGTAGAATTACAAAGTGAGGCAGTGTCGTGTGAAACTGGGATCAATATTAATTGAAGTGGGAAAGCTGAAAGTGATGATGTTGTAACCATTCTCTGTGTAGTATTTCATATTGTTGTGTAGTGTATGTCATGTAATTTGGGTATGTGTGGTTTCCATGGGTGTGTAGCGAAGTAGTTTCAAAAGATTAGTGGGTTATGCTTGTTCCTTCTGTACCGCTCGGTCTGGAGGAAAGTTTCGTGATGATGATTGTGAGAGTCGAAGTGTGAGGTATAATAAAAGATCCACCATACTATCCAGAAAGTGCACTGTAGCGTTAAATAAATTACGGGACCATAATATAGAGATTCACTAATGTAAAGCCATGCCCACTGGGCGGAGTTTCTCATATGTTATTCTTGTAGGTTATAGAATTTGTGTGTTTAGGTTAGGGAATTTATCAGAATAAATCAGATGGTGAAAAGAAAGAGATTGGTAGACTATTCCTTCAAATTGTATGTTGTCATAATGTCCCGAATTTATAATGTGTGCGCCATTCATATTCAGTGGGATGGCCACGTGTTAATAAAAGCCGTCAAATAAAAGACAAAAAGAAAATGTGGTACTGCCAGTGCGTAGTGTACAGTCAGAGTTCTGTAAATCACTGATAGTCAGATATGCGTTTCCGTTGCGTAGTAATCATATAGGAGGATAGCTTGTAACTTAAGTGAGAGTACTAGAGCTAATATTACTCGATAACTAAGAATGAATCCACTCGCTTGGCAGACCACTCATCTTGCAGGCCTGACTGCTTGATGCCACAGTATGAGCTAGGCATGTGGGTGCCTCTCATAATTTCGACCCTGCCAGGATATTTTGCTGTTAGAATTTCCTGTTAAGATTTTTTTTATTTTTTGGTGGAATATATTGTGATAGCGCTAAGAAGTAAATTTTTTTTCTGTTTGCGATTTCTTTCTGGATTGGTGAGGATCTTTTATTTTTTATGTAATTAATTGCTATATCGTCCTAGGCTGGAAGATCGTGGTATAATTTTTTTGCGTAATGTCCGTAGTAACTAGGTCGCAGTCGAAAAGTGTAGCCACCATGGAGAATAGCGATTCTGGGGTGGACGTAGCAGTGCAGCAGGAAGTAGCGGTTGACCATCTGTTAATGAGCGGGGACGGCAAACGCTCGGAAGGGGCTGAATTGTTCAGTGGACCGCTGCAAGGTGATCCTTTGAGCGGCGGGCTTTGTTCACAATCGGGGGCTTTTCCCGACGACGCGGGCGAGCCAGGACTAGGTCAGGTATGCAGTGAAAGTGCAGCTACCCTTAGCGAAGCTATGGTTTCTCAGACGAACGAGGTGAGCTCACCGAAAGTAGCAAATGACAGTGTGCTACTGCAGTTGTTACAGCAGATGAATAGAGACAATAAGGAGAGAGATAGGGAGAATAAGGAAAGATTTGAAGCAACTAAGGAAAGATTGGAAGCAAATAAGGAAAGATTGGAGGCAATGGATAAGGGGAATAAAGAGGCAATGAGGAAGCTACACACAGTTATCGATGAGCGTCTGTCCGCAGTTAACAATCGGTTAGATGAGGGGGAGAAGAATCTGGGTGCGTTGAGGCAAGTATGTGATGGCGTGAAAGAAAAAGCCAATAATTTGGAGGTACGAATAAGTGCAATAGAGAGCGATATTACAGAACATAGGGGCGTGTGGCCGGATGAGCGAATCAAAGAGATAGTGGAGGAATTACTTGCAGATAAACAAGGGGCATTAGACAGCGTGGAAGCTCAAGTCACACGGCAGGAAGTGGCGCTAAATAAACACAGGGATAAAGTTGCGGAGGTAGTGGTCAGAATGAATGCGATTAGCGCAGATGTGGAAAAGATCAGTATGAGAGGGGAAACAGGCTCTGACAGTACGCAGCGAGAGGTTTATGCCGACCAGGAGGAGATACAGTCACTATTACAGTTTAGAGAGGCACAATTAGAAACAAATAGGAAACATAGGGAAGAACTTGCACAGTTGCAATTAGCGTGCAGAAGTGAAGGAGAAACACCACCAGGTAGACTGCAGAGGGAGAGTGAGATAAATTCAAAAAACGAAAATAGACGGAAAGAGGAAGACGAACTCAGAGATTTAGAAGAACGGTTGTGTCGGATAAAACAGGTGGCAAACCCGACTGGGTATGGTCCAAGGTCGGAAAACATAAGTGCGGAAGAAGAATGTAGGAGGCACTTCGTGTCGGTACAAACGTACACTTGTTTTCCGGATCCTGATAATTACCAACATCCATGCCTGTGGCTGTCTCAGTTTCAAGATTCATTACCTTCATCGTGGGGACCGCTCCTCAAAATGAAGTTTGTGTGTAACCATTTGAGGGACGAGGCTAGAGCGAAAATGCAGGAAGTTATTAAAGATTGTAGTAGCTACAAGATATTTTGTGACAAGTTTTTAAAGGAATTCTGGTCGAAAAGTAAGCAGGACCAGGTTAAGCAAAGCATATTGATGATGCCAAATTGTAATGAAGGTGGTATAAGAGATCCAGTGTCATGCTATCAGGAAATGCTGAGACGAAATAGGTATTTGGATGTGCCATACGAAACTGGGGAGCTCATTAGGATCTGTATAACGAAGTTGCCAGTGAGATTGCGCAGAGATATAGTGATAGCAGGCAGAGGCATAGACGATTCCGCGTCATTTCAGCACTTGTTACAGGAACTGGGTAATGAGAGCAACATTGTGAACGGCGACACGACTCATAGGTCAGACAGAGTTGAGGATAGGAACGGCAGAAACTATCATAATGACAGGAGAGCATGGAATCAGAGGAATGACGGAAATGGAAGATGGCGAGGAAATAGGGGGCAGAATTCATGGGGATATCGACCGGCAAACCGGGAAAATAGAAGATGGGACAGAGATGGAAGAAGAAGGGAAAATGAAAATGAGGGGCGAAGAGAGGATAGGCAGTCATTGGGTTCACGAGAGGACAATCACTCTCACAATGACGGAGGGACAAGAAGGTGACTACATGATAGACGGGTACAAACCAGTACTATAAATGACGTAAATATTAGGTATATCGATTACGGAAAACTAAGGGAGAATCTGTTAGAGGAGGTAGGAGATGTGGGGAGTGAAGTCCACCCAATAATTAGCGTAGAAATAAATAATATAATCGTACCTTGTGTCATCGACACAGGCAGTGTAATGAGTGTTTTGAGGGAAGATGTGTTTAAGTGTTGTAGTCTTACAAAACCATGGCCAACGTTGCCATTGCAAAGGACAACAGTGAGAGGGGCAATTACAGGAAAGGGAATTGAGGTGAAGTTACAAGCGCAGGTAGACTTTGTGTGCCAGGCGAAGAGGTTTAGTACAGTGTTCATGATTGTGTCGTCTCTAACTGTTGAAGGGATATTAGGCGTTAATTTTTTGAACCAATATAAAGCAGTCGTTAACATGAGAAATGGTTCGATGGAGTTGAAACGAGATTCGGAGGAAATTACATTAAGATTCGACGATTGCTTATATGCTAAAGATAACGCACACTTAGCGTTATGTCTGGCGGTAAAGTCCGGTAGACAGGCACAGAATACGGGGTTCGAACAAGAGGAGAAGGAAATTCATAAATGTTTGGAGGAGGAGATCAGGGAGAAAATCTGGCATTTACGAGGGACCACGGTCTACGGGGAATTGCAGAAAATTTTATACGAGAATAGAAAGGTATTTAAACATGCTGCGGGTACAATAAGAAATTTTGTGTATAGATTCAAGGTCAAGCCACATAAACAGTTTAGGGCCCAAGTGTACCCGATACCCGTTGTGTACAAAGAAAGAGTGGAAGCTGAGATCGAAAGCATGCTACAACAAGGGATTATCGAACCAGCATCCAGTCCGTACAACAGCCCTTTAGTTTGTGTTGAAAAAAAGGATGGGTCAATTAGATTAGTTTTGGACGCAAGAAGGATTAATAAGATAATAGAGCCAGAGACAGATCGGCCGCTGACACTTGACGAATTGCTACAAAAGTTCCACGGGATCAGAGTCCTCAGCTCAGTTGATTTGAGAATGAGTTTCTGGCAGGTGGAGTTAGATAGGGGGTGTAGAAAATACACTGCTTTCTTGTGCTACGGGAAATCATATCAATTTCGGAAACTACCATTTGGGTTAAATGTATCATCCGCGGCATTTATCAGGGCGCTAAATACGGTCATTCCTAATGAAATAAAATATAAGGTAACACAGTACGTGGATGATGTCCTGATAGCCGAAAGAAACTGGGAAGACCACAATAGAACGTTAAGCATATTGCTCGGTGCATTGGAGAAACATGGGGTAACCGTGAATTTGGGAAAGTCAGAATTTGGACGAAAAGAAATCGAGTTTTTAGGTCACATTGTGACACCAGAGGGAATAAGACCAAATCCAGACAAACTCGAAGCAATCAGAGATTTTCCGGTGCCAAGAACAAAACGTCAGCTACGGGGTTATTTAGGATTAATCAACTTTTACAGGAGGTTCATTAAGATTGGGGGTGCAGCGACACCCAGACTATGTCAGCTGACTGGAAAGAAAACGGTATGGAATTGGGACTCTGTCGCGCAGAAAGAGTATGAGGCGTTAAAGAAGGCACTGCTATCGGCACCTCTTCTCGGGCATCCAGACCTAGGGAAAGAGTTTTGTATGGCCACGGACAGTTCCCGTAGTGGACTTGGGGTAACATTGTTCCAAGAGCAAGAGCAAGGAGGAGAAGTAATACAACAACCTATTGCATTTGCGAGCCGAGTGCTTAGCAAAGCTGAGAGAAATTACACGGTAACTGAGCTTGAAGCTTTGTCAATAGTATGGGGTTTTAGTAAGTTTAGATACTATTTGTATGGGAGGCATACTAAAATCTATACTGACCACAAGTCACTACAGTTTCTGATGTCGGCCAAACTTAATCATAGACGACTCGCTAGGTGGGCACTCTATTTACAGGAGTTTCAGTTTTCGGTCATGTATATTCCTGGGCCACAGAATATAGTGGCAGATGCGTTGTCAAGGAGCCCAGTAGGTCATGGTCAATGCTTTGATGAGGAGGTAAACGAGAACAGATATGATATATTGTATATGCAGGGCGTGCCGTTCGAGAAATACATAGGGGCGGTACTCACAAATATCGCGAAAGAGCAGGATAAAGACGCGTCATGGAGAATGGTGAAGGACAGAGTTAGAGCGAACTCAGATGCCAATATAGCGCGCTTTTATACAATTCAGAACGGGGTCCTTTTCTACCGTAGAAATCCGAACACACAGGACTGGGTGTTGTGTATACCAAATGAAATAGTCAACAAGTTGATCTGGTACACACACCTAAGTTACGGGCATTACGGGGCAAGGAAATGTTGTAAGAAGTTAAGGGAATCAGTTTATTTCATTAGTATGGAGAGGAGGATCAAGAACGTGCTTGGTAGTTGCAAATTGTGCCAGAAGGCAAAATCGTTAACTATCTCATGCAAAGCACCGCTTTTTCCGATAGTGCCAGGTAGATTGAGGGAATTCGGAGCAACAGATTTGTTTGGCCCGCTACCTAAGTCAGTGCAGGGATATAGATATGTTTTAGTAGCAGTAGAATTGGTGTCAAAGTATGTGACATTTACCGCATTGAAACGTGCGACGGGAAGGACAGTAGCAGCAGCGATCGTTAAAAACTTTTTGCGAGAAGTAGGAACTGTAGAAAAGTTCATAGCTGACAATGGACCACAATATAGATCCAGACAATGGCTAACCACACTGAAGAGAAGAAGGATAAAACCGGTGTTCATATCCCGATACCATGCTGCGAGTAACCCCAGTGAAAGAGTAGTAAAAGAACTGGGTAAGTTGTGTAAGATCTATTGCCATAGGCAACATAGAAGTTGGAGTATTTTTCTCAAAGATTTTCAGGACATCCTCAATGAGCTACCACATGGAGCAACTGGTTTATCACTAATTACGGTACTAAAGAATGAACCACCACCAGATCGAGTCAGGGAGCTGGTAGATTTTCCGCGATCAGGAAAGCAGAGGCACACAGAAATTGTCAAGGTTGCGATAGAGCGTATTAAGAAAGCAGCTAAGGATAGGCAGGAGAAGCAGAAAGGAAAGATCCGTAAGATCGAATTGGCAGTAGGAGACAAGGTTCTAATTAAAACTCATCGATTATCAAAGAAGCACAGATTCCTAACTAGCAAATTCTTTACGGTGTATAGTGGACCATTCAGAGTGAGGCGGATTGTCCATGAAAATGCTGTACTGATTGAGACGATCAAGGGAAAACAATCTCGTGGGCTTCATCACATTTCTAACATCAAATTATGGAAAAGTTAAGGATAGATCTAAAATAGGCAATTTATGGTAGCTAGTCAGTGTATTTATTTGTGGTGTGTAACGTTGTGCAGGGTCAAATCGAACATAAGAATTTTCAGGCGGGATGTCAGGAAGTATGACGGAATAGACTGGTCGAATGAGTCATGAACAGGAGTCGACAGAGTGGTGTATGTACGTATTTTTTTGTCATATGAATAAGGATCAAGCAGAAACGACGTGATGATTAATGAGTGGATAAAGATGGTAGATAGAGAAGCGACGTGATAAATAGTAGTAGATAAAGGTGATATTTAAGGAAAGAAGCGACGTGAAGCAGTGTGATTAATAAAAAGAGATTCGACGGGATGAAACAGTGGTAAATAAAGGTGAGTAGAATTAATAATGTCGAGATGTCTTAGATGTATGTTACAGAGAGGCCTGTGTATGCTGCAATAGAGATTGATGTCAATGGCGAAGGAAGACCAGGAAATGATGGAGTAATGGACGGACGGAGAGCCGAAATACGAATGAAGAGATGAGGACAACTGCACAATGTGAAGGGACATGAAGGGAGTATGAGATTCAGATGGTGAACGTTGTGGAATACTGACGTAAGATGTAATATAAGTGTAGATCTAATTCTTACCATAAGATTTGCAATTTGGTGAAAATAATATTTTTTGTTGTGGTTGAAGCCTGGTACCAGTATAACTAATTAAAACGGTACCAAGAATGTGTACAGTTATTTTGCAGGATGAGTAATTTGTGTATTTTTTGTTCTTAGATGAAATGTCGCAATTCTAAGTGATATTTAGCAGGAGGAATGCAGAGGTAAGCCGATGGAGAGAGGTGCCAGAGTGAAAGGACGAATTTGGAGACTGGAAAGCTATCTCCGAAACAGCTTCATGTGTTATGTGGTTGAGTATAAGGGAGCGAAGGTATGGTATGTTGTCGTGAGAGTGGTGGTGTTATGAGTATAAGGGAGCGAAGGTATGGTATGTTGTCGTGAGTGTGGTGGTGTTAAGGTTAGCTGACTTCTAGACCTATTCTGTTAGTGTATTAATGGATTGAATGAGAAGGAAAATGTGATGTCTGGCGAGTGAGAGTCGTAGAATTTAGTGTGATCAATGCGCACACTCCTGTAAAGGGGATGCTACCGATCCATAACCAAAACATTATTGTGTTTTATTGTTTGATTGGGATGAACCTCGATGGCAGGTCAGGATCTGATATGTGGATGGTACATACGTGTCCTAGAAATGTTGTTATATATAATAAAATGTAAAATATATAAAGAGATACTAATATCAGTCTGTCACAGGCACAAAGGTGCATTGTATGTTGTAGATTTAGAGTCATCAGTTTCTGAAATGTTTATTGTGTTAGGATGTTAAAGTAGTTTACCACTTAATAACATGTGATGGGTAATTGTGAGCTGTGTAGATGATTTCTTATTTTTTTTGTTGGAACATTTTCAAGGGGTATTAATTTCAGTCTGTCACAAGCACAAAGGTGCGTTGTATATTGTAGTATTAGGAGAACAGTTTCTAATATTTTCACTATGATAGGATGTTAAAGTAGTCTACTATTTGATATTGTAATTATGAGCTGTATAGATTGTTTCTTATTCCTTTTTTTTTTAACACTTTCATGTTTTGTATGAAGGACGACAGGTACAATCAGTAGCACAAGTATGGGCTGTATATAGAAAAGAGATAAATGTTGATGTTGTATGTGTAGAAAACTAGGGTGTATAATTTTATATTTTTTAGAACAAAGATTCTTTTATTACCAATGTATCTAATAGATCATACATGTAATCAATGAGTATTTAAATAATGTAACAATATCCTTTTGTCTGTAATGTTGCGAGATGCACGGAAGGGTCTGACTGATTGGGTGTCGTAGCGCTGAGAGGCTACACAGAACACGCCCGTACCACATAAGCCAAGCAGGCGACGGGCGACAGAGCCGCGGCACTCCCCACTCCACTGCTGGTCGAGGTACCCTCCACGCGCCCGCTACAGCAGGTCAACGGCCTGGGGCGACACGCACGTACCACTGGCCATTCATAAGTTCCGCCACCCTTTCGACTAGGGAAAGTATCCCGCGGAGGCAACAGCGGGTGGTTTCTTCTGCTCAACGGGGCGCGCGCGGCGGCGCCACGGCAGAATGGACGACGCGCGGCAGAGCCCGGCGGGCATTTTTTACCAGCAACTATTAACTAGTACTGGACTGTGGAGCCGTGAAACAAGATGACTGCCCGTATGTCTCCATAAGGTGGAAAGTGAAGGACTGGTGTTTCCACGTTGTGAGTGGTGGAAAAGATTTTCTCTTTAGCAGACAGGACGATCGTTTTGTTTTGTCTTGACCACTGAACGGTGGGATCCATAAACTTTTGGCAGTGACTTGTTAAATGTGCTTTGTGAATTGCATGTGGGACGCTTGGTATTCTTGAAGAGGACAGTTGTCGTTTGGTGACTAATTATTGTATGAAAGCAAGAAACTAGAGTGGGACATTGACATTTGCGTCTGTAGTAGGAGTTATTTCTTGAATTGGTGCGGGAATAAGTGCTGTTTGTTGGAACTTACGACTTTTAATTACACCATGAACTGAAAGGACAGAACCGTGGGTAATAGTAGTTGTAGGGCCATTTCTGGACGACCAGATTCGTGTGGATGGTACGCTGAGTGTGACTATGACATTTGTGTTTAATGTGAGATACAGTTTACTGTTCAGTGCGTGTTCAAAATGCCGATTTGAGTGACTTAAAGACTTTCGTCCGGGTAACCATGGGAGAGCTTTGACACAGACACAGTGTTTCTAGGGACCCTGTCAGCAACTTTTTTGACCCCAAGAAAATCACAGAATGAAATGATTCCGTGTGACTCGCAAGATAGGGAATAATGTACTTGTAATTGTGTAAATTTTTTTTATATGTTTCATTCCTGAAGGGACAGCAAGTTTAATTGTATTTCATTAACATTTGTGTTTAGAATAGATAGTGTGTTTTTTTTGTTTGTTCTGGGTTATCAAGTACACGTAACATGTTTATTAGAATATTTGATACAATGATGCTGTAATTATTAGCCAGTGGCGCAATACTAACGTAGCGGCTCTTGTAGCATTGATCAGTAAGGTTGTCACAGGGGACAAGAGTTTGCATTGCACAACAAATATCGGAATTAATTGATGCAGTAATGATCTTGTTGGTGTGTTGACTGAAGCCACTTATTTGCATTATCACAGTGGTGATATTTCACATTAAAGTGTAACGAAGGCTAGCCGAAATGCAAGTTCTTGTCGTCTAAATGTGTATCAACAGAGAAATGAGCAGTAGAGTAAGATACGAGAGCTACTGGTAGATTCAAGCACTTATTGCTAAACTATTTACTGCGTGTATTGATCCAAGTTGATGGACTGACTAGCTCAGCAGCAGGTATTTGTACTGGTGGATAAGGATAAGGTTAAACTCACTGTCGAGTAGTTGTGGCAATTGCTTAAGTGATGATAGTTAATTAGGTATGACATGATGCCTTAGATGAACTATATTACGTAACCAGTATGTAACTTGTGGTATATTTCATTGTTTTTCTTCTCAGTTTTATTTCTCTGTAGGTTTGATGTATATTTTAGAGTAATGGTATGGAGCCTGAGATTCAACATGTAACTAGTGTACGCAATGTTTTTCTTTTGTTGATTTTGTTTTGTATTAAGACTTTGCTGTGTAAAGGTTTTTACCCCGCAATTTATGAATGTCAGATTACTTGCTCTGTGCTTGGACGGTGAGCTATTTAAAATTTCATGAGTACAATTAGTATTTTTTTTTATTTCTCATAGAATTAGTGAAGTTTGGATTACTCATAAAAATAACGAAGATCCCAGTAACTAAGCCAATTTTTATCACAGCATTATTTATTTTATTTGTATGATGTGATGTTTTATTTGTCATTTGGATTGTTGTAATTATGTATGTGTACGTTACTCCGGATTGTGGAGAGTACAATAATGCAACAACTGTGTCAAAAATTTGCTAAAGTAACAACATTTGGTCGTTAATTTGAGGTCACCAGGGGCTAAGGTCTCCTCCTGGTTACTTTGATGACTTGTTATGTTTGTTCTAATACAGTTTTCTTAAAAAAATGTTCGGAACTACCCTCGCATTGCAAGGATAGTACCGTGCCATTTTTTTCTGCATGGGTAGCCGGTGGTGAAAGGGTACAGTACCGCCCGACATTGAATATAGGTACAACATACTTCAGTATTTTTGTCAGAACAACACTTTTTTTGTAAAATAACTCAATTTCAATTAATACAGCGAAGCCGGATACCAGTGTAGGAAAGAATGACAATTTATTTATTTAATTTATCATATGTGCACTCCCACAAAATAAATCCCTACATCCAGTTTGGTGAGATCTTTTGAAATGAATGAATGTATGGTCGTCTGCTAACCACAGATAGTGAATGTGAACATATGATCATCTTTGAGTCGATCCTTTGGCCACCTTTGGTGGAACCAAAGAGATGAAATTTACCAGAGCTTTGAGCGCCTGAAATGTAGCTGGCCAATAGGGTAGTAAGGTGCTCCCCCACTTCAGCAGAGGTGGAGAGGACCTCGAGAACGGCCATGTTTTAGGCACTCTGCCGCTGGATCCTGTGCTGTTAACACCTGTTTTAGTTGTGCTACGTAATGACGAAAGAATGGAGGCATGGTATGCATGTGGAATATTTAAGAGTAGTTTGAAATAATAATTTCTCTATTTCAGGAACTTTTGTGGGGAGAATTAAATGTCAGGCAGGTAATATTAATGGGATTGTAGTAATCTTCGGAAGTGACCAACGGCCACAAAGAAACCACGTGTAGCAATAAGTTGAAATACTTCCGTGTGCTTAAGTTAAGTTGAATTACTAGCGTGTGTACAATAAGTTGAAATATTTAAGAAATAGCGTGTGTACCATAAGTTGAAATATTTAAGAAATGGCGTGTGCAGGACTTGAAATAAGAGACGAGTACTTCCACGTGGTGAGTACTGTGTGAGTCTCAATCTGTGTATGAGACAAAGGATAAAGAGAAGTACTCGTCCATGGAATCAATTGAGGACTCGCGTGTGTGATGAATACATTAATATTAACTTGCGTGTGACGCTAGACTCAAACTCTGAGAGAGAGCAAGGTGAGTCGGCCGTCTATCCAGCAACGCCACTTGGCTTGCATTGCACAGGAAGACGTGCATTTATCTCCAGAGTTCACAGTAGGAAAGTAGAATTACAAAGTGAGGCAGTGTCGTGTGAAACTGGGATCAATATTAATTGAAGTGGGAAAGCTGAAAGTGATGATGTTGTAACCATTCTCTGTGTAGTATTTCATATTGTTGTGTAGTGTATGTCATGTAATTTGGGTATGTGTGGTTTCCATGGGTGTGTAGCGAAGTAGTTTCAAAAGATTAGTGGGTTATGCTTGTTCCTTCTGTACCGCTCGGTCTGGAGGAAAGTTTCGTGATGATGATTGTGAGAGTCGAAGTGTGAGGTATAATAAAAGATCCACCATACTATCCAGAAAGTGCACTGTAGCGTTAAATAAATTACGGGACCATAATATAGAGATTCACTAATGTAAAGCCATGCCCACTGGGCGGAGTTTCTCATATGTTATTCTTGTAGGTTATAGAATTTGTGTGTTTAGGTTAGGGAATTTATCAGAATAAATCAGATGGTGAAAAGAAAGAGATTGGTAGACTATTCCTTCAAATTGTATGTTGTCATAATGTCCCGAATTTATAATGTGTGCGCCATTCATATTCAGTGGGATGGCCACGTGTTAATAAAAGCCGTCAAATAAAAGACAAAAAGAAAATGTGGTACTGCCAGTGCGTAGTGTACAGTCAGAGTTCTGTAAATCACTGATAGTCAGATATGCGTTTCCGTTGCGTAGTAATCATATAGGAGGATAGCTTGTAACTTAAGTGAGAGTACTAGAGCTAATATTACTCGATAACTAAGAATGAATCCACTCGCTTGGCAGACCACTCATCTTGCAGGCCTGACTGCTTGATGCCACAGTATGAGCTAGGCATGTGGGTGCCTCTCAGGACAAATATCTGAACCCAAATCGGATGTCCGACAAAGAGGTGGAATGTCGCTCCTGTTGTTCAACTGTGTGTCGGAAAAAGTAATCAGGTCTTGGAGAAAGAAATTAAAGAAGTAAGTACGAGTATTTGCAGACGGCGTGAAAATAAAATTCATGTATAGTATATGGCCTTGGAAGACGACCCATCAATTACCCCCAACAATGGAAAAGAAGCGATTCATTTCCTAGAAAAACTTCATAAAATAGCAGCTACAATTTGAGTCCATCTCTCATATGTAAAAAATCAATACTGCTCGGTAGATACGAGGGTTGGAACTTTAATAATGGCAACTATTTATTTACAGCTCGTACAAAATAGATACGTTTTTCAAAGTTCTACTGACCTTCAAAGTAGTCACCAGCATTGTGTATAACCCGTTGCCAGCGATGTGGAAGTCGTAGGATACTCTTAGCAGGGCTAGTTGTGTTGACAGTTCGAGCGGTGCGGTCTATTGCTCGACGAATTTGTAGCAGTTCTGAGGCGAATGCCGTGAAGTGTTTCCTTCAGTTCAGAAATCGAGTTGAACTCACGAGGGCTTAAGTCAGGGGAGTGCAGTAGGTGGTATAGCACTTAGCAGCGCCATGAGTCAAACAAATCAGTAACAGCTTACACTGTACTTGCATAAGCATTGTCCTGCAGAAAGTGTCATCACTTCTGCCTGAACGCTGTTCATTTTTGGAACACAACCTACGACCAGATTAGAGACAGAAGTGATGACACTTTCTGCAGGACCTGAACACGGGTTATACACAATGCTGGTGACTACTTTGAAGGTCAGTAAAACTTTGAAACACCTATCTATTTTGTACGAGCTGTAAATAAACGCCGGCCGACGTGGCCGTGCGGTTAAAGGCGCTGCAGTCTGGAACCGCAAGACCGCTACGGTCGCAGGTTCGAATCCTGCCTCCGGCATGGATGTTTGTGATGTCCTTAGGTTAGTTAGGTTTAACTAGTTCTAAGTTCTAGGGGACTAATGACCTCAGCAGTTGAGTCCCATAGTGCTCAGAGCCATTTTTTTTGTAAATAAACAGTTGCCACTATTAAAGTTCCAACCCTCGCAGACAGACATCGTATGGGAACGCAGTTTCACAAAATATTTCACGTAGCTTAATTTAGGTACCTAGAGGAAACTCATTCAGTGCTATGTGTAACGAATTTCTGTACAGCTGGCCCCATTCAGGAACTCATAATACCACTTTATTATTGTACTGGGGATCCTCAGTTGTTACAAACAGGCTTGTACTGGTGGGATGCGTGGATTGGTGGGGAGGAATAAAGGGTGATCTCCAGGTGAGGGGTGCATCGGAAGAGGATGGGGTGACCGTGAGGGTTACCTTGAGGTGGTGGGTGGCAGGTGATCTTTAGGAGGAGGGTGTGGGGAGGGGGGAATCCTTTGTCTAAGCTGGAAGACTTTTTCATCCACTAGTAACAGTTCCATGAATTGTGCTTCGCGTAACACTCGACAATGAACATGTGCAGTTTAATTGTGAGCACCATTTTTTATTGTATTCAACTGGTCGCTAAACATGTCTGCCCCTCTCACTCACTCAAATGTACGATGGCGTGCTGAAAGGTAATGCCACAGAATTTTTTATTCTGTTCGAAGTATTGATTGAGGTATACCGTGTCATGCATATTACTCGGTCGACTTTCCTGCTTCGCTGACAGAAGTTACAACCCTCTGCCCCTAGAGGGCTACAGCTCCGAACTGTAGTGTCTATAATGGCGGTATTTAATGTGTAGCTATGTCGGTCCATGCGAAACAACGTGCTGTAATCGAGTTTCTAGCCGCAGACAACGTGCCTTCAATTGAAATCCATAGATGGATGAAAGCTGTGCACAGTGATGATCGCACTGACATCGGTAATGTGCCACACTGGGTTGTTCGTGCTAGTAATGAAGAAGAAGGTGCTGCTGACTTCAATATGCGCGACAAAGCTCTGAGTGGACGACCGCGAATGGCAACCGATGAGATTCGTAGGGATCTGATTGATGAACCCATCCGAGAAAATCGTCGCGAATAACAGAAGCATAGCTCTCAGGTAAGTGTGGCATATTGCGAGAGCGTATGCAGATAATCACTGCAAAATTGCGGTACAGAACACGGTGTAAGCTGTGGGTGCCTTGAATGATCACTCTTGGCACGAAACAGAAGAGAGTCGACATCTGTCAACAATTGCTTTTCCGTTTTGAGCGTGAGTGTGACGGGTTGCTTACTAGCACTGTGATAGTTGGTGATAGCTGGGTTCACGATTTTGTCCCCGAAAACAAGAGAGCATCAATGGAGTTCCGTTATAAAGCATCAGCGCCATACCATTAGCGGGCAAAGACATGTTCACAGTGAGTGTTCTGGAATGTTCATGGTGTGGTGTATTTGGAATTCATGCCTAAAGGCACCACCATAAACTCTTCAAGGTTGCGAGACCCTCAGGTAACAGAAAGCACCAATTCAAAGAGTTCGTCCACAAGTGGAGTACCCTCGCATGACAATGCCAGATCACACAGGAGCGCTGAGACACCTGTAAGAACGCGACGCCATTGGTTCACTGTCATCAGTTCATCAATCATCCTGTATACAGTCCCGACATGGCCCCATACAACTTTCATATATTTCCAAAAATTAAAGACCACCTTCGAGGACTTTACTTTGATAGTGATGGAGCGGTGCAAGCAGAGGTAAAGATTGTGGCTCTGTCAAGAAAGTCAAACATTGAAACTTCCTGGCAGATTAAAACTGTGTGCCGGACCGAGATTCGAACTCGAGACCTTTGCCTTTCGCGGGCAAGTGCTCTACCAACTGAGCTCCCCAAGCACGACACACACCTCGTCCTCACAACTTTACTTCTGCCAGTACCTCGTCTCCTACCTTCCAGACTTTACAGAACGTCTCCTGCGAACCTTGCGGACCTCTTGCCCGCGAAAGGCAAAGGTCTCGAGTTCGAGTCTTGGTCCGGTACAGTTTTAATCTGCCAGGAATTTTCATATCAGCGCACACTCCGCTGCAGAGTGAAAATCTCATTCTGGAAACATCCCCAAGGCTGTGGCTAAGCCATGTCTCCGCAATATCCTTTCTTTCAGGAGTGCTAGTTGTGCAAGGTTCGCAGGAGAGCTTCTGTAAAGTTTGGAAGGTAGGAGACGAGGTACTGGCAGAAGTAAAGCTGTGAGGACGGGGCGTGAATCGTGCTTGGGTAGCTCAGTTGGTAGAGCACTTGCCCGCAAAAGGCAAAGGTCTCGAGTTCGAGTCTCGGTCCGGCACACAGTTTTAATCTGCCAGGAAGTTTCATATCAGCGCACACTCCGCTGCAGAGTGAAAAACTCATTCTGGAAGTCAAACATTCTATAACGACGGTATCTACGAACTGCTCCCTCGCTGGGAGAAATATGTTCGTAGCCAGGGTGACTATGCTGAGAAAGAAATATGTAACAATGAAGAATAAAGATGTAGGATGTTAAAAAAGTTAGTTTCATTTAAAATTTTTAAGTGTTTTCACATAAAAATTTCGAAGGCATCGCTTTTAGGCACGCCTTCATAATGACACAGCGAATTGATTCGAAGTCACGGTTTCCAGCATCTTCTGTGATGGCCAGTTCTCTGTTCATTACCAAGAGTCATTCCCGTGTGTCTTACAAATGTTAACAGGGCCAGTTTTATTTGGACCGCCCTGTAGTTTACTGTTAATCAGTATATGCAAGTGTGGTTTATCTGTTCGTTCCGTATAACCCTGCAACCTATTAATTCAGCTCTAAGGGACATACTTGGTAACGTAGTCCTCCAACCAACATTTTGGTTTGGAACCGGAGGAACTGATTTCGAATATAAGAGTGTCAACAGGTGACACTGCAACAATGGACTCCCTAGGGGTATTCGCTGATGTAGCTGATAATGAAATGCGAAAGTGGGTGAGACTGAACAGAGTGTTCTAGAAGTTGGAGAATGTTGTAGAATATTCCAGAATGTTATACAACAATTTCCAGTGTGATTAGCATTTTATATCACTATATATAAGGCACAAGAACACACGTTAAGATCATGTTCTATTAATTTAAAAGAATCATGCTATTTTCACGGACAGTTATAAATATCTTGTTCATTAGTGGGAAACCCAAAGATTTTGTTCAGAATGGTTCAAATGGCTCTGAGCACTATGGGACTTAACATCTATGGTCATCAGTCCCCCAGAACTTAGAACTACTTAAACCTAACTAACTTAAGGACATCACACAACACCCAGTCATCACGAGGCAGAGAAAATCCCTGACCCCGCCGGGAATCGAACCCGGGAACCCGGGCGTGGGAAGCGAGAACGCTACCGCACGACCACGAGCTGTGGACAAAAGATTTTGTATCTGTACTCATTAAATAATAAGATGACAAATGTAGTTCATAAGATAGTATAGTAATAGACTAAGTTAATTAAGTAAGAAATAAACTGAAAGGAAAGCAGATCGTGTCTGTGGCATAAGTTTACGATGTCTCTAGACCCACCCGCCGCCAATAACTGGTTTTTATGTCTGGTGCTGCCCTCGATTCCCCAGTCGTGCACTGACTTACAGTGGTTATGACGCGGTAATTGTTGTAGTTGTGGAGACATGAGTGTCTGCTATAGTCGCTGTCACACTTTGGTGGTCACCATGACATCTTCCCATCCAAAACGCGACTTCATTTTTTCGTTCACTCCGATAAAGATTTATTTTTCACAGCAGACACGTAACTGGAAGCATATAGATTGTAAGGTGGCTATAATTTCGCACCTTACAAGCACTCATCTACATACTTTGCTGCGCAGGATTAGCCGAGCGGCCTAAGGCGCTGCAGTCATGGACTGTGCGGGTGGTCCCGGCGGAGGTTCGAGTCCTCCCTCGAGCATGGGTGTGTGTGTTTCCGCTTAGGATAATTTAGGTTAAGTTGTGTGTAAGCTTAGGGACTGATGACCTTAGCAGGTAAGTCCCATAGGATGTCACACACATTTTTTTCTACATACTTTGCACTTATTTACAACCGCAATTAGGTATCATCTGATAGGTTGTATATCATATATAAGAATATTTAAAGAAGACTGACATTGTCACCTACACCTTGTAAATAGTTGTTAATGCTTATTGCATGAAAGGTGACGGAGTGTCTTTATTTTCAAAGCGGCATAATGTATGATTGCCTATATTAGTAGAGGTTGGAACGCCAGTGGAAATGAAACGGCAGGCCTAACTCAAGCCCTGGGTGGAAAAGCCCACACAGGTGTGTTGGTCCTGCTTCACACAGGAAGTGCCAAGACGGACGGTCTAGACACGAGAGATGGGGGATCCACTCCTGAACTGATTCATAGAGTTGGATCTTTCAAAGGAGTGAACAATCAGTGATTCAGAAAAAAAGAACAGTAGCTCCAAACGTTTTCCACGACAGAGAGAGAGAGAGAGAGAGAGAGAGAGAGAGAGAGAGAGACGGAGCATATCAGCGGCGCCTCTGCTGGTCAGAGCACAGTGCACGCCACACAACACAGCCGGCGCCGGCCTCTGCCCTGCTTCTACCTTGGCTGCCTGCATTGTGCAGTGCCCCATTGGATTTTGTGTTTCACAGATACCGTGCCGTCTCTGTGTGTCCTCTGCCACGTGCAGTGTCTGGCACAGCTTAACTTAGCATCGCACTCTGTCGGCGATTGTTTCAGTCGCACGTCCTGCCCTCTGGGCAGTTGATGCAAGCAACAGGACAGAGAGCCTCCTAGCGGAGAACGTAAGAAGTACTTGCAACAACCTGCTCGCAAGAGAACGGACGATTTGTCTCGGAGCGGGTGACTGGTGGCCGTTCACTGCTCCCCCCACCCTCGGAACTCGCCCGCTCAACGCTCATCCCACCGTTCTTGACTCTAGCCAGAGCGTTGAGCAAAGCAACTCAGGTGTCACTCTGGTCTCTACGGTCTTAGCTCACGCAGTAATACAGCTCGCGCCTCGACCTACTCGACTCAGCGCCTCTGCATCGGAGTTCGTCTCTACTGGATATTGTTCTTCGTAGTAATACCGTTATGTATATTACATTATTATGTTATATATACATCATTTGTTTTTATTTTATTTTTATTTGTTTAAACTGATCAGATTAGGTTCCTGACGACTCCTCTTACTATAGGATTTTTATTATGGACACTCGAATTTACGCTTTAATTACGAGCGAACCGATAAACGTATCGCAAAATGTGATACACCAATATTTTCCTTGTTTTATTCTGCGTAAGGCTATATGCAGCACTTTAGTCTTACAGTCAAATTTATATTTTTTTTTTTCTTATTCTGGTACGGATTTTGCGATTTTAGGCGTCTTCGGAAGGAAACGTTCACTTTACAAATATATGGCTTGCGATGTATTTGTACGAGGTTAATGAAATTTTAATACATTATAGACAAATATATTGTTAATGTAAATCTCAAGTTACAACATTTTCCGATCACCCAAAAAACCACGATAGTGCAAAATAAATCAATAATCAAAAACTTTGTCATATCGTGGAAATTTCAATAAACAATGCATTCTTACTCATTATCTGTGTTACTTCAAAATAGAATTAAATAAGATCAAAATACAGGTATAGTACTGGAATAAACCAAGTTTAAAGGACAATGTGCCTTCCATTTATTTTCTATTGTGAGTGAGTGGTGAGTCATGAAAAAGAGCTAGTTCATTTCAGGGAGTGAACAGTTCTGATCCGATCTCTAAAAAGAACAGTTTTGCCCATCTCTACTGGACACCTGAGCGCGGAAGCACAATACAGCGGCGGCCGGCCGATGTTGTAGTGGGGGCCGGAAGGATAAGCGGATAATACCTCGGAAACTCCGAAAATCTTGGACGCAGCAGAGAGGAACGAGGAAGCGTTACCTCGGAAATCGCAGGTTGGGTTATTTCCGAGGATTTTTGCTCTGAGAAGCGTACCATTGTATGAGTATTGGTATTTCCTCGCAAACTTTCAGCGCTGGACGACAAAAGACTAAAATATGGTTTGTCGGCGTTCGGAAGAATCTGTAGGGAGGACGAATATTCCGTGGTTTCGAGAATATGACTCGCCTTCTGAGTTACGAGGGAAGGGCGCCGAGTTTTGCTGGGAGGCCAGCGGTGGAGAGAAGAGGTCTTCTGTTTTGAGCGCCCATGTTGGACAGTCTCTCAGTATCAGCTTTTGTTGGAACAGACGGACTTGCTGTCTTTGCTCTCAGGAGATTTTATAGTTAGAACGGTTAGGCACTATGCTGTTGCTAACTTATATGATTCTGGACTTCGCCTCCAGGTTGGGAGTAGTTTTTTTGAGTACGCAGCGTTGAGTGATTGAGAGCACTCCTTCTGCCTATAAACACGTCGAGACGTTATCTGAACTGCGTCCTTGTGGCTGGGAGTTCGCGTTTCTCGTCTCTAGAACACAGAGAGGAGAAGACAGCATTAGATTATACTAGTCAGAGTACCTTCTTGTGCCGTCCTAGTGTTTGAATGAGTTTTTTATCTATATTTTGTGGCTGGAGTTCTTCCGTCGTCGTAGACATGTACGAGAACCATCACTCCTACGCACCGGACGCAGTACATACGGTGATATTGCTAATTGCTTTGTCTTATTAGGGCTATAAAGCTAAACAGCTGTGATCACGTAAATTTTATTTCCACTGAGGTTGCACACCACTGTGGATCATCTTTGAAAGTAGTGTCTTCTAGTGTTTGGTATGTAGACGATGTCAGTCGTCTCGCATTATTTATATTGAATCGCGTGGCCATAAAAGGGGCAGATTTGGGCAATTGATCAATCATATTAGCTAGGAAATTCATTTGTATCCCTTTACATTTGTAAATGTATAAGCGGAGACAGCATTTATCATTTAGTGGTTACTAGTTCCCTTAATCATTCATTTATGTTTATGTCGTAATTTATATGTTAAAGTGCAAGAAGGAGGAGATAATCACCATTAAGAGATCCTAAGATCTGCTTCAGGGCGTAGTCAAACAGGGCCAAATCTTCATTTTCGCGTTCAATATTTCCACTGCGCACATTCATTTTACACCCGCCTGGAGTAGCATCTTGGAAGATAATTTACAGCACAGGGTCCATGGTATGTTTACTTTAATTTAATTCCCTTATCACTTACATTTTTTGTGATGTGGACCCTTAATTTTATAGCGCTTAAAATAAGGTACCTATGAAAACTAAAAAGGCTGAAAGCGGAAAATAAACGATTATTGGTCGCGGGTGAGGGGGGGGGGGGGAACCGAAAGATGTCCGGGTGGGGCGCCGCCATCGGTAACTGTGCCATGTGTATTATTGGTTACGATGAGCCACACAGAATAGTTGAAATATTAGTACTGGAGTTTACATTGTACTTGATGCTAATCGAGAAAATTGTTTTATCTGGCAATGCTGTTTTTTTTTGCGTTACACTGATAATATACTCTGACGGAAAAAAAAATCGCAGCACAGAGAAGAAGTTGTGCAACAATAACGAAAGTTGGTAGGCGTGTTTCTGCATCTGAAAGATGATGTCCATTCAAATTTCAGACCAGTCGCATAAGAGTGGCGCTAGTAGCGCCGCAACAAGGATGCAAATCATGTTTGCTTTAAATACACGCTTCAGCCACCGTGACCGTTAGTCACCATTGACATTCGCCGTGGTGAGTTGATGTTACACAAGAATGCCTTTAAAGCGACAAAGACGTCATTATTAACACCTTAATGAGTGTGAACGAGATCGTGTAATAGCGCTACAACAAGTGGGAGTTCCTTCTGCAGAAAGACTTGACAAGAATGTAGCCACTGTACATGATTGCTGGCACGATGATCACTACATCTACATCTACATTTATACTCCGCAAGCCACCCAACGGTGTGTGGCGGAGGGCACTTTACGTGCCACTGTCATTATCTCCCTTTCCTGTTCCAGTCGCGTATGGTTCGCGAGAAGAACGACTGTCTGAAAGCCTCTGTGCGCGCTCTAATCTCTCTAATTTTACATTCGTGATCTCCTCGGGAGGTATAAGTAGGGGGAAGCAATATATTCGATACCTCATCCAGAAACGCACCCTCTCGAAACCTGGCGAGCAAGCTACACCGCGATGCAGAGCGCCTATCTTGCAGAGTCTGCCACATGAGTTTCCTAAACATCTCCGTAACCCTATCACGCTTACCAAATAACCCTGTGACGAAATGCGCCGCTCTTCTTTGGATGTTCTCTATGTCCTCTGTCAACCCGACCTGGTACGGATCCCACACTGATGAGCAATACTCAAGTACAGGTCGAACGAGTGTTTTGTAAGTGACCTCCTTTGTTGATGGACTACATTTTCTAAGGACTCTCCCAATGAATCTCAACCTGGTACCCGCCTTACCAACAATTAATTTTATATGATCATTCCACTTCAAATCGTTCCGCACGCATACTCCCAGATATTTTACAGAAGTAACTCCTACCAGTGTTTGTTCCGCTAGCATGTGCGGCCGCAAGAAGACCGTAGCACCACCGAGAGGGAAGTCCATCGATTTTGGGATACGACTCTGGCGCATCGTACTGCATCTGCAGCTGCAATTTGAGCAGCAACTGGCATCGCAGTGACACAACGGGCTGTTACAAATCGGTTACTTCAAGAACAGTTCCGAGCTACACGCCCTGTAGCGTGCATTCCACTGACCCCAAGCCACCGCCATTTTCGGCTTCATTTGTTCCAAGCAAGAGATCGTCAGTGGGTGGGGTGGAGGTCTCTTGTGTTTTCTGATAAAAGCTGGTTCTGCCTCGGTGTCAGTGATAGCCGTGTGTTGGTTAGGAGGAGGCCAAATTAGAGCCTGCAACCAACCTGAGATGATGATGATGTTTGGTTTGTGGGGCGCTCAACTGCGTGGTTATCAGCACCCGTACAATTACCCAATCTTTGCTCTGTCCAATTTCGCCACTTTCCTGGATGATGATGAAATCATGAGGACAACACAAACATCCAATCATCTCGAGGCAGGTGAAAATCCCTGACCCCGCCGGGAATCGAACCCGGGACCCCGTGCTCGGGATGCAACCAACCTGCTTCCATGCTAGACACACTGGACCTACACCTGGAGTTACGGTCTGAGATGCGATTCCGTATGACAGCAGGAGCTCTCTCATGGTTATGCCACGCGTCTTGACCGCAAATCTGTATGTCAGTCTGATGATTTACCTTGTTGTGCTATCATTCATGAACAACATTCCAGGTACTGTTTTCCAACAGAATAACGCTCGCCCACTTAGCGCTGTTGTAACACAACTTGCCCTACAGAGGGTCGACATGTTGCCTTGGCCTGCTCGATCGCCACATTTGTCTCCAGTCGAGCACATGTGGGACATCGTCGGACAACTCCAGCGTGACGCACAACCTGCGTTAACCGTCCCTGTATTCAGCAACCAAGTGTAGCAGGTATGTAACTCCTTCTCCCAAACTGACATCCCGCTCCTGTACAATGCATGCACGTTTGCATGCTTGCATCCAACATTCTTGCGGTTACACCGGTTATTAATGTATCAACATTTACCATGTGCAATGGCTTATCTCGCTCTTACATTAACCTGTGATCTTGCAATGTTAATCACTTACGTATGTTACCGAGCATATGTAATCCCGAAATTTCATTACTCTACATTAACTATTTACTGGTGTTGCGGTTTTTTCCCGGTAGTGTAAAATGCGTATCTATAGAGCAATGACAGGAAAAGGTAGTACGGCTAGCACGTATTTCCGATCAAGTATGTGTATCGCCGAAGGCAACGAGTACGGCTCTATACAAGTTTTCTATGTAATTGTATGCAGAACAGCAGATCTTTCTGTCAGATTGGTATACCTGAACAACTGGTAATCAAAACAATGGAAATATCTTTTCCGGAACACAGTCTCTTTCTGTGAGGTTATCATTCATGCGCAACGACTGCAATTTGTTACAGCACAGAAAAAAGTTCTCCCACCGGGCGCTAGGCGGCTTATTACCCATCCGTCCGTGCAAATGGACAGACGTAGGTGTGACCGCGTCGAAAATTTGATTTTCAATGCGTGCACATTGATAGAGTGTGGCAGTGGCAACCAGTACGTCTAAGATTGTCGTAATGCTTGGTGTATCGTGATCGATATCATCTAAGGCGATGAAGCCATACATCACCAGAGGCAAGATATCGCGAGCAGAGAGTAATAACGGGAGAAAACTACTCTCCTGTGAATATAAAAAAACGGGTGCTGTTGTTCAGCACCAAGGAGCAAGGATTTAGCGGACGTATGATTACGTCAGAGACGGAAGGTTGGAGAATCGACCGACGCTTGTTAAAGAACGTGCCCAAAGGGACATAATAAATAAGGACGGCCTCTCGGCGATCTTGAGGCCACTCCTTCAAAACGCGAGCCTAGTGCCTACCTAATTGAACCACTGAATCCTGTTCGTAGATTAAAACTGTGTGGCGGACTGGGATTCGAACTCAAAACTTTCCGCTTTTATGGGAAAATGTTCCACCGACTGAGTTATCCAGGCTTACGACCCTACAGCATTAGTTCCATCGGTACCTTTCTCCTACCTTCCAAATTTCATAGACGTTTTCCTGTATGCCTTGCGGTGTTATCACTTCTGGAAGAAAGGATTTTGCAGACAAATGGCTTAGCCACTCCCTAGGCCATTGTTTCAGGGATAAACTATTCACTCTGCATCGGAGTATACTTCCTGGCGTATTAAAAATGTGTGGGCATGTCATGAGTCGTCTGGTTAGCTCAGCCAGAGGAGCATTTCCTCCTAAAAGGTTCGAGTCCCTGTCCAGCACATAGTTTTAAACTGCCACGCAGTCTCAAATCCTCACACGCTCCTCTGCAGCGCGAAAATTTACTCTCGAAACTTAGGCAGTGATTAGAGCCGCCAATAATTGATAAGGCTTCACTCAGTGAACAGCATAGAGACATTTTAGAGCTTATCTAGCATCTCAAATAATGAGTCTTTAGCTAGCTGTATAAATAAAAAAAAAAACAGGAAGAAGGGTCACCATATAACGTTCATTCGACGAAGAGATCAATAGAGGTGGAGGACATGTTCGGACTGCGAATGTCTGGCCAAAATTAAAGGATGCGTAACTGAATTTAAGTATGATACTTTTTTTAACGAGGTAATTCCCAACTGACTGAAAAAAACGCTGGTGCCTCTTCTGTATAATTATAAGTAGGTTAATATCCATACAAGCGAAGATAAGACATTATAATTCAGTTATTAGGACACAAGCAACGTATGGATCAGAGTGCCTAACATTGAATAAGACAGGCGAATTAAGAGAACTAGAAAAAGAGAGAGAAAAATAATAAGAAAAATTTTAGGTCCTAAGAAAAACAAGGAAAATACGTGGATTAAAAGGAGAAATGAAGACTTATACAAAAATACAGAATAGATCACAGATGCAATGAGGATGAGACGGCTAAAATTTTATGGACGTTTAAAAAGAATGGAAGTAACACGGATTACAAAGAAAGTTCTTAATTACGTTAATAAGCTGAAAAAACTGTAGGATGGATAGAAGCAGTAAAGAAAGACGCCAACAAAATAGATGTTATAGAAGAAATAACACGTGACAGGAATCACTTCAGGCTACTGATAGAAAACGCAAACTATGAAGAAGATGAGCCAAAACCTCGACCCAAGGGAGTGTGGACAGATGAGCAGAGACGAGCAGTTGGCGAGAAAATAAAGAAGTACTGGGAAGAACGGGAGAAAAAGAAACACCGTAAGTCTTAAGTTGTATGCGGTCCATAGCTGGCCAAATTCATAAATCAAAAAAATAAGTAGGGTAATAGACATGACGCACAAAATTACAGACCAACAGCCACAACATCAGTTTGCTGCGGAATTCTTGAACATATTCCCAATTCGAATATAACCAAGTTCCTTGAGACGGAAAAGCTTCTGTCCACAAATCAACGCGGTTTTAGAAAGCAGCGCATGTGCGAAACTCCGATGTTTTTCCATGATATCTTGCGAACTATAGATGAAGGGCAAAGGCAGGTTCCGTATTCCTAGACTTCCGAACGAAAAGCGTTTGACAAGATGTCCCACTGCAGACTGTTAACGTAGGTACGAACATATGGCATAGGTTCCCAGATTTGTGACGGCTCGATGACTTCTTACGTAATAGGACCTAGCAGTACCTGTTCTCGACGACAGGTGTTCAACAGAGGCAAGGGGACCTTCGGGAGTGCCCCAGGGAAGTGTGGTGTGGTGGGGACACTATTGTTCTCTACATACATAAATGATCTGACGGGGAGGGTGAATACCAATCTGCGGCTGTTTGCTGATGATGATGTGGTGTGCGGAAAGGTGTCGTCATTCGATGACTGTAGGAGGATACAAAATGACTTGACAAAATTTGTAGTTGATGTGATGAACAGCAACCAGCTATAAATGTACAAAAATGTAAGTTAATACAGACGAATAGAAAAACAATTCCATAATGTTCGAATACAGCAGTGTGCTGCTTGACACAATCAGGTCGATTAAATACCTAGGCGCAACTCTGCAAAGTGATATTTTACAAAAAATCCTCGATCCCTTATCATGAGATTCTAACAATGTTTCGTAAAGAAAATATCCCTATCCATCCGATAGTTAACTTCAGAGAAGCTCCAACATACCTTGTAGCAAGACAAATGTAGTCACAGCTCACCCAGTACTATCAACTTGAAAACGATAGGACTACAAGAAATACCTCTCAGGTAATAGAAAACATAAAAGATATTAAAACCCCTTGCACAGTGACACTGCTCTCCTTTGATGTAGAAAGTATGTACAGTTGCATACCTGTGAATGAAACCATAAAGCTAACTGAAGAAAACCTGAATACACCCAACCGTCTCCCTCATGAACACACTCATGAAACAATACCATTGTTACTGTTAATAACACAAGAAATTATTTTGAATTCAATCAAGAATACTATATAGAAGAAGGTTTACCCATGTGTCCACATATTTCAGGAACACTAGCCAGCATTTTCATGGATCATATGGAAAGAATTAATATTTGAAGACATAATAGCAAAGAAAAGCTACATCATCGTCTATCGATACAGGTACATGGATGAAATAACTTGTATCTATATCTACATTCAGATGGCCACTCTGCAAATTACATTTAAGTGCCTGGAAAAAGGGTTCACTGGACCACTTTCACTCTAGTTCTCTATTATTCCACTCTAGAACGATGCACGGAGAAAACGAACACCTGTATCTTTCCGTGTGAGCTCTGCTTTTATTATGATGATCGTTTCTCCCTATATAGGTTGGGGTCAACGAAATATTTTCGTATTCGAAGGAAATGATCCTGCCGCAATGAAAACACCTTTGTTTTAATAATTTCCTTCACAATTCCTGTATCACATTCGTGACACATTCTCACCTATTTCTCGATAATACGAAAAGAGCTGCCCTTATTTGAATTTTCTCGATGTAATCCGTTTATCCTATCTGGTAAGGATCCCACACCGCGCAGCAGTACCCCAAAAGAAATGCAGTTTTTTTAGTGGATCTGTTACATCATCTAAATGTTCTGCCAATAAAACAGTGTCTTTGGCTCACCTTCCTCACAACATTTTCTGTGTGTTCTGTCCAATTTAAGTGGTTCGTAACAGTAATTCTTAGATATTTAGTTGAATTTAACGCCTTTAGGTTTAATTGATTTATCGTGTAACCGAAGATTAACGAGTTCCTTTTATCACTCAATTGGATGTCCTCACACTTTTCATTATTTAGGGTCAATTGCCAATTTTAGTACAATACAGATATCTTATCTAAATCATTTTGAAATTAGTTTTACTCTTCTGCTCACTGGCGAACAACTTACGAGGACTGCTCAGATTGTCTTCTAAATCGTTTACATAGATAAAGAACAGCACAGGGCCTATAACACCACCTTGTTGAAAGCCAAAAATCACTTCTGTTTTACTTGATGGCTTTCCGTCAGTTACTACTAACTGTGACCTCTGTGATAGGAAAACACGAATCCAGTCGCATAACTTAGAGGATATTCCACAACTACGAAATTTGATTACAAGCCACTTGTGTGGCACGGTGTCAAAAGCATTCTGAAAATCTAGAAACACGCAATAACCTAAAAATAAAATACAACTACAGAAGGACGTAAATACTATAAACATGAACCTGAAGTTTACAACCAAGGAAGAACAAGAAAACACACTCAATTTTCTAGACACATCCGTAAAAGAAGACAATCACAAACACATATTTTACGTATACAGAAAACCCACAATAAGTTACACTATCTTAAATGCAACCTCAAACCACCCGCAGAATCAGAAACAAACCGCAGTCAAGTACACGTTAAACAGACTGAACAGAAATCCTTACACAGTATATAAATTATAAGTACACAGTAGCATAAATATATATATATATATATATATATATATATATAAGAAAAACTAGTGGTAATGTTGACAACACTACAAAACACAATGCACGCTTAGAATTGGACAAATAAACAGTGCACAGTAGTGTAAGAAATTGTACTGTGTTAAAAGCAAAAAATGCATAGTTGTGGAAAGCAGCTTAAAGTTAGACCACAATTAGCAGTGCCTAACGAAGAAAAAAACCAAAGGCGTGCTAACAGACGGCATTTCCTGATGTAGGCGAAAAACTAGGCAGAAATTACCCTAAGTAAAAATCAAAAACTGTAAACGAATGTTTTAATTAGAGGGCACTGATAATGCTTTATTTCAATAAATCGAAAAGCATATGGGGAGAAAAATTCGCATTTTCTTGTACTCGTAGTTGTGACGACGGATCAAAAATATCCCCAGGAACTAGAAAGCAACTACGAACAATATGGCCACACAAATGAAGACATGAAATGGAACAAGCATGTAAGGACTGTAGTGGGGAAGGCGAATGGTCGATTTCGGTATATTGGAAAAGTTTTAGGAAAGTGTGATTTATCTAAAATGAACAATACTAGTGCGAACCTTTCTTGAGTACTGCACGAGTGTGTGGGATCCCACCAGGTCGGTTTAAAGGAAGAAGAAAAACGTAGAAGCAATTCAAAGGCGAGCTCCAATTTTGTTGTCGACCAGTACGCAAATATTACGGAGATACTTCGTGAACACAAATGGTAATTCCTGGAGGGAGGGCGACTTTCTTTTCGAGGAACGCTACTGAGAAAATTTAAAGGACCGGATTTGAAGCTGCCTTCAGAACGATCTTACTGCTGCCAATGTACATTTTGCTTGAGGACCAAGAAAAATTAGGGTTTTCCCGTGCTATATTTGCGATGGGAAATAATTAGTAGCGTTGAAACATACCTTCTTCCACGCAACATACGGTGACTTATGGACTACGTACGTAGATTTAGGCGTAGTTGTTAATTAATTAGTACTACTAGCCCCTTAATGTGCTGGTGTACAAAACGTAAGGGCAAAGTAACTTACGCATCATGATCTCTGCCTAGTAACAGCTCGATGAAACTTGGAGCATAAATGCAAAGAACTAATACAGTATAGTACAGAAGGGACCTAAAAGAAATATGCAATGATATGAACAGAAATGACACTATGACATGTACCACCGAGATACAGGCTGGTCCTCTGGACATTACGAAAGCCGGGGCATGATTTATGGCGTGTGATCACAGCTGAGGTCAGTGCATGGTCTGCAATGTGCTTTCATGCTGGTCATAAGGTTCTACATCTACATCTACATGGATACTCTGCGAATCACATTTAAGTGCCTGGCAGAGGGTTCATCGAACCACTTTCACAATTCTCTGTTATTCCAATCTCGTATAGTGCGCGGAAAGAACGAACGCCTTTATCTTTCCGTACGAACTCTGATTCCCCTTATTTTATCATGGTGATCGTTTCTCCGTGTGTAGGTCGGTGTCAACGAAGTATTTTCGCATTCGGAGGAGAAAGTTGGAGATTGGAATTTCGTGAGAAGATTCCGTCGCTACGAAAAACTCCTTTCTTTTCATGACGTCCAGCCCAAATCCTGTAACATTTCGGTGACACTCTCTCCCATATTTCGCGATAACACAAAACGTGCGGCCCTTCTTTGTACTTTTTCGATGTAATGTTGGTAAGGAGTACTCCTGGTAGGGCGTTCCATTACTCCACCAGTGCGATTTAAAACTGCTGAATGGTGGTTGGTGCATGCTGAAGTGCTGCAAGGTTTCTCCAACGCATGCAACACGTGTTCGCTGGGATTAAGTCGCGGGAACGGGCGAGCCGGTCCATTTGCCGAATATCCTCTCATTCAAAGAGTTCCTCCACCTACGAATTTCGATACTGTCGCGTATTGTTATTCATGAAAATGAACTCAGGGCAGAATGCACCCCTGAAAAGACGCACGTGGGAAAGGAGTACAGTGTCACAATTATGGTGACCAGTGAGTGTACCGCGTTCAAATATTTCGAGGTGAGTACGCCCACACAACAGTGCGCCTCCCCACACCGTAACACCTGGACCACCAAACTATCACGTTCGACAATGTTCCGGGGTTCCTTACGTAGTCTCTCGTATCGCCATATGAGGGTATGTCCAACGCAGTAACTCCTTCTAATTTATAATTATTAAATTTCACCAACATTGTGATGGTCATTAGACAGGTTCCTCTGAATGAAAATGGACACTACGAACGCAAGAATAATTCTTCGGGGAGATAGTTGGCGTCTACGAACAGCCGGGTAATGCCAAGCTCACAAATCTGTAGAGTTATTTCAGATCTCGTTCGTAAAAGTGACCGACATCTGGTGTGGTAATAGGAAAGAGCGCGAAACACGACACTGTACTGTTTTCCTGTTTGGAATGATTCTTTAAACCGAACCGAGCAACAGCGATCACCTTCACTTTTGTCAGTTGTATGGAACAGCCTGTGTGCGATACCCTTGACATGTAATCAGTGTCCACCCTAATAGAGATAATGTTAGTCACCATATTGGCGAAAATCTTGCACAGTGTGCTCACGCACTCAGAGTAGTAGTTCGAGCCTGCTGTACAGAGGGCGTTTAGAAATTAGTTATACAAAAAGTAACCTTTAATTGTGAAAAAAGTAAAAAACTTACAGACGCGTTTGATATAGTACTGAATGCAGTATATCTTCAAGTTTTATTTACAAATTTGCAATGTGGTACCCTTTGTAATGCGACAAGTGTTCCATCTGTAATCAGGTTTCTGCCAAATCCTATAAAGCAAGTCTTACGGTATGGTGGGAACTGCTTGTGTTACCCGTTGTTACAACTCGTCGACGTTTCCAGGAAGCGGAAGCGGAGGAACGAACACAATGTCTTTAATGTAATCCCATACACAGAAGTCCACTGGGATTAAATCAGATGAACGTGGCGGCCAGGATATTGTTCCACCCACTGGGGTTAAATCAGATGAACGTGGCGGCCAGGATATTGTTCCACCATATCCAATCCAAGTCAGCATATTCCCATGGAGTTACGCAACAACTTCACGAAGATATGGTTCAAATGGCTCTAAGCACTATGGGACTTAACATCTGAGGTCATCAGTCCCGTAGACTTAGAGCTACTTAAACCTGACTAACCTAAGGACATCACACACATCCATGCCCGAGGCAGGATTCGAAACTGCGACCGTAGCAGCAGCGAGGTTCCGGACTGAAGCGCCTAGAACCGCTCGGCCACAGAAGCCGGCTCACGAAGATAATGTGGTGGCACGCCACCTTGCTGGAAGATAAATTCTGTGCCATCTCCTGTTGCAATTGAGGCTTTAGAAAATGTTCAGATATGTCCAGGTACGATAAACCAGTTACAGCTGACTCGGAAAAAAAGAAATGGCTTTAAATCTTGCTACAGCTTACAACGCAAAAAACAAAGCCCAATGTGATACACAGCCAGTTTCTGTGAAAAGATTAAGATTGTACCAGTTAATAAGAGTTTGTTTTTGAGGGGATGACTTAAGTATTTAGCTCTGAATTGTCTCTGAACTATAGTAGTAGATTCATGATCATAAACAACACAGCACCCTCTGTACCCCGTTAGGATGACTGTTGAATAACTCATTCCAACATGTCACCTGGCGGGAACGTCGGGAATTAACAGTGTTAGACAGGAATGAAACTTGAAGACTTACTGCACTCAAGTTATATAGAATTTTTCTATAAGTTATTTACCCTTTTTACAACTAATGGTTACTTTTGTGCAACTAATTCATTAACACCCTGTGTATCGCGACGTATTCCATTCGCGAGGCGTAAATTACCTTTGTAATTTAAGCGATCTGAAACTGAATTGTCGGCTCGCTGGCTGTTGCTAGACTAGAAAATATTACCGCCTGCAAGCCACCATGTCCCACTGTCGCTTCTCATTTTTCGCGTTTCCTTTCTCTCGTTCATCACAATGCAACATCCATATTACAAGACATACACTCGTAACGTTTTCTATAATGACTGCTAACCAATTGAACCTTGTATTGTTTTTCAGATTTTAGTGCATAATATCGACTTGTAGGATGTTTAAGTAAATGCAAATCTTTGGCGGCGTAAAATACACTCCTGGAAATTGAAATAAGAACACCGTGAATTCATTGTCCCAGGAAGGGGAAACTTTATTGACACATTCCTGGGGTCAGATACATCACATGATCACACTGACAGAACCACAGGCACATAGACACAGGCAACAGAGCATGCACAATGTCGGCACTAGTACAGTGTATATCCACCTTTCGCAGCAATGCAGGCTGCTATTCTCCCATGGAGACGATCGTAGAGATGCTGGATGTAGTCCTGTGGAACGGCTTGCCATGCCATTTCCACCTGGCGCCTCAGTTGGACCAGCGTTCGTACTGGACGTGCAGACCGCGTGAGACGACGCTTCATCCAGTCCCAAACATGCTCAATGGGGGACAGATCCGGAGATCTTGCTGGCCAGGGTAGTTGACTTACACCTTCTAGAGCACGTTGGGTGGCACGGGATACATGCGGACGTGCTTTGTCCTGTTGGAACAGCAAGTTCCCTTGCCGGTCTAGGAATGGTAGAACGATGGGTTCGATGACGGTTTGGATGTACCGTGCACTATTCAGTGTCCCCTCGACGATCACCAGTGGTGTACGGCCAGTGTAGGAGATCGCTCCCCACACCATGATGCCGGGTGTTGGCCCTGTGTGCCTCGGTCGTATGCAGTCCTGATTGTGGCGCTCACCTGCACGGCGCCAAACACGCATACGACCATCATTGGCACCAAGGCAGAAGCGACTCTCATCGCTGAAGACGACACGTCTCCATTCGTCCCTCCATTCACGCCTGTCGCGACACCACTGGAGGCGGGCTGCACGATGTTGGGGCGTGAGCGGAAGACGGCCTAACGGTGTGCGGGACCGTAGCCCAGCTTCATGGAGACGGTTGCGAATGGTCCTCGCCGTTACCCCAGGAGCAACAGTGTCCCTAATTTGCTGGGAAGTGGCGGTGCGGTTCCCTACGGCACTGCGTAGGATCCTACGGTCTTGGCGTGCATCCGTGCGTCGCTGCGGTCCGGTCCCAGGTCGACGGGCACGTGCACCTTCCGCCGACTACTGGCGACAACATCGATGTACTGTGGAGACCTCACGCCCCACGTGTTGAGCAATTCGGCGGTACGTCCACCCGGCCTCCCGCATGCCCACTATACGCCCTCGCTCAAAGTCCGTCAACTGCACATACGGTTCACGTCCACGCTGTCGCGGCATGCTACCAGTGTTAAAGACTGCGATGGAGCTCCGTATGCCACGGCAAACTGGCTGACACTGACGGCGGCGGTGCACAAATGCTGCGCAGCTAGCGCCATTCGACGGCCAACACCGCGGTTCCTGGTGTGTCCGCTGTGCCGTGCGTGTGATCATTGCTTGTACAGCCCTCTCGCAGTGTCCGGAGCAAGTATGGTGGGTCTGACACAGCGGTGTCAATGTGTTCTTTTTTCCATTTCCAGGAGTGTATATTTCAGTTATCGAGTTAAATCTCGGCTCTTAGCCTTAAGTCAGCAACATAGCCATTATTTACGACTTGATTCACACCTGTGCTTGGGATCGAATGGTATGATTTCGAGGTTACAAGGAATGGAATCACTTCCCGTGGGTCCCGCTTGTTAGTGGATCTGGTGAGATAACAGGCTTTATGGCTGCCCTTGTAGAGATCGAGGGTGAATGGAGAGGGAAATGGACCGTTCCCTTTTCAAACGGATCATCCCGACATTAGCCTTAAACGTTTTAAAGTAAATCAAAGAACACCCAAATGTGGATGAACGCATGGGGATCTGAACCTTGGGCACTCGAAAGTGACTACATTGTCTTGTGACCTGTCAGAAATTTTAAGGTTGCATGGGCCAAATAATATACAAGTCTGCCGTAACGGCCTTTGTTACGCCTTTTAGCGTTGAAGTATAGAAGGCATTCTAAGGCCCGTTTCACGCTAATGATGCAAGCGTGAGATCGATGTAAGCGTGAGATCGATTACTGATTGTTACAGTTTGTTCCTGTGAAAACTGACTATAGTTGATCGTTAGTAAGCGACTGAAAATACCCAAATGAATCTATTTAAAATGAGTATTTCGGCTGAATGTAATACAGAGTCCGGCTTTTAGACCTGCCAATCCTAAATCTGGCTTTAATATTCAAACAAGATGACTACAATAACGAGTTGCCACTAACACAGTGGGGAAAAGACCCTCAAATACAAAGATGACTGGACACGAATATTAAGGTCGAAAAACTATCCTTCGCTGGTATAGAGATTTACGGCAAAGTCAGTCAGTCGCAATTGCTCCTACAAAAATACAGTAGATAACTGAAGGAAATACACGGTGAGACGACAGAAATCACACTATTATTCAAAGACGATAATTACAAAGTTCACACCGCGATTTAAGACGGTCCCCCGGCCATTACGAAAGGCGGGACATGATTCTTAATAGAGTGTGTGATGATCATGGTGATGGCTTACTCTGTAACGTGCTCCCATGCTGTAGGTGACTGCGGTCGCTCACTTCCTCCCTTTCATTCAGCAGTGTTCGGCTCCTTCCCATCGACGTGAAACAGTGTTGTCAGCAATACCAAGCTCCTGGTCACACTTCGTTCACCTTCCACTTTCTTGACGATTAATCCTCGTGCGCAATCATTCAAATGTTGTCTCTGGACCGCATTCTAATGAATAACACCCCCACAGTGCACAGTGACTGGTCACTGTTTGACACAATGTCCATCCCGTTCCTTCAGCTACCTCGTGTTGCGGAGCCAGCCCCATTTGGTACAGGAGGCACGATGACCTCACGGTATGTGACATTCAACTTCATCTGCACGACTGGGAGACATCTGGCAACATGCTCCCCTACTTTCATTAATTTCCACCGAGTAGTTAATATTTTATGTTACTGTATCCATCTCTTCCTTAAGTACCGCAGAGCAGTACGTTCTCATTAGGAAAGCTGTGCACTAAAAGAAAATAATCACTGCGTTGCACAGCAAGTGTCTTGCTGCGTGTCCCATTGGAGTTGCTGGGCATTTTTTTTCTGCCATCTTCTCATGCTGACTAATCAAACCCACAACGAATCGCGCAGTTCATCTCTGAACCCCACTTATCCACACGTCGTTGTGAAGGTGCCTGGCAAACGACTCATTCTCAAGAACTGGATGCAATTATTCTTCCTCAAGATTCATCCGACATATACCAGTCTAGCTTCTGGCTTCCCTGAGACAAGAGTTCTCAGGTCGTTCTTTTAATCGTTCCGGAGGGTATCTCCTAAGTACTTGATCGTTTGACTGGTTCCAATTAATGATCTCCGAACAAAGAGTATAGAATCTTTTCGTCCTCACGATATTTCCTAATGTTGACGGCCACCAGTCATTCTTTCAGTCTTTCTCTGCTCCTCTCCAAGCCTTACTGCGATTCAGAAAAAATTCTTAGACCGCATCTCTCGGCATACATCGGTGTCATTAGCGAGTAATCTGAGAGAGCTATAAACGTCGTTCGCCATGATATTATATAACTTATGCGGTGGTCTTCAGTTCGAAGACTGGTTTTATACAGCTCTACACGCTAGTCACTCCTCTGGATGTCTGTAACCCCTGTATAACTACTGCAACCTACATCCATTTCAGCCTGCTTGCTAATGGTCTCCCTCTCTAAATTTTACCAACCCACATTTCCATCCATTGACAAGTTGACGAATCATCGGTAATTCACGACCCGTCCTACTAACCGGACCCTTCTTTTAGTCAAGTTGTGTCATAAAATGTTTTTCTCCCCAATTCGATTCAGTACTCTTGACCAGTTATCGGATCTACTCATCCTATCTTCAGCATCTGTAGCACTACGTTTGAAAGGCTTACATTTTGATTTTGTCTGAAGTGTTTACCGCCCATATTTTAGTTTCGTACAAGACTACACTCCAGATGAATCTACACTACTGGCCAATGAAATTACTACACAAAGAAGAAACGCAGATGATAAACGGGTATTCATTGGACAAATATATTATACTACAACTGACATTTGATTACATTTTCACGCAATTTGGGTGCGTTGATCCTGAGAAATCAGTACCCAGAACAACCACCTCTGGCAATAATAACGGCCTTGATACGCCTGGGTATTGAGTCAAACACAGCTTGGATGGCGTGTACAGGTACAGCTGCCCATGTAGCTTCAACACCATACCACAGATCGTCAAGAGTAGTGACTGGCGTATTGTTACTAGCCAGTTGCTCGGCCACCATTGACCACACGTTTTCAATTGGTGAGAGATCTGGAGAATGTACTGGCCAGGACAGCAGTCGAACATTTTCTCTATCCACAAAGGCCCGTACAGGACCCGCAACATGCGGTCGTGCATTATCCTGCTGAAATGTAGGGTTTCGTCATCTTCGTGGTGTAGCAATTTTAATGGCCAGTAGTGTATATTACGAGGTGCAGTCAAATGAATGCTGAATAACCGCCAGAACAGGGCGATGGAATGGTTCAATTCAAAAGCAATCACCACACGCGCTAAGATATGTATCCCACTGGAAGACGAGGCGATCAATTCCTGTTTTGTAGAACGCAGTCGGCCGCTGACGGATCCTCAACCGCACCCGCTCCAGCAGTTCCCCGACCGACCAAAACCGACGTCCCGCACGTCTTTCTTCGGGCCGCCACAGATGTGAAACTAACTCGGTGAAAGGTTCGAGATGTACGGAGAACGATGCAGTCTTTCCCAAACAAATCGCCGAAACGCAGCCTTCGTCCGACTAGCTGCGTGGGGGCAGTCGTTATCTTGCAACAGTGCGACAGAATTCCAGGGTGTTCTATATGCCGACGCAGCTTCTGCAGAGTGTCTTCATAGTGCTGCGCATGGATTGTGGTTCCACGCTCGAGGAACTCGACAGAGGGTCCCTGCAGTCGAAGAAGTAGATTATCAAATACCGGAACTTGCGTAAACGAATTTCGATTTCTTTGGCGAGTGGGGGGAGGGGGGGGGACGATGTGAAATGTTTGCACTGTTGGCTTTGCCGTATTTGTCGGAATGCTATCTGACAGAGTCACCCTGCTGCACTCTCACACTGTCAATCGGACGAAGGCTACGTTTCAGTGGTTGGTTGGGAAACACTGCAACATCCTCCGTACAGCTCGGATCTTTCGCCGTGTGATTTTCACGTCTTTGGCGACCTGAAGAAAAACATGCATGAATGCGGTTTCAATCCGACGAGGACCTGCAAGAGTGGGTGCGGTTATGGATGTGTCATCGGACGACCGCATTCTATGAAACAGGAATTGATCGCCGCGTCTGCCAACGGGATGAACGTCTTACTGAGTCTGGTGATTACTTTTGGACGGAACCAACCCCATAGTCCAGCTGAGGCGGCTGTTAGATTTTCACTTGACTGCCCCTCACACACACTAAGCGACTATCGTGAGGCACGGAACCAAGTCCAGTTGCACATTGTCTATATAACAGTTTCTGGGCGCAAAAAATGTTTGATTTTTCAATATCTATGTAAAAAAAATTGCCGCATATGATAGATCATCACCTGCGAACGGATTGGACCGATTTGGTTGTTTTCTTTTGTGTTCGTTATTGTCAGAAGAACGTTTGTATGAAAAAAAAATTTGGAAAATCCAACAGAAAACCCGGAATAACATCAAATATCACATGTCTGAAATATCAGTTAAGAACGGCTCGACAGATTTGGTTGATTTTTGTCTTTGTTTTGTTAGTATTTGTCACGATAAGGTTTGTAAGAAAGAAATTTTTTTGAAAATTCACCAGAAAAGTCGGAAATTAAAATCGTATGTGAAAGATCATACTCGAGAACGGCTCGACCGATTTGGTTGACTTTTTTTTGTGTGTTCGTAACTGTGGATGGTAATAGTATTTTTGGTATGAAAAAGATAACAAAAAAATGTGCGTTCACTTTGATAGTACCGCTGTCACATGTTTTTACAACAAAAAATCATCTGACAGTTACATATATAATAGATAAATACATATGTGATAATAAAGTTTTGAACACGGCTGCGTAGTCAGCGACCGTTTACAAAGTAAAATTAAAGCAATAACAGCCTTCGGTCGCAAAAGAATTCTTTTGACCGAGGTTTCGATACTACAGTGCGTGCCTTCGTCAGAAGTAAAACATTCAAACTGGCATGTCACGAATAAAATAACTGTCAAGAGATAAAGCCTTAGTTACAAAATTTTTGGAAGGCAAGCCACTATGGGCTGCTCACAAATGTCGAGCTACAGATAGCATCCGACTAATATAAGTAATATGTAGAGGAGAAACGTTGTCAACGAAAACCTCGAAAAGTTCTTGATCGATTTAGTGCAAATTTTTACACGTCACTGTACCGAACCTTTTCTACATCTACATCTACATTTATACTCCGAAAGCCACCCAACGGTGTGTGGCGGAGGGCACTTTACGTGCCACTGTCATTATCTCCCTTTCCTGTTCCAGTCGCGTATGGTTCGCGGGAAGAACGACTGTCTGAAAGCCTCTGTGCGCGCTCTAATCTCTCTAATTTTACATTCGTGATCTCCTCGGGAGGTATAAGTAGGGGGAAGCAATATATTCGATACCTCATCCAGAAACGCACCCTCTCGAAACCTGGCGAGCAAGCTACACCGCGATGCAGAGCGCCTCTCTTGCAGAGTCTGCCACTTGAGTTTGTTAAACATCTCCGTAACGCTATCACGGTTACCAAATAACCCTGTGACGAAACGCGCCGCTCTTCTTTGGATCTTCTCTATCTCCTCCGTCAACCCGATCTGGTACGGATCCCACACTGATGAGCAATACTCAAGTATAGGTCGAACGAGTGTTTTGTAAGCCACCTCCTTTGTTGATGGACTACATTTTCTAAGGACTCTCCCAATGAATCTCAACCTGGTACCCGCCTTACCAACAATTAATTTTATATGATCATTCCACTTCAAATCGTTCCGCACGCATACTCCCAGATATTTTACAGAAGTAACTGCTACCAGTGTTTGTTCCGCTATCATATAATCATACAATAAAGGATCCTTCTTTCTATGTATTCGCAATACATTACATTTGTCTATGTTAAGGGTCAGTTGCCACTCCCTGCACCAAGTGCCTATCCGCTGCAGATCTTCCTGCATTTCGCTACAATTTTCTAATGCTGCAACTTCTCTGTATACTACAGCATCATCCGCGAAAAGCCGCATGGAACTTCCGACACTATGACGGACATTGGCTATATACTTTTGTAATAATGTAATACATAAAATGGAAGCGTAGTTACCACACATCTCGAAAAGTTCTTGACCGATTTACTTAAAATTTTTACACCATACTCTAATGGACATTCGGGTGGACAGAGGCTGTATATTTTTGTAATAAACTACATATATAAATACACATTAATATATTGATATATAAAGGATAAACGTTGTTACCAAAAATATCAGCTCTAATGAACATTCAAATGGAAATGGACATAGAGAGGGGGGAGGAGGAGGTTATGCGCAGAGAGATGGAGGGAAGAGGCGGTGTACTGTGACAAGGGGGGGGGGGGAATTAGGGAATTAGAAGATGGGTAGAGATAGGGCGAGCAAGGAATGCAGGGGGTGTATGTGCGTTTCCCGTACATATTTAGCTATTACGATACATTGCCGGGTTCATTAGATTCACATACATAGTGACCAAATTTAAAAATTTAGAATGATGACATAATCTACACATTAAGAGGTAAAATCTTTTGTGAAACGTACAACACACTAAGGCAGATGTCATAAACTATGTGAATTTTTTGAGGCAGCGTAATTCATGGCGCGCAGTTATCCAGACTACATTTATCCAGTATTTGAAAATGAGAGCACATATTGCGTTGCATCAAACTTTACACATTGTTTCCAACCTTTACAAAACTTTTACTTCACTCACAGAACGGTGAAAGGAAGGAAGTTTACGGCTTACTACATTTTAGCTGTTCCAGCAGAAAAGCTGCCGCATCAGGAATTACTCTTTAATTTTGTTTCTTCTTTATTATTAACTGTATTCGCAACACATTTTGCACACAGTGTCCACGCACATCACTGAGTGTACCGGCCAAATTATATCATTGTACGAAACGTTGATCTGGACATACGACCTCATAAATATTGAAATTCGTGAAAAACTAGCTTTTGCTTAAAGCGGAGCGCAGTTACTCAGAATATACTCATCCAATATTTGATAATGAGACCACGTAGTGTCTTCCTACGAACTTTACACCAAATTTGAAACCCTTTCTAAACTTTTTTTCGCTTACTTGCTTGACGTCAAATATTCAACCCATGAATATATTCTTAAGATAATGAGAAATTTGAAGCTGTTTTATGCATCGGAGTTCGATTCTTTAAAGAATCAGGGGTTCACTGGTAAATCCAGAAAAGAATTCCTAATAGTCAAATTTATATTAGATATTAACAAATCTCTCATTCTCAGAACCGCTGTTCTTGTTATTGGGTGATTGCGGTTTATATTCTCTCTACTCCAGCGATGTCAGGATTTTTCCTGCCAAAGTAACAAACCTCTTGTACTACCTCACTGACTTATTTCGTAATGTAATTTCCCCAGCATCGTCTAATTTGATTCGACTACATTCGAACCAGACACATTTCATTAATTTAACGGTTCTATAACATTTCCTTGTCCTGTAATGCCGAGAAACCTTCTGATGGTTTCTCGACATTAAGGACGGCATAGTGACTGCTATCCTGATTGTATGAGAAACTGTACTAAAGTTATTCAGTAGGTATTGATGCTCCGTGTGGGTCACTCTCTGAGGGCTAGTCAAATAGTAAAAGTAATTCTATAAATACATAAAAAAAACTGGTTATTGAGAAAACACAGCAAGTAACATCGTTTCCATACGTATCTCCCTCAACCTATATCCACTTGGCCCATCTTTTGGCAGGCTTCCTAATTCGGTCCTGGGAGAAGCTGTATGGCATCATCCACATCCGTTTTTGCACCAACTATACCATCTCGTCCCCAAATTGGTCTCAAACACGTTCTCCTTCATCGAACCACAAAGGGGAAAAGCACTTGGAGCTTGGTCATGACTGTGCAGAGGTTCCTCCAGCAGCTCAAAACCAAGATTTGCGAATGCACTGGATTTTTTTTTCAGCTGTGTGAAGAGTGGATATCACAGACATCAAAAAAAGTTTTTCATCACCTCGGTTCCGCCAGTTCCGGAACCTATACAGAAAACTGGAACAGAGACCAACATAAACGTCATTTCCACCCCTTTAATTGCTCATGAAAACCACACATTGCTTGTTGTACCACCATACAGCGACACCTTCAGAGATGGTGGTCCAGATTGCTGTACACACCGGTACCTCTAACACCCAGTAGCACGTCCTCTTGCATTTATGCTTGCCTGTATTCGTCGTGGCATACTATCCACAAGTTCATCACGGCACTGTTGGTCCAGATTGTCCCACTCCTCAATGGCGATTCGGCGTAGATCCGTCAGAGTGGTTGGTGGAGCACGTCGACCACAAACAGCCCTTTACAATTTATCCCAGGCATGTTCGGTAGAGCTCATGTCTGGAGAACATGCTGTCCGCTCTAGTCGAATGATGTCGTTATCCTGAAGGAAGTCATTCAAAAGATGTGCACGATGGGGCGCGAATTGTTGTCCATGAAGACAAATGCCTCGCCAATATGCTGCCGATATGGTTGCACTAGCGGTCGGAGGATGGCATTCACGTATTGTACAGTGCCTTCCGTGCCTTCCGTGACCACCAGCGGCGTATGTCGGCCCCACATAATGCCACCCCAAAACATTAGGGAACCTCCACCTTGCTGCACTCGCTGGACAGTGTGTCTTAGGCGTTCAGCCTGACCGGGTTGCCTCCAAACATGTCTCCGACGATTGCCTGGTTGAAGGCATATACGACACTCATCGGTGAAGAGAACGTGATGCCAACCTGAGCTGTCCATTCGGCATGTTGTTGGGCCCATCTGTACCGCGATGCATGGTGTCGTGGTTGCAAAGATGGACCTCGCCATGTATGTCGGGAGTGAAGTTGCGCATCATGCAGCCTATTGCGTACAGTTTGAGTGGTAACACGACGTCCTGTGGCTGCACGAAAAGCATTATTCGACATGGTGGCGTTGTTGTCAGGGTTCGTCCGAGCCATAATCCGTAGGTAGCGGTCGTCCACTGCAGTAGTAGCCCTTGGGCGGCCTGAGCGAGTCACGTCATCGACAGTCCCTGTCTCTCTGTATCTCCTCCATGTACGAACAACATCGCTTGGATTCACTCCGAGACGCTTGGACACTTCTCTTGTTGAGGGGCCTTCCTGGCACAAAGTAACAATGCAGACGCGATCGAAAGCCGGTACTGACCATCTAGGCATCGTTGAACTACAGATAACACCAGCCGTGTACCTCCTTCCTGGAAGAATGACTGGCTGTCGGACCCCCTTCCGTCTAATAGGCGCTGCTCATGCATGGTTCTTTACATCTTTGGGAGGGTTTAGTGACATCTCTGAACAGTCAAAGGGACTGTGTCTGTGATACAATATCCACAGTCAACGTCTATCTTCAGGAGTTCTGGGAACCGGGGTGATGCAAAACTATTTTTGATTGGTGTATCTTAAAGGAAAATCAGTCCTTTTGAAAGCTTCCCTTTCCGCTTCGCTTTGGTTTTCAGTTCCAGATTTTGGAGTAGATCACAGTAGCTGTCGCTGTTCGTGTCCCAAAACGTTGCTTTCGTCAATCATCAACTTTCCTGCAGAGTCTTGGCTTCTGAAGTGTTTGCTGTAGCCGAAGATGGATGTTTTCGCATCACGCTCTGCTTCTTACTCTGTGGTTTGTCCTGCTAGACCTACGCCTCGTTAACTGTTATTGCGCTGCTGAGGAAGTCTTCTCCTTCCTCTTCAAAACGTGTTTAACGTGGTTTCGACATTTCCAAAAGTTCCTGTTAGTGGGGGTCTTACAACTGACGTGGTACCAAATGGTTCAAATGGCTCTGAGCACTATGGGACTTAACTTCTGAGGTCATCAGCCCCCTAGAACTTAAAACTACTTAAACCTAACTAACCTAAGGACATCACACACATCCACGCCCGAGGCAGGATTCGAACCTGCGACCGTAGCGGTCGCGCGGTTCCAACTGTAGCGCCTAGAACCGCTCTGCCACTCCGGCCGACGACGTGGTACCCAACGATCACAAATTTCGCAGTAGTGTCCGCCTGCTTAGCTCAGTAGTAACGTGTTTGCCTACCATGCAGCGAGCCCGGGTTCGATTTCCGGCGGGGTTGGAGATTTTCTCCGCTCGCGGACTGGGTATTGTGCTGTTCTCATCATCACCAACACGCAAGTCGCCCAGTGTGGCGTCACCTGAAGTATGATTTGCAACTCGGCGGCCGAACTTCCCCTGTTGGGGCCTCCTAGCCATCAATGCCACACGATCATATCATTTCATTTAGCAATAGTTTAGAGCTTCATTAACGATCGCAAACTTCGAAACGTGGATAGTATCTACTTAGGCGAAATATCAACAATTGTGTCACGTATCACTCGGTGAGCTGAAATACTTCTTTCCGGTTTCAAAATGGATAACCTATCCGAAAACTTTTTGTCGGTGACAGACACTCGTTCACTTTTAAAGAAATTTGTATATTTTTCGTTTAATATGACAGCTATCACGATACTGCAGATGCATTCTGCGAATAATCCCGAAGCCTCACTCGCTTTAGAACAGAGAAAACGAATCACTCCCCTCGTTTCTTCAAAAAAAATGTTCAAATCTGTGTGAAATGTTATGGGACTTAACTGCTAAGGTCATCAGTCCCTAAGCTTACACACTACTTAAACTAAATTATCCTAAGGACAACCATAAGCACCCATGCCCGAGGGAGGACTCGAACCTCAGCCGGGACAGTCTATGACTGCAGCGCCCTCGACCGCTCGGCTAGTCCCGCGCGGCTCGTTTCTTCCTTAGTGTGTACGAACAACGGGGCATTCACGACAAAATACTCCGCAATCCCTAAGGGTGGAGCTATTCGCTGAATCGGCACAGCTAATGGACGAGAGCGTCAGTGAGGTTGAGATACGTCATGCTGAGTTAATACTGACAATCTAGGATGGGGAAAAATAGTCTTTGTGCACATTTCGTAGATTTTCCTTGAGAACGTCGGGATTAAATCAAGCCGGCCGCGGTGGTCTCGCGGTTCTAGGCGCTCAGTCCGGAACCGCGCGACTGCTACGGTCGCAGGTTCGAATCCTGCCTCGGGCATGGATGTGTGTGATGTCCTTAGGTTAGTTAGGTTTAAGTAGTTCTAAGTTCTAGGGGACTGATGACCACAGAAGTTAAGTCCCATAGTGCTCAGAGCCATTTGAACTATTTGATTAAATCAAACAAGTGTTTCGTATTAATCTGTAATTTAATTATTAATGCAGTGGTTACACAGATAATTATCAATGCAGTGGTTACACAGAGTGGTATAATGGTTACAGAATATGTAAGTTACAAGTTTGCGTTGTCGCTGGCCGCCGTATGCCCGAGGGGCCAGCTGTTATCACTTGGCGCCGTTTTTCAACTCGCTTTTAACGTGCCCGTAGCTCTTGCATTCTCTCGGCTCTGAAATTTTTAGCATTTTCAGATTCATTTCAACCTTAGCTTCCCTATTAAATGCTTTTTCCATAATCCCGAGCGTATTTGCGAATCGTACGGGTGGCATCTTTCGTTATTTTGTAATTTTCTATTTAATACCAATTTACACTTATATTTCGGTCAATATTTTTATTGTCTCACAATGGGTCCTAGCAGCGCTCCTCAAACTCTTCACAATGACACCTCAATCAATATCCTAGCTAATTCCATTCCCACGTCACACCAGTTTATAACTTTACACGAAGCTAACTCGTAACGATCGGGAGCATGCGATTACGTTGACGTCACATGCAAACAAATACTTCGCGAAAAACACAAACGTGGTCTGTCGAATATGGGGTCAACCATCGTTTACACATTAATAGTCTTGCAGTTATTACTGATTCAAATTAGGATTTTTCGAAAAGAATACATATACTATAAAGTATTATGTTGTCAAAACTATCCATCGCTGCACCACGGCTCGGTTATTGGAGAAACGAATACATTGCTAGTTTTTAATCACTGTCGTTGGATGTCTGTTGTTTTATCATTGCTTGGTTGCCGTCACATCTTGCAAAATGGCTCTTCGCGGCAGAAATCATTTTGCATTCTTGAGTTTGCGAAGTATAATTCCATGATTGCAGTGCAATGACGATTCAGGTTGAGCTGCCAAATTGATCCTCCGAATGGATGGAACATTCGCAGATGGTATCGACAGGTTGTAAACACATGACGTTTATGTAAAGGAAGGAGTCCTGGCCGCTCTCGTGTTTCCGACGAAAATTTCGCTCGAATTCGAAGCGCTTCGCAACGTAGTCCTACAAAAATCAGTTGGAAAACTCGGAAATTTGTGGTAAGGACTATGGGACCAAACTGCTGAGGTCATCGGTCCCTAGGCTTACACACTAATTAATCTAACTTAACCTAACTTACGCTAACGACAACACACACACCAAAGGCCGAGGGAGGACTCGAACCTCCGACGGCGGGAGCCACGCGAACCCAGACAAGACGCCCTAGGCCGCGCTGCTAAATATCAGTTCGTAATGCCATTCGGGAGCTACAACTACCTACAACAACAATTCGGTGTGTTTTGAGACATCGGTTGGTTACGAAGCCGTGGAAGTTACAGTTGTTACAGGCTCTACGTTACGACGACAAAAGCAGACGTATGAAATTTTCTGACGAGCTTCTGAGTGCTATTGACAAATGATAACACTTTCGCACAATTTCATCGTGTTCAGTGATGAAGCGACTATCGCCTCAAACTGAACATTCCAATTTGGGGCATACAAAGCTCACATGCGCACACTGAACAAGTAGGAAATTCACCCAAAGTCAATGTGTTTTGTATGGTATCCCACTCATCTGTATACTGCCCATTATTCTTTCGACACACGGTTATGTTCAGCAGTACCTTGCTATGTTACAAAACTGGTTGCTTCCGAGGCTGGAGGAGGACAACTTCATTTTTTAAGAAGTCGCGGCACCCCATCACTGGAGTCGCCAGGTGCGTGAATATCTGAATGAAACTCTACCGAGCCGTAGGATTGGTCGTCAAACAGCCTCAGCTGTCTTCACAGTCACCGGATATCACGTGCTGTGAGTTCTTGCTGTGTGGTTTCATTAAGAACAAGGTTCACGCACCAACATTACCACAGGACCTAGAAGAGTTGAAGAACAGGATCCGTACTGACGTAATTTCGGTGACGATTAGAGATGGGCAAACTCGTTCATCCTTGAGAACTAGTTCACTGGTGATCGCTCTTTTTTGGGAACCGTTTATTTTTACTCATTCACCATTCATTTGTGCTTGGTATTTGGTTCTTTTGAAAAATTGAAAATTAGTAGCATAGGTGGCAGAAGAAGGAAGGCGCCGAGAGGCGGCACTTGCCTCTCCCCTGCAGTACGGAGATTTTATTCATAACAGAATTCTCACACACTTGTAATTTTCGTGAGTCTGCAAAACCTCTCGTTGAGCCAACTGTAGCATTATGTGTCTGATCGCAGTGAAATAATATACGGTGGCGCACGAAAAACTGGCCCCGAGTACAGACTGCTCGCCAATTACGCACTATTTGTTGACCGCTACGAGCAGAATAGATAAACATGTAATAATTAGGCTGTGATGAAATAACAATAATACAGACAACTTCGAAACAACAGATGACGATTGGTGGGCGACAATGAGCAGTCTAGTTATCGGGGCCGATTTTTCGTGCGCCACCCTGTACCGCTGAAATAATATTGTAGAAGTTATCATATTCTCCTTACAAAATGTGACGCCAGACACTCGATTATGAAGCGCGGGCTTCATTCGGTTGTAAGTCGGTCTGCCTTCCATAACAATGAACATGCCCTTTTACCCTGGATCAAAAAAAGACGGAAAATGGCCAATCGTGTGTGCCGTGCCGACTTCCTTTGCATGTGTAATAATAAAAAAACATCTTGCCTTTTTACAAGTATTTCTTCTGCTGTTTATCGAAATAGTGAAGTAAACTGATTCGCCGTTTTGTTATCTGAAAAGATGTATGTATTACATACCACGTAATTTTTATGAAATTACGTAATTATAAAATACATTTTAATTACCGGTCGTGGACGCTGAATAGAATAGGAAAAGAACCAGAAGTTCAGAGTTCAAAAAAGGTTTGAAACAGATCTAGAATGGGCGTGCGAAGCGAACGAAACGAACAACTCGTTACTGAACAAACTATGAGCAGTCGGCAGTGGAAATACGACGAGTGGCCACGCGAAGGACGAGTCCGGCCGAGCGAGACCGAGACAGACGAGAACGGGACTGAGCCTGGAGCGAGACTGGCCGACAGAACGAGACCGACCGTTTCCCGTTCCCGGCAACTAGAAGTAGAAAGCCACGACGGAAGTGAGCTATGAAGGACCGTTCCTTAGAATTCGTTCCTCGCTCTTTCCGTTCATCGTGGTCAACCGTACCTTTGGACCCGTTAGTTCGCGAACGACCCATCTGTAGGGACGATGGGCTTGATTATCCGAGTATGGAAGGAATTCGAACGATGTGATATTGTTCGTATCGCTAGAGGAACCCATACTGAACATCTAGATCCCTCTAACATACAGCTGTGCCCAGTAGTTGAAAGAAAGTACAGATCGCACCTACCTACAAGAACGGTGGCAGAAGTGATCCACAAAACCACCGTTCAGTATCCTTGACATCCATTTGTTGTAGAATCTTAGACCTACTCTGAGTTCAAACATAATCAGGCATCTCGAACAGAACGACCTCCTACACGCCAACCAGCATGGATTTCTAAAACATTGATCATCTGAAATCCAACTCACATTTACCTCACGTGACATCCTGAAAGCCACGGATCAAGGCGATCAGGGAGATGCACTATTTCTCGATTTTCGAAAAGCATCTGACTCAGTTTCCAGAATGAGATTGTCACTCTGCAGCGGAGTGTGAGCTGATATGAAACTTCCTAGCAGATTAAAACTGTGTGCCGCACCGAGACTCGAACTCGGGACCTTTGCCTTTCGCGAGAAATTACTTTACCAACTGAGCTACCCAAGCACGACTCACGCCCCGTCCTCACAGCTTTACTTCTGCCAGTACCTCGTCTCCTACCTTCCAAACTTTACAGAAGCTCTCCTGCAAACCTTGCAGAACGAGCACTCCTGAAGGATATTGTGGAGACATGGCTTATCCACAGCCTGGGGGAATGTTTCCAGAATGAGATTTTCACTCTGCAGCGGAGTGTGCGCTGATATGAAACTTCCTGTGTTCAAAAATGCAAAATTGTGCGCTTCAAAAAACAAAAACAAAAAACGATAGTTTTCTATGAATCACAGTTTCAATCTCTAAGCTGGTACAAATACTTGGGTGTAACTTTTAGTAAGGGCATGAAGTGGAATGGTGAAGTAGCCTCACTCGTGAATAGCGCAGATAACTACAGCTCAAGTGTGTGGGTCCTACACCAGATAGCACTGGCAGGGGATAGTGAACGTGTATCGAGAAGAGAAGCACCAATGGTCACTAGTTTATATGACCTGCGGGAGAGTGTCACAGATGTTAAAAGAACTGAACTGGCAGATGGAAAGTATCCTGAGAAAGTCAAAGCTTCAAGAACCAGCTTTAAATGATGATTCTAGGAATATACTATAACCCCTAAATATCGATCCCAAAGGGATCTTGAGGATAAGATTAGATTAATTAGAACATGCACAAAAGCATTAAAACAATCATTCCCCCCCCCCCCCCCTTTATACGTGAATGAGACGAGAAAAAAGTCTAATGACCGGTACAGTGGGACGTACCCTGTGCCATGGACTTAACAGTGGTTCACAGAGCGTATATGTAGATGTAACATCTAAACTTCGAGAGATCCGTAAATATGAGTAATAAGTTTCGTAGTTTTATGTCTTACTGCTATGTACAATGTAATGGAAATAACAGCCAACCAGTTAAAAAACACTGATTTATTAAACTTAGTCCAGGGTTTCGACAGTTTTAGAAGTGTCTACTTCATAAGGTATTTTACGTAGACTCACATTATCAGTATCCAAAGTAGGAGTTGTTTACTCTGTCTAGTATATGGGTGTGTCATCCAATTAATCACCATTTAAAATACATCACTTAAAAGTAGTAGCTCTCTGCTGTAGAGTTTTCTCTTAAAACTTTTTAAAATATCACACATTTGACATAGTGTGCCACTTGATACATTTGCATACACGTGACACGTTTTATATTTAATGTCACATATATACAAATATGTCAAGTGGCACACTACACTTTGGTGGATCCAATGTCAAATGTGTGATATTTTAAAAAGTTTTAAGACAAAGCTGTACAGCAGAGGCCTACTGCTTTTAAATCATGTATTTTAAATGGCGATTAAGTGGATGACACGCACATGTACTAGACAGAATCAACGATTCCCTCATTGGCTATAGGTAATATGATTGTACGTGCAATACCTTCTGACGTACTTTTAAAAATGTCGTAACGACAGACAATGTTTGATAAACCTAAATTTTGCAATTGGTTTACTGCTATTTCCAATACATTTAAGCTCTTGCATGCACAGTTGCTGAAGCGCAGCCATGTTCAAAATCTTGTTGTTGTCGTCTTCAGTCCAGAGACTGGTTTGATGCAGCTCTCCATGCTACTCTATCCTGTGCAAGCTTCTTCATCTCCCATTACCTACTGCAATCTTCATCCTTCTGAATCTGTTTAGTGTATTCATCTCTTGGTCTCCCTCTACGATTTTTACCCTCCACGCTGCCCTCCAATACTAAATTGGTGATCCCTTGATGCCTCAGAATACGCCCTACCAACCGATCCCTTCTTCTAGTCAAGTTGTGTCACAAATTTCTCTTCTCTCCAATTCTTATTAATTATGTGATCCTCATTAGTTATGTGATCTACCCATCTAATCTTCAGCACTGTTCTGTAGCACCACATTTCGAAAGCTTCTATTCTCTTCTTGTCTAAACTATTTATCGTCCACGTTTCACTTCCATAAATGGCTACACTCCATACAAATACTTTCAGAAACGAATTCCTGACACTTGAATCTATACTCGATGTTAACAAATTTCTCTTCTTCAGAAACGCTTTCCTTGCCTTTGCCAGTTTACATTTTTTATCCTCTCTACTTTGTCCATCATCAGCTATTTTGCTCCCCAAATAGCAAAACTCATTTACTACTTTAAGCGTCTCATTTCCTAATCTAATTCCCGCAGTATCACCCGATTTAATTCGACTACATTCCATTATCCTCGTTTTGCCTTTGTTGATGTTCATCTTATATCCTCCTTTCAAGACACTGTCCATTCCTTTCAGCTGCTCTTCCAGGTCCTTTGCTGTCTCCGACAGAATTACAATGTCATCGGCGAACCTCAGAGTTTTTATTTCTTCTCCATGGATTTTGATTCCTACTCCAAATTTTTCTTTTGTTTCCTTTACTGCTTGCTCAATATACAGATTGAAGAACATTGGGGTGGCCGCGGTGGTCTCGCGGTTCTAGGCGTTCAGTCCGGAACCGCGCGACTGCTACGGTCGCAGGTTCGAATCCTGCCTCGGGCATGGATGTGTGTGATGTCCTTAGGTTAGTTAGGTTTAAGTAGTTCTAAGTTCTAGGGGACTGATGACCTAAGATTTTAAGTCCCATAGTGCTAAGAGCCATTTGAACCATTTTTGAAGAACATCGGGGATAGGCTACAACCCTGTCTTACTCCCTTCCCAACCACTGTTTCTCTTTCATGCCCCTCGACTCTTATAACTGCCATCTGGTTTCTGTACAAATTGTAAATAGCCTTTCGCTGCCTGCATTTTACCCCTGCCACCTTCAGAATTTGAAAGAGAAAGTAGATGAAGATGAAATAGGAGATATGACACTGCGTGAAGAGTTTGAGAGAGTACTGAAAGACCTATGTCGAAACAAGGCCCCGTATGTAGACAACATTCCATTAGATCTTATAGTTTAAGAAAAATATATGTGTTCTAAATACGTATGTTCTTTCTTAAACACCCTGTATTTCATCACACAAATAATTTCGACCGACGTGCGAATAGAGGCTTTCATGTCAAAATTGTCTTTACTCATTTCATCATCATTGACTCGCGAGTCGCCGAAGTGGCGTCAACTAAAAAGGACTTGCAATATGGTGGCGGAACTTCCCCGCATGGGGCCTCCCGGGCAACAATGCTATACGATCATTTCATTTTTTTTTTGTCTTTACTAATTGACTTATAGTAACTGTATGGTAAGGTCACGATTACCCACAGTCAAACTAATCGCAGTGGTTTGGTAGTCCGCACTACAGCGCAAATTAGCGGTGTGCCGGAATCGTGGAGTCAGCCCGTGCCGGTTCAGAGGCGGCGGGCGCGGCGCAGCGTTTGACGGGTGCGAAAAAGTGCGGGCGGCGCGACCGCAGTGCGTGCGGAGCGGCGGGCCCGGCGCGCGCCCTTCCGGTGCGGACACGCGAGGCCGCCGTGGCTGCCCGCTCATTTTCCGCTTCTAGTCCGCTGGCCGCCAAACAGTGCACGCCGCGCCGGCCGCTCAAAATGGGCGCGATAATCGGGTTTCGAACACGCGACACTCGGCTCGCAGCTGAGTGCACCACCCGCGCGCTCTCGGGGCCAGAATAACTGACAGCGCGCTTTGTCGGCGCGGCGCGGCGCGGGCCTTTTGCGCGCGCGTTCCGCTTATAGCCAGCCGCACCGGCCGACTGCCCACTGGCGCGGAACCCGCGGCCGACGTCATTAAGAAACTTTTATTAAGTAGTGCCATCTGACACGTGCGCGCTCCGCGCTGCCAGGATGCAGCGAAGATGCGCACGGCACTCATCCGGCTACTCACTTAACAGAGAGAAAAAAAAAAAAAATGATTCTAGCCAGATGAAAGGGAAACGTTAAGTCGTCAGTTACAATCACCATTTACCAGTTGAATATACGAGGGCGGTTCAGAAAGTAACCTCCGATCGGTCACAGTGCGGGTTGTGGGGGGAGTAGCGACGCCATCTGTGCGTTCACGCACTCAACAGGTCAGTCGGCATCAAGCCGTGGTCGAGTGAACGTCGTACCTGCGCTAGTTTAGTTTTTGTGGCAGTTTGAAATGTGTGCTGCAATAGAAAACCCCGCCAAATGTGAAGTGCGTGCTGTCATAAGGTTTTTTTACAGCCAAAGGATATTCTGCAGCAGCTATTCATCGTGAGCTTTGTGCCGTGTACGAACCAAGAGTTATGAGTGAAGGAGTTGTCCGTGAATGGGTACGTTTATTTAAAAGTGGACGAGAAAACGTTCATGATGAAGAGAGGAGTGGTAGACCATCATTGGTGACTGACGAACTCGTTCAGACAGTTGATGCAAAAGTTCGTGAAAATCGACGTTTCTCAATGTCGGAGTTGTCTACTGGTTTTCCACAGATTTCTAAGACTCTCTTGTACGAGATAGTGACAGCAAGATTGGGTTACCGTAAGTTCTGTGCACGATGGGTGCCCAAAATTCTTACCGACCACCACAAAACTCAAAGAATGGCCTCTGCATTAGACTTTCTGTCACGTTATGAGGACGAAGGAGAACCATTGTTAAACAGAATCGTGACCGGTGACGAAACCTGGATTAAGTACGTGAACCCTGAGACAAAAGAACAATCAAAGATGTGGGCACATTGAAATTCGCCTACCAAACCAAGAAAAGCCTCGCAAGATTTTTCTGCCAGAAAACTGATGGCAACGGTGTTTTGGGATGCCAAAGGGGTGTTGTTGGTTGAATTCATGGAACGTGGTACGACCATTAATCAAGACGTGTACTGTGAAACAATAAAAAAGTTACGACGGGCTATACAGAACAAACGCCGTGGTATGCTGACTTCCGGTATCGTTTTTTTGCACGATAACGCCCGTCCTCACTCTGCTCGCAGAACAACGGCCCTTCTTGAGTCCTTCAAGTGGGACGTTATCAACCATCCACCTTACAGCCCAGACCTGGCGCCAAGTGATTATCACCTCTTCATGTATTTGAAGAAATGGCTCGGGTCACAGCGGTTTGATGACGACGAAGAGCTCAAAGATGCGGTCACAGGCTGGCTCCAGGCATAAGCGGGTGATTTTTATGCAGAAGGAATTTCAAAGCTTGTGAAGAGATACGACAAGTGCCTCAATCGCTATGGAGACTATGTAGAAAAATAGTGCAAAGATGTAGTTGTAAGATGTATATATTAAAATATTTTTATTTAACTTGGTGTATTTTTTTAAATCACCCGGAGGTTACTTTCTGAACGGCCCTATTATTATGGATATCACTCATGTTTTACTGCGCGCGCCAGGGCACTGAAATGCTTCGATGTGTCGTTTACCGTCTAGTAATGTAGGAATTGTAGAACGATTTACATAAGACTAGCGAGCCGACTCGGCTATCTATGACCGGGTGACTAGTCCGGCATAGCATCAACACGAGGTCCAATCACATTAATGAGAGCAACGCCCATGTTTGACGTCAGCGTCCAACAGTCACTCACAAACGGCACGTGTCACAGCTAGCAGTTGAGGATATAAAAGGGTACCGATGGGGAAGGGGGTAGGGGGAGGGGGAGAAAGCAGATGACACTGCAGTCGTTGTCATAATTGTAAAATGTGAACCTTCATGCCGAAAATGTCACAAGTAATAAAATGTTCCGACCTATTATGCAGCGGTCGTATGGGTTTCACCTTTACTCGATGTTTCGTACCGATCTGAAGAAAAAATTTTCAAAGGGGGGTTCGAACTTTGTTGAATGTCCGAATCACATCCTTGCTCGCTACAAACTACAGCAAAATTCCGCTTCCGCGCAGTGGCGTGACGTGACAAGTTTTGAATACGCGAGCGCAATTGGCCGTTCTCGACTACCGTCGTCCGCTGTTACTATCATCCCATGGTGGAAGGCTGATACACATCTTCTTCAGCAGCGGAATCCAAATGTCATTCAGTTCCACGCCCTCCTCCTTCCTACTGAAAATCCTGGGGTGTTTGGCAATCTCCATAGCCTGTTTGTATAGCCTTTCATGGTATCCGCTTGTGGCTGCCAGTACTTAAGTCATATCAAAATGAATGTGGTGGTCTCCTGTCAGTAAGGCATGTTCAGCAATAGGTGTCAGTCTTCCTTCTTCTACAATTGCCCTCTTAACTGCTGAGGTCATCAGTCCCTAAGCTTACACGCTACTTAACCTAAATTATCCTAAGGACAAACACACACACACCCATGCCCGAGGGAGGACTCGAACCTCCGCCGGGACTAGCCACACAGTCCATGACTGCAGCGCCTAAGACCGCTCGGCTAATCCCGCGCGACCGTTTTTTGACAGTTCTTTCTGCAGTACCCATGTACATGTCCCCACAACTACATGCAATCCTATAAAGTACAGCTTTTCCCATCGGTTAGCGAGCATCCTTGGCTGATTTTAGGTGGTCTTGTATCTTCCATGTAGCTGTGTAGATTAACGCGATGTTCCGCTTTTTCTAGGTGTTTCCTATGCGGTCCCTCACGTCCTTAATGAAGGGCAGGAAGACTTTCAGTTTCACCGGCGATTGAGGGTCGTTATAATTTCTACGCGGTGGTCTCAACGCTCTTTTCTCCTCAGCGAACGAATAACCATTCTTGAGCAATGACTGCTAAGATGTTTTAATTCTGCTTCTGCTTCAAGCAGCTCTGGTTAGCAGATTTTCCTTGTTCTATCCGCCAACGTTTTTATGATGCCTCGCTTTTGTTTTGGGCGGTGGTTCGAACCCCGGTGTAGCTAACGATCTATGTGCGCGTGTTTTCGTTGAACCGTGTGGCACTAGCTACCATAACAAACTGCCTATTGGCCTCTGTCTCGGGTTCTTCTGCCGAAGTTCATCTAATGATTTTACTGACGTTTCGCCAGCACGAGTGGCTGGCATTGTCAAAGCTTCACCCTCCATTGCCGGTGGTGAAGTGGAGCCGAGCTAGCGGCCGCATACTGTATGTACGTGGCGCGCCAACGTCCGAGGGCTTCTCCGCGATCATTTCCGGTGCGGTTCTCCTCTTGCTGACAACGGAAATGATCGCGGAGAAGCCCTCGGACGTTGGCGCGCCACGTACATACAGTATGCGGCCGCTAGCTCGGCTCCACTTCACCACCGGCAATGGAGGGTGAAGCTTTGATAATGCCAGCCACTAATGCTGGCGAAACGTCAGTAAAATCATTAGATGAACTTCGGCCGAAGAACCCGAGACAGAGGCCAATAGGTAGTTTGTCAACAAGTGGCCACGAAAGCCTTAACTATTTTATACTAGCTACCATCTTTCTTGAGAAGTAGTACATCAAGAAAATATAATCTTCTGCGTGCTCTCTACTCCTTCGTAAACTGAATCTTCGGATTGATCCGTTCAGACGTTTGTGAAAACGATCCCGTTCTTCCCTGTGATGCCGCCACAAAACAAACGTATCCTCCACATAACAGAGCCAGGTACTCGGCTTTTGTTCGCAGTTTCAAATGCCTGCTCCTCGAATTTTTCCGTACAGAAATCGCTATAACAGTCATCCGTCATCCGTGTCACAGCCCGAGGACAAATTAGTTAGATTTGATGTGGTGTCGCTGTTCACTACGGTTCCACTCCATGAAGTGGTGCGATACCTGGATCGGATTTTACCTCCCGATGTTGCACAACAATTCTATGAAGTTCTATGAACAGACGGATGGCATCACTATGGGGAGCCCCTTAAGCTCGTTATAGCGAATTTCTTTACGGAAAAATTCGAGGAGCAGGCATTTGAACGGGAAGCCGAGTACCTGGCTCTGCTACGTGGATGATACGTTTGTTTTGTGGCGGCATGACAGGGAATAACGGGATTGTTTTCACAAACGTCTGAATGGATCAATCTGTTGATTAAGTTTCCCAAGGAGGAGAAAGCACGCGGAAATGGTTCAAATGGTTCTGAGCACTATGGGACTTAACATCTGAGGTCATCAGTCCCCTAGAACTTAGAACTACTAAACTACTAAAACCTAACTAACCTAAGGACATCACACACATCCATACCCAGGGCAGGATCGAACCTGCGACCGTAGCGGTCGCGCGGTTCCAGACTGTAGCGCCTAGAACGGCCGGCAAAGGACGCGGAAGATTATATTTTCTTGATGTATTACTTCTCAAGAAAGAAGATAGTAGCTAGTGCCACACGGTTCACCGAATCACGTGCACACAGACTGTGACCTACACCGGGATTCGAACTATCATCCAAAACAAAAGCGAGGCATCATAAAAACGTTGGCGGATAGAACAAGGAAAATCTGCTAACCAATCGTTGTTCAAGAATGGTTATTAATTGGTTGAGGTGAAAAGAGCGTTGAGACCACCGCGTAGAAATTATACCGACACTCAATCGCCGATAAAATTGAAAGTCTTCCTGCCCTTCATTAAGGACGTGAGGGACCGCATAGGAAAAACCTTGAAAAAGCGGAACATCGCGGTAATCTACACAGCTACACGGAAGATACAAGACCACCTAAAATCTGCCAACGATGCTCGATAACCGTTGGAAAAAGCTGGCGCATTTGAGACACATTTGAAAACGAAGGCTGTGTTAAAGATGTAGGGCCTACACAAACAACGATCCGGAATTTATAGGATTGCGTTTAGTTGTGGGGACGCGTACGTGGGTACTGCAGAAAGAACTGTCAAAAAACGAGTCGAAGAGCAGAGGGGCAATTGTAGAAGAAGGAAGACTGACAGATCACCTATTGCTGAACATGCCTTACAGCCGGGAGACCACCATATTCATTTTGATATGACTCAAGTACTGGCAGCCATAAGTGGATACCATGAGAGGCTATACAGAGAGGCTATGGAGAGTGCCAAACACCCCAGGAATTTCAATAGGAAGGAGGGGGACGTGAAACTGAATGACATTTGGATTCCGGTGCTGAAGAAGATGTGTACCAGTCTTCCACCGTGGGGTGATAGCAACAGCGGACGACGGCAGTCGACGCCGGCCAATTGCGCTCGCGTATTCAAAACTTGTGACGTCACGCCACTGCGCGGTAGCTGAATTTTGCTGTAGTTTGTAGCGAGCAAGGGTGTGATTCAACAAAGCTATGATCCTCCCCCCCGCTACGGTCGCAGGTTCGAATCCTGCCTCGGGCATGGATGTGTGTGATGTCCTTAGGTCAGATAGGTTTAAGTAGTTCTAAGTTCTAGGGGACTGATGACCTCAGAAGTTAAGTTCAAAAATGGTTCAAATGGCTCTGAGCACTATGGGACTTAACTACTGTGGTCATCAGTCCCCTACAACTTGGAACTACTTAAACCTAACTAACCTAAGGACATCACACACATCCATGCCCGAGGCAGGATTCGAACCTGCGACCGTAGCAGTCGCGCGGTTCCAGACTGAGCGCCTTAACCGCGAGACCACCGCGGCCGGCTCAGAAGTTAAGTCCCATAGTGCTCAGAGCCATTTGAACCATTATGATCCCCCTTGAAAGTGTCCTCCGCAGATGGGAGCGAAAGTCGAGTTTTAAGGTGAAATCCATTCGACCACGGGATCGTAGATGGGAACATACACTCCTGGAAATTGAAATAAGAACACCGTGAATTCATTGTCCCAGGAAGGGGAAAATTTATTGACACATTCCTGGGGTCAGATACATCACATGATCACACTGACAGAACCACAGGCACATAGACACAGGCAACAGAGGATGCACAATGTCGGCACTAGTACAGTGTATATCCACCTTTCGCAGCAATGCAGGCTGCTATTCTCCCATGGAGACGATCGTAGAGATGCTGGATGTAGTCCTGTGGAACGGCTTGCCATGCCATTTCCACCTGGCGCCTCAGTTGGACCAGCGTTCGTGCTGGACGTGCAGACCGCGTGAGACGACGCTTCATCCAGTCCCAAACATGCTCAATGGGGGACAGATCCGGAGATCTTGCTGGCCAGGGTAGTTGACTTACACCTTCTAGAGCACGTTGGGTGGCACGGGATACATGCGGACGTGCATTGTCCTGTTGGAACAGCAAGTCCCCTTGCCGGTCTATGAATGGTAGAACGATGGGTTCGATGACGGTTTGGATGTACCGTGCACTATTCAGTGTCCCCTCGACGATCACCAGTGGTGTACGGCCAGTGTAGGAGATCGCTCCCCACACCATGATGCCGGGTGTTGGCCCTGTGTGCCTCGGTCGTATGCAGTCCTGATTGTGGCGCTCACCTGCACGGCGCCAAACACGCATACGACCATCATTGGCACCAAGGCAGAAGCGACTCTCATCGCTGAAGACGACACGTCTCCATTCGTCCCTCCATTCACGCCTGTCGCGACACCACTGGAGGCGGGCTGCACGATGTTGGGGCGTGAGCGGAAGACGGCCTAACGGTGTGCGGGACCGTAGCCCAGCTTCATGGAGACGGTTGCGAATGGTCCTCGCCGATACCCCAGGAGCAACAGTGTCCCTAATTTGCTGGGAAGTGGCGGTGCGGTCCCCTACGGCACTGCGTAGGATCCTACGGCCTTGGCGTGCATCCGTGCGTCGCTGCGGTCCGGTCCCAGGTCGACGGGCACGTGCACCTTCCGCCGACCACTGGCGACAACGTCGATGTACTGTGGAGACCTCACGCCCCACGTGTTGAGCAATTCGGCGGTACGTCCACCCGGCCTCCCGCATGCCCACTATACGCCCTCGCTCAAAGTCCGTCAACTGCACATACGGTTCACGTCCACGCTGTCGCGGCATGCTACCAGTGTTAAAGACTGCGATGGAGCTCCGTATGCCACGGCAAACTGGCTGACACTGACGGCGGCGGTGCACAAATGCTGCGCAGCTAGCGCCATTCGACGGCCAACACCGCGGTTCCTGGTGTGTCCGCTGTGCCGTGCGTGTGATCATTGCTTGTACAGCCGTCTCGCAGTGTCCGGAGCAAGTATGGTGGGTCTGACACACCGGTGTCAATGTGTTCTTTTTTCCATTTCCAGGAGTGTATTATTAATTGTCGTTGTCGTAACGTTGAAACCGTGTGATTAGTCCGACGTCCAAAATGGAATGATCACTGGCTTTCACGCCAGAGGTGAAAGCATCTCCGCATCAGTTAAGCTTTTAAACTATTCCCCTGCCGCCGTTGTTAAAGTATACCGTGCATTCCAAAATGCTGCTATCCAAAACTAGTGCCGAGGCAACTGTGGTGCACCACGGGTTATAAATGACAGTGGTGAATGACGGCTGTCGAGGTGTCTACGGGCGAAAAGACGTGCAACTGTTGAGCGTATGACCGCCCAGATAAACCAAGGGACTACAGAGTCTCCCCAACGACCATTCAGTGACCACTGCTGCGTATGGGCCTCCGCAGCAGGTGCCTGGTTCGTGCACCAGAGCTGACTTCGTTCATCGGTGACGAAGACTGGTATTTGTACGCCAACACCACAAATGAATGTCCACGGAGTGGCGAAATGTTGCCAGTTCAGATCACAAATAGCCGTTGGCGTGTACGGCGTGAAACGTCCGAAAGCAAACTCCCTGCGACAATCGTCGGAAGGGTCCAGGCCGGAGGAGGGAGCGTGATCCGTGGGTGACCTCGTCATTCTGGAAGGCTGGAAGGTACACTGGAGCGGCACAAGTATGCAGCCTAGCGAAGTTGGCCACTGCAGTAGAATCGGTATGGCTCCACATCCCAGTTGGTACCTCCCGTAACCTCACTCACTCTCTGCTTGCACTTGTTGCAGCTGTCTGTGCTGTAAAATGTCGTTATTCAGGCTTTTGACAGAGGTCCCAATAACGTGACTGGACAGTGTAACTTATGTACAGAAGTCCTCCTCGCGAATCAGTCTTTCTGTCAGTGAAAATCGTTTCAGTATACCTACAGTAATTCTGAAACTGGCACACAAAGGCAGAAAACCGAGGTGGTGTATTCAAACATAAACTAGAGGTCATTGGAGACACACGATCAGAACGTCTTCGTTGTTGGTTGGTTGATTGATTGATTTGAGGGGAGGGGCCAAACAGCGAGTCCATCGGTCCGATGGATTAGGGAAGGAACCATCCCGGCATTTGTCTGAAGCGATCTAAGAAAATCACGGAAAAGCGCCCAATCGTCTGATGTAACGTCACATGGCGAGAAACTGCCATACTGGTTGTTTCTGAACCTATCACTTGACCGTATGTTACGTTGCATTTTTTTTTCCTTTATTGAGTTTCGATTCCCCCCGAAGGGAGCGGACTGCCAGCAGCTTAGTATGCCGCTCTTCAGCCTACAGAATTTGTTTTAAAAAGATGAAGACAATAAATAATAAAAGCTGGCGATAAAATCGGTGACTTAAATGGTAAAATGGCGGAAAATTGTAGCACTTAAAACATAAAACAAAGGGTTGATGATGCTAATAAAATACACAGGAAGCAGAAAAATAATAGACAGACAATTAAAAAACATGGTGACAGTCTGGTTTCTGTTCGCAAGGGATATAAAATTCACACCCAGCGACAGCATGATTTCTGTTCGCAACACTTTGGAAAGACGCACAACACTGAACACCCACATGAACACTGCACTAAAAAGTTGGCACAAATATGACATACCACAGCCGAGGGAAGATGGGGGGAACCTGGACAGATGATGGGAAAGAAAAGGGGGGAAGGAGAGGAAAAAACGAAGTGGGGGGGAGGGGGGAAGGAGCCGATGAGGACTACGACCCATAAGAGGGGGGGGGGGGCTGGGCAGACGTGACAGGGAGTGGGGAAAGGCAGAGAGGGGGAATGCAAAAGGACTCGAGGGGGGGGGGGGCGAGAAGGGAGGCAGAGAGAGGTTAGGTGGGAAGGAAACAGGATGGAAGGGGGAAAGAGGGAGCCCAGGGAAAGGACAGAGGAAAGGAGGGGGAGATGATCAGAGTTGATAGGAGGGATAAATGGAGGGAGAGGGGGCATCATCTGGGGGGGGGGAGATAATGGAAGCAACCTTGAGATGGAGGGTAGGGGGGACACAACAGTGAATGTGGGGCAGAGGGTTGGGGTTGGAGAGGAGAGGAGCAACCAGGGGATGAGGGGGATCAAGGCGGCGGGAGGTGTAGTGTATGCGGATATGTTCGAGGAATAGGAGCAGATGGGGGAAAGGAATCAGGTCGTAGAGGATTTGCATGGGGGACGGGAGGTATATACGAAAGGTGAGGCGGAGTGCATGGCGCTCGAGGATCTGGAGGGACTTATAGAATTTGGAGGGGGCGGATATCCAGGTGGGACTGGCATAACAGAGGATGGAACGGATTAAGGATTTGTAGGTGTGGAGGATGGTGGAGGGGTTTAACCCGCATGTCTGGCCAGAGAGGAGTTTGAGGAGTCAGAGGTGGTTGTAGGCTTTGGATTGGATGGAGCAGAGATAAGGGATCGAGGTGAGGTGATGGTCAATGGTGAGGCCAAGGTAGGTGAGGGTGGGGGAGAGGTGGACAGGACGGGCGCAGATGGTAAGGGAGAAATCCAGGAGCCGGAAGGAGCGAGTGGTACGACCTACAATGATTGCCTGGGTCTTGGAAGCATTGATTTTCAGGAGCCACTGGTTACACCATGCGGCAAAAAGGTCAAAGTGATTCTGGAGAAGGCGTTGGGACCGTTGGAGGGTAGGATCGAGGGCAAGGAATGCGGTGTCATTGGCATACTGCAGGAAGTGTACTGGAGGGGGGGGGGGGGGTGGTTGGGGCATATCTGTCGTGTACAGGAGGTAGAGGAGAGGGATGAGGGGTGAGGGCAGAGCCCTGGGTCACACCTGCAGAGGGATACAAGGTGTGGAAATCGGCATTATGGATGGTAACATCGGAGGGGAGGCGGGATAGGAAACATTGCAAACCTTATCACTTGTATTTATTTAAAAGACCGTGCTCGACCACCGCTGAGTTTTTAAAATGGAAATGTGGCCCACGCTTCGAACTACTGAGGCTCTGATGAGAGCACTAGTGGAAATTAGACTGTATGATGAAAACTTCAATAGCGAACCGGCTATGCGCTTAACAATGAATGGAAGTGTGCACTTGATAAAGGATAAGCACAGAGGAAGACTTTTCGTAATTTACCGCCTGATGTGAGTGATGGCGTTGTAAGTGACGATGGGCAGAGAGCGCCAACGTAATACGTAATGGACGTTGAGAGCGTATCTCAGCATGTACCGTCTCCATTACGTCATTATGACGTAATCCACCCAATCAGATACCGTCCTCTGGTAAAAACGGTGTAGGCCTCCCTACTTTCACGACAGTCAGATTTAACCCCTGGTGACGATTAAAGCGGCAGTCATCGAAAACTAGTGGTTTTATACGAATCTGCCAAGACAAGTTAATCGAGAACTTTGTATCCAAAGATTCATTCGCAAGAGACATCGTAACTGTCTTAGACACCAGTTCGATAGCTTTTTCATAAAATAGTAATGACATAATAGAACCCTCGACAATTTTCTAGCGTTTCTTTGATGAATTCTTGCAGCAACTTAGAGTTCCCTAGTGTTGTCATGACGGCGCAGAGCAACAGCACAGACGATCACAAAGATACGTTAATTCTGTTGTTTTGGTTTGGTATGTACATTTATATTATTATCTTTTGGTAAGTGGTAGCTCATTCAGAGGTGCAGAAAGTAAAAGGGAAAACTGTCGTGAACCTGAAGGGTGGTTTCAATACCAAAACAATGGAACGCCATTAGCACCGCACGCTGGGCGGTCGAGGGAGGGAGGCGCAAGGGCGCAGGAGGTACTCGTGTGTCTAGAGGTCAGTGCCCTGTTCTCAGTCGTCTTAAAGACACTTCTTTCCACCTGTGGTGAGCCAACGTGTTCCAGTAACGACAGCACAACATAATCTATGACAAACGAATCAAAATAATGTAATTTAACAGTGATTGAAGAAGTGTACTTTCCTGTATGATTAGTAGAATTAAAATTTTACATCTCGTGCATGTTGGCTAACCAAGAGTATAAACAACTTATTCGTTGGAATCAGCAGGGTTTGCACAAAAAAACAAATTCTGTGAAGCCCAGCCTGCTCTGTTCGTTCGTGAGATACAGAAGGCACTAAACAGCAGATCTCCGGTTGATGCTGTGTTTCTTGACTTCCAGAACGCCTTCGACACATTGCCACAGGTGTCTTTATTAGGCTGTTCGCAGACGAAACAGTTCTGTACAGGGAGCTGACATTGCCAGATACTTGCAGATACCGCGCGACCGCTACGGTCGCAGGTTCGAATCCTGCCTCGGGCATGGATGTTTGTGATGTCATTAGGTTAGTTAGGTTTAAGTAGTTCTAAGTTCTAGGGGACTGATGACCTCAGATGTTAAGTCCCATGGTGCTCAGAGCCATTTGAATCATTTTGAACTTGCAGACAACCAGAGTGCTGTACATAGACTGGCAGACGAAAATTTTACGCAAACTATGCAAATATCTGTAAAGGTCCATATGTACAGGTATAATTATGCTGTCGGCGATCAGTCACCGGCATGTCGCGACTTTAGGTGGGTATGAGTATCTGTCTGGGAGAACGATCACATAAATATAGCAGTCGCGGAGCCAATGCAAAAAGTAAGATTTACTAAAAGGGTGCTAAAGAAGTGTATTTAACGCACCATGGAGATCCCTTACAAAACCCACGTTCGACCTCGTTTTGAGTATTGTCCGTCAGTCCGAGACCCATCCTACGAGGGGCGTTCAGGAGGTAAAGAACGTATTTCTCTTTTCCTGATAGCTAGTTGGTTTCGTTCAGGATTCCAATACACGACATTATTCCCCCCACTCTTTTTATTACAAAACCTATTTTTCCTCGCAAACTTAATGGGAGAGCCAGTAGTCCGCACGGTACCACTCTATCGATCGCGCCGGAGGCAACGTCGTGCTACATCAGTGACATTCCCATCATGCACGTACTTCTTCCCGTGGAGTGAATCCTTCATTGGACCAAACAGATAGCCGGCCTTTGTGGCCGAGCGGTTCTAGGCGCTTCAGGAGGAGGAGGAGGAGATTAGTGTTTAACGTCCCGTCGACAACGAGGTCATTAGAGACGGAGCGCAAGCTCGGGTGAGGGAAGGATGTGGAAGGAAATCGGCCGTGCCCTTTCAAAGGAACCATCCCGGCATTTGCCGGAAGCGATTTGAGGGAAATCACGGAAAACCTAAATCAGGATGGCCGGAGACGGGATTGAACCGTCGTCCTCCCGAATGCGAGTCCAGTGTGCTACCATTGCGCCACCTCGCTCGGTAGGCGCTTCAGTCCGGAACCGTGCTGCTGCTACGGTCGCAGATTCGAATCCTGCCTCGGGCATGGATGTGAGTGATGACCTTAGGTTAGTTAGGTTTATGTAGTTCTACGTCTAGGGGACTGATGACCTCAGATGTTAAGTCCCATAGTGCTCAGAGCCATCTGAACCACTTTTGAACAAAGCAGATGGAAGTCGGAAGCTGCGAGATCCGGACTGTAGGGTGGACGAGGTAGAAGTTTTGTGACCTCCTCTCTTAGCAGTGACCGAGTGAAAGTCTGAGATTCAGATGAAGCTGATGATGAAGGAGAAGGTGAAGCCCAGGATGAAGTGATTTCTTTTAGTGTTTCTTATGGAATTCATATTGGTGGGCTCTGGATCTTCTGAGCACCGACCAATAAAAATGCTCCTTACAACATACTAGTCCCCTTACCTCTCCTCTATTTGCTTAACGTGGTCGAAAAGAGCCTTGTCAACGAGTGGGTGTGCTTCGGCCCATGTTTCCATGCCGTGAAGCATCGGGCCACTGTCCCATCCGAATGTCCGGCAAATTTCCATATTGCACGATTCGATCTACCAGCCAAATGGAGACCCACAATGAAGTGCCATTCAAACTCTGCCAGATGCTGATAACGATGTCTCACACATGTACACGGCTTCTAAATGCCCTTCACGGTGATAACTCATCATCTGACGCTGTTCACGCCCTTTATATCCTCTACCAGGCCTGGTAACAACACGAAACACGCTACATTTCACAGAGAACTGCAGCTCTCATAATTTCATACCCACCGTTTGTGTAGACAAGTACGAAGTTATATTGAGATCCGACCATGTCTTCTGGGCGTTTCTCCTTTTTTTGTCAGGCTTTGTAGTACATCCTTCCAAATACGTCTCGCGGGTTGGCCATGGATCTAAAATTAGATAAATCGTTGATCATACGGAAAGATATCGAGATCATTTTTTTCGTCTACCATCCCATAAAGGAATACGAAGGGGAAAACAATATTAGTACATTATGTACTCTTTGTCACGCGCAGCAGGGTGTCCTGAAGAATGCGAATGGAAATGTGGATGTGGCCCGATGGAATTGCTATCACAGTCTATATCGACTTTGCGGCTGAATTATCCCCCCCCCCCCCGTTTAACCATAATCCCCTCGAACACAACACCGTGTCTAGTAGTCGAAAGAGAGCACAGGCCACATTCATCTACAAGAATGCTGGTACAAGTGATCCACAGAACTACCGTTCAGTATCCTTGATATCCATTTGTTGTAAAATATTGGAGAATATTCTGACCTAAACGGAAAGAGATAACGGTAACAGCATTATCTCCTCTATGTCAGTCAACGTGGATTCCAAAAACACTGAAACTCAACTCGCAGTTTTCTCATATGGGGACCTGAAAGCCTTGGATTAAGGCAGTCAGAGAGATGCAGTATTTTGTGATTTCTGAAAAGCATTTGACACAGTACCACACCAGCGGCTATTAATGAGTGCGATCATAAGGGGCACGAAACAAAATTTGTGACTGGGTGGAGGACACCTTAGTAGCGGAGAAGCAGCGTCTCATCTTAGATGGAGAGTCGTCGACACATGCAGAAGTAACTTCAGATGTGCCGCAGGGAAGTGAGTTGGGAGCCTTGCTGTTCGTGTTGTGCAGACAATATTAATAACAATGTTAGACTTTCGCAGATAATACATTTATGAAGCATTCTCTAAAAGATTGCACAAGCATTCATTCGGATCTTGGTAAAATTTCACAGTGCTGCGAAGATCGGTAGCTTATTTTAAATGTTGAGAAATGTAAAATAGTGCAATCTAAGAATTTTTAACATGTTGCAGCCCTGTCAGCAACTGTGATAAATTAATATGTCAAAAATCCGCCTCACATGCGAAATGTTACAGGTCTTTACACAGGTTTCAGCTAGAGTAATCTGGCCCTTTTCAGGAGCAGAAAATGGCATGTATTTATTTTATGCTTATGAATAAGACTAGATTACTCTAGCTGAAACCTGGGTAAAGACCAGTAACATTTCGCAACTGAGGCGGATTTTTGTCATATTAAAATAGTGCACTTCGCAAAACTAAAAACATACTATCGTATGGCTACAGTATCAACGATTCACACTTTGAATCGGTTATCTCATACAAATACCTGGGTATAACACTTTGTGGGGGTATCAAATGGAACGATAATGTAGGCTAAGACGTAGGCAGAGAAGGTGGAAGATTTCGGCTTATTGGTAGAATTCTGGGGAAATGCAGTCAGTCTAAAAAGGAGGTTGCTTACAAATAACTAGTGCGACTCATCCTGTAAAATTACTCAACTCTTTTGGATCCGTACCGAATAGGATTAAAATTGAATGTTGAACGTGGACAGAAGAAGGCAGCACGGATGTTCACATGTTTCTCTGACCCGCGGGAGAGCGTCACAGAGATGTTGAAAGCACTGAACGGGTAGATTTTTGAAGACAGATGTAAGCTATGCCGAAGAAGTTTACTTACAAAATTTTTAAGAATTGAGTTTAAATGATGACGAAGTTTTTATGAATCAGGTGTAAATGATGAATCTAGGGATTTACTGCAACCTCTATGTATAGCTCCTCTATGGATCACGATGATCAGATTAGGCTATTTACATTGTGCACGGTCGCGTCTAAGCAATCATTCTTCCCGTGTTCCTTATGTGAATGGTAAGGGAAGAAGTCGGAATAGTTGGTGCACTGGGAAGTACCCTTTGCTGTATATTTCACAGTAGTTTGCGGAGTATGGACGTAAATGCGGACAAAGATATCTATTGACTTATTTTTGAGCAACCGAGGTTTTCCTCTGTAGCGCAAATAAATTGTAATGCAGTGTTTCGTCAGATACAGCATTTATCAGAACCTGTCTCGGCAACAAAGGCAAATAACAAAATCTAACATGCCAGTAAACGTTATACTATTTGCTATTATGTAATCATTTGTTACGGACGTATGGGCATTAGTTCCATTTTACAGTTTTATGAGATGAAGCGGTTTTTGCACTTATGTAGCCGCTCTTAACAATACTAAGTTAAGTCACTAAATAAATTTGATCCCTTAAAATTGTTGTGAACTTTAAGCTAAGTTACGTATTAAACGCGCCGTCGATGTCGAGATGCCGGCCGGGGTGGCCGAGCGGTTCTAGGCGCTACAGTCTGGAACCGCGTGACCGCTACGGTCGCAGGTTCGAATCCTGCCTCGGGCATGGATGTGTGTGATATCCTTAGGTTAGTTAGGTTTAAGCAGTTCTAAGTTCTAGGGGACTGATGACCTTAGAAGTTTAGTCCCATAGTGCTCAGAGCCATTTGAACAATTTTTTTTATGTCGAGTTAATTACCGTTGGAGCACTAGCTCAGTCAGATCGCAATGGGGAAAGAAATCGACAGCGACCTTATCAAAGAAACGACAGAATTACACGTTCGACTTAATTTAGAGAAACAACAGAAATATAAAACTGGAAAAGCGGAGGCGGATTTGCATTGAGTTGCTCCTAAGGGAGGGGCTGAGGTTTTCTACACCTCGCTCGCTGCCGGACGACACGAGTTTCTTCTTTGTTTGTTTGCTTGTTTATGGCGATCAACGCAATGGTTATCAGATCCGACGAGATTGTTAATGAGGGTACGGTAGAGTTTCGCTACTCGTGGTTGCCTGAGTAAGACTGTGGGAACACGTCGCCTTCACAGTAGAGAATGACGTGCATGACGGCTACAACCGGTTTGTGTTTTTTTCTGCAGAATTAGCAGTTCGCTTTTGAAGCCTATTGCATCGTGCGATCTGACGCTGTCAGAACCGATAAGACAGAGGCAGAAACTACTGCATTACATTTGAAATAACGAAGCTCACGTCCATCAGTTGTTAATTAAAAACGCTATGGTAAACGAAGGCCGAATAAAGCAATAAGAGATATGTTGCAGTTACACTGCTACTTCAAGCTCGTGCTAATTCTGCCGGTTCCTGTCGTTTTCAAGTGGTAACTGCCCGTCCTTTGCAGACGGCCAGGCATGGAGAAGCTTTACCGGAGCAACCGAGTTCTAGACCCTTCTGCATGTTCCTGGCGCATCGCGCCACTGCCAGACAGGCCTGTTTTCATTGAAAGTGTTATTAATAATGAATATTTTCCTTTGATCGGGTCAGGACTCCATCGAAGATATTTTTCTACACGTGTGACGTATATTTCCCCATCTCTCACACATTATTTGTTTTCCTTGGGCTTTTACTCATTTGAATGCCATTTAAATCATGCCATAAATATAATTATCCCCCTCTGTACCTAAATGACAGAATCCACATTTTTCACAAGGTGGGCTTGGATTCAATTTCTGGTCATAGTGCAAGGTGACCCGGATTTTAATGAATTGTGAGACTAGCAGGAGCCGCAAAAATTAGAGTCCTCTCGAAAATAATGTGTAAGAAAATATATTACTACTAAATAAGACAAAAATCACAATTACTTTGATTTTTTCTGATAAAATTATTGACAAAACAAGTGACAAACAGTGGCACCATTAATATAATAAGACCTTACAATATCTAACATACGGGTCTGGGGAAAAAGTACTCATTATTGCACAAGCGAATTACGAGGGTAATCCCAAAAGTAAGGCTTCAAATGGTTCAAATGGCTCTGAGCACTATGCGACTTAAGTTCTGTGGTCATCAGTCGCCTAGAACTTAGATCTAATTAAGCCTAACTAACCTAAGGACATCACACACATCCATGCCCGAGGCAGGATTCAAACCTGCGACCGTAGCGGTCACGCGGTTCCAGACTGAAGCGCCTTTAACCGCACGGCCACACCGGCCGGCAAAAGTAAGGTCTCCTATTTTTTTATAAGTACAGTACTCTGTTTGTGTGGCAGTTGGTCACACTGTTATGAAGAGTGCTGAACGCGCTGTGTGTAAACATGCGCACGCCGCGCTGAGGCACTCAGTCTTGGCTTGGCAGCCGTTGAGAATGGAGATCCCGTTGGATGTTACCGCCAAGTGCTAATTGCGCGCAGTTATTCGGTTTTTGAACGCAAAGGGCTCTGCGCCGATTGAAATCCATCGCCAATTGACGGAAGTGTATGGTTAGTCGTGCATGGATGTAAAAAATGTTCGTAAGTGGTGTAGAGAGCTTGTACCTGGTCGCACCGAAATTCATGACGAACAAAGGAGCGGGAGACTGTCAGTTTCTGAGGAGACAGTGTTGAAGGTTGAGCAAAGCATGCGTGAAGATCGGCGGATCACCCTGGATGATCTCTGCAGGTTGGTTCCTGAGGTTTTCCGAAGCACCGCTTTCAGAATTTTAACGGAAACATTGAACCACCGGCAGGTGTGCGTACGGTGGGTGCCATGCATGCTCACTGAAGACCACATGCGGCAACGAGTTGATCCTTCCCGCGCATTTCTTCACCGTCTTGCAGCCGAACAGGACAACTTTCTGGACTGGTTAAAAGAGCATTTGGCGGGATATTTGGCTGGAAAGCGATTCAGCTCCGACGCCAAGGTAAAAGAAGAGGTTCATAACTTTCTGAACAGCATGGCGGCGAGCTGGTATGACATGGGCATACAAAAACTGCCACAGAGTCTACAAAAATGCATCGATAGAAATGCTGATTATGTCGAAAAATAGCTAAATGTTCAATCTGTAAACTGGTGTAAACCATTGTAGAAATAAACAGGTCTCTGTGCTTATAAAAAAATAGGAGACCTTACTTTTGAGATTAACCTCGTAATTGTAACTGTCCTGTGCCCAATGATTGTCGTAATGTTAACTGAAAACAGGTAGTACTGCAGAGGTGAATACGTTACATTAGTGGAACTAAAAAAAGGCTGTTCACTTATTCTAAATACAAGTCCTCAAAGTGAAGCTTGAAGTGATAGTAGTGTTACACAATTACTGTCGTTTTCCTACACCTCGTCTCGCTGTTGAAGCTAGGTCTCACTGTTGTATTGTAGGTGAACAATGAAGTGGCTGCGAAATCGGTCACTGGCGGAACCAACAACTTACGCCAATGGCAAAGCAAAATTGGCCCGAAATGTCTCCAAGTCCCTTCATACATCAGCTTTGGCGGCGGCACTTAGCAGTGACTGAGTCAAAGTCTGAGATTCAGGGGAAGCTGATGATGAAGGAGGAGGTGAAGCCCAGGATGAAATGATTTCTTTCAGTGTTTCTTATTGAATTCAGAGCACCGACAGATAAAGATGCTCCTTAGAACACACTAGTCGACTTCCCTTAGCTCTCCTCTATTTGTTTAACCCAGTAACGTTCATCCTACTACTCTACACAAAAAAACTCGCTTCTCTCTCTCTATCTATCTATATCTTTCTCTGACCAATGAAGTGGCCTTAGCCAAACTTATAGTTTATTTAAGTGAACCAATCGCTGCAATTCTTATTACATGTAAACATTTGTTTTTCTTGGAGAAAAGGACCAGCTGTGCGGTGCCTCACGTCTTCAATCACTTTTTCCATTTTCGAGATATTTATCTGTGCTTCCTCGTACTGTTTGCGAAACAGTAGCAAATGTCAACTAAAAGAACGCCGCTCATCCATAATAAGCACCACGAAATAATCCTCTTGCTGGAATGATTTGCAAGGGTTGCAGTGTTGATCACTAAGAACAATCTGATAGAAATATTAGGCGGTTGGAAAATAAGGAATTCTGGTAAAATAGTACCATAAGACGGGATTGTGAACACGCCAATTACAGAAAATTCAATAGCAGAACATTTTCCAAAGGTATTAGCAACTGAGCGTGTTTTCTGTGTGAAACGGCCTCATTATTGAAAGGTTATTAATCCATAATAAAAGTTGGTTGGATTGGATTGTTTGGGGGAGGAGACCAGACAGCGAGGTCATCGGTCTCATAATAAAAGTCTATTGCAAAAATTATTTTGCACAATGGAACATCTAATCGCTCATTTCTTCGCTAGCCTGAGATTCTTTGCATCAAATCAGTCCCTTTGAAATTATATTCGACAGGATATAGCCATATGCCTGAATGGAGTTCGGTTACGTACAAATAGCTTTCACAGACAACGTGTGATCAATTCTGGTAACGGATGACGTCTCACTGATCAAGTCTGAAGTTCAACTTGCCGCAAGTTCCTCCCGTTTCTCTGGAACAGTACATGGACACTGCCACGCTGGTATAAAGCCCATCCTGAGCCATGCTCGGGTGGAACTGTGCACTGGCCGCGAAAGGCAGGTATCCGGATTCCAGCCTCTCCTTGGCACTCCATTCTAACTTTTCATTTACAGTATACACATCGTTTCCTCCAGGAACGATTATAAATCACAATAACGGGACTATGGAAGTCAATTAATTATTTTATGTGCGAAAGGACTGAAACCATATACACTCCTGGAAATGGAAAAAAGAACACATTGACACCGGTGTGTCAGACCCACCATACTTGCTCCGGACACTGCGAGAGGGCTGTACAAGCAATGATCACACGCACGGCACAGCGGACACACCAGGAACCGCGGTGTTGGCCGTCGAATGGCGCTAGCTGCGCAGCATTTGTGCACCGCCGCCGTCAGTGTCAGCCAGTTTGCCGTGGCATACGGAGCTCCATTGCAGTCTTTAACACTGGTAGCATGCCGCGACAGCGTGGACGTGAACCGTATGTGCAGTTGACGGACTTTGAGCGAGGGCGTATAGTGGGCATGCGGGAGGCCGGGTGGACGTACCGCCGAATTGCTCAACACGTGGGGCGTGAGGTCTCCACAGTATATCGATGTTGTCGCCAGTGGTCGGCGGAAGGTGCACGTGCCCGTCGACCTGGGACCGGACCGCAGCGACGCACGGATGCACGCCAAGACCGTAGGATCCTACGCAGTGCCGTAGGGGACTGCACCGCCACTTCTCAGCAAATTAGGGACACTGTTGCTCCTGGGGTATCGGCGAGGACCATTCGTAACCGTCTCCATGAAGCTGGGCTACGGTCCCGCACAGTTAGGTCGTCTTCCGCCCACGCCCCAACATCGTGCAGCCCGCCTCCAGTGGTGTCACGACAGGCGTGAATGGAGGGACGAATGGAGACGTGTCGTCTTCAGCGATGAGAGTCGCTTCTGCCTTGGTGCCAATGATGGTAGTATGCGTGTTTGGCGCCGTGCAGGTGAGCGCCACAATCAGGACTGCATACGACCGAGGCACACAGGGCCAACACCCGGCATCATGGTGTGGGGAGCGATCTCCTACACTGGCCGTACACCACTGGTGATCGTCGAGGGGACACTGAATAGTGCACGGTACATCCAAACCGTCATCGAACCCATCGTTCTACCATTCCTAGACCGGCAAGGGAACTTGCTGTTCCAACAGGACAATGCACGTCCGCATGTATCCCGTGCCACCCAACGTGCTCTAGAAGGTGTAAGTCAACTACCCTGGCCAGCAAGATCTCCGGATCTGTCCCCCATTGAGCATGTTTGGGACTGGATGAAGCGTCGTCTCACGCGGTCTGCACGTCCAGCACGAACGCTGGTTCAACTGAGGCGCCAGGTGGAAATGGCATGGCAAGCCATTCCACAGGACTACATCCAGCATCTCTACGATCGTCTCCATGGGAGAATAGCAGCCTGCATTGCTGCAAAAGGTGGATATACACTGTACTAGTGCCGACATTGTGCATGCTCTGTTGCCTGTGTCTATGTGCCTGTGGTTCTGTCAGTGTGATCATGTGATGTATCTGACCCCAGGAATGTGTCAATAAAGTTTCCCCTTCCTGGGACAATGAATTCACGGTGTTCTTATTTCAATTTCCAGGAGTGTATATACGGTGTCTGTTCTTCAGTTACTTTTGGCCTGGACTTTCCATGTGTGGATTCTTGACCATAACATCTGAAATACCCACATTTATCTGAAACAGTGTTTCAGAAGTGATGGTCAATAATTCACACATGGAAAGTACGGTCAAAAGTAGCTAAAAATCTCCAATAAACATGGGTCACGATTCAACCGTTGTAGAGATACAACACATTTTCCGTTTGCAGTTAATCAATGTCTAGGAACACACGGCGTCTCTAAACGTTAAAGTAGGTGTTCGAAATATTGTCCATGCGTCTTAATGCAACACTGAATTCGTCTCTGAAATGAGTTGCGAATCTCTTTCAGGCAGTCCTGGGGAATTCTGTAAATGCTGGAATGCTGTTTCAGTACTCCAGTGTAATTCCTCAATAGAGTTGACCTCGGTAGCATAGATCAGGGTTTTGACATGAACCACACACAGAGATCCATGAGATTTAAATCCGGGGACCTCCTGTACCTGTCCAATGTTCACCATTCATCCGAGTTAAGCCGGCGCTCGTAAATGAGGAGATCCGTCAAGCATGAACCAAATGGTCAGTCGTTGGTTCAATGGAACATCATCACTCAAAAAATGGTTCAAATGGCTCTGATAACTATGGGACTTAACATCTGATGTCATCAGTCCCCTAGAACTTAGAACTACTTAAACCTAACTAACCTAAGGATATCACACACATCCATGCCCGAGGGAGGATTCGAACCTGCGACCGTAGCAGTCTCGCGGTTCCGGACTGAAGCGTCTAGAACCGCACGGCCACCGCGGCCGGCCATCATCACTCACATCTGGAAGTACAGTCCTCAGAAACCTCATGTACTGCTGTCCGGTTAGTCTCTTTGATAAGAAGTGTGGTCCAATTATGCAGTCTCCGATTAGTCATGTCCAGACATTCAACGAATAATGCTGCTGATGTGATACGTGTGTTGCATTACGATTGACATCGGCCCAAATGTGACAGTTATGGTAGTTAAAAATACCGTCACGGGTAAATCCAGTGAACAGAATACTGCTTAGAAACAGCGGATTCAGGATACACTGTTGTTGCACCCATTGGCAGAAATTCGCTCTTGGAGAGGTGTAAAATACGCCACACACTGCTATGACTCAAGACACGCTCTTGGGTAGCAGTCCTCCTAGTTGAAATACTCGGACGTTTGTGTACAATGCGTAACATCCTTTCCTCAACATCGGGTGTCATGGATCTGGGTCGTCCTTCTCGTACATAGTTTGCGAAACTCCCGGTTTCTCTAATGCGCCGATGTCACCGGCTAAATGTACGCCTGTCGGGCTGCCTGCGGAGAGGAAAAACGTCCTCATACAGTCGTGCAACCTCCATAGTACTGCCATTCGCTTTGCCATACATGAAGTGCATGTAAGCGTACTCTTCATTGGTGTAATCTCTGTCCATGGTGCCTTCACGGTCGTAACTGACTGCGAGGCCGGAAAGGGGAGTAGTTGCGCATGCGTAAACAAAGCGATAGTCGATCCCAAACCTTGAGATACCAACGTAAACACCGCGGTATCCATGGTCCTTCGCAGTTGCTTCCCAACTTGAATTAATGCGATACCGCGACAACGGTTTATTTGTGAACCCACGTTTAATGGAGCTTTTTAGCTACAAGCTGGTGTCGGCAGCATTGACCCTACAAGGAGCAATCAGCTTGGCTTAAATCGAAGGCACCGTAACGGCTGTAGACTACGTGAGCCGTAGACGGTGTGGCCGAGGGGTTCTAGGCGCTACAGTCTGGAACTGCGCCACCACTACGGTCGCAGGTTCGAATCCTGCCTCGGGCATGGATGTGTGTGATGTCCTCAGGTTAGTTAGGTTTAAGTAGTTCTAAGTTCTAGGGGACTGATGACCTCAGCAGTTAAGTCCCATAGTGTTCAGAGCCATTTGAACCATTTGAAGCAATATTGCAGACAACCTGCGTCGCTTCATGCTTGAGGTCTTCCACGACGGCGATGGCGTCTTTTAACAGGATATCTGCCCATGTCACAAGGCCATAATCGTGCTACAGTGTTTTGACTAGCATGACAGCGAACTCACGTTGAGGTCTTGGCCATCAAATTTACCATTCATGAACCCAGTGGAACATACTGAGACTGTCGAGCACAAGCTCTGCACCCAAAAACCATTGGCCCATAATTTGTAGGAACTGCGTGAACTATGCGTAGACATCTGATGCCTCACACCTCCGCAAAATTACGAAAGACTCGTGGAATCTCTGCCACGCAGAATCACTGGTGTATTGTGTTACAAAGGGTGACTGACACGCTATTAAGAAGGTGGTCGTATTATTTTGACTCACCAGTGTGTTTTCAGCTGCAAATAAATGTCGTTGTTTTGAAATGTCTGGATGACGCTTTTTCTATTTTTTCACTTCTCATGGCTTACCAGAAATGTTTTTGATAAAAAATTTTCTACCAATTATATTTCGGTCACTGCTAAACTTCATCATAGTTGCCAGAATGAGATTTTCACTCTGCAGCGGAGTGTGCGCTGATATGAAACTTCCTGGCAGATTAAAACTGTGTGCAGAACCGAGACTCGAACTCGGGACCTTTGCCTTTCGCGGGCAAGTGCTCTACCAACTGAGCTACCCAAGCACGACTCACGCCCGGTCCTCACAGCTTTCACTTCTGCCAGTACCTCGTCTCCTACCTTCCAAACTTTACAGAAGCTCTCCTGCGAACCTTGCACAACTAGTACTCCTGAAAGAAAGGATATTGCGGAGACATGGCTTCATTGTGGAAATATCCCCCAGGTTGCGGCTAAGCCATGTCTCCCCAATATTCTTTCCTTCAGGAGTGCTAGTTCTGCAAGGTTCGCAGGAGAGCTTCTGTAAAGTTTGGAAGGTAGGAGACGAGGTACTGGCAGAAGTAAAGGTGTGAGGACGGGGCGTGAGTCGTGCTTGGGTAGCTCAGTTGGTAGAGCATTTGCCCGCGAAAGGCAAAGGACCCGAGTTCGAGTCTCGGTCCGGCACACAGTTTTAATCTGCCAGGAAGTTTCATCATAGTTACTTTCTTAATTCTGGTGCTTTACTGTCCAGCCACACCCTTAGTATGATCACCTGCCGAAAGTATAAATAACCACCTTTTGCCTCGCGGACCGCTTCTGTGGAAGGTACCGACAGCGATAGGGAGGCATGGCGACATCCAGTGGCATGGCCACCTGCGTTACCATGAGGACCCATGGCGCGTACAGCCTGATCGAGATGATCCCACAGATTCTCTACTGGGTGTAGATCCGGGTAGTCTGGGGACCAGTGGAGTATGGTTAACTCATTCTGGTGCTCTTCGAATTACGTATGTACATTGCGAGCTGTATGACACATTACGTTCTCCTGCTGATAGCAGCCATCTTTCCGAAAAACAATAAACTGTGTGAAACGGTGTACATGGTCCTCAAGGATAGATGTATACGCGTGTTGATCCATTGTGGCTTTCTTAACAAGGAAATCACCCATGGAAAAAAATGGTTCAAATGGCTCTGAGGACTATGGGACTTAACATCTGTGGTCATCAGTCCCCGAGAACTTAGAACTACTTAAACCTAACTAACCTAAGGACATCGCACACATCCATGCCCGAGGCAGGATTCGAACCTGCGACCGTAGCGGTCACGCGGTTCCAGACTGAAGCGCCTATAACCGCACGGCCACACCGGCCGGCACCCATGGAATGCCATGCAAAAAGTCGCAAAGCATAAAGCTCCCTTCTCTGGCCTGGATCCTTGCGACGATTGTTGCAGGGTCGTATACGTCAACGGCCATCTGTCCGATGGAGCATAAAGGCCATCTGTCGCCAGTGAGTGGACGTCGAGTTGCGGTGCCGGCTGCTGTGGCCGAGCGGTTCTAGGCGCTTCAGTCCGGAACCGCGCTGCTGCTGCGGTCGCAGGTTCGAATCCTGCCTCGGTTATGTATCTGTGTGATGTCCTTAGGTTAGTTAGGTTTAAGTAGTTCTAAGTTTAGGGGACTGTTGACCTCAGATGTTAAGTCCTATAGTGCTTAGAGCCATTTGAACAATCCAGTTGTGGTATTGGCGCGCAAATTCCAGCCTTCGTACCCGATGAACAGCATGGGTGCACGAACCAGGCGCCAGCTGCGGTGACCCATATGCACCGACGTTTGCTGAAGGATCGTTGACGAGACATTGTTGTTAGTCTCTTGTTTCACCTGGGCGTGCACTTGCTCAACAGTTCGCCCGTATACATCACCGCAGCTATATTGGCCCCTGTCATTTACGGCCCGTAGTTCACAACAGCTGCCTCGGCACAGCTTTTGTATGGCGTCAGTCTCCCATGCACGATTTACTTTAACCCCAGTGGCACACGGAATGCGAAATCGCTCCATTTCCGCGTTAGAACCAGTGCACTGTTTTCCGCGTCCCCGACACTCTTTCTGTACCCTCCACTGCTAGTGCTGCCATCTGTGAGTGATTACTGCACTTTGACGTCGAACATAGGCGACGGCCACATTAATGTGAGCCGTCATTTGAGGCTGACTGCGGAACGATCGTACTGCTGCCGACATACATTTCGCTTAAGAACCACGAAGATAAGATGCGACAAATATTAGGGCACATACGGAGGGCATATAGATAGTCGTTTTTCCTTTGCTCTATCTGCGAGTGGAAGGGAAAGGGAACGACTGGTAGTGGTACACAGTATCCTGTGACACGCTCCGTACCGTGGCTTTCGGAGTATGTACGAGGGTCACTCCAAAAGAAACGCACACTACTTTTTTTTTTTAAATCCATCTTTTATTCTACATGTCTGAAAAGGGACCGATGACCGTAGCAGTCTGGTCCCTTTAATCTCCCAAACCAACCAATCTACATGTCTAAAAGTTTTACAGTGTGTAGATACATCCTTTAGGGAACAATTTTTTCATTTCTCCACATAATTTCCATCCCTCTCAACTGTCTTACGCCATCTTGGAACCAGCGCCTGTATACCCACACGGTAAAATTCTCGACCAACCTGTTGGAGCTACTGTTTGGCAACGTGCACAAGGGAGTCATCATCTTCAAACCATGTTCCACGAAAAGAGTCTTTCAGTTTCCCAAAGAGATGATAGTCACATGGAGCCAGGTCAGGACTGTAAGGCGGGTGTTTCAGTGTTGTCCATCCGAGTTTTGTGATCGCTTCCATGGTTTTTTGACTGACATGTGGCCGTGCATTGTCGTGCAGCAGCAAAACATCCTGCTTTTGCCGATGTGGTCGAACACGACTCAGTCGAGCTTGAAGTTTCTTCAGTGTCGTCACATATGCATCAGAATTTATGGTGGTTCCACTTGGCATGATGTCCACAAGCAAGCCATAACTTTTCCAGCAGAAGGCGTGGTTTTGAATTTTTTTTTTCTTGGGTGAATTTGCATGATGTCACTATATTGATTGCCTCTTCGTCTCTGGAGGAAAATGATGGAGCCATGTTTCATTACCTGTCACAATTCTTCAAAGAAATTCATCTCCACGATTCTTGTACTGTTCCAAAAGATCGCTGCATACCATTTTTCTTGTTTCTTTGTGAGCCACTGTCAACATCTACATCTACATCTACATGACTACTCTGCAATTCACATTTAAGTGCTTGGCAGAGGGTTCATCGAACCACAATCATACTATCTCTCTACCATTCCACTCCCGAACAGCGCGCGGGAAAAACGAATACCTAAGCCTTTCTGTTCGAGCTCTGATTTCTCTTATTTTATTTTGATGATCATTCCTACCTATGTAGGGAACCCACGTGGCAGAAACGTTTTTTTAACGCCAACACTTTCAGTATTCTGCAAACACTTCCTTCCCCTGTCCCAAAGCCGTCCGTTGTGGCCGAGCGGTTCTAGGCACTTCAGTCCGGAACCGCGCGACTGCTACGGTCGCAGGTTCGAATCCTGCCTTGGACATGTATGTGTGTGATGTCCTTGGGTTAGTTAGGTTTAAGTAGTTCTAAGTTCTAGGGGACTGATGACCTCAGATGTTAAGTCCCATAGCGCTCAGAGCCATTTGAACCATTTTTTGAACCCCTATCCCAAAGTAGCGTGACAATTCTTTCACTGCGTCTGTCAGCAGTCACCAATTCGTTAACTCTCTGCACATTGTCTGGAGTGTGTGCAGTACGAGGCCTGCTGCTATGAGGACAATCCTCAATATTGCCGTGCACGCTTTCATCACGTAACCTGCTTGTCCACCGACTAAATGTACTGCGATCGACAGCAGCATCTCCATACACCTTTTTCAACCTCTTGTGGATGTTTCCCACTGTCTCGTTTTCACAGCACAGGAACTCTATGACAGGACGCTGCTTCTGACGAACGTCAAGTGTAGCAGCCATCTTGAAGACGTGCTGTGACGGCGCCACTCACGGGAACAGGTTGAACTAAGTTTGAAAACAAGGGGGAAGGATGTATCTACACACTGTAAAACTTTCACAGATACCGAATGAAAACTGTATTTTAACAAAAATAGTGTGCATTTCTTTTGGAGTGACCATCGTATGTAGATGCAGAATGTGATTGGACCGCGTATATTCGATATGGTATCTGATTACCAAACTTTCATTGTTTGGTACTACTGTGTTCACGCTACATCTATTGCGAACAGCCGGCCGGTGTGGCCGTGCGGTTCTAGGCGCTTCAGTCTGGAACCGCGTGACCGCTACGGTCGCAGGTTCGAATCCTGCCTCGGGCATGGATGTGTGTGATGTCCTTAGGTTAGTTAGGTTTAAGTAGTTCTAAGTTCTAGGGGACTGATGACCACAGATGTTAAGGCCCATAGTGCTCAGAGCCATTTGAACCATTTTTATTGCGAACATACGACGATGACGCAGCCTTCTTTACAGTTCCGCTGTCATGCACTGTGAATCGACCTTAACAGGGAAGCAGCGGGGACCCAGAGGGCGTGCACTAGACGCGTCATAGCAGCAGCAGCAGCACCTGTGTGCCGGGGCGACCGCTTTGTTCGGCGGGCTCGAGTTTCGAGGCCGGCCGCAAGGCGCCCCTTGCCGCCTGGAGCCGCAGGCCACGTCACGTACTCCTGATTAATACGTGGCCCGCAAAGGCGACGGTGCGCCCTTTGACGTGCCCCAAATGCACGCAGCGCTGCCTATCACTGGGACTCACTGCCCCCTGCCACAGATATCGTGCGTGTGTACGCACACGGCGCAAAGCGTGCACCGCCGCCCTCCATCATTCTAGTCACGAGTCGCAATCCCACTGTACAATCAGTTCAATATGAATGAAATGAGGAATTATTTCACCGTCGTGATCTCGTTTCCATTTATTTAAATATGTTACCGATTTCTCCTTTACAGCCGTCGCCAGAGCTTAAAAGAAGCGGCGGCGCACGGGCGAGTCATCGTAAACTGAAACGGTTAACAAGATGAGCAGTCAGGTTTGATTCCATTGGGAAGCAGTTGTGTCCAGTGACTGCCTCTATTTCAAGTAGTAAAGGGTACAGCAATCAGTTGCAAATGATGTTTATTGCATATCCAGATTTCGGTCACTGTGTGGCCGTCTCCAGCGTGGACTCAGCCTTCGACACACTACGAATGTATATAAGGTGAGAATGTGGATCTCACGGGAGGCGTGCGCGAGGTAGTCCCTGCAGTCGCACTATCCTCTGTGCTCTCGGTGGCTCAGGTGCCTCCTAGGAAGAAGACAGATGGTCGCTTGCTACCTCCGTGTGACCCCGCAACATATTACACCTGCTTTCTTCTTACATCCGGAGAGTGACTACTTCCCGGCGACTAAATCACAGTCGATCATCTGGGTCAAAGGTTGGACGATCGCGTACCTCTATGGGGATGCTGCCAAGTCGCGACTTGACATTTGGTATTTCTTGCTCCAAGCTCACAATGAGGTTCATAGATGGTCACACTATCGGAAAACCTTTGCCAACTATCTTCAGGCAGTCTTCCTCGACCCACCACGCAGTTGGGATGTGCCGGGTGCAGTCGGTGTGCACATTTGACAGCTGATAATGAACCTCACGCTTCTCTCACCACTCAATATGTAATGCACATACTACACCATGAAATGATCTACATGTTCCATGTTCCTTTTAACAGAGCGATCTTTATTGAAAATAAATAAATAAAAAAAACATCCCTGTTCCTAAAAAAAAAGCGGTCTAAGGAAAAAAAAGAAAGGTGGATGGAGCGTCTGCCATGTAAGCAGGAGATCCCGGGTTCGAGTCCCGGGCGGAGCACACATTTTTACTGTCCCCGTTGATATATATCAAAGCCCGTCAGCAGCTTAAGATATTAATATATAACTGTAATTTCGAAATGAGTAATCCGGTTGGCACTATGTACTTATATGTGGTTTTCATGTTTTAATTTACCTTTACTGCACTGAAGATGGTCACACAGAGACCGAAATCTGGATGTGCAGTACACATTATTCACGATTAATTACTGTACCCTTTAATACTTGGAATATGGGCAGTATTGTGAATGAGAAACAAACGACACTTATGTAATGTTCTACAGTATTTATTATTTAAGTAACAAGTTTTCGGCTGTTTGGCCGTCACCAAACACAAAGATAAATACGTGTGACTGTGAACTTTTGTTAAATCCAATATTTTAACATTGATGCATCCACGGCGTCTCTCAATTTGCTACCACAGATAACAAAAATTGTTAAAGTTATATGGAAGACGAAAGTGAGAAGGATTATTTCGATAAAAATGAGAAATAAAACTATTAACTCAATGTGTCATGTTTTATATAAGATAAATAATTTTGCTTCAAACTGATTGTGTCATATATTTGATCTAAGCTTAACAGTATAACTTAAGAGTTATTGAAACAATCAGTCTTATTTCAGTCTCATGTAGAATTTGATAATTTTTCATCTTTGACAGCTAGCTAAGAGGCTCTTTCGATGAACCTGCTTCACAACATATCTGCACCGCCTGCAGGTTATGTAGAAAGAAGTGCTAAAAATCATAATTAACGTTCCACAATTCACAGACAACGTGAACTTACACTATGAAAAAAATGGCTCTAAGCACTATGGGACTCAACATCTGAGGTCATCAGTCCCCTAGACTTAGAAACTACTTAAACCTAACTAACCTAAGGACATCACATACATCCATGCCCGAGGCAGGATTCGAACCTGCGACCGTAGCAGGAGCGTGGTTCTGGACAGGAGCGCCTAGAACCGCTCGGTCAACGTGACTGGCCTTACACTATGAATTCCGTTTCGATACCCTCCTGGAGATATTCAATAAACTCGCCACACGACTGTGCAGATGCTCGAAATATTCGTCCTCAATCTGCGGAACTAAGGTGACGCCCAAACACACTCTTTTGTATGGAAAAACTGGTAAGTTCAAACTAAAAGTTGCAGAGTCACTTGCGACACTAATACAGCTTAACACCAAGCTGACACAGGGAAGCCGACGACAGGCTAAAGGAAAAAAAAAACCCACACGGTAATCTATACTGAGAGGCCTACTTTTAATCAAGATGACCTCTCCGATGATGCCTTCGGCATGTCCTATTATCGAGACAGCTGCGGCGGACCTCAGCAATATTCAATATTAACATAGGCTATACTTCCCTTGCACGAACTGTTGTTGCTTGCAGCATAGTTCCCCAATAGTTCTATCACCCGAATAAATCGTCGCAAAGGTTTTCCGTGGTATATTTTTATTTCTGCTCTACACTGCTGTCTATCAAAAGTTGTTTCCTATCTCCTTTATAGGATGACAGCACACATATGTCTGGACACCACCACAGACACGTATACGGGGAATTCCCTTTCGCAGAGCTGGCAACAGAACTTTTGGAACGGTCACCATGCGACGACTGCCTCTGTAGCCGAATGGTGGCCGGCGCGGTAACTCTAGCGTCTTCGCTCAGGGACTGGCCGTCCTCTGTAGTAAAAAACTGAGTCAAGTTCTCATTGTTGGAATTTGAGAGACGTCTGCGGCGTCCGCACAGAACTGCAGACGAAAACACGACGAAGGGGTAGAAAAAAAAAAGAAATAAAGAAAGAAAACAGAATTTAGTGGCGCTGCCTTCGGTGCGAAAGGAGCCGTGTTTGATTCCCGGTACCTCCGCACCTCCTCAGATATTTTTTTTTTTTTTTAATAGGACCGACTCAAACTCCTGAGACCAAATGAGAAGCTGCTTGAATAAAGGCCAATGACACCACCAGGATTCATTTACTGGCAGTAACGGTTAGAGTGTTTGGCGACTTGGTGATCACATGTCTTGAAGCCAGCATTCAGAAAGTCTGCGAATGGTATTTACGTTTTTATATCACCATGTAGGTGTGGAGGGGCTCAACTTTCTCTTTGACTACGTAGTCTTTTAATATATGATGACTCTAAAGCTGTAAATTGAATATTTTTAAATAAATCAAGTTGTGCTCGACACAGTGAATTCTTCGGTTGATTTAGATGTTAAGGTAGTTATCCTCCTCCAACAGTCCACGCGGCTTCATTTCGTAATTTCACTATGATTTACCTACTTGCAAAACATCTTAATTGTAGAAGGCTAGAAGGTTGTACCAATCGAGAATGAGCGTCGTAGAAACAGAAAACAGCACGCTTAGCGAAGGTGACAAGTGGTCATTTTCCTATGGGATGTGACTATTATTTGCAGTTGCGCCACAAATCCTCATTATACCCTGACGTGACAAAAGTCATGGGATACCTCCTAATATCCTACCAGACCTCATTTTGCCTGCAGTGGTGAGGCAGCTCGACGTGGCATTGATTCAACAAGTCGTAGGAAGTCCCCTTGTAACCTGCCCAGCACGTGTGTTTCTGTACGAAATTTACTCAACATTCCTCTCATTCTATAAAGAGTCTACGTAGTACCAAAATTATGTACCCACAAACTGTTATCCAACATAAACTCATATGATAACCTAATTTCAACTGTTTTATAACTGGTCTGAATACAATTTGTCTTTATATTAAATGCGCAACTGAAGTAAAATGATTATTTGGACCTAATCAAAATTTCCACTTATCTCGCGTCTTGACAATATTGTTGCAAATGTCTCCAAAGCACAACAGCAAACAGCCAGCAGGCAACGGCTAAGCTAGATTTCCGTTTTTAAATAAATATTAAAACTGTTGCATACCACATAGTACAATGTGGTAATGCGTAATGATAAATCTATAAATCTTTTTTAGACATTGGTGAGCCGTGGCGAGCTGGCTCCTTTCTTAATTTGTTCATGTATCGTTGAGATCGATTGTGGTTGAGGTAAGCTGTCTTTGCTTATCGCGTGTCTTATCTTGCGGTTTGGCAGGCGAAGCGAGTTGGTTGTTAGCATTCGACGGGTAACCTGGAGATCTCGTGACATTCGCGGGGAGACGAGTGTCATCGGCTGCCGAACGAGAGTGATGACCGTCACACGTTGTGGTGTGAAATTGGTTGGGCGTTTGCCGACATGGCCAGCTTGAAGATACAAGTTCTGTGCCTTCGCTGGGAACAAAATTTGAAGGGAAGCGGTGAAGCTGTGGAACCCGCTCCCTCGTATTGTGTACCTGATATTGTTTGTTCACCGACGCTCTAAGATATTTTAAACTTTATTATTACGGTGACACTTTCATAGTCGAACCTTAACACGGTGTGGAAGAGTTCAGTTGGCCTAGTTAAATGGCGGCCTTCATTTGAAATTCTCAGAAGTTTTATTAGTGCTTTATGTCTCTTGCAATCCAACGATTTTATGTTGCTGTTTTTGAAGCATGCACTCTATTAATACAGTGGTATCTGTGAGTCATAGGTTCCGCCGAGTGTTTTTATGTTTCAGAGTTATTGCAATGTCTTTGTGATTCGGACAGAAACTTTTGATTGTGCCAGCGATTTGGCGGGGAGTGAAATGTCATCCGAGGTCTAGGCCTGGCAGTGTTTAAGAACCTGGCCACTACCGGAGTAGTTCACATGTTGTTGTTGTTGTTGTGGTCTTCAGTCCTGAGACTGGTTTGATGCAGCTCTCCATGCTACTCTATCCTGTGCAAGCTTCTTCATCTCCCAGTAGCTACTGCAGCCTACATCCTTCTGAATCTGCTTAGTGTATTCATCTCTTGGCCTCCCTCTTCGATTTTTACCCTCCACGCTACCCTCTAGTACTAAATTGGTGATCCCTTGATGCCTCAGAACATGTCCTACCAACCGATCCCTTCTTTTTGTCAAGTTGTGCCACAAACTCCTCTTCTCCCCAATTCTATTCAATACCTCCTCATTAGTTATGTGATCTACCCACCTAATCTTCAGCATTCTTCTGTAGCACCACATTTCGAAAGCTTCTATTCTCTTCTTGTCCGAACTGTTTATCGTCCATGTTTCAGTTCCATACGTGGCTACACTCCATAAAAATACTTTCAGAAACGACTTCCTGACACTTAAATCTATACTCGACGTTAACAAATTTCTCTTCTTCAGAAACGCTCTCCTTGCCATTGCCAGTCTACATTTTATATCCTCTCTACTTCGACTATCATTTAGTTATTTTGCCCCCCCAAATAGGAAAACTCCTTTACTACTTCAAGTGTCACATTTCCTAATCTAATTCCTTCAGCATCACCCGACTTAATTCGACTACATTCCATTATCCTCGTTTTGCTTTTGTTGATGTACATCTTATATCCTCCTTTCAAGCCACTGTCCATTCCATTCAACTGCTCTTCTAAGTCCTTTGCTGTCTCTGACAGAATTACAATGTCACCAGCGAACCACAAAGTTTTTAATTCTTCTCCATGGATTTTAATACCAACTCCGAATTTCCTTTGTTTCCTTTACTGCTTGCTCAATATACAGACTGAACAACATCCGGGAGAGCTACAACCCTGTCTCACTCCCTTCCCAACCACTGCTTCCCTTTCATGCCCCTCGACTCTTATAACTGCCATCTGGTTTCTGTACAAATTGTAAATAGCCTTTCGCTCCCTGTATTTTACCCCCGCCACCATCAGAATTTGAAAGAGAGTATTCCAGTCAATATTGTCAAAAGCTTTCTCTAAGTCTACAAATGCTAGAAACATAGGTTTGCCTTTTCTTAATCTAGCTTCTAAAATAAGTCGTAAGGTCAGTATTGCCTCACGTGTTCCCATATTTCTACGGAATCCAAACTGATCTTCCCCGACGTCGGCTTCTACCAGTTTTTTCATTAGTCTGTAAAGAATTCGCGTTAGTATTTTGCAGCCGTGACTTAATAAACTGATAGTTCGGTAATTTTCACATCTGTCAACACCTGCTTTCTTTGGGATTGGAATTATTATATTCTTCTTGAAGTCTGAGAGTATTTCGCCTGTCTCATACATCTTGCTCACCAGATGGTAGAGTTCTGTCAGGTCTGGCTCTGCCAAGGCTGTCAGTAGTTCTAATGGAATGTTGTCTACTCCGGGAGCCTTGTTTCGACTCAGGTCTTTCAGTGCTCTCTCAAACTCTTCACGCAGTATCATATCCCCCATTTCATCTTCATCTACATCCTCTTCCATTTCTATAACATTGCCCTCAAGTACATCGCCCTTGTATAGACCCTCTATATACTCCTTCCACCTTTCTGCTTTGCCTTCTTTGCTTACAACTGGATTTCCATCTGAGCTCACATATCGCCTTCCAAACTTTAGTATTTATTTTCCTTCCGTCAAGGCGGGTTGAGCTGGTAGATATAATTATTGCATGTAACCTGTTTCTATATTAACGTGTTTTCTTAAATTTTAGGGACTGGCATCTGGCTAAATCTTAAACTACATAGCATCTGCTGAGTTCGTTGTGCAGCTTTTTCTAGTAATTTTTTACTAACGCTTCTGAGCACGTGAACTTTTTTTTTAAGATCAATGTTTGTGTTGTATTTTTTTTATTTGAGTGGTTCTATCATCTTATGTAATGGCATCTTTGCTTGGCATTAGTGTTCAAGTGTTATTAAGTCACCCCTTACCTGTAATTGTTTCATTATACCTATTTTGAGGGAAGTCCTATATGGGAGTTTGAAGTTCTCAAGTTGTCTGTAACCCTGTTTTCTTACTTTGGAACTGTTTGTTAGAGTACTGAGTACGTTCGGATTCTAACTGTATTTGCGAAGTCTCTGTTCTAGAAACAGTGCAAACATTTTTTGTTTGGACTTGTTTGATTTTCTCAACCTGTGAATACAAGAGAATGTGTTACACATCAGCGTTTCAGTGTCTCATGCTACAGTTCTTAAATTGTGTAATAAGTACAGTGTCCTTTCTGGACCAGGTTTAGGAAGGACTAAATATTTTGAGGCGTACTTTACTGTTAAAGACAATGCACAACCACGATTTTATCGCGCTCGGTCACTTCCCCATGCTGTACACGAGGAGGCCCCTCATGGACTGCAACGATTGAAGGAGAAAGCGGTGACACAAACCTTTCTGCAAGTGAGTCCACATCACCTTTAGTCATTCTCAAAAAGCCATCAGAAGGTTTATGTATGTGTGCTGATTCCATAGCAACAATGAATCCACAAACTGTCATGGACTGCCGGCCGGTGTAGCCGAGCGGTTCTAGGCGCTTCAGTCTGGAACCGCGCGACCGCTACGGTCGCAGGTTCGAATCCGGCCTCGGGCATGGATGTGTGTGATGTCCTTAGGTTAGTTAGGTTTAAGTAGTTCTAAGTTCTAGGAGACTGGTGACCTCAGATGTTGAGTCCCATAGTGCTCAGAGCCATTTGAGGCTATCATGGATTCATATCCTCTCCCATGACTGGAGAAATTAACTAACAGATTGAGACATGGCAGTTTCTTTTTAAAGTCTGATTTACGTGAGGCATACCTACAGTTACCGCTGGACGAGCAGTCCAAAAAATATTTTGTCATCTACACTCAACTGGGTTGTTTCAGTTTCAACGACTACCGTTCGGAAGCGATTCCACTCAACGTTTCCTAGAGCGATTAACAGCCAAAGCCCCTTCATGCACAAACTATCTGGACGATAGTGTTGTCACGAGTTGTACGCCTTCTGAACATTTGGCAAGTTTAGAATGTTTGTTTCAGGTATTTGAGCGGGAGGCTGATATGGGTAAACCCACATTATTTTTATCGCAAACGCTGCGCAAATAGCTACTCCGCTGAACCGGGTGCGCTGGAAAGGTATTCGACCTATTGCTTTTGCCTCGAAAACTCTCAACAACATATTTTGGAAATTTTTGGTAAGTTCCTATGGGACCAAACTGCTGAAGTCAACTGTCCCTAGGCTTACACACTACTTAATCTAACTTAACAAACTTACTTACGCTAAGAACAACACACACACACACACCCATGCCCGAGAGAGGACTACAACCTCCGATGCGAGGGGGGGGGGGGGGGGGGCAGCCGTGCGAACCGTGGCAATACGACTCGGACCGTGCGGCTACCCCGCGCGGCAGTGCAATTATATCTAGCTTGGAAAAGAGGCGCCCGCCATGTTATCAAGTTCCACCAACATCTGTACGGTCGAAAGTTGATTACAGATCATCAACATTTAACGGCTTTGTTCAGCCCTTTCAAGTCTGTCCCACAGCGAGCAGCTCAATGATTGCAATGTTGGCCACTGTTGCCCTATTAAAAATACGAGTTGTTGTGTATGCCAATTGCACAGCATTTAAACGCTGACTGGATGTCTCGGTTACCGGTCAGTACCGACAGAGCATTTGATTCGTCTGAGACATCATGTTATCAAGTTGATAGCCAGGATTTTGAGATTCTTCAAAATTTTCTTCTCGATTTTCGGCGTATTCGGTTCCTACCCAGTTCTTCACGTATTTTGGAATATGTGCGCCATGGGTGGCCACCTAGTTTGGAATAAATTCCGCACCCGGTGGCGCGTTGCTACCCGCGTCGTCAGGTGTTCTGCAGTTACATACAGAGGACGACGATGCTAGGGCTGTCATTCCTCACTGCCTTCAGCAGAAATTTTTTCATTGTTGCGTCAAGATCGCTGAGGCGCACAGTTCGCGCAAAGCAGCTCACCCGACGTCATTGTACTTGGCAGGGCGTTGAAATATTACCTTCCCACACATCGCTATTAAAATTCACTGTCTCTGCACAAGTTTTGAAAGCTTCGTGAGGCGTAAGATGTAGAAAAGAAAAACTTATTGCTTATATTCGTTTTCTCTTGTTGTTGGCTCAAGTTCTTGCGTCTAGGAGTACATTTTTGCGGCTGAAATTTGGACTAACTGGGTTCCAGATGACTAAATAACTGATGAAGTACTATCTGTTGCTATGCTTTTATTTTATCCCATTCTCCTACATCACACTGACTTCACAATATCCATTTTCATACAACCATCAATCACATTGTTGTAGACAAAATTAAAAAAAACACGTGCGTTCCCATCACAGGCATGCCTTCTACTACTTACATTCCAAAGGGCTTACGTAGCAAAAGTGTTTACAAACATCCCAGACAAAGGAAGAATCTTCGCTAAAATATATCATTATTTTGTAAATGAGCCCAGAAATACATTTTATAATTATCGTCAGACTGTGCAATTAATAATAGGAATTTTAAGTATGCCAGAAATTTCGTAGTTTCAAATATTTCTAGAAGATTAATAATTTCAACCGTACATACAGAACACAAAGAATTTCTTTTTACATGTTTTACCCCTACACATCGTATACAAAATCATATGAAATCCATTCAGTTAAACAGCTCATATAATATTTCCTACGCCAGATTCGCAACTAATCCTGGCATCAGCTACTTCTATATAAAAAAAGATTATGTTACAAAAGGCTGTCATATTACAGCGTGGACGCCCAGATTCAATAAATGACATTTCTTTGTCATTTTTGCGCACAGCATCGATCCGTTCCGCCACAACGCTTGTATCAGTGACCACGTCCGTCTGGACCGTAGCAACGTATACATATTACACTCAACGGTTGTTGGAGGTAGACGCAGAGGCAATCCTATGACACCATTGCTGACTTTGTCCTTTTTTTGATCACTATTCACGTCAGCCAATTTTCTATACTGCTGTGCCAGCAGTGGCATACAACAGGTAACTACTGCCCCTTTTCACCCTCAGTCTAATGGTGAAGCTGAAAGGTTCGTTCAAACATTCAAAAGTCACATGGAGAAACTCCGTTCCTTCCACACACGGGAGCAAACTACTTCGTGCCATGTGACGTGAAGTCGCTGGCAGTATTATTACACGATGGTCATCACCGAAGTCTGTTGTATCTTCTGCCGCCGCGCAGGAACAGTTCATCTACATCTACATACCCGGGTTCCCGGGATCGATTCCCGGCGGGGTCAGGAATTTTCTCTGCCTCGTGATGACTGGGTGTTGTGTGCTGTCCTTAGGTTAGTTAGGTTTAAGTAGTTCTAAGTTCTAGGGGACTGATGACCATAGATGTTAAGTCCCATAGTGCTCAGAGCCATTTGAACCATTTGAACCACCTACATGGATACTCTGCAAATCACATTTAAATACGTGGCAGAGGGTTCATCGAATCACCTTCACAATTCTCTACTATTCCAACCTCGTATAGCGCGCAGAAAGAACGAACGCATATATCTTTCCGTACGAGCTCTGATTTCCCTTATTTTATCATGGTGATCGTTTCTCCCTATGTAGGTCGGTGTCAACAAAATATTTTCACTTCTACATCTACGTGACTACTCTGAATTCACAATACAGTGCTTGGCAGAGGGTTAAAGGAACCACCTTCGAGCCGTCTCTCTACCGTTCCACTCTCGAACGGCACGCGGGAAAAACGAGCCCCTAATTTTTCTGGGCGAGCCCTGATTTCTCTTATTTTATCGTGATGATCATTTTTCCCTATGTAGGTGGGTGCCAACAGATTGCTTTCGCAATCGGAGGAGAAAACTGGTGATTGAAATTTCATGAGAAGATCCCGTCGCAACGAAAAATGCCTTTATTTTAACGATTGCCACTCCAATTCACGTATCATGTCTGTGACACTATCTCCCTATTTCGCGATAATACAAAACGAGCTGCCCTTCTTTGTAATTTTTCGATGTTTTCGTTCAGAGGAGAAAGTTGGTGACTGGAATTTCGTGAGAAGATTCCGTCGCAACGAAAAACGCCTTTGTTGTAATGATGCCCAACCCAAAAACTGTATCATTTCAGTGACACTCTCTCCCCTATTTCGCGATAATATAAAACGTGCTGCCCTTCTTTGAACTTTTTCGATGTGCACCGTCAGTCCTATCTGGTAAGGTCCCACACCACGCAGGAGTATTCTAAAAGAGGGCGGACAAGCGTAGTGTAGGCAGTCTACTTTGTAGATCTGTTACATTTTCTAAGTGTCCTGCCAATAGAACGCAGTCTTTTGTTAGCCTTCCCCACAACGTTTTTATGTGTTCTTTCCAATTTAAGTTGTTCGTAACTGTAATTCCTAGGTATTGCCTTGAATTTACGGCCTTTAGATTTGACTGATTTATCGTGTAACCGAAGTTTAACGCTACCCCACATTTATCGTGTAACCGAAGTTTAACGGATTCCTTTTTAGCACTCATGTGGATGACCTCATACTTTTCGTTATTTAGGATCAACTGTCGATTTTCGCACCATACAGACACCTTTTCTAAATCTTTTTGCAATTTGTTTTGATATTACGATGACTTTATTAGTCGATAAACGACAGCGTCATCTGCGAACAACCTAAGAGGGCTGCTCAGGTTGTCTCCCAAATCGTTCATATAGCATTTCTGTTTTACTCGATAACTTTCCATCGGTTACTACGAACTGTGGCCTTTCTGACAGGAAATCACAAATCCACTCACATAACTGAGACGATATTCCATAAACATGCAATTTCACTGCAAGCCGTTTGTGTGGTACAGTGTCAAAAGCCTTCCGGAAATCCAGAAATACGGAATCCATCTGAAATCCCTTGTCAAAAGCACTCAACATTAAAGAGCTAGTTGTGTTTCACAAGAACGATGTTTTCTAAATCCATGTTGACTATGTGTCAATAGACCGTTTCCTTCGAGGTAATTCATAATGTTCGAACACAATATATGTTCCAAAGTCCTGCTGCATATCGACGTTGATGATACGGACCTGTAATTTAGTGGATTACTCCTACTATCTCTCTTGAATACTGGTGTGACCTGTGCAACTTTCCAGTCTTTGGATACGGATCTTTCGTCGAGTGAACGGTTGTATAAGATTGTTAAGTATGGAGTTACTGCATCAGTTTACTCTGAAAAGAAGTACATACATAATTGGTATACAGTTTGGACCAGAATACTTGCTTTTATTACGTGATTTACGTTGCTTAACTACTCCGAGGATATTTACTTCTACATTACTCATGTTGGCAGCCGTTCTTGATTCGAATTTTGGAATATTTAATTCGTCCTCTATTGTGAAGGCATTTCGGAAGGCTGTGCTTAGTAACTCTGCTTTGGCAGCACTGTCTTCGATAGTATCTCCATTGCTATCGCCAGGTCAGAGAAAGTTCCAGCCATAAGACGAGGTTTTCTCAAAGGTTTTTGGTAAGGAATAGCGTTGGGAGCACGGGCCATCGAAGACGTCTTGGGTCGTTCTCTTACGTCGTTCAAGGTTCCTCTAGGCTGCATTGGCGTCAGCAGAAGCAGCTCGTTCAGAGTGGTATCGATGGAAATCAACAGCAATGGGACAAGTGTCACGCTACCCCACATTCCATTGTTGCCAGATGTATCCAAGATGACAGCGATGATGTCATCCAAGATGGCGTCGTGTAGAGTTGGCAGCAGCGTATGACGTCATTCAAGATGGCGGATTTTGGTGGGAATATAGGTCAATTGGGCTACCTCCATTAACCTAACCCCCCCCCCCCCCAAACAGAAAAAAGGCGGGAATTTCAAATTCCAACAGGATAATGCACCACACCCTGTTTACCTCTACTAAGCAAAGAAAATCGCGAGAAGATAGCTCACTTGGTCTACCTCCACTAAACTAAGTCACCCGACCGCCACCTCCTGATAAGGATTCGTGGGAAAAGGACTTGGGCATAAATCTTTATTTAAACAATTTCAAGCAGGTGTGTTTGCTACAAGGTCCGGACTCCAACTGACTTAGTACACAGTGCCACCACCAGAGGGCGCTCTCATCTGTGACGTAATCCAAGATGGCGGCACCCAGTGTATTCACCACAAGATCTGGACTCCAACTGACTTAGTACACAGCACCACCGCCAGAGGGCGCTACCATTATGTCAGATGATGACGCAAGTCTCGTTATCCAAGATGGCGGCAAACACTGCGTCCACCACAAGGTCTACTTCATATCGCTGCCACCAGAGAGCGCCACTGTGATGATTATGACCCAAGTACAGTTGTTAATGAAGATGGTGGCATACACTGTGTCCACAATGTGGTGCTGACCTAGTTCCAATCGGCGCTGCGACGTCGGGTGATGACTCAAGATCGTCAGCTTTCTCTCTCGCACCGCTGACGTCACAGCCTGGGCCTTATACTCGCGCTGGACATAGTCTTCCGTAAATATTCTAACTAAACTATGACGTGAGTACTTTTATTCAATCCTCGTGGTCTCGAACACATCTAGAGTACACTTGTCGCCACCTTTAGAGTCGCTGACGGTCCTGTAGCCTGGGCCCGTCCCCCAGACAGCTGTCTCCACGCTCCTGGAGCTCTGCTTGCAGTCAACGTGACCACAGTGTCAGCGTAACTAGATGTGGACGTGCTCCCTGTGGCGGGTTTTCCGGCTGGTGTTCGTAGTCACTCGGAAAATTGATGCTGGGGTGTGGACAGGGAGCTGCCGCCGTACTTCGTTACACTTCCTGTCTCCTCGTCTATGTCGGCACTACGGGACCAAGGTGCGGTGGTTTGGGGAGGGGGGGGGGGGGAGGAAGTGGCGTCATCCGAAGAACGAGGACTCCTATCGAAGTTGGTACCTCACGGCGGAACCATAACTAAGGACAGTCGTTGCGTGACGCAGCAACGAATGCGAGATGTCGGCACAGACACTCAAGAAATTCTGTACGTCGCCGCTGCCGGAGATTACTTGTGCCAGAGCACAGCACCGCTGTCTCCCAGTCTGCAGTCGTCACTTCGACGACAGCATCGTCTTACTTCATGTCCAGGGGTATGAGTTGTATTAGAAGTCAGAACTGTTCATCGAAGTTGTAGTCAATTGTACATTGAGAGATAACTGTCATTCGTATCGCATCAAGTGATAAGTTATAGTTCAGCGACGATAACAAATGTGTGTTATTCCTGTGAACATGTATTGTTTCCAAGTTAAGTACTTCAGATTGTCCAAGTTCTAATAAAGTGCTCTAATATTTTGTGTTTGTTGTAGTATCTGCTCGATCCCCTCCAGAAGTAAATCTAAACTTGCTAGAACCTACCACAGTGAAGTCGCGAATGTCACACGTGTTCTCGTCAGGCACTACTTCAGACCTTAACGAACCGTCGTCGCCGGCCGGTGTGGCAGAGCGGTTCTAGGCACTACAGTCTGGAACCGCGCGACCGTTACGGTCGCAGTTTCGAATCCTGCCTCGGGCATGGTTGTGTGTGATGTCCTTAGATTAGTTAGGTTTAAGTAGTTCTAAGTTCTAGGGGACTGATGACCTCAGAAGTTAAGTCCCATAGTGCTCAGAGCCTTTTTTTGAACCGTCGTCGGGAAGGTCACTGGAGACAGAAAACAAGCTCAGTTAGCGGAAGTGGGGGGTGGGGGGATGGGGTAAGGAATTTAGGCATGTCGTTGTAGAAGAACAACCTCGGCATCAGATTTAACGATAGCCGGAACGGGAGTTAAACTGCTGTCATCCTGAATGCGAATCCAGTGTCTTACCGCTGCGCCACGAGAAAATTACAGAAGCTTCTAGTAAAGATCCAACATCTGTATCGAAGTCACTGAAGTGGGAGAACGCAGTGAAATATTAATATCACTACTACAAGTAATAACAATGCAAATATATGTAAATTACTTCCTCGGTAGAATAATTTATAACTGAGAATAAAAAAAGAAAAAAGTGGGTTTTCTGTGGCTACTACGATGTTACAAAGCCAAGGGCGACGTTCTAGGGCCAGATGCACAGCCATTTGCTAACAGGAACTGAAAACCGTTATTTCGCATTTCAGATCTAGAAATTAAAGCGCAGCAATAGGTCAAAATATAATCAGTTTCTTTACTAAAGGCGTGAAGTGCATAAAGCAGAAAATAAGAGTCACTCTGCAGTATACAAAGTATGTACCAAGAATTTTAACTGCAACTAATATGGTGAATATGTTTTAATGGTTGTAAATTGCAAATTCAATGAAAGACTACAGATGAATCCACCAACGGCAAGGTCTTTTTGTGTGATCGTTATATGTTGTGAAGTTTGCTAATTACTTAGCCACACTGCGAAATGTATATCACTTTGAACCAGCTTATTTTGCATTCTGTTTAGGATTGCAAAATGGCAAGCCATTTGGCCCTTCCACACAGTTTTCAAGGCACAACTCACCTGCACATCTTTAATATTTTTCGATGTTTGCTGTTATTCGATTCATTACTTGAAATGAACAAGCGGAAAACATCCTCACGCTATATCGCCAGTCGCGTGCAATCTGTAGCTGGGTGCAACGTACCGAGAGAAGTAATATTGTATGGGACGGAATGGAGTAAGTTTTAAGCTTTCTTGTGTTTGCAGAAGATGCCTCCAGGCGTGTGCGTCGCCGACGCGGAGTTCACCTGCCGCACACAATAAAAGTCGGCAAGCGCACAACAGGATGGGGCCTTCCGGCCTGACAAAACAGTAACCGCTGACCAATGTGAGCCTTCGGCCTTTCTGCTCACCTGCTGCCGGCGGCACCCTCCTTACTTTTGGGATTCAGAGTGCGGGCCAATGAACTCTCGCAGTGGTCACGACGGCAGCAAGCTGCTTTTCGTGCCGTGACTAAAAGGGCACGGCCCGGCGTGACAAGCTGTGGGCCTTTTCAATAACAATTCGCAGAAACGGCCACCCAACTCCGGCCGAACAGCCGATGCGGCGCCGCGCGCACACAACGCTCCTAACAGGCTCCGCTACATCTAAGTCTACATGACTACTCTGTAATTCACATTTAAGTGCTTGGCAGAGGGTTCATCGAACCACAATCATACTATCTTTCTACCATTCCACTCCCGAACAGCGCGCGGGAAAAACGAACACCTAAACATTTCTGTTCGAGCTCTGATTTCTCTTATTTTATTTTGATGATCATTCCTACCTATGTAGGTTGGCCTCAACAAAATATTTTCGCATTCGGAAGAGAAAGTCGGTGACTGAAGTTTCGTAAATAGAACTCGCCGCGACGAAAAACGTCTTTGCTTTAATGACTTCCATCCCAACTCGCGTATCATATCTGCCACACTCTCTCCCCTATTACGTGATAATACAAAACGAGCTGCCCTTTTTTGCACCCTTTCGATGTCCTCCGTCAATTCCACCTGGTAAGGATCCCACACCGCGCAGCAATATTCTAACAGAGGACGAACGAGTGTAGTGTAAGCTGTCTCTTTAGTGGACTTGTGGCATCTTCTAAGTGTCGTGCCAATGAAACGCAACCTTTGGCTCGCCTTCCCCACAATATTATCTATGTTCTCTTTCCAACTGAAGTTGTTCGTAATTTTTACACCCAGGTACTTAGTTGGATTGACAGCCTTGAGAATTGTGCTACAATCCTAGAAATGGAAAAAAGAACACATTGACACCGGTGTGTCAGACCCACCATACTTGCTCCGGACACTGCGAGAGGGCTGTACAAGCAATGATCACACGCACGGCACAGCGGACACATCAGGAACCGCGGTGTTGGCCGTCGAATGGCGCTAGCTGCGCAGCATTTGTGCACCGCCGCCGTCAGTGTCAGCCAGTTTGCCGTGGCATACGGAGCTCCATCGCAGTCTTTAACACTGGTAGCATGCCGCGACAGCGTGGACGTGAACCGTATGTGCAGTTGACGGACTTTGAGCGAGGGCGTATAGTGGGCATGCGGGAGGCCGGGTGGACGTACCGCCGAAATGCTCAACACGTGGGGCGTGAGGTCTCCACAGTACATCGATGTTGTCGCCAGTGGTCGGCGGAAGGTGCACGTGCCCGTCGACCTGGGACCGGACCGCAGCGACGCACGGATGCACGCCAAGACCGTAGGATTCTACGCAGTGCCGTAGGGGACCGCACCGCCACTTCCCAGCAAATTAGGGACACTGTTGCTCCTGGGGTATCGGCGAGGACCATTCGCAACCGTCTCCATGAAGCTGGGCTACGGTCCCGCACACCGTTAGGCCGTCTTCCGCTCACGCCCCAACATCGTGCAGCCCACCTCCAGTGGTGTCGCGACAGGCGTGAATGGAGGGACGAATGGAGACGTGTCGTCTTCAGCGATGAGAGTCGCTTCTGCCTTGGTGCCAATGATGGTCGTATGCGTGTTTGGCGCCGTGCAGGTGAGCGCCACAATCAGGACTGCATACGACCGAGGCACACAGGGCCAACACCCGGCATCAAGGTGTGGGGAGCGATCTCCTACACTGGCCGTACACCACTGGTGATCGTCGAGCGGACACTGAATAGTGCACGGTACATCCAAACCGTCATCGAACCCATCGTTCTACCATTCCTAGACCGGCAAGGGAACGTGCTGTTCCAACAGGACAATGCACGTCCGCATGTATCCCGTGCCACCCAACGTGCTCTAGAAGGTGTAAGTCAACTACCCTGGCCAGCAAGATCTCCGGATCTGTCCCCCATTGAGCATGTTTGGGACTGGATGAAGCGTCGTCTCACGCGGTCTGCACGTCCAACACGAACGCTGGTCCAACTGAGGCGCCAGGTGGAAATGGCATGGCAAGCCGTTCCACAGGACTACATCCAGCATCTCTACGATCGTCTCCATGGGCGAATAGCAGCCTGCATTGCTGCGAAAGGTGGATATACACTGTACTAGTGCCGACATTGTGCATGCTCTGTTGCCTGTGTCTATGTGCCTGTGGTTCTGTCAGTGTGATCATGTGATGTGTCTGACCCCAGGAATGTGTCAATAAAGTTTCCCCTTCCTGGGACAATGAATTCACGGTGTTCTTATTTCAATTTCCAGGAGTGTATTTATCGAGTAATCGAATTCCAACGGATTTCTTTTGGAACTCATGTGGATCACCTCACACTTTTCGTTATTTAGCGTCAACTGCCACCTGCCACACCATACAGCAATCTTTTCTAAATCGCTTTGCAACTGATACTGGTCTTCGGATGACCTTACTAGACGGTAAATTACAGCATCATCTGCGAACAACCTAAGAGAACTGCTCAGATTGTCACCCAGGTCATTTATATAGATCAGGAACAGCAGAGGTCCCAGGGCGCTTCCCTGGGGAACACCTGATATCCAGTTTTACTCGATGATTTGCCGCCTATTCCTACGAACTGCGACCTTCCTGACAGGAAATCACAACTGAGACGATACCCCATAGGCCCGCAGCTTGATTAGAAGTCGCTTGTGAGGAACGGTGTCAAAAGCTTTCCGGAAATCTAGAAATACGGAATCAACTTGAGATCCCCCGTCGATAGCGGTCATTACTTCGTACGAATAAAGAGCTAGCTGCGTTGCACAAGAACGATGTTTTCTGAAACCATGCTGATTACGTATCAATAGAGCGTTCCCTTCGTGGTGATTCATAATGTTTGAAAACAGCATATGCTCCAAAACCTACTGCAAACCGACGTCAATGATATAGGTCAGAAACGCCAGAAACGCCGAGAATCTTCGAGAACAAGCTCCTCACAGTAGCTGGGATTGGCTAGTCGGCAGTGACGTCAGCTGAAGATTTTCGCCTCCGGAAAAGTTGTAGGAGAGGTCATTCATTGGCAGGAAAATTAACAGAGCGTAGTAGTGGGAAGCTTAGAGCACGTGTTAAAGTGCTTGGATTGTGCTTTAATTGTAGAACGGCCACCGTTGACCAGCGTCTCACACACTGAAGCAGAAACTCCTTTGTGCTGTGGGAGGGATTCTCGAAGACTCACTTTTTGACTGACACGCCGAACAGTCGCGTCACTCTGGCGCTCCCACTGCACAGAATTTCTGAGAGAAGTTTGCTTGTCCGGTCATCCGGGCAATACTAACAATTTTCAGGGACGTGCATCTGTCGGGCTCCACTTCGGAGGCTACCTGTTTGAAGCTCAGGCGACTTCATCCAGTGCCTGTCGACAGCGAGGCGTCCACGGGCAGCGTTGGTCACTACTACACGCAGTTCCGGTTTGTGATGTCCTGACCTTTTATTAGACATCCAAAAATAGCAGCTCTGGTTTTTTACGTGTTGCATTCAACATACCACTTCACCCTGAAAGGTAGCAGCGGGGTATAGAATTTGATTTACAGTTGCTTATCTCAATTCGTCATTTAATTTGCGTCTTTTCGCCTCATTATTCGCACTAAAGGAGTCTCCGTGGGTTTTGTGCAGTATCGATAGATAGAGAGATTTATCGACTGCTCACTCATTTTTTCTCTGTTTGAAGATTGTGCTTTGGTCAAGGTAATCGTTATTCTGATAAAATGTTTAAAGATAATAAAGGCAACAGTGTGATCGTGGAATTGTATTTATCAGTTCATCAGATACTCCTACCTTAATTCCAACCAATCACTATTTTTCGAGAGGATTTCCCCCCCCCCCTCGCCCCCCACCACCCCCATGCAGGTCTCGCACCAGGGTCAAATTAAGATTGCAGATTGCCTTGCGCTAATTAATGTCGGATCTCTTGGTTGAAATTTGCATTAGAGCATCACGCTCCCACCACTTCCATTCCACATAGGTCCTCACTGAGACGAACCTGTGGCTAGTTTACAGTAATAGCCGACATCCAATCGAATTTTAGTGACGCTTATAAACTTCCAATAAACAGTCTTCGACCGGATGGTTGTCTGTTTTTTATATGCGTCAGCAGGTCTAGCGGAACCTGAGTTTCTGCACTGGAGCTGGGAAGTCTTTTTTCAGGAGGCGTTTTACCCATCACAACGGGTTTTGCATTCTAAGACTTCCTTGTTAGTTCAGAATTTCGTAACGAAAGAGAAAATCAAACACCAAGTTAATAATGATTAACAGTAATATGGAGCGATCAACACATCTGACTGCCATACGGAGCAGTCTGGTTCGATCCACATTACTGCCAAAGTGTTAAGCTGGTGGGAGAACTGTCGGAGTGTCCTCTCAGCCTCTCGGAGTCGCCTCAAATTCAAATGGCTCTGAGCGCTATGGGACTTAACATCTGAGGTCATCAGTCCCCTAGAACTTAGAACTACTTAAACCTAACTAAACTTAGAACATCACACACATCCATGCCCGAGGCCGGATTCGAACCTGCGACAGCAACCATCGCGCGGTTCCGGACTGTAGCGCCTAGAACCGCTCGGCCAACCTGCCTGCCGGAGTCGCCCCAGGAGGTACCTCAGGTAACTGGCGGTTACGGTTTCTAAATACCGAACAAGTGGCCGGTAGAACGGTGTGAAGACCACATGTGGTGTAACTTCTTAGTGATGCGTCCGGCAGAGTTTACAGTATGTCAATCGGAAGGCCTTTCTAAATTGTTTTTTGCGTGCCACTTTTCTATGGGAATCGTATAACGCTTACAATGACTTAGGCTGCTAAAGACAAATGAAGTGGCACATGTTACATTTCTATGAGAATCGTATAACGTTTGCAATGATTTAGGCTGCTGAAGGCAAATGACGAGGCATAATGCTTCCCAAGAAAAGCGCTCAATGTGTGTGGAAACGTCTACAGAAGTACATTTCCCGAATGTCGAGAGGAGTCTACGTTACAACATCTTAGCCTTGTGACATTGACATGTAGTCAAGTCACTAGAAAACTACGAACATCACTCAAGGCATTTGATGAGAAGAAGCGACTAGAATACAATTCCGGCTCTTACTTATAGTCAATAGCTACGAACGCAGTAGTGAGGACTCAAATCGCACATTGAAGAAATGATGATGACAGAAATGTGCATATATTGGGGTGGTGCGTAGACCTCAGCAGTTCGCATACAGCAGATTTGAAAGAGAACGTGCTTCAGATTTTGTCTGTTTATAATGTTTTCTTTTCTTCGCAGAAGCGAAAATGCGGGGTGAACCTGAATTTCATCGACAAACTTCGGAGGCTACTTAGGAATACTTGAATATTTTGGTATAACAATCTCATGAACTTCAGTGTTTCGTCACGGAATAGTAATGTTATATTCGTGATATCTTTTAATTCCCGCCAGGTTAGCCGAGAGCGCTAATACGCTGCTTCCTGGACTCGGATAGGCGCGCCGGCACCGGATCGAATCCGCCCGGCGGATTACCGACGTCGGCCGGTGTGTCGGCCAGCCTATATGTGGTTTTTAGGCGGTTTTCCACATTCCGCTGATCCCCACGTTCCGCCTCAGTTACACGACTCGCAGACATCTGAACACGTTCGCACTATTCCATGGATTACACTCGACGCAGACAGCTGGGATTCACTAATTCTGTCCCGGGGGGTACGGGGTGGCAGCAGGAAGGGCATCCGGCCACCCCTTATAACTAACCTTGCCAAATCCGTTCCTAACCGTGCCAACCCTGCGAAACTGCGGGACAAGGCACCAGCAAAAGAAAGAAAGAAAGAAGTTCGTCATATCTTTTACGACTGTTCAGATGGTTCAAATGGCTCTGAGCACTATGGGACATAACCTCTATCAGTCCCCTTGAACTTAGAACTACTTAAACCTAACTAACCTAAGAACATCACATACCTGCCTGAGGCAGGATTCGAACCTGAGACCGTAGCGGTCTCGCGGTTCCAGACTGAAGCACCTAGAACCGCTCTGCCACAGCGGCTCTTCAGAGTTAGTTTTGAGGGTCCACATTGAGGTGACAAAAATCACGGAACAGCGATATGCACATACACAAATAGCGGCAGTATCGCGGATGCAAGGTACAAAAAAGCACTGCATTGACGGAGCTGTCATTTGCACTCAAGCGATTCGTGTGTAAAGGTTTCCGACGTGATTATGGCCGCACGACGGGAATTAACAGACTTTGAAAGCGGAATGGTAGTTAGAGCTAGACGCATGGGACATTCCATTTCGGAAATTGTTAGGCAATTCAATATTCCAAGATTCACATTGTCAGGAGTGTGCCGAGAATACCGGATTTCAGGCGTTACCTCTGGTCACAGACAACGCAGTGACCGACGGTCTTCACGACCGAGAGCAGTGGCGTTTGCGTAGAGCCGTCAGTGCTAACAGACATGCAACACTGCGTGAAACAACCGCAAAAATCAGAGTCGGACGTACGACGAACGCACCTGTTAGGTCAGTTCGGCGAAGTCTGGCGTTAGAGGGCTGTGGCAGCAGACGGCCGACGCGAATAGTACGACATCGCCTCAGTGCTGCTCCTGGGCTCGTGGCCACATCGGTTGGACCCTAGACGGCTGGAAAACCGTGGCCTGGTCAGACAGTCCCGATTTCAGTTGGTAAGAGTTGCTAGTAGTTAGAGTGTGGCACAGTCCCACGAAGCCATTGACCCAAGTTGTCAACAAAACCCTGTGCAAGCTGGTGGTGACTCCAAAATGGTGTGAACTGTGTTTACATGGAATGCACAATGTGCTGATCCAGTTGGATCGATCACTGACTTGGAGACCATTTGCAGCCATTCATGGACTACATCTTCCAGAACAACGATGGATTTTTTGTGGATGGTAATGCGCCATGTCAACGAGTCACAATTGTTCGCGATTGGTTTGAAGAACATTGTTAACAGTTCGAGCGAATGATTCGGCCAACCAGATCATCCGACATGAATCCTATCAAAAATTTATGGGATATAATTGAGAGGTCAGTTCGTGCACAAAATCCTTTACCGGCAACACCTGCGATATTAGGGGCGGCTTTAGAGGCAGCATGGCTCATATTTCTGCAGGAGACTTGAAACGACTTGTTGAGTCCATGCAAAGTCGAGCCGCTGCACTACTCCGGGCAAGAGGAGGTCCGACACAGTATTAAGACGTATCCCATAACTTTCGTCATCTCAGTGTATTTCCATGCGTTCTTCGACACAAAGGCGTTCAATTTTTGAAACCCTGTATTGAACTGAGACGTCTAATTAAAAAAAAATCTAGTTTGCATGTTTTGGACGCCTATATTCACCTCGTATTCTTTGTATATTACATTTTTACGTGGAGTGAGTGTCCACGCTGTGTGTGACATCAGAGGCCTCGCAGTTTTCATAGTGTGTAGGAGATGTGGACCAACATGGGGGCCTTAGCGTTCCACGGTTCAGTAAGGTATGCGACGTGTGGGTTTATGAAGTGTTTCGTAGTACTACCGTTTGTCAGCGCATTGGAGTGTGCTAAAAACCGCACGCCTTTGTAAAGAAAGGAAGCATGTAGATAACGTACGACCTAAAAAGTGACCACAAAAGATGTTTTAAGTAAAGCGAAACGCGTCCAAACAAGACTTAACACAGTCGCAGAACACGGAATAACTCTCATATCACTTATAAATTGCCGCTGTGGAACAGAGGACTCAAAAAACAAAAGACAATACGTCCGATTATTTCGATTTGTTACCACAATTACATTTGTTTCTGTGAAAACTCCCTCACATCAGCGTGTAATGTGTGTCCACTAGAACGTATAACACAAGATGTAAAGACATGCAACAATCCTCAGACGAAAGCCGTACAGTTTTACAACAGTGTGTTCAGTCTGTTCTGTCAGAGTACAGTACACTACGTAGCAAATGCAAAACTGTTCCCTTAAAAGTATTGTTCAAAATGTCGACCAACATGACTACGGCAATAGTACAGCGAAACAGGACTGACTTACGCACTCATATACTGCGGTGTGGCTGCCGCTGGGAAAGGTCACCACAGCTGCCGGTGTCCCGTGACGCACAGCGGTCAACATCAGTAAACATATCCGTACTGTGTGTATCACTGTTAATGCATATTTAACATCCTTGGAAGAGCACACCAGAGATGGAGCACAGCAGGACTGAATTCAAGCTTGTGAATAAACTGTTTTTTTTTTTTTTCCTTTTTTCTGAGTTTTTAGTCTTCTGACTGGTTTGATGCAACCCGCCGAAAGTTCCTGTCCTCTGTCAACCTCTTCATCTCAGAGTAGCACCTGCAACCTACGTCCTCAATACACCACCCTCCATACCATGAAAGTTATGCTCTGATGTCTTAACAGATGTCTTATCATCCTGACCATTCTTCTTGTCAGTGTCTTCCATGTATTCCATCTCAAATGCTTCTATTCTCTTCTGTTCCGGTTCTCCCATTGTCCAAGTTCAACAACCATACAATGCTGTTCTCCAAACGAACATTCTCAGAAATTTCTTCCACAAATTAAGACCTATGTTTGATGACAGTAGACTTATTTCTCCAATGAACACCTATTTTCCCGGTAATAGTATGCTTATGTCCTCCTTGCTCCTTCCTTCATGTGTTATTTTGCTGCCTAGGCAGCATAATTCCTTACTTCATCTACTTCATGGTCACCAATTCTAATGTTACTTTCGTATTTCTTAGATTTACTTTCAATCCACATTTTGTACTCATTAGACTGCTCATTCCATCGACCAGATCCAGTAATTCTTCTTCATTTTCACTGAGGATCGCAATGGCACGAGCGAATCTTCACATCGACATCATTTCGCCTTGAATTTTAATTCCACTCTTGAACCTCTCTTTTATTTCCGTCATAGCTTCGTCGATGTATAGATTGAACAGTAGAGGCGAAAGACTACATCCTTCTCATACACCCTTTTTAATCTGAGCACTTCGTTCCTGGTCTTTCACTCTTATAGTCCCCTTTTGACTCTTGTACATATTGTATATTACACTCCTTTTCCTATTGCATATCCCTGTTTTCCACAGAATGTCGAACACTGAGCCGTGGTAAAAATTGCTGTTTTGAAGAGCGCGCCGCAGCGCGGAGTGTGAAGCAGTCGCCCTCAGTTTCTGGCGGTGGTGCCGCTGTGGCAATCGCAGCTTTGGTGTCTCCCTCTGGTGGGAAAAGGGAAAGGTTACCTGTTCACGTGCATTTAAGGGCCGCTATGAGCTCGCCAGTCGGTCAGTCTGGGTCAGTCTCTCGTCCCCAGCTTGCTAGTCTGTCTGTCGTCCGCAGTTGTTAGGCAGTTAGTGTCTGTCTGTCGTTCCGAGTGCTAGTATGTCTGTCGTTCGGATCAACCTTTAAAGCCGGCAAAATGAGAGTCTTTCCACTCCGCCAGTAAGAGAACTCAGCGAGTGGTCGCCCGGTCGGGGCTTAGTTACTGTATCTGAGTCTGCGTGTTAGGCCGCCAGTTTGCTCAAGTTTGCTCAGGCAATGGTCATTGGCGGTTGGATCTATCGGTTGGTCGATCGCGCAATGAGACACAAGATGACTTGTCCTTCTTGAGCGTCGGCGCATGTGAGGTCGCCCCGTTAGTCCAGTGGGCCGCGGCGTATAGCGAGGGGTAGTGACTTCGCGGTCGACACAAGAGCAACAGGGGTCAACCTACATGTCTGGCCGGTGCGAGCTGCGACGCCGTGAGACGGGAGATCGGCGCGCCTTCCTGCGTCCGTTGAAGCGGCTGGCAACGGACGGTTCGGGAGGGCGAGTTGGGGGTGCTGCGCCAGGTCTACTCGAGAAATCGCAGTTTATTAGAAGTTAAGAGATTGGTGATATGTTGTTTGATTTCCTCTTGTTAAATTCTACTTGTTTTCTTGGTGAGGTCACCAGCCGTTTTGCTTTGGGGTCGTCCCACCATTCTTCTCCGTTTGCCCACCCGCGGGAACGTGGTTGTTTATAAATTGGGTGGTTCGTTTTTCCCTTGTGGAGTAGGGGCGGGTTAGAGCAACCTGCGGTTCGGGTTGTTCGGTAATCTCCCTATCAATCTACCGTACGTTAGTAGCTGCCTCTGTCATGTTTGTCGGATTTGGTGTGTTAACGAATTTATTGCTTGGAGTGTAACGGCCTAATACCTGAAATGTGTTTTGATCTTTGGAAAACTTTGATATTATTGCCTATGATCTTGAGAGGCGGTATCTGTGTACTGCAGAGCATCTTAACTATTGTTTGGCCAACCTTTTAGAATTTTATATAAGATAGCATTTCATGGGCTTTTATAGAAATGATCATTTTAGTATATAAAGTTGTCACCTTTTCACCGTAAGACTTTTCTTAGAATTTAAAAGCAAGTTGCACCTTCAGTGGCAAGGTTAATATTTTAATTGTCAGTGTTTTGTACCATTTCCATCCCTCCTACAGGGATGCATAGTTTGTGTGCTTGTGTAAATTATTAAAACTCTTAGTTTAAAGTTATCTGGTGTGTTACAGATTTGCACCAGTGTAGTCTTTCAGAGGCTGTTGTGAGCGGTCGTAACTACGGCGGTGTAAAAAGGGAGCGGCAAGGTTCTCTGCACAAAAGCTCATACAGTCAAAACTTGTTTCTTTCTGCCTCTGAATACATTGTAACTTTGATATTTAGAGGGTGCTTTCTGATTATAATTTTAAATCTGTTTCTTTTAAAAAATGCTTTTAGGCACTATTAAAGTGAATAAAATTCCCATTTGTTAAAAGGAATTTGGTTATGACTTCATCAGTCACTCCCCGGAAACTACTTCTATGCTTACATAGTGTGATTAAATGTGTTAATGTTCTTGATGAAACGCTAGTAAGTAAAATAAATTCTTAAGAATTTTCTTTGAAAATAAATCACAGTTCAAACACCTTGCACCATTTGACATTGTTGAACACTTTTTTCAGGTCGAGAGATCCTGTGCATGTGTCTTGGTTTTTCCTTAGTCTTGCTTCCATTATCAACAGCAACTTCAGAATTACTTCTCTGGTGTCTTTACCTTTCTGGAAACCAATGTAACAGGTCTTCAATTAGTTTTTCCATACTGTTGTCTTAAACAAGTACCGTGAGTGAATCGAACAATTTTGTTTCCAAATTATACGCACAGCCTCTCCGTCGACATTTACACTGGTGTTTAGGTATTTTTACGGCAATGATAACTAAATGTAAGAAATAAACCAAACTGCAGAAGTGCGTAACGAGCCATCGGAGACCACAGCTCACTTTTACCAAAATACTCGAAAAATGTCTCTGAAGAACTTCTGAAATTTGAGTACAGTTTCACCTTCCATATTGTAAAGTTGATTTTAGTACTTGTGACAAAGTTCTTCGCGGGTGAGCAGTGTCTTTCTAACAATTCTCTTATTTCTTCGAAAGCATTACACACGCGCACACACACACACACACACACACACACACACACACACACACACACACACAGAAGCACTACACATTACATCGGTCGGAAGGAGTAACGAGACTGCTCATGTTACTTACCATTACGCGGCGTATTATTGCGCTACTGCTTTTAGATCTTTGATGATGTCTGTAGAGCGTGACAAGTTCAAGAAATCCTGTACGAGGCCTCACAGCCAAAGCCACACTTGTTCTGCCAGCAGTGGCTGCAGCGTCTTCTCCAATGTTCCTCGCTCGACTGGCCGAAGTGCGTCCGACCTTATAAGGCAGAAAAACACCCGTCCCGACAGTTTGATATCGCTAAGCTGCGACACAGGAGACGATGCTACTTCCAGTGAGTTGAGATGGAACATGGCACGATCAACTGTTGGATGGGCTGAGGACTTACAGGCGGATTACCGCGACTAGCTTGCTGTGTTATAGCGGTAGTTTAAAGTTACCAAATTAACTATTTATTTGCTTGCAGATACGTGTGTGGAGTCCTCTTCCAGTCCACTGAAATCTATGCGACACCGTACCGCAGCACGCTGCTAGGGGATTCAAATCCTGACGTTTAATTTCGTTCTTCATATTAGATGATCCAGGAAAGTTTGCGCCTGAGTTATTCATGATCTAAATAATGAAAACTGCACCAGTTACTTATGTTTTGATGCTTAGCACAACGTGTTTCGAGAATTAATTCTCATTTTAAAGTGCATTTACTCTGTGAAAATTACACTACCTATTCATGCTGTAGATGCAAGGCATTAGAATACCACACCGCAATCGAAACAAATTTCTCAGAAGGAAGAATATTCAAGACGGCAGTATACCGCCACCGGTCGCCTATTATTTTAAAGTAACTGTAGGCACAGAAAACATACAGACCTTTGGATGAATTACACATCTCTAAACAAATAAAAGCTAATTTTCCTAAAGCATGCGCTTATTACAAACTGGAAATACATAAATATTTCTATCTACATTACTGCTTGCTGTTCAACATTTCCTATTAAGGTAAAAGTCAGGTTGTAGACTACCCCAGCCCCTTGCATTTTTCGTAGTTTACGTAAATGTATCAAAATATTCACCACGAGCTAATGTGAGTTCTCTGAATTTACCTTGGAGTTTTAGTTTTTTATGAAAAATGGAAAAATGCGTGATGTATAGCCCGAACATAAACATTAGGTAACACAACAGGTCAGACTGTTGCCACATCCATTATTTCGCATTCACATTCGTTGGCGAATCGCATTCACATTCGTTGGCTTCGCCAACTCATAACGTGGAGTATCACTTCCCAACGTAACCTATAATTCGGGCTAGCTACGCATCAGTCTGTCAACACAACCAGTGCTTCATTAGGGGGTGCAATACCACACGCCAGACCCTTTTAATTCATCACAGTTTCGTTTAAATCGGGAAACAAGATTTTGTACGAATCGCATTCCAACACCTCAATTTCAACAACGGCATTTATTAGGAGATGCAAGCTTTTCCAGTGTATTTTCAAATTGTATGCATGTGTATGCTACAGAAAAATATTTCGGCAATTTGAAAGGTGAGGGATCACAGTCACGTGACCGTAGCGAGACCTATCAGTTTTCTCGGCAGTTGAAAGTCCCTTACGATGTTAGCTCCAGACGCCCGTGTATTTGCCATTTTGGTTTCTCTGCCGGAGTTCCAAGGTACCGTGGCGTGCGGATTTCAGTGTGTACCATGACTACATATATATCTATTTTTTTCAAACTACGATATGGTAGGGACAGCGCTTATTGTGAACGGACACAAGGTGGATTGGCTGCTGTCCCTGAACAGCTGGAAGCTGCATTGGCTACCGTCGACATGGACGAGGCCCTATCCAGTGTTGATGATAACTTGGACCAGCACGGGTTGCCTGTTGTGTTGAGCCAGTGGCCGATTTTTCTGCCCAGTCCGGACAAGTCCAGAGGGTGGGTACGCTTGTCGTTGTGATCTCCAATGTTAGGCGGGTGATGGAGCCCCTCAGGGAAACAGCAGGCAATGTGGGAATGAATGCCTGTGTGCCTCGGTCAGGTTGCCGGGGATCTTGTCGGTGATGTGGAGCATACCCTGCTGGATGTTGTAGAGCGCACTGAATGCAACAGGCTGCACATGTCGGCACTAATGACGCCTGCCACTTGGGCTGTGACGGCATCCTCGGCTTCTTTCAGCTGATGGCTGATTTGGTGAAGGCAAGTAGCACATCACGCGGAGTGCAGGCTAAGCCGTCTACATGTAGCATGATACCCAGTTTGTCGGGGTCCTCTGGTCTGATGCTGAGTGGACTGTCCAAACCGGAGGCTCAGTCCACTTTGCGACGGTTTCGGATGCGAATTTCCCGACGTCCACTATCGGGTGCAGAATTGTAGGATTCCTCGTAACAAGTCAGGCGTGCACTACACACAGGATATGATTACTATGGTAGCGGAGTACATGTGGCGTGCATATGGGGTCTTTTAGGTTAGAGGAACCCTTCTTTGGGATCAAAGACGATTTGCTGATAAATTCGCCACAATGTCCTCAGAGAATGTTTGTCGTTGTAGATCCGAGATAGAAAATTTAATATGATTTTAGTAAACTGCACTAGTACCCAAGGAAAGGTTCCACAATTAGAATCGCTTACTGAAGGTTGTACTGCACAGATAATATTAGGAACAGAAAGTTGGTTGAAACCGGACGGTAATGACAACGAAATACTAAGTTCAGATTGGAAAATTCATCTTAAGGATGTTGTTGTTGTTGTGGTCTTCAGTCCTGAGACTGGTTTGATGCAGCTCTCCATGCTACTCTATCCTGTGCAAGCTTCTTCATCTCCCAGTACTTACTGCAACCTACATCCTTCTGAATCTGCTTAGTGTATTCATCTCTTGGTCTCCCCCTATGATTTTTACCCTCCACGCTGCCCTCCAATACTAAATTGGTGATCCCTTGATGCCTCAGAACATGTCCTACCAACCGATCCCTTCTTCTGGTCAAGTTCTGCCACAAACTTCTCTTCTTCCCAATCCTATTCAATACTTCCTCATTAGTTATGTGATCTACCCATCTAAACTTCAGCATTCTTCTCTAGCACCACATTTCGAAAGCTTCTATTCTCTTCTTGTCCAAACTATTTACCGTCCATGTTTCACTTCCATACATGGCTACGCTCCATACGAATACTTTCAGAAATGACTTCCTGACACTTAAATCTATACTCGATGTTAACAAATTTCTATTCTTCAGAAACGCTTTCCTTGCCATTGCCAGTCTACATTTTATATCCTCTCTACTTCGACCATCATCAGTTATTTTGCTCCCCAAATAGCAAAACTCCTTTACTACTTTAAGTGTCTCATTTCCTAATCTAATACCCTCAACATCACCCGACTTAATTCCACTACATTCCATTATCCTCGTTTTGCTTTTGTTGATGTTCATCTTATATCCTCTCTTCAAGACACCATCCATTCCGTTCAACTGCTCTTCCAAGTCCTTTGCTGTCTCTGACAGAATTACAATGTCATCGGCGAACCTCAAAGTTTTCATTTCTTCTCCATGGATTTTAATACCTACTCCGAATTTTTCTTTTGTTTCCTTTACTGCTTGCTCAATACACAGATTGAATAACATTGGGGACAGGCTACAACCCTGTCTTACTCCCTTCCCAACCACTGCTTCCCTTTCATGCCCCTTGACTCTTATAACTGCCATCTGCTTTCTGTACAAATTGTAAATAGCCTTTCGCTCCCAGTATTTTACCCCTGCCACCTTCAGAATTTGAAAGAGAGTATTCCAGTCAACATTGTCAAAAGCTTTCTCTAAGTCTACAAATGCTAGAAACGTAGGTTTGCCTTTTCTTAATCTAGCTTCTAAAATAAGTCGTAGGGTCAGTATTGCCTCACGTGTTCCCATATTTCTACGGAATCCAAACTGATCTTCCCCGACGTCGGCTTCTACCAGTTTTTTCATTAGTCTGTATAGAATTCGCGTTAGTATTTTGCAGCCGTGACTTATTAAACTGATTGTTCGGTAATTTTCACATCTGTCAACACCTGCTTTCTTTGGGATTGGAATTATTATATTCTTCTCGAAGTCTGAGGGTATTTCGCCTGTTTCATACATCTTGCTCACCAGATGGTAGAGTTTTGTCAGGACTGGCTCTCCCAAGGCCGTCAATAGTTCCAATGGAATGTTGTCTACTCCGGGGGCCTTGTTTCGACTCAGGTCTTTCAGTGCTCTGTCAAACTCTTCACGCAGTATCGTATCTCCCATTTCATCTTCATCTACATCCTCTTCCATTTCCATAATATTGTCCTCAAGTACATCGCCCTTGTATAGACCCTCTATATACTCCTTCCACCTTTCTGCTTTCCCTTCTTTGCTTAGAACTGGGTTTCCATCTGAGCTCTTGATGTTCATACAAGTGGTTCTCTTTTCTCCAAAGGTCTCTTTAATTTTCCTGTAGGCAGTATCTATCTTACCCCTAGTGAGATAAGCCTCTACATCCTTACAACTGTCCTCGAGCCATCCCTGCTTAGCCATTTTGCACTTCCTGTCGATCTCATTTTTGAGACGTTTGTATTCCTTTTTGCCTGCTTCATTTACTGCATTTTTATATTTTCTCCTTTCATCATTTAAATTCAATATTTCTTCTGTTACCCAAGTATTTCTACTAGCCCTCGTCTTTTTACTTACTTGATCCTCTGCTGCCTTCACTACTTCATCCCTCAAAGCTACCCATTCTTCTTCTACTGTATTTCTTTCCCCCATTCCTGTCAATTGTTCCCTTATGCTCTCCCTGAAACTCTGTACAACCTCTGGTTCTTTCAGTTTATCCAGGTCCCATCTCCTTAAATTCCCACCTTTTTGCAGTTTCTTCACTTTTAATCTACAGGTCATAACCAATAGATTGTGGTCAGAGTCCATATTTGCCCCTGGAAATGTCTTACAATTTAAAACCTGGTTCCTAAATCTCTGTCTTACCATTATATAATATATCTGATACCTTTTAGTATCTCCAGGGATCTTGCATGTATACAACCTTCTATCATCTTAAGGATAGTAGTTGCCAATGGTTCAAATGGCTCTGAGCACTATGGGACTTAACTTCTAAGGTCATCAGTCCTCTAGAACTTAGAACTACGTAAAACTAACCGAAGGACATCACACACACCCATGCCCGAAGCAGGACTCGAACCTGCGACCGTTGCGGTCGCGCGGCTCCAGACTGTAGCGCCTAGAACCGCTCGGCCACGCCGGCCGGCTTGCCAATGGTGGCGGTGTGTTTATTGCAATAATGAATTTGATAAAATCAAGCGAGGTTATCATGGATTCCGATCGTGAATTAATCTGGGTAAAGTTAAATATCAAAGATCGGTCTAAATTGGTAGGCGGTTGCTTTTATAGACAGCCTGGTTCAGGAGCTCTAGCGGTAGAGGGCTTCAAACAGAACCAGCAGAACATCGTTACTAATTTTCCTGATCATGCCGTTGTGACAGGGAACGACTTCAACTTACAAGGTATAGATTGGGAGTGTCATGCTATCGGAACTGGTGCCAGAGGCAGGGATTCGTGTGATATTGTTCTAGATGTCTTGTCAGAAAATTACTTTGAGCAGATAGTTAAAGGACCAATTCGTGAGCGTAACGTCTTAGAGCTCGTAACAACGAACAGACCTGAACTTGTCGAATCAGTTAACGTAGAGGAAGGTATAAGTGATCATAAGGCTGTGATAGCATCTATGACAACAGGTCTTACAAAGAATGTTAACAAAGATAGGAAGATATTTTTGCTTAGCAAGAGTGACAGGATACAAATTTCAGAGTATCTGAGCAGTCAGCATCAAATATACGGTGATGAGGGCGAAGGTGTCGAGAACAAATGGAAAAAATTCAAAGGCATGTCGTAGACAAGTATGTTCCGAGCAAATTCTTAAGGGTTGGGAAAGATCCACCATGGTTAAATAGCCGCGTTAGAAAACTGTTACGTAAACAAAGACATCATCATCTCAGATTCAAGAGGAGGAAAAACCTAGCTCACAAACAAAAGCTGAACGAAGCGAAAATGAGTGCTAGGAGGGCAATGATAGAAGCGTTCAATGGCCTTGGAAGTAAAACTTTGTCAACCGATCTGAGTAAAAACCCTACGAGATTTTCGTCGTATGTAAAATCAGCAAATGGGTCAAAATCAACTATTCATTCACTCAGTGTCCATACTGGCACCGAGAAAGAAGATAACAGAGAGAAGGCCGAAATACTGAATTCGGTCTTCCGTAATTGTTTTACCGCGGAAAATCGTAATACGGTCTCTCCTTTCAATTGTGGTACGAACGTTGAAGTGTCATAAATTGAGATAACCGACTGCGGAACAGAAAAACAACTGCAACTGCTCAATGGTGCAAAGGCGTCAGGACCAATGAGATGCCTATAAGATTCTACAAAGCTTACGCGTAAGGACTTGGTCTCCTTCAAACAGTAATTTATCGTAGATCGCTTGAGCAACGAGGGATACCTAGCGACTGGAAGTAAGCGCAGATCACTGTCGTTTAAAAGAACGGCCCTAGGACACGTGCACACAATTACAGATCTATATCGTTGATTTCAATCCGTTGTAGAATTATGGAACACGTTCCATGGTCAAGAATTACGTCGTTTTCGGAGAATGAAAATCTCTATAAAAATCTCGCTCTGTTCCTGCATGCGATTCACAGCGCCGTATACAATGGTGTTCAGGTCGTTGCTGTGGCCCTTGACCTCAGGAAGGCATTTGACACCATCCAGCACTGCCGTTCAGTGAAAAAAAAAAAAACGAGCTTATCGAGTATCGGAGTAGATTTGCGACTGAATTCACGACTTCCTTGCAGATAGAACTCAACACGTCACTCTTAAAGGAACAAATCGAGAGATGTAAAGGTAATTTTCGGAATACCCCAACTACGTGTGATAGGACCGTTACTGTTTACAATACATATAAATGATCTAGCAGAAAGAGTCGGATGCTGTTTAAGGCTGATCGCAGATGATGCGGTTGTCTATAACAAAGTAACAACGCCAGAAGATGGAAGTGACTTGCAGAACGACCTCCAGAGAATTAATGGTGCTGGCTCTGGCAGTTAACCCGAAACGTAAATAAATGTAACACATTGCGCATACACAGGAAACGAAATCCACTACTGTACAGCTACACTATTGATTACTGACTGCTGGAAACAGAATTTACCGTAGAATATCGAGTAGTAACTATCCAGAGCGACCTTAAGCGAAATGACCACATAAAACAAACAGCGAGAAAAGTAGGAGACAGACTCAGATTCATCTTAACGAAGTTTAACTCATCCACGAAGGAAGTGGCTTTTAAAGCGCTTGTCCGACCGATTCTTGAGTACTGTTCATCTACATGGGATCCGCGCCAGGTAGGACTGACAGAAGAGGCAGAGAAGATCCAACGCAGAGCGGCGCGTTTCGTCACGAGATCGTTTAGCCGGCACAAGAGTGTTATGGAGATGCTCGACAAACTCCATTGGCAGACGTTACAAGAGAGGCGTTGTTCATCACGGACATTTAGAGACAGCACTTTCCGCTAAGAGCCGGACAATATTTTACTTCCCCCCATATACGTCTCGCGTAATGACCATGAGGAGAAAATTCGAGAAATTAGAGCCAGTACAGAGGTTTACCGACATTTATTCTTCCCTTCGCGCTTTTCGTGAGTGGAACAGTGTTGGGGACCTCAGTTAGTGGTACAAAAAGTATCCTCCGCCACACACCATCTGGTGGCTTGCGGAGTATGATATAGTTGTAACTGCAAACAAACAAAAAATTACTAACTGTGCAAAGTATTTAATAATCGTTCTAGTCAATAGTCAGCAGTTTGAATCAAAACCTTATTGGTACCGATAAATATGTATAAGGCCACCTCCGTAGCCGAGCGGTCAACGGGAGAGGCCCTCATATGGGGGACCCGTGTTCGATTCCGCGGTGCTGCCGGCGATTTTTCCCTGATAGATGAGTGGACAAGGGTGCACTCAGCCTCGTCATGCCAATTGAGGAGCTATCAGATTGAGAGTTAGTGGCTCCAAAAGCAAAACGTCGACAACGGCCGGGATTGCAGTGTGCTGACCACATACCTCTCCATAGCGCATTCGATTATGAATGCTGAGCATAATGCGGCTGTCCATCGGCTATGGTGCGGACTTTCGGGTCTGATAGCGAGGTTACCCTCTCTCCTCTTTTTAAGAAGAATAATCCATGAAAGTTGGTGTTCTTAGACAACTGCATCACAAGCAGCTACAGGAAATAAGCAAAGATGAAACTGAGTGAATTATCATATCGTTACTTTATCCATGTTGTATGTTATGACACCGAGGCCATGAATGATAGTTGGCGAATAACACATCTAGCCACAAATACTTTTTAAATGTTTTATTTTAGTGCCATAACCCGTTTCGGGCTACTATGCCCATCTTCAGATGGCTGATATTTTTCGTTACACACGTGTTTTGACAAAGAGCATGTTGTCTGCTCCGCACTGCATAAGAATATTTGAGTATTTAATGGCACTTTATAAGTTGTTTGATTAATAAAAATAACTAAAGTGCTTGCATTTTTAATATGTAATGCAAAACAGTTGCGTGGAATTTAAGTAAGTGAACACAAATATTTTGCGTCATATTCAAATAACGCAAGCATTTTAGCGCATTATTACTAATGAAACAATTTATAAAGTGGTACTAACTACCCAAATATTCTCGTGCAGTGTGGCACAGTAGACATGCTGTTGGTCAAAGCATCTATGTACCGAATAATATTAGCTATCTAGCCATCTGGAATCGAAAATATTAGCCCGAAACCAGTTATGGCAGTAAAATAAAACTTTTAAAAAGTATTTGTGACTAGTTGCGTCATTCACCAGCTATAATTATTACATCACTAAAGAGTAAAGTCTACCATAAGGCCGGCCGCTGGTGGCCGAGCGGTTCTAGGGGCGTCAGTCTGGAACCGCGCGACCACTACAGTCGCAGGTTCGAATCCTGCCTCGGGCATGGATGTGTGTGATGTCCTTAGGTTAGTTAGGTTTAAGTAGTTCTAAGTTCTAGGGGACTGACGACCTACGATGTTAAGTCCCATAGTGCTCAGTGCCATTTGAACCATTTGAACTACCATAGGTATGAGGACAAAAAATGGTTCAAATGGCTTTAAGGACTGTGGGACTTAACATCTGCGGTCATCAGTCCCCTAGACTTAGAACTACCTAAACCTAACTAACCTAAGGACATAACATACATCCATGCCCGAGGCAGGATTCGAACCCGCGATCGTAGCAGCAGCACTGTTCTGGACTGAAGCGCCTAGAACCGCTCGGCTACACCGGCCGGCGTTATGATCACATTTCAAGCAGGATCATGAATACCTGTGGTCGGTATATTAGTTCTGCAACCAGTCACATGTGCAACGCATCTTTCTGGTATGGTCAGTTTGGTGGCAAAATGAAATATACTTTACTGAATCCATTTTATAAAAAGGGTGAAAGAGATAATACAAACAGTAAACAACCAATTTTGTTAGTACCATTATTTTACAAACGTTTTTCAGAAAAACAGTGTGTAAAGAGCAGTCGCACATCTCAGTACATTTAAGTTGCTGTCACTCACAGTCTGCCTCCAGAAAAATGTATCCACAGAAAATACAATTTATTCTGTGTGTGCGAGACACTATGCACGCTAAATGGTAGGTCGGGCACAGTACGTATTTTCTTTGATTTAACAAAAGTATTTGATTGTGTGGATCATGCGGTACTTTCGAATTAGTTGGATATTACGGAATTAGGGAAAAAGCTCAATAATGGTTCAGTTCATATTTGCACAGTGGGAAGCGGAAGACTGTCGTCTAGTGAAACAGGGAAGAGGTTCAAATCACACTGGGCTCATGTGAAGTGGGGGCCACCACAGGATTTTGTTCTGTGTCTGTTGCGTTTCTTGATAGTTACCAAAGACTCGCCACCGAACGTTAAGAATGACTCAAAAATTCTCTTTTTTCCCATCACAAACCTGTCACTGTGAAAGACGTGGGGCGTAACATAAATGATGTAGCTAATATGGTAGTCAGTGACGACAGCACGTGGCGTAAATGCAATGACACACAATGCATACAGTTACTGACGCGAAAGTATGGTAAAAGCGTAATTTTGCTGTCCCAAGGCGATCAAATACCAGTAAAGTCGAGCACCTTAAGTTCTTAGGACTGACGGTAGGTGGAAGGCTTTCTTGGAAGTATCACGTTTAGATCTTGTGCCGAAAATGAATACTGCTATCTTCACTACTAGTTCTTCAGTGTCTCTCGCATTAAAACAAAAATACTTGTTTACTTTGCTTCTTTTCATTCTACTGTACGGTAGGGCAGTATATTATGGCGCAACTCTGTGCAGTCACTAAAAATATTCTTAGTCCGGAAATGGGCGGTTAGGCTTGGTGTAGGGCAGTGGTTCCCAACCATTCAGAGACCATTACCGCGGAGTTAGCGCCTAAGTAAACTTTAGAATGAAATACAGTTTTGTTTGAACATTTTGAGTTTTAAAATGATAAAACATAAAAGATGTTTAGTTTTTATATAAAGACTCAAACTAACGAGCAATGCGAAAATTGGTACTGCTTATCTGTAACCTTTTTTTTTTATAAAACGATGAAGCAGTTGCCAGTGCGTAGCAAGTGCTATTGACAACTCGTCCTCAGAAATGGAAGTTAACTATCTACTCTGAGGGTAGACACTTGTCACTAAACATGCTTTCTCTGCACCACTGGTCGCCCTAGCGACATTTGCTTCACCTACACCCGGCACTTCCATTTAAAATCAACATAATTAAAGATTTGATGTTACCAGTCACAGTTTATTTATATCCACGAAGTGTTCGGAATTTTTAAACCTCCATCACGAGATGGATTTACACGTATTATGTTACGATTTTGGGGTAACTTGTGGCACAGTATCCAGTGGTCATAGATTCCTGTAAACTGTCATGACAAGTTACTCCAAATCGTAACACAATACACATATATGTCATAGAAGCACACGTAAATCCACCTGACGATGGAGGTTCTAACCTCTGTAATGCGCCATGGATATAAATAATGACTGTCGACAGTAAAATTGTTGTTTCATTCGATATCAGTAACAGTCACGGTAAACCTAACCTAAAATCTTCACATTTAAAATTAAAAGGTGTACGCTACACTTCCTGTTCGTAAATGCGTTAATTCTGAAATGGCAGAAAGTGGAAGACTAATGCTGTCAATACTTTTTAACTGACTATTAAGTAGTCCTTATACACGCAAGGTGTCTGTTATTTCTGATGTATCCGAAAGAGCAGCACTGTGCATCCATACAACTGATTCGCCTCGATGGGCAATGAATCCACAACTTTCTGTGCGGATACACATTTACGTTCGACCTGCAGCAGTAATCTAAAATTATCGAGCATGGAGGAGTGGACGAGGACTGCGGATAGGTGGCAGCCAGGAGGAAGTGGGAGTCGGCCGGTAGCGTCCCGAAATATTCCGCGCATTTGTGATAATCACTGCGTCGGAGTGGCGCAGTGGATAACACCACTGCCAACTAAGCAGGAGGTCCTGCGTCCGAATGCGAGTCCCATACACATATTTACTCGTCGCCGCTGATTACGTATAAAGTCCTAATGCGGCTGATACCATTACTTAATTCTGTTTCCTTTCTCTCCCCCCATCTTCAGGTCACATAATAGTCATTACATAGTTACTGTTGTGTTGCCAGTTATTTCATTTATTGTTGTGAAGCGAATAACGATGCAGATTTGTCTTGTAGCGTAAAAACTGGGAGAAGGCATTTTTATAAGATATTAAAGCATAAGTGACGCATATGTATGAATTTTACTGTCAGAGGTGTGTGGTACAAAGTGGTGCGTGGACTATGCAAAAAAGTTTTCACACATTTGTTTCCACCACGTAGTGTCACACACGAATACCAGTATTCGAAATTTTAAAAAAAAGTAATTATTGGTTGCTTAGGTAATCAATTCCAATCAGTGCCTATAGCAACGATCCTTAAAAAAGAATTTAGTTTTGTGACCGAAAGACAATTATCCATCACATTTTTCTCTTTGTTTCGTTTTAGCCCTCAGAGGGTAATTACCCCAGGTTGGGAACCACTGGTGTAGGCCGTTGTTCACGTTCTTCGGAATTCTATCTCTGCCGTCCCTAAACGTGTGTTGCATCTGCGGATTTTTTTTTTCAAAATATTGACTCATGAAGAAGAAATCCCAACATTCTTTCCGTGAAAAGTAGACGGAAAAACGATATGTAGTTGGATAACACTTCCTTAAGCACTGTACAGAAATAACACTTCCTTAAGCATTGTGCATGAAGGTGTGCACTATTCGGCAGGTTTAATCTGAATAAGCTTCCAGCAGCTATGAATAATGTTATAAACCCCATGTACTGAAATCCAAATTGAAATGTTTCCTTGTGGCACAGTCCTTCTATTCTGTACAGGAGTCCCACGCAGTAACTGAGAAGATTTGTTGGTACTGTGTTATTTAGTCGTACATTTTATCATAAGTTTTTTCGAGCTTTTTAAAATTCTCTAATTATTTTACTAATCAATTTCCTGATAAGTGTTCTGCAGACAATGTACTGAATCATTTCATGACCAAGTACACTGATCCCAAGTAACCTCATAGATAAATAATAGCAATTATTATTATACTACTAATAATAAAACAGTGAAACCACTGTGTCTGTCTGAAAACAGTAATCCCCAAAACAACAGGACGATTTTTCATGTGGTTTTCACAGTCACCTTGAGCTTAGCTCGGGGCAATGTATAAGCTATATTTCATCAAAATCAGGTCACTCAGAAAAGATATCGCAAATTAAAGTGTTGCCTAACTCGCTTCTATTTGTTTATGTTTTTGAACACGACAAACTCCAAAACTATAAGATGAATTTTTGTGGGTTTTTCAGAGGTAATTTGAGGATAGCTTGGGGCAACATATAGGCTTTGTTTCATCAAAATTGGATCACGGAAGAAAGAAATACGGCAATTTAAAATTTTAGGAATCTGCCCAGCTTATTTGTTCGAATGTTTACTTTGGTGACAGTGTACTACACGAAAGAATCATTACGTGGTGCAGTTAGTTTCATAGTACACCAAAGAAGCAATAGATGGCGCTGTTAGTGTTTTTACTTCAGTGACAGAAATATTTTCGGAAATTTACGTCACTGACAAACGAAGCCCCGCAGTCTTGCTTTTACGAATACAACCTAACATTGGATTTACTAGTCTATGGCTTTAACTGATTTCAATTTGCGTGTTAGAAACTTAACGAAATTTCCCTCGATAGATTTCGTTCACATTTGGCTTCTTAGCTAAAAAACTAATCTAATGAAAATAGTGATGCTATAAGAGTTCTGTACCTCAGTCAGTCAAAACGGGAAGTGACGGTATGCAAAGCCCCTTCTTTAACTTCCGTTGTGAATCACGAGTATAGAGCTAGTTATTAATATTAAGAGGAATATAAAGGGCCATTTTGTTAAAAAAAACTTTCATTTTGATTTTTTTATGTATGTCTTATTTGGAATTTGCTGATTAATTTGGTGTACGATATATTAAAATTGGTTGATTAGAGATATATTTTATCTAACTAGTTGAATAGGACATTTTTAGGATTTCAAAATCCATTGGTCACTTAAAAAGTAATACCTCAAGAAGTGTAACGTCTTCAAGGTTGTGGTACGATTTAAATCTAGTGGAAACCTTGCCGCATAAATTAGTAGGAGTGGCATAACAACTGTGATTTTTTTTTTGCGTTGTGCATGCTATATATTTTTGGTATAACGGAGGAAGCAGGAGGTGTTTAAGATACCGCTGTCTGGTGGCAAGACTATTAGAAGCCGTCTGCTGGACAATACAGGGTTATTACAAATGATTGAAGCGATTTCACAGCTCTACAATAACTTTATTATTTGATATATTTTCACAATGCTTTGCACACACATACAAAAACTCAAAAAGTTTTTTTAGGCATTCACAAATGTTCGATATGTGCCCCTTTACTGATTCGGCAGACATCAAGCCGATAATCAAGTTCCTCCCACACTCGGCGCAGCATCTCCCCATCAATGTGTTCGAAAGCATCGTTGATGCGAGCTCGCAGTTCTGGCACGTTTCTTGGTAGAGGAGGTTTAACCACTGAATCTTTCACAAACCCCACAGAAAGAAATCGCATGGGGTTAAGTCGGGAGAGCGTGGAGGCCATGACACGAATTGCTGATCATGATCTCCACCACGACCGATCCATCGGTTTTCCAATCTCCTGTTTAAGAAATGCCGAACATCATGATGTAAGTGCGGTGGAGCACCATCCTGTTGAAAGATGAAGTCGGCGCTGTCGGTCTCCAATTGTGGCATGAGCCAATTTTCCAGCATGTCCAGATACACGTGTCCTGTAACGTTTTTTTCGCAGAAGAAAAAGGGGCCGTAAACTTTAAACCGTGAGATTGCACAAAACACGTTAACTTTTGGTGAATTGCGAATTTGCTGCATGAATGCGTGAGGATTATCTACCGCCCAGATTCGCACATTGTGTCTGTTCACTTCACCATTAAGAAAAAAATGTTGCTTCATCACTGAAAACAAGTTTCGCACTGAACGCATCCTCTTCCGTGAGCTGTTGCAACCGCGCCGAAAATTCAAAGCGTTTGACTTTGTCATTGGGTATCAGGGCTTGTAGCAATTGTAAACAGTAAGGCTTCTGCTTTAGCCTTTTCCGTAAGATTTTCCAAACCGTCGGCTGTGGTACGTTTAGCTCCCTGCTTGCTTTATTGCTTGCTTGCTTTTATGCGTGAAACTTGCCCGCACGGGTTCAACCGTTTCTTCGCTCACTGCAGGCCGACCCGTTGATTTCCCATTACAGAGGCATCCAGAAGCTTTAAACTGCGCATACAATCGCCGAATGGAGTTAGCAGTTGGTGGATCTTTGTTGAGCTTCGTCCAGAAGTGTCTTTGCACTGTTATGACTGACTGATGTGAGTGCATTTCAAGCACGACATACGCTTTCTCGGCTCCTGTCGCCATTTTGTCTCACTGCGCTCTCGAGCGCTCTGGCGGCAGTAACCTGAAGTGCGGCTTCAGCCGAACAAAACTTTATGAGTTTTTCTACGTATCTGTAGTGTGTCGTGACCATATGTCAATGAATGGAGCTACAGTGAATTTATGAAATCGCTTCAATCATTTGTAATAGCCCTGTACTATCCGAATTCTATCACAGTACTTTCATCAAGCTATAAGAAGTCTCGAAAATAAAGTAAATAGCATGAAAATGGCTGTGCGGGGAACCTATTTCCATAAAATATCAACAGATGATAAGCTGATCCACAGCCTTCGTTTAGGCGAGTGGCGCAGTTGTACAACTGCTGAATCTCCTGGAATTTTAGATCAGTTTCAGTTTCACCTACGAGAACTCTGTGTCTGAGGCTGTTAAGTTAGACAACTTAGAGAAATCTGGCAGTCCATATGTACTGAAGAAGTATCTGACAAGCAAAGCATAAAATGTGAATAAATCGTTCAACAATGTAGTGTGGACAAGGGTAGCTAAAATGTATTTTTGGGGTAGCATACATTGAAGCTCCGTGTGTATAATGCTGCCATTACATTTAATGATGACAATACTGATAGCCTGAAAGTCTTGGAGGATGTGGAAGTAAAGACTGGTATTGGACAAGGAGCGAGTCGACAAGGCTGAGCTACAAGTCTAAAAATGTCCAAGGACGCAAGATCTTCGAAGAGAAGGGTGTAACGGATCATTTCCGGGTCGTGACGGTCGACGAGCGCTGGTCGCTATTGTGAGAGACAGTGCCAGTTTGCCGGTGTCCGTGGGACTGTGGCTATTCTCCAGTCTGGGGATACAGGGCAGGCTTCTCTTAATCCGGCTAACGGTTGCCGGGCTGGCCCGAATGGGTTATCTACCAAGGCGGGGGTGTTTCCAACATAATGACTGATATTTCCTGGTACCCTTTGGGAACAAATTTCTGGAAGTGTCGGCACGCCGCAGCACTTTACGAGTGTACTCTGAGCGTTAGCAGCAAATGGCCAGCCCTTACGATCACGTTTTTGCTCTGGAGGCTGACTGGCCGAAATATCAGCATGCGAAAACAATGTCGTGGAGCTGTAGTCAGCTCACGAATTCGAGGAGTCTGTCGGCGGATGTGGTAGGATGCAGACGGCGAGTTGTGTCCTCTGGGATGGAGGCAGTGTGAAAGCGTATCTTGGAAGTTCGCTGTCAGTGACAGTAAGATTGTTTCTCTAGATGTCGAAAGTTCAGAAGTGTCCGGAAGTGCGTTCCTTCTCGCGTGCGTGGGAAACGCCTTAGTCAATTGCTGGCTTTCGAGATGGGGGTTTGATGTTAGCAAGTGTACACAGGCTGTTAACTAAGAGGCGTCCCAACAGAGCGTGGAGCAACGGGCTAGCTGGAGACGTCTGATGGACAGAGAGGACGGCTAGGGATAGTAGAAGAGACTAAACTGTATTTTGCTTCAGTAGAAATCTAAAGTGTGGAATTCTTGTGTACGCGTATGCGATTACCTTCTTTGACTTTAATATGTGATCTGTTTACAGAGGAGGTGGTAGAAACCGGTTGGTGAGGGTGCAGAGACTGATTGCAGTGTTTGTTGTTGGACTTGGAAGCATTTAGAGAGTAGTCGAACTGGTGCATGGTATGGAGTAGCTGTACAGTGAAAGTTAATGTGTTAAGCATGTCTCGCGGGGCTAAGCGAGGGTGGTTTGATCCCTACTTGGCTTTATAGCGCAGGTTTAGTAGGCCTAGAAATTGCCCAGACCCACCAACAGACGTCTGGGAGGAAGTCTAAGGGGCAATACTTCGCTCACAGCTCGTGGACTCTGGCGGCAGCCACGACAGGACTTGACCAGACCGTACGAGGGGGAACGTTTCAGAGAATGCATTTGGACAATAACCAAGATGCTGAAGACTACAGTCTGCCACGTTTCTGGTGTTGTTTGTGCTAAAATGTGAGTTTTAATTTAATTTTCAATTACTATTTTTGAAAGAAAAATACTTTCTCAGACCAATGACCAGTTTTCTCGGAAGTATATAGGACCGACTTACGATTTTTATACAGTTAATTTATAACAACTGTACCTCTAGAATGGTAGAGATTGCTTGTAGACTTCCAGTAAAATGTACAAAAATGTAAGAAAAAATGTATTAAAAATATCTCAGAAAAAATTCTGTTTTAACTCCCAGAACATACCAAATTAGAAGAGTAAGTATGTGAAGCATGTATAAATACCCTGCAAAAGTTTTTATCAAGTTGCATTAAATAGTTCTTGAGGAAATGGTTCATGAAATTAGCTAATTTGTCATTAGCGGGATAGGGTACTCATACTCTCCTTAGTAATGATAGAGCTAATAAATAATTTTATTACGGAAAACGTGACATCGGCAGTATGCAGTATTGGATTAGTTCATAAGTTCGTAGCGTTTTTCCATAAGTTTAATGAACACAACAGACATACATGACAGAGATTTTAGTCACTAATAATAAACGCCCTTTCACTTTTTACATAGTCTTCCAACGCTGGCGTAACTTTTCACGGCTGTAGAAATCACGTGGTTTTAAAGCGAAGAACTCGTCGAACCATGTTCGGAGCGTATTTTCACCGGAAAGGAAATTCCTTGAAGGTTGCTCGATAGAGAGTGAAAAAGCTGAAAATCAGAGGACGCAAGATCAGGTGAATAAGGTGAGTGCGGAATGACTTCCCAATCCAACTCCTGTATAGTGTTTTTTGTCAGTCTAGCAGAATGAGGGTGGGCGTTATCGTGGAGTAGCATCACTTCACGAAGTCTTCCTGGTCGTTGTTCTTGGACTGCGTCTCAAGGACGTCTCAGGTGTTGACAGTAGATGTCAACAGTAATGGTTCACCTCGGGGAAACAATTCGTAGTACACCACACCGTTGCTTTTCCACCAGATGCGTTACATTATCTTTTGTGGACGTGCGGATATTTGTACAGGGAGTTGCTGCTTTGTTTGGGCTCAGCCATTCCTTTCTTTTAATTATGTTACCTTAAATACACCAGTAATGCTAAAGAATAGAAATAGTCAGTGTTCACGACCCAACTGATGTCGAGCAACAAAGATGCACATATAGCCTCCCCGCAGCCTTTCTTTGTGATTTTGCCTTAGAACACGTACACCCAGTTTTGGAACCTCTCTCATTTCATGCAAATGTCGTACGATGCTGGAATGATCACAGTTCACCACATTTGCCCGTTCTCGAGTACCTGAGGTGGATAATAGAGGATTAATGCATTTAAACGATGTTCATCAAACCCCGAAGGTCTTGCTGAATGTGGAGAGCCATTAATTTCAAAAAGACCCTGCTTAAAGCGAGAAAACTATTTTTTTGCAGTGCTCTGTCCAATGGAAATATCCCCACACATGGTGCAAATGCTTCTGGTTGCCTCCGCTGCTGTCACCCCACTAGTGAACTAAAACAAAAGAATATGTCGGAAATGTTCAATTTTCTCCTCGTGGCACTTTGTAGGGTCCACAGTTCCACTCACTACTTCAAATGGCAAAATGACAATATGTAAACTCAAACAGCAAGACTGAACTACTCTCGTGCTCATAAATTAAGGATAATGGTGATACATGGTGAAAAAACGCTCTGGTGTGCGCTTTGCGGGTTTAAAACACCTCGGGGTATGACCATGCGGTGCATTTGACCTGCGGTCGTCGCACGGTGGCGCTGGCAGCAGTCCACATACGGAGAGGTGTGTTGGTGCATGTCAGAGTACGGTGCAGCGAGTAAGTGTGAACACGTTTTCAGACGTGCTAATGGTGACTGTGTGTTGAAAATGGCTCAAAGAACACATATTGATGTTATGAGGGGTAGAATACTAGGGCGACTGGAGGCTGGTCAAATACAGCAGGTCTTAGCACGGGCCGTCCGTGTGCCACAAAGTGTCATCTTAAGATTATGGCAACGATTCCAGCAGACAGGAAAAATGTCCAGGCACTACAGAACGGGACGTCCACAGTGTACAAAACCACAAGGAGATCGATATCTCACCACCAGTGCCCGCAGATGGCCACGAAGTACTGCAGGTAGGCTTGCTCGGGACCTTACCGCAGCCACTGGAACAGTTGTCTCCAGACACACAGTCTACAGACGACTGAACAGACACGGTTTATTCGCCCGGAGACCTGCAAGGTGCATTCCACTGACCCCTGGTCACAGGAGAGCCCGTAAAGCCTGGTGTCAAGAAAACAGTACATGGTCATTGGAATGGTGGTCCCAGGATATGTTTACGGACGAGTCCAGGTATAGTCTGAACAATGAGCCCCGCAGGGTTTTCATCTGGCGTGAACCAGGAACCAGATACCAACCCCTTAATGTCCATGAAAGGGTACTGTATGGAGGTCGTGGTTTGATGGTGTGGGGTGGGATTATGATTGGTCCACGTACACCCCGGGTCAGTTGCATCGGGACGTCATTTTGCACCAGTATGTCCTTCTTTTCAGGGGTGCAGTGGGTCCCACCTTCCTCCTGATGGATGGCAACCCACGGCCCCACCGAGCTGCCATCGTGGAGGAGTACCTTGAAACAGAAGATATCAGGCGAATGGAGTGGCCTGCCTGTTCTCCATACCTAAACCCCATCGAGCATGTCTGGGATGCTCTCGGTCGACGTATCGCTGCACGTCTTCAAACCCCTACGTCACCTCAGGAGCTCCAACAGGCACTGGTGGAACAATGGGAGGCTGTATCCCAGCAGCTGTTCGACCACCTGATCCAGAGTATGCCAACACGTTGTACGGCCTGTGTACGTATGCATGGTGATTATATCCCACATTGATGACGGGATATATGCGCAGGAAAAAGTGGCGTTTTGTAGTACATGTGTTTCGGGACGGTTTTCTTAACTTGTCACCAATACCGTCGACTTACAGATCTGTGTTGTATGTGTTCCCTATGTGCCTATGCTATTAGCGCCTATGCTATTAGCGCCATAGCGCTATTAGCGCTATGCTATTAGTGCCACGCTGTGTGGCACCACATTCTACAGTTATCCTTAATTTATGAACATGAGTGTACAAATGAAAAATGATAATCGATAAATGAAACCATAACAACATGAAAAACGAAAACGCTACGAATTTGTTTACCAACCTCATGTATGGCTGAACATTAATAAAGCTGACAAACTGCAGGGACGGATTGCTGTTTGTAAATTGAGGAAAAATGGTCCAATGAACATGTGACCAGAAATGGACGGTGGGCATGCAACGACAGCAGATCGTCCCGGAATATAGTACAGAGCTGCATCGCATCCTCGTCAAAACAGATGTTCAAGGTGTCTTTCATGGGATGCACTGTCATAACCATACTTTGGCTTACACCATGTTGGCGGGCCACTTGCTTGTATTAAGGTTCGCCCCAATATATAGTAGAACTTGGTCCTCCAAATCTGCTGTACCGATAGTCCGCCGCCTCCCTGCACGTCCGTATGTCTGAAAGGATACATGATCACCCAAACGCCCAAAAAGGGTTTGAAATGTTGTGTTATGTGGTTGGTGTCTGTGAGGGTACTTGTTTTGGTACAGCCGTGCTGCCTCTCGACCGGTCCATCTTCTTGGCCGTACACAAATACCACTTCGGCTTCTTCCCGATAGCGTACTGTAAGCAGCAGAATCGTCCTAAGTCAATCACACAGTCTTCAACACTCAAGGAAAACAGCACGTGACCAAGAGAGCTGTCATTCGTCGGCGCCATCTATGGTGGCAACAACGATGAATATCTGGACTTAGGTCCATAGGACCTTTTTCCTCCATTTCCAGTTAGGGATTCGTATCTGCGGAATCTGTGTTGACACTGTAAAAGATGAGCCATTCCACCACGAGGCAGGGTTCGACCAAAGAGGAGGCCTTTGGGCGGGACTCAGCCTACGTCCCGTTGTGGAGTGGGGGAGGCGCGGCAGCGCGGCCAGAGGGGGCCACGTGGTGCTGCTGGTGCGCCTGTGAGCCTAGGTCAGGCCCGGCGCTGGGTCAAGGCTGGCCCGGGCCGGGCCGCCGAGGTTTGGCCTTGGCTGGCGCGTCTGTGCACGTGGCGCCCGTAAAAAGGCGCGACCCGCACTGCAGCCACCTCTCCGCAAACAAACGCCGGCTTCTTCCCACGCACCCACGCCGACATGCAAATTAAATCTGTGTTGGGCTACTCTGAAAGCGAAACTGACACAAATGCTAAGGCCACCGATGACGTGATCCTTCCGGATCGAGGTTATGTACGCGCACCCTATCAAATCTGACGTAATATCATTAGCAGAGCTATCGTCAACGAACCAAGTTTACGTCCAGAACAAATTAACAGATTACTTCAACGCAGCAATACTCGTACGACATTTAACTTTATAAACACGCCGAGGTCGCTAACGCATGCCTGTGCGGTGGCGCTCGATTCAGATGTAGCGGATTCGAATCCTGCTAGTGGAAGAAATTTCGTGTTAGGGCGGCAGTGGTAGAGTAGATAATACAATAAAGCTCGCCATCGTCAGACATTGGGCCATTTACAAGCTTCTCCGCAGTGTGGGTAACGGACATTATTGATGTTAACCATTCAGTCAGGTGGGGGCCATTAAGCTTGGCGGTCTCGGTGCTTTTCGAGACGCGCAGATTTAGTTCCCCTACTGGGTTTCACTCTCTCACTTGAATAGTCATACCACACAACATGGCAACACGCTGTGCACGCATACCGGGTGATCAAAAAGTCAGTATAAATTTGAAAACTTAATAAACCACGGAATAATGTAGATAGAGAGGTAAAAATTGACACACATGCTTGAAAAGACATGGGTTTTTATTAGAACAAAAAAAAAAGCATTGCTAGACGCGTGAAATATCTCTTGCGCGCGTCGTTTGGTGATGATCGTGTGCTCAGCCGCCACTTTCGTCATGCTTGGCCTCCCAGGTTCCCAGACCTCAGTCCGTGCGATTATTGGCTTTAGGGTTACCTGAAGTCGCAAGTGTATCGTGATCGACCGACATCTCTACGGATGCTGAAAGACAACATCCGACGCCAATGCCTCACCATAACTCCGGACATGCTTTACAGTACTGTTCACGACATTATTTCTCGACTACAGCTATTGTTGAGGAATGATGGTGGACATATTGAGCATTTCCTGTAAAGAACATCATCTTTGCTTTGTCTTACTTTGTTATGCTAACTATTGCTATTCTGATCAGATGAAGCGCCATCTGTCGGACATTTTTTGAACTTTTGTATTTTTTTGGTTCTACTAAAACCCCATGTCATCCCAAGCATGTGTGTCAATTTGTACCTCTCAATCTACATTATTCCGTGATTTATTCAGTTTTCAAATTTATACTGACTTTTTGATCACCTGGTACATTACAATGACATGCACGCGACAGATAAACATTATACAAACTCTTACACATCGCGAACGAAAGGCCACTGTGTGCGAAGGAGAGAAAAACTTCCTGATTGGGTGGCCGAACCTAACCTTTGGAGTCTCGCAGCTACCAACGCCACACGAATCTTTCTTTTAACTTAACTTTATGAGCATTGCAGATCCCCTACAGCCATCGTGAGACATACATCCACATGATAATTGCAATTCATAATTGAGTGTCTGGCAGAGGGTCCATCGAACCATCTTCTCTACGCTTCCACTCTCAAACGGGGGGCGGCAAGAACAAGCACGTGAATCTTTCTGTGAAATCTCTTGATTTCTCTTATTTTATAACAATGATCATTTCTCCGTATGTAGACGGACGTCAACAGAATTATTTCGCAGTCAGAGGAGGGATTGAAAAACGCCTTTGTTTCAATGATTGCCACCCCAATTCACGTATCCTATCCGTGGCACTGTCTCCCCTAATTCGAGATAATACAAAACGCGCTGCCCTGATTTGAACATGTTCGATGTCCTTCGTCAATCCTGTCTGATGTGGACCCCAAACTGATCAGTAGTATTTCAGAAGAGAGCGGACAAGCGTGGTGAAAATAGTCCCTTTAGTGATCTGCCAATAAATTGGAGTCTTTGGTTTGATTTCCCCACGTAACTATCTATGAGATCGTTCCAATTTAAGTTGTTCGTAATTGTAATCCCTAAGTATTTAGTCGAATTTACAGACCTTAGATTGGTGTGATTTATAGCTTAACAGCAATTTAGCGGATTTCTTAGAATTACTCACGCGGATGACTTCACACTTTTCATTATTTAGAGTCAATTGCCACTTTTCGCAACATACAGATATCTTGTCTAAATCATTTTGCAATTGGTTTTGATCATCATTGATGTTTTTGCATATGTAACCTACAACAATCATATCAGCAAATATCTCCTATTAGTGTAACAGTAACTGTATCGTATAGATATGTAATATGCCAACGAGAGAGTCCTTACGTTATTAATGAACAAATGAAGAGAAACGACATCCTTCCAAACTATAGAAAACTGCGCATGAAAAACGACTTCTTCGTTTTGTGACAGGTGTCAATCCGAGATCATCGTCTGACACAGATTATCTCTGACAACATAGATTCACATTGGTACAACAATGACGTAATGACGTGGCACATTCTTGAAGCTGTATGACATCAATGACTTCACTGTTCTGGTACAACAATGACGTAATGACATGGCACATTCTTGAAGTTGTATGACATCAATGACTTCACTGTTCTACCAGTTTAACATACTTGTGCTGTCGGAAACATTGTGTGCTAGATGATGATTTCAGAGTGAGACCGGTCACATAATAAAGAAATATATTTTAAAAGCATTTTATGGAGCGTTACAAGATGTTTTCCATTACGTTAAGGCTACAGGGAACAGCGAAAAGAAAACGGTTTTACTCGTATAGCTAAATCAAAGACAAAATTGATGAGTAGTAGTAAAAAGAATAGATGTTACTAAATAATAACATTTGAGAAGAAGCAACATAAGAAGTAAAAGAAAGGGAGATAGGATAAAAATGTGTGGGTGAAATCTTACGGGACTTAACTGCTAAGGTCATCAGTCCCTAAGCTTACACACTACTTAACCTAAATTATCCTAAGGACAAACACACACACCCATGTCCGAGGGAAGACTCGAACCTTCGCCGGGATCAGCCGCACAGGATAGGATAAAAGACTGGGATTAAACGATCTATAGATACCGAGATAATTTTAGACATAGAACATGCTCTGACTGGACAGTGACTGGATTTTCAGACAGACAACACGCTATGACTGAACAATGACTGAACAATGACTGAATCTTTCCAGAGAAGCAAATGCATCTCAACCTATCTAGGAAATTAGATAAAAGCTAAACTTCGGTGGAGAGAGGGGAATTCTAAGTTTCATCCTCCCGAATGCAATACAACGCCTCAGTATGCAAGCGCGTGAAAAGCCTTTTGAGGCTGGAGTCCCCAGCTCCAAAACAGATGATGGAGCATGATTAAAACATATCTGTGTCTGTCTTTGACGAAATAATGAAACAAGCGAATAGGAAATAAAGTTAACCTAAGGCATAAGGAAGATTACAACATGTAGACAACAAAAAATAGAATGATTTTTCGTTAGAGTGAATATTCTAAATACAAGAACATACATAGAGTAAAAATAAATAAATAAAAACCTATGTGCAACAAATTGTACAGTTATTAGAGAAGATATAAAGAAATACTTTTGTTGTTGACACAAATGTCACAAATTCATGATTTCCGCGCTATGAGTCCTTGAAGAGTTCCCTTTAGCTAAAGTTTTCCTGTTTCGTAACCAGAATGTCGACTAATTGGAATCGGATTTGCAACTCAGTTACTTCTTACTGCTACAGAGGGAAAGTTTTCATTGATGCTAGCAGTCTCCACGTCCCTGATTGAACAGCTACATTATTATTGTTTACCAGCCGTCAGTAGTTTTTTTATGGTGAATACGTAAGGTACAGAACATGCAATACCATCAGCTGCCCTCACGTGTCTGCCTGTAACACCATAGCTCGAGATGTCCACCCGGCGCTCCCCCCTCCCAAGTTATCACAACACGCGTTGTGACGGCATGCGTAGCACCGAGCCGAGCAGTGCGCACAGAGAGGTTCGGGGAGCAGCAGCGCATCTGTGCATCGGTGCTATTGCAGCAGATAGTTTATGGAATAAACAGACTGGAGATTGTATAGGCATCGCTTTCATCATTTTGATTTGTGCACATAGAGCATATCAACCAATAAATGCATTTCCACAAATATTAAAAAGATCAAAAGTCGCAGAGTAAATAGCTTTTTCCTATAATTCGTGTAATATTCTTCAAATCACGACGTATCTTACCACATACTTTCTAAAGTAACACGTTCTTCCTCAGGGTTCAAAGCTATCTCCATGCCAAATTGAACTGAAATCGATTCAACAGGGTAGTCGTGAAAAAGTAACAGATGGACTTACTTTCGCATTTGTCATAGGAGTAAGGATAAAACTTTCAGTTACGATTTCCTTTTCTTCCGAGTTCCAATTTTTATGAAATAAAGCCTGTATGGTGACCCAAGCTATGCTCAAGTTACGTGTGAAAAACGCGTGAAAAATTCGTCAAGCAATTTTGGAGAAGTGTGTTCAAACAGGCAAATGGATAGACACGGCGGTTTTACAGATTTGTTATTAGTATAGATGTTCTGTTATGTTTACATTTAAGTTAATTGGTGCTAGCAGTGCCCTTGTTCATAGATAGATACATTATTACTGTTTGTGTTATGTTGCGTTTACATTAAAATTTCCACTGATGTTCACATGTCTTTGAAAGCTGATTATACTCTAACTGAGTAAGCTGACGTGAATCTCATTTATGAGGAGGGATGGTGAAACAAGTCGAGCAGCAAGGAGCCCGTATGCTAAACGGTATCACCGTAGGAGGTGATCAAATAGTGCACATTTCTGAATTGATTGTCGTTTTCGTCTAAGAGGATCCATTAGCGCAGACCGGCGTGAAAATGGTATATCTCTCAAGTGTCCGAACTCTTCGGTTTGAGAAAACTGTGTTGAGGACAGTCCCAGCAACGATATATGATCCACAATCAACGAACTAAATACCTGCAGTGTCAAGCGTGGGACGTCCTACACAAACTTTTGCCTCCAAATGTAAAAATATTCTGTTGGCACCCAACTACGTGGGGGGAGGGGGAGGGGAAATGGTCATCAAAATAAAATAAGATAAATCAGAGCTCCCGCGGAAACATATATGTGTTCGTTTTTCCGCGCCGTTTTCGAGAGTGGAACGGTAGAAAAATAGGTTGAAGGTGTTTCGATTAACCATCTGCAAGGCACTGAATTGTGAACTGCAGAATAATTATGTGGACGGGCAAGCGTCCATTCGAGTATCGGAAACCCTATCAGCTCATGACTTTCCGCAGTGCGTGGAATTCTGCCAATGATGTCCACACCAAACTGTAAGCATCCCTGACTTTCGAAGGTTTGTCTTGTTTACTGATGCTGCTGCCTGGGCGGGAGAAGGAATATTTATCAGCCACAACAGCCATGTCTGGAAGTCTGAAATCCTAAGATAACTCGTATGTTCCACTATCGACAGAGCTGTACTGTAAATACGTGGGCTGGTATAGTTCAAGACCATCTGATTGAGTCGTATCTTCTGCCTAACACTCTCGGTGGAGGAAACTACCGTGTCTAACTACTTGCAGTTGAAAATGTTGGAGAATATCAGCTACAATATCCCACTAGCAGTCAGGCAACGTTTATGGGTCCACCACACTTCGCCGTTGGTGTCAGAGAACATTTAAACAAATTTTTCTCCAGTTGCTGGATTGGGAGGTGTGGGTCAGTACCGTGGCCACCACGTCCTTCCGAAGTAACTTCTATGAATTTCTTTTTGCGGGACGAGATGAATCGTTTGGTGTACGAAACGCCAATAGACAGTAGAGCTATCTGCACGTTCAGGGTGTTCAAAAACAAATGTCGAATACTTTAAGAGGTGGTAGTACTCATCGAAACAAGAAAAATAAGTCCAATAAGCATAGGTGTGAAAATGCATACTTTCTGCGACAAACACGAGTTCACAAGAGGTGTTCAACAAGGTACCCATTCATGACAATGCGCCAATCTGCCCTCCGGCGTAAAGAATAACCAATTATTTCACATTTCCCCATAATCAGAAGTCTAGGGGATTGAGGTCTGGGTAGCGAGCAAGCCAAGATGTCCCCGTCTAAAAAATGGTTCAAATGACTCTGAGCACTGTGGAACTTAATTTCTGAGGTCATCAGTCCCCTAGAACTTAGTACTAATTAAACCTAACTAACCTAAGGACATCACACACATCCATGCCCGAGGCAGGATTCGAACCTGCGACCGTAGCGGTCACGTGGTTACAGACTGAAGCACCTAGAACCGCACGGACACACCGGCCGGCCTGTCACCGTCTCTTCCCCCCCCGACCAGTCCAGCGGTCCTGAAATGTCTGCATCACATGCTCGCGCACGTCATGTCGGAAATGTGCTGGTGCACCATCATGCATGTACCACATTTTTATTCGTTGCTGCAGTGCCACAGCCTCCATCAAGATAGGCAATACATTAACGAGGAAGTCTAGATAATGCGCCCGAACTTAACCTTTGTGGTAACATGTATTAATCTATCGCCAAGTACGCCTGCCCTTATGTTGATTGAGAATCGTCGTTGATACCCTCTTTCCTGAATTGCTTGGAGATTTACATCTGCTCATACATGTTGGTTATGGAAATTCACAGCATCATCTCCTGTGAACCCTGGCCCATCGGTAAATAAAATCTTGGATGTGAACAGTTGATCTACGGCTCACTTCTGCAACAGCCATTGACAGAACTGCCATCTGCCATCCTCCTTTCTTAAGGCCTGAACCCGCTGTAGATGTTATGGGTGCAGCAGTTGTTCATGAAGCACCCTCCACCCCCCCCCCCCCCCCCTCCACATAAGAGGCTGGGACACGCCTTCTGCTGCTGCTGCTAATCGCCGCACACTGGTCACAAGGTTTCTTTCATCGGACGTAGCAGACGCTCCTCCATGCCACGAGTGCGGACTTTGAGGGGCCTTCCACTATCAGTCTTCCGACGTGCAAGGGTACCTGTGTCCCTCAGAAGCTGGAAAAGTCTACCGAACAGCTTATTAAAGAGCACTCTGCGCTGTGCATATTTTTCAGCGTAGCGGGCACGGTCTACCAGACTACGTAGATTTGCTAAATCGTGGTAGACTATCATATCCGCCATTTTACTTGTCAAATAGTAGGCTCCATTGCTAACAAGAGGTGGAAGAGAGAAAATATAAATGTGCTACACCATTTGTGCATACAAACAGTGCAATAACTGGAAACGCATAATTGAATCCGCGTTTGGAAGAAGGTAAAAAACCATGATACGTACCCGGAGTTGACATTATTGTACAAACACGACGAGAACTAACGTAACCTACAACACGACTCGAACCACAGCACCAAACCACCTAATGGTGGGTAAAGTACTATGAGTAGAAATCATAATACCCTGCCGACACATTTCACGGAGTGCCAATGCCACGACTTTGCTAATATCCGCAACCAAGCGTCGCACAGGTATTAATACGTAATTGTAGGTGTTCTTGAAAAGAAATGTAATTACTATTTAAAAAGTAGTATTTACATATGTACAAACAGTAAAGAACATTCTCTGTATTTAACAGCCATAAAATAAAATCCCACTGATGATGCTGCAACTGCAATGAAACATGTTTGGGATAAAAAACAAAACCGTGTTTTGCTAAAGGCGGGTCGCGCGGGATTAGCCGAACGGTCTCAGGCGGTGCAGTCATGGACTGTGAGGCTGGTCCCGGCGGAGGTTCGAATCCTCCCTCGGGCATGGGTGTGTGTGTGTTTGTCCTTAGGATAATTTAGGTTAAGTGGTGTGTAAGCTTAGGGATTGATTACCTTAGCAGTTAAGTCCCATAAGATTTCACGCACATTTGAACATTTTTTGCTAAAGGCGGACCCATCCAAAAACATATGTATTTAGCTTTTATTTAATCGAATTTTTATACTGTTCACAAACTGCAACATCTTCTAAGCTTTTCACGCTAATTGAGGCCATGTAAGCACGGTCTTTCCCGAATGTACTTCTGACCAAAAAGCGATTGTGTAAGCTGGAGTTTTTGATAATCATGCCTTTTGCGTTCTTGTGGAGACATTTCCATAGCAACTTTCATCCCCTAACAAATATTTCTTTATATCTAACCGGGAAGTTAAATACCAATTTCCATAAATTTGCGTTTCAAATTTTTTAATGTAACGAAATATTTGCTTATGAGTTTTCATCCCTATTGCTCTCCCTTAGGGGTTGAATTTCCAGAAGAACAGAAACACGTATTTTTTTTTAATTTCTAACCGAGAAATCTAATACCAATTGTCATAGATAGAACTCTAGTAGTTTTTAGTAATTATTTATTTCCATAAAAACTTTCAGCCACCTTTTTCCCCCTTAGTGATTGAATTCCTAAAAATGCTGAAGCATTTATTTCTTATTTTCTGATTGAGAAACCAAATACCAGTTTTCGTAGTTCTAACTTCAGAATTTCCTTAATAGCAACATACATTCTAAAAGCCTTTCATCTTCTGTTTCACCCCTTTAGAAGTGGAATTTCGGACAGTCCCTTCTTAAACGGTGCCTGCAGTGTAAGATCCACACCCTCTACAAATTTCAAGTTAACATGCTTAGCAGTTTGCGCTGGGCGATGATAAGTCAGTCAATCAGTCTGACTCTATTTCACCCCCTTAGAGGTGAAATAGGTTCCCAAAAACAGTGAAACACGTATTTTTCATCCTTAACCGAGATACCCAACACCAGTTTTCAAAGATATAGCTTTAAAAATGTTTTCGCAATGACATATTTTCATAAAACGCTTCACCCCCTTAAGAGTTGAATTTCCAAAAATAGTCAAATGCGTATGTTTGATTTCTAACAGAGAAGCCAAATACAAATTTTCATAGATTTACCTTCAAAAATGTTTGTACAGTGAAACATTTCCATAAGAACTTTCATCCCCCGTTTCAGTCCCATAGGGGTTGAATGTCTAAGAGCAGTGAAACACGATTTTTATTTCTAACTGAGAGGCCAAATTTAAATTTTCGTGGCTTTAGCTTTAAAAATGCTTTCATAATAAAGTAGTTTCATAAAAGATCTCATACCCTATCTCACCCCCTTAGAGGTTCAGTTTCCAAAAACACTGAAATACGTATTTTTTATTTGTAACCGAGAAGTCAAATATCGATGTTCATAGACGTAGCTTGAAAAATACGTTAGTAGTTCTTTAGTAATGATGTTGTTGTTGTTGTGGTCTTCAGTCCTGAGACTGGTTTGATGCAGCTCTCCATACTACTCTATCCTGTGCAAGCTTCTTCATCTCCCAGGACCTACTGCAGCCTACATCCTTCTGAATCTGCTTAGTGTATTCATCTCTTGGTCTCCCTCTACGATTTTTACCCTCCACGTTGCCCTCCAGTAGTAAATTGGTGATCCCTTGATGCCTCAGAACATGCCCCACCAACCGATCCCTTCTTCTAGTCAAGTTGTGCCACAAACTTCTCTTCTCCCCAATTCTATTCAATACCTCCTCATTAGTTATGTGATCTACCCATCTAATCTTCAGCATTCTTCTGTAGCACCACATTTCGAAAGTTTCTATTCTCTTCTTGTCCAAACTGTTTATCGTCCATGTTTCACTTCCATACATGGCTACACTCCATAAAAATACTGTCAGAAACGACTTCCTGACACTTAAATCAATACACGATGTTAACAAATGTCTCTTCTTCAGAAACGCTTTCCTTGACATTGCCAGTCTACAGTTTATATCCTCTCTACTTCGCCATCATCAGTTATTTTGCTCCCCAAATAGCAAAACTCCTTTACTACTTTAAGTGTCTCATTTCCTAATCTAATTCCGTCTGCATCACCCGACTTAATTCGACTACATTCCATTATCCTCGTTTTGCTTTTGTTGATGTTCATCTTCTACCCTCCTTTCAAGACACTGTCCATTCCGTTCAACTGCTCTTCCAAGACCTTTGCTGTCTCTGACAGAATTACAATGTAATCGGCGAACCTCAAAGTTTTTATTTGTTCTCCATGGATTTTAATACCTACCCCGAACTTTTCTTTTGTTTCCTTTACTGCTTGCTCAATATACAGATTGAATAGCATCGGGGAGAGGCTACAACCCTGTCTCACTCCCTTCCCAACCACTCCTTCCTTTTCATGTCCCTCGACTCTTGTAACTGTCATCTGCTTTCTGTACAAATTGTGAATAGCCTTTCGCTCCCAGTATTTTACCCCTCCCACCTTCAGAATTTGAAAGAGAGTATTCCAGTCAATTAGTAATGATATATTTTCCAAAAAGCCTTCACCCACTATGTCACCCCCTTAAGGTTAAATTACCAAAAATACTGAAGTATATATTTTTTTGTATGTGATCGAGAAAACGAATATCAGTTGTCGTAGATCTAGCTTCAAATTTGCGTTAATAGAGACTTTTTTTTAAAAAATTCCTTCGTCCTCTATTTCACCTCCATAGAGTTGGAATTTCGAAAAAGTTTCAAATCTCAGTGGTTTGGGCTGGGGGATGATGAGTCAATCAGTCAAGACCCTGCCTTTTATATACAGAGTTGTGAATCTTCTCAGTCTTCACGGAGCATGCCCCCGAGTATAGCTCAGTAGCCTCTGACGGATTAAAATAACAGAACTTTAACTGCTGATGTTTTGGAAACAGAAAAGCATCTTAAACAAAATCAGACGCGTTGTTGATGAAGTGGGAACATTTGAAATGTGCATGTGAAACACAGTATACCACAAAATCGTGTGTGTGAGTAAGGCAATTATAGAGTGACTATAAACTCTACGAAGCTGGTAATACAAAGTCATTCTGACGTATAAACAGAAAGAGCATAATTCCGAAAATGACGACTGAAACAAATAACGGACGTTTCTTAAAGGAAATGTGGAAAATTACCAAAAGCTTACATGACGATCTAAACTGTAAAGGCTAGTACGGAACTACATGATGTTTACTTTCCGCTGAGGTTACAGAAGACAGCGTCGTTTTACCACGGGGAATGACTATGCTGCACTTAAAATAAATTTAACGCTACTGCTACAACACTGATCGCTTTTATATTTACATGTCTAAGTACATATTTGTCTTCTGCAGAATCTCGAAGAAAAAAAAAACAAAGATATTAAAAGGGGGCACCACCACATTTTCTGTATAATCTCTGCACGCTGAATGTAATACTGACGCGATAGGTACAATTATAACAATCTTCTAAAGTCTAGAAGATATTGAGTCTAACTGCAGGTAGAATGTTTGCTGTCACACAGGTATTATCCAGCTGTCAAGTTAGTGTTCTACTTTTTAGTCACCGAAAACATTTCCCCTAAATCCACATGTCTCAAAACATGCTTCGACAGCAGTTCAAAGCAAAGTACAGTATCAGGCCAATTGTTCTGGACATCTCGACGAACGTGCTCCGCGTGACAGCTGAGGATGATATATAACTGCACAACACGTCAACATCACAGACACTTATCGTCCTCTGGATGAGTCAACAGAGGCAACTGCGTTCAAACGAGAGTGCAGAAGTAGGGGATTCCCCTTGAAAAATTGAACAGGAGCTGCAGTGTTAGCAATGTTACTGTGCGGTGAGAAAGTCAGAAAAATGCTACAGCGAATCCTAGCTCTTGTAGATGTTAGAAATTAACTGATAGTGACCGTTGAACTCTACAACGTCGTACACGAACCAGTCATCAGACATCCTAATCAGTTATCCAGAGAATATCTGTTACAATTTTCATACAGAAGAAACTGAGATAACAGTCCGCCGAGAGGAGATAGAAATAGTTCACGTGGACATTCTGCTACTCAGATGACACTATTACAAGAGCGAATCCATGGCCTTGCTTAGATAAGTGCGAACAATACCGATATTGACCTGTGAAGCAGTGGGAGTAAGATCTTTGGCGAAAATAATCGCGGGTGCATGATGTAACATTTAGGATACAGTGCTTGGACCTGAAGCATTCGGGGGAGTTGGTGAGATAGCTTGGGGCTGGTTGTTTTCGTTTTGACTCGTTCATTAATTCTGGTCGACGACAATACGAAGATGAGTGCTAATTATAAATTTTTAGACCCTACTTATCTCCCTCGTAGCGGAAAGTTTGGAGTGGGGTCGGATCTTCATCAGCACGACAATGATTCGTCATGAAACCCATAGAATTTGTTTGGGGCAAACTGGAACACTGATTCCGTACCTACGACAACTATTCACCCAGCTTCACAAAAAGAGAGACAAATTTCCATTCATTGTATCACACATTAGTGGAAAGCATTCCTGAGAGATTAGATGCTACAATAATTGCAAAAAGGGCTGATATTAGCGCCAGCGTTTCAGAACAAACACCAATGGGTTTGACGGAGACTGTTGACGGCATAGTGCACGTAGTAACTATTATTTTATATCTACATCTACATCCATACTCCGCACGCCACCTGACGGTGTGTGGAGGAGGGTACCTTGAGTACCTCTATCGGTTCTTCCTTCTATTCCAGTCTCGTATTATTCGTGGAAAGAAAGATTGTCGGCATACCTCTGTGTGGGTTCAAATCTCTCTGATTTTATCCTCATGGTCTTTTCGCGACATAACGTAACGGGCGGCAGTATACTGCTGACTCCTCGGTGAAGGTATATTCTCGAAACTTCAACAAAAGCCCGTACCGAGCTACTGAAGGTCTTTCTTGCAGAGTCTTCCACTGGAGTTTATATATCATCTCCGTAACGCTTTCGCTATTGCGAAAGAAAGAAGGAAGATTAAGGTTTAACGTACCATTAACGACGAGCAGGAGTCCAGTGGGTAAGGAAATCTGAGTATTTTTACAAAGGAAACAATTCAGGTTTCAGCTTCATTGATTGGTGGAAACCACGGAAACACTAAATTGGCTGTACGGGAATTTGGACCCCGATCATCCTGAACGCTTCTCCATTGCGATGATCACCGCAACGAATCGCTCGGCTATTGTGAAAGAGGCACTCATGAGATTTTTATGTCTTCACTTCGACGATTTATTTTTGTCGACAGCAACCACAAAGCATTATCGTCGCCGTAAAATTAACCTGCAAATGTCAAGAAAGTGATTCTTGCAGCACTGAGCGATTTTAGTGAGTGCGAATTCTTGAGCTACGAGCTTACCGCTGGGTCAGATCCTTTGCCAGTGAAACACAAGCGACTCGCCGATATCTGAAACAAAGAAAGATATACTGCTCATTTGTTGTGAAGACAAACTCATTTGAAGCTCAAATTCCTGATCACATTTAATCATAAGTGTTTCAAAACTCTTGCTAAAAGTATTGTTTTTTAATAAATTACGGTTGGGATTGTAGTTATGAAAGACAAGTAATGAATAAAATATGAAAAAACAGTTCTTGACAACGAATTAACGCAACATACAAAGACGAGGCAGAATATTATGACCACGGCCCATAGTGATAGTGAATGCCCCCTGGTGTCATTTAGGGCACCTGACGCAGTAAAGAAAGTACTTATATATGCCAAACTGATCCCCATCTAACTGATCCTCAATTTTCTCTTCCATTCATCTGTATATTATTCTTGTCAGCAAATTGGTTGGATGAGCTGTTAAGCTGATTGTGCGATAATTCTCGACTTGTCGGCTCTTGCAATCTGCGGAATTGTGTGGATGACATTTCTCCGAAACAGTCGTGTTGTTGCCACTTCCCCCAGACATTTTTGAAAGTCCGGTGGAATGTTATCTATTCCTTCTGCCTTATTTGATCTTAAGTTTTCCAAAGTCCTTTTAAATTCTAATACTGGCTCGCCTATCTCTTCCCTATCGACTCCTATTTCTTCTTCTATCACGCCTTTACAAAATACCCCGAACATGGCCTATCACCTATGGGATATGGGTTGGTAATTCGAACCCAAGATTTGCTTACAGCTAAAGGAGTTCATTCACGAGGTAAGACCTTTGTGGTCGGGTGTTATTTTCTATGATGAAACCATCAGCTACTAACCGACCTACAAAGACTCTAATACACCACGTGACAAAGAAGTGAAACACCGAGAGGGAGAAGAGGAAAATAAATGAAACTACACATGTATGTGACGTTATTTCAGTGATTGCAAAATCGACTCAAAATTACAAAGAACTTGGCGGCATGGCGCACTGAGTAGTCTGAGATCTCCTCTTTCATACATATATGTTGGGTGACAACGGCTTCCAGCTTCTTGTCTCCAAAACCAAAATACGTCTGCCACTAATTTTCAAGCTAGGCTGAAAGAAAAAAACCCTGAAGAGATCGCTTCTTCACTGATCTGCTCTTGTTGGCGAAGCTTTTGAAAACGGTCCCTGCTGTGACGAGTGGGGAGGTATGTAAGCGTGGCTAATCGTCTCGTGTGCCTTCATAAAACCTTCTTTCCTCAGTAGTCGATGGCTTCCGGTGGCTGCAGCAAGGACAGACAGTAATTAGGATGATGGCGCAATCCTAGGCCTTCGAGTGCATAATAGCAAATGTCAGTCACTGGAGTGTATCGTACTCCTTGGGCGAACCTTCTGTACGGTTATAAATTGTTATCACAGTCTATAAACAACACAAGCTTATCATCTGACCACATCCATATCAGCATTTTACAATACGTATGTTTTTGGATAGGGTCCCCCTTTAGCAAAACACTATTTCGTTTTTTAACCCAAACATGTTTCACTGCAGTTGAGCATCTTCAGTGGGCTTTTATTTTTCATCTGGTAAAGAATGTTCTTTACTGTTTGTATACATGTAACTATTAGTTTTAAATCGTAATTATAGATATTTGAAAAAAAACACATAAATTATGACTTCATACCTTCTTACCACATGGAGTGATTTTTCTGATGTGTTGTGTTTCTACAGTAACTATTTTGTTCCAAATTTTGTCATCTGCAACCACTTACACGTTAAAGTAGATAAACTGTTTAAGCCAAAATTACGATTAGGAAATTGTTATTCCTATGCCTGAAATTAATTAATTCTGTCTGTCTGTCTGTGTGTGTGTCTATTTACATAATGTTTCACTTACATTTTCTTTTTCCTCATCTTCATCACAGTCAAACACTGTATATTGAGTTGCCACTGTCACTGTTTCACTCTTTACCAGCTGTAAAAACAAACATGGCAGGCAGTGGAACAGTTGAAGGTTTAAAAATAAGATGGCTGACAGTGGAACAGTTGAAGGTGTTCCTGGCAGTTGTTCTGAATCTTTCAGAGGTGTCTGTGAACTTGTGTGTGCGTGTCTGAAAAGGGAGAGGGAGAGAGAGAGAGAGAGACAGAGACAGAGAAAGAGAGAGAGAGAGTGAGTGTGTGACAGTAGGTTTTAGGATTTGTGTGTGTGTGTGTTTGTTTGTGTGTGTGTGTTTGTATGTGTGTGTGTGTGAGTGAGTGAGTGGAAGGAGGGGGCTGGGTGGTGGTGGGAGGGATGAGAGTTCTATAGGTTGGTCTTGTCTAATAATTAGAATTATTAGAGCTCTCACCCCTCCCCCCACCAGCCCAGCCCCCCACCTGACACACAACACACACACATATAAAAATATCCTAACACCTACTGTCTCTCTCTCTCTCTCTCTCTCTCTCTCTCTCCCCCTTTTCACAGACACACACACACACACACACACACACACAGACAGAGAGAGAGAGAAATACAGAGACCTCTGAAAGATTCAGAACAACCGCCAGGAACACCTTCAACTGTTCCACTGTCAGCCATCTTGTTCTTACACCTTCAACTGTTCCACTGCCCGCCATGTTTACAGCTGGTAAACAGTGAAACAGTGACAGTTACAGTGGCAACTCAATATATAGTGTTCGACAGTGATGAAATAAGGAAAAAGGAAATGTAAGTGAAACATAATGTAAATTGTCACACACACACACACACACACACACACACACATATATATATATATATATATATATATATATATATATATATATATATATATGTTTAAAAAGAAAGATGATGAGACTTACCGAACAAAAGCGCTGGCAGGTCGATAGACACACAGACAAACACAAACATACACACAAAATTCTAGCTTTCGCAACCAACGGTTGCCTCGTCAGGAAAGAGGGAAGGAGAAGGAAAGACAAAAGGATATGGGTTTTAAGGGAGATGGTAAGGAGTCATTCCACTCCCGGGAGCGGAAAGACTTACCTTAGGGGGAAAAAAGGACAGGTATACACTCGCACACACACACATATCCATCCACACATACACAGACACAAGCAGACATTTGTAAAGCCAAACTCTTTGCCTCGAACACCACGGCTGCGGTTACCCCTGACGCTGCATCACAGACAGAAGCGCCTGCGATGGTGAACTCAGCGACGAACCTGGGTGCAAGAATGGCAAAACATCATTTTTTCGGATGAATCCAGGTTCTGTTTACAGCATCATGATGGTCGCATACGTGTTTGGCGACATCGCAGTGAACGCACGTTGGAAGCGTGTATTCGTCATCGCCATACTGGCGTATCACCCGGCGTGATGGTATGGGGTGCCATTGGTTACAAGTCTCGGTCAGCTCTTGTTCGCACTGACGGCACTTTGAACAGTGGACGTTACATTTCAGATGTGTTACGACCCGTGGCTCTACCCTTCATTCGATCCCTGCGAAACCCTACATTTCAGCAAGATAATGCACGACCGCATGTTACAGGTCCTGTACGGGCCTTTCTGGATACAGAAAATGTTCGAATGCTGCCCTAGCCAGCACATTCTCCAGATCTCTCACCAACTGAAAACGTCTGGTCAACGGTGGCCGAGCAAATGGCTCGTCACAATACGCCAGTCACTACTCTTGGTGAACTGTGGTATCGTGTTGAAGCTGCATGGGCAGCTCCTACCTGTAAACGCCATCCAAACTCTGTTCGACTCAATGCCCAGGCGTATAAAGGCCGTTATTACGGCCAGAGGTGGTTGTTCTGGGTACTGATTTCTAAGGTTCAAAAAATGGTTCAAATGGCTCTGAGCACTATGGGACTTAACATCTGAGGTCATCAGTCCCCTAGAACTTAGAACTACTTAAACCTTACTAACCTAAGGACATCACAAACATCCATGCCCGAGGCAGGTTTCGAACCTGCGACTGTAGCGGTCGCGCGGTTCCAGACTGAAGCGCCTAGAACCGCTCGGCCACATCGGCCGGCCCTGATTTCTAAGGATATATGAACCCAAATTGCGTGAAAATGTAATCACATGTCAGTTCTAGTACAATATATTTTTCCAATGAATACCCGTTTATCATCTGCATTTCTTCTTGGTGTAGCAATTTTAATGGCCAGTAGTGTAGGTTTAAGTCTAGGGGACTGATGACCTCAGATGTTAAGTCCCATAGTTCTCAGAGCCATTTCTTTTTGCAAAAAATGTGATTCATCTGAAAAGACCACCTGTTGCCACTCAATGGACATCCAGTTGTGTTATGGGAATGCAAGTTCCAGCGTTCGTCACCCACGAACCGTCAACATTGGTGCATGAACCAGGTACCTACTGTGAAGGCCAACATGCAGTAACGTCGCTGAACGCTTATTGAGGCGACACTGTTGGTAGCCGCTTGGTTGGTGGGGGGTGGTCAGATGTCCAACGTTTACACGTCTATTTGCCAGTTAACATCTCTGTAGCTGTCGTTCACCCCTGTTGCCTAAGGCTCGTGGTGCACCACATTCGCGTCAGCGCCAGTTTTGGCTATCGCCGTTTTGCCATGCACGGTATATTTTAACAACGGCTCGCGAACAATTTACAAATTTCCAGAATGAGATTTTCACTCTGCAGCGGAGTGTGCGCTGATATGAAACATCCTGGTTGATTAAAACTGTGTGCCTAACCGAGACTCGAACTCGGGACCATCGCCTTTCGCTGGCAAGTGCTCTACCATCTGAGCTACCCAATTCCGCCAATCTCGTCTCGTACCTTCCAAACTTCACAGAAGCTCTCCTGCATACCTTGGTCCGCAGCTCGTGGTCATGCGGTAGCGTTTCGCTTCCCACGCCCGGGTTCCCGGGTTCGATACCCGGCGGGGTCAGGGATTTTCTCTACCTCGTGATGACTGGGTGTTGTGTGATTTCCTTAGGTTAGATAGGTTTAAGTAGTTCTAAGTTCTAGGGGACTGATGAGCATAGATGTTAAGTCCCATAGTGCTCAGAGCCATTTTTTTGCATACCTTGCAGAACTACACTCCTGGAAATGGAAAAAAGAACACATTGACACTGGTGTGTCAGACCCACCATACTTGCTCCGGACACTGCGAGAGGGCTGTACAAGCAATGATCACACGCACGGCACAGCGGACACACCAGGAACCGCGGTGTTGGCCGTCGAATGGCGCTAGCTGCGCAGCATTTGTGCACCGCCGCCGTCAGTGTCAGCCAGTTTGCCGTGGCATACGGAGCTCCATCGCAGTCTTTAACACTGGTAGCATGCCGCGACAGCGTGGACGTGAACCGTATGTGCAGTTGACGGACTTTGAGCGAGGGCGTATAGTGGGCATGCGGGAGGCCGGGTGGACGTACCGCCGTATTGCTCAACACGTGGGCCGTGAGGTCTCCACAGTACATCGATGTTGTCGCCAGTGGTCGGCGGAAGGTGCATGTGCCCGTCGACCTGGGACCGGACCGCAGCGACGCACGGATGCACGCCAAGACCGTAGGATCCTACGCAGTGCCGTAGGGGACCGCACCGCCACTTCCCAGCAAATTAGGGACACTGTTGCTCCTGGGGTATCGGCGAGGACCATTCGCAACCGTCTCCATGAAGCTGGGCTACGGTCCCGCACACCGTTAGGCCGTCTTCCGCTCACGCCCCAACATCGTGCAGCCCGCCTCCAGTGGTGTCGCGACAGGCGTGAATGGAGGGACGAATGGAGACGTGTCGTCTTCAGCGATGAGAGTCGCTTCTGCCTTGGTGCCAATGATGGTCGTATGCGTGTTTGGCGCCGTGCAGGTGAGCGCCACAATCAGGACTGCATACGACCGAGGCACACAGGGCCAACACCCGGCATCATGGTGTGGGGAGCGATCTCCTACACTGGCCGTACACCACTGGTGATCGTCGAGGGGACACTGAATAGTGCACGGTACATCCAAACCGTCATCGAACCCATCGTTCTACCATTCCTAGACCGGCAAGGGAACTTGCTGTTCCAACAGGACAATGCACGTCCGCATGTATCCCGTGCCACCCAACGTGCTCTGGAAGGTGTAAGTCAACTACCCTGGCCAGCAAGATCTCCGGATCTGTCCCCCATTGAGCATGTTTGGGACTGGATGAAGCGTCGTCTCACGCGGTCTGCACGTCCAGCACGAACGCTGATCCAACTGAGGCGCCAGGTGGAAATGGCATGGCAAGCCGTTCCACAGGACTACATCCAGCATCTCTACGATCGTCTCCATGGAAGAATAGCAGCCTGCATTGCTGCGAAAGGTGGATATACACTGTACTAGTGCCGACATTGTGCATGCTCTGTTGCCTGTGTCTATGTGCCTGTGGTTCTGTCAGTGTGATCATGTGATGTATCTGACCCCAGGAATGTGTCAATAAAGTTTCCCCTTCCTGGGACAATGAATTCACGGTGTTCTTATTTCAATTTCCAGGAGTGTAGCACTCCTGGAAGAAAGGATATGGGGAGACACGGCTTAGCTACAGCCTGGGGGATGTTTCCACAATGAGATCCTGGAAGAAAGGAGTGCTAGTTCTGCAAGGTATGCAGGAGAGCTCCTGTGAAGTTTGGAAGGTAGGTGACGAAATACTGGCAGAAGTAAGGCTGTGAGGACGGGTCGTGAGTCGTGCTTGGGTAGCTCAGATGGTAGAGCACTTGGCCGCGAAAGGCAAAGGTCCCGAGTTCGAGTCTCGCTCCGGCACACAGTTTTTATCTGCCAGGAAGTTTCAGTTTACAAATTTAGTCATTTCGGAAATGCTTCCACTCTTGGCCTGAAAGCCAATGATCATACCCTTCTAAACGTCAGATAAATCGCTCCATTTCCGTATTGCGCCAACGACTGCACTGTATTCCGTGCCCCTCCCCCCCCCCCCCCTCGCTCTTGCCCCGACACGCTTTATATACCCTCCACTGCTAGAGCTATCACCTGTCGTCCATGAGTGCTTATTTCACGTTGACGTCGAACGTAGGCGGTGGTAACAATATGACTGGACCGTGCAATAAAGATCTTTTCGAAAAAAATATTTTAGTCTCGTGATCGAAACAGAACCCTTTGCTTTTACCTCTCAAAAATTATGTTTTACCAACGATCAGGTTGGGAACCACTGACGTAGAGCCATGTTGCAGCATTGATTCCATACAGTCATCCATATACAGCATCTCGCTACCATGACTTACCGGCAACAGAGGAGAGTCACATGATTCAGTGTTACCAGTTCATCATGTACTGTGCTCCAAGGCAGAAAGTATATCCTTGTAAGGGGTTGCTTAATACTTCGTCGTTGTGCTTATATGTTGCAACTTTTCAACACTATACGCAAGAAATAATTCATACGGTGTCGTGTTTTGTGGCCATAATTCGTAGATGCTAACACACGGCTACCTGGTACGGTAAAATTTTCGCTCATGTTTCAGCCTTCCTAGTGCAACTGTATGCGCCAGCTCGTGTTCGTCAGAACGGGAGTAGTTGGCGTGTAAAGCCCCAACAAACCGTTTCTCCATCGGCCATCCTGTACACAATGAGCAGCTGTCTGTTCTGTCGGTCAGTTTACGACGGCGGCTGAGATGCCGTTTCGAGGGGCGTCGTTTTCTCGCTCTCGGCGAGACACTGGTAACTGCTCTGGGGGCGGGTGAGTTAGAGCGGTGGAGGGGGGGGGGGGGGCGGACAGACTATTAGACGGGCGGCTCCGTACCCAGGGTAATGGAATCGTGGCCGTTCTGCCGGCGTACTTTCCGAGATCCAATTAGAGAGACATTAAAACCGTGCCGGACACCTCAAAACGTTTCAGCGCTTATTATATGCCGGGGTCTTTTTTTGAGAAGCCTTACACCGCTCTCGCAAGCCATTATTTGCGCGCCGGAGCCACCGTGGCGTGCCTTCGCGGTTCCCTGACCTCCGACAACATCTCGTAATGAGGCGCCGCAGCCGACGAAACGCGCTTTCCACGAAACTCCGCTGCTTTCCGAGGCACGGGAAATACGTCGGATGGAAGCCGTAATACGGATACCTTCCACCTGTTATAAATACTTGTTCGTCAGACAAAGCGACAGCTAAATGTACTTGCAGCTAAAAATGGAATTTACAGCTGTGTAAGTACGTCTTACGTACGTAGGAGTGGGCTATTACAAATTTGGGAATGAGTCAAGGAGGAATTGTCAACTTGTGAACAGTGTCGTCAATGCGTACAGAAGTGAGACAAGCCCTTATCTTTTTGTTTTATAAATATCAATGTTATGATTTGAAATGCTTTTTCTTGCTGCAGCGTAATTTTTATTTGCGTTCGAGAAACGTTTCGCCTTTTGTACATGATGTTACGGGTATACTTGCAGAGAGTTTTATATGGTACCTAAACATCTACACACACGAGTTACTTGGTTCCTTTCCCCTGCATCGATCTATCGTCCCGCAAACACGCCACAAACGACCTGATGCTTTCTGCGTGAGCCCTGTCAGTATAGAGTAACTGTTTTGAGGCCATGGTCAACACCTGATCTGCTGCCCAGGGGAAAAGAGGCATTAGTGGCTTGCTCCTGCCACACCTACTTGCAGGTTCTAATCAACCTAAAAACATACGACTTGTAATGTTATTAGTATGCAAGTGACGTAAATACGGATGTAATATTGTCCAGTACATCGTCCTCAGGCACCAATAGAAATATCTGCACTTTGCACAGCGTATGAAACACATCAGTGGGTTTTTCCTGTAGTAACACAGTGATAATGAGAGATTTGAAACAGTTCACACCACAAGATTTACGTTAATGAAACGTTAGTGACTCGTCTGTCATGCCAAAATCTGCATTCCCCCTCAGCTGGTTATAGGTTGGTGGGTCAACTTTTGCTTTTCTTTCTTTTCGTTCTCGTTAGCTAAATTATATGAAACACATGGACATGGTCACATTCACTAACCACAAAGGCTAGCGGGCCTCTCCTATTTTTAAACCTGAAATAGTCCACATCCCGTGTCCTGAAATATTTACTACTACTCCGAACACACCCTACAGCTATACAGCAGCTGAAACACTTGAAGTCTCTTCAGTATATATAGGGTGAGTCACCTAACGTTACCGCTGGATGTATTTCGTAAACCACATCAAATACTAACGAACCGATTCCACAGACCGAACATGAGGAGAGGGGCTAGTGTAATTGGTTAATACAAACCATACAAAAATGCACGGAAGTATGTTTTTTAACACAAACCTACGTTTTTTTAAATGGAACCCCGTTAGTTTTGTTAGCACATCTGAACATATAAACAAATACGTAATCAGTGCCGTTTGTTGCATTGTAAAATGTTAATTACATCCGGAGATATTGTGACCTAAAGTTGACGCTTGAGTACCACTCCTCCGCTGTTCGATCGTGTGTATCGGAGAGCACCGAATTACGTAGGGATCCAAAGGGAACGGTGATGGACCTTAGGTACAGAAGAGACTGGAACAGCACATTACGTCCACATGCTAACACTTTTTATTGGTCTTTTTCACTGACGCACATGTACATTACCATGAGAGATGAGGCACACGTACACACGTGGTTTCCGTTTTCAATTACGGAGAGGAATAGAGTGTGTCCCGACATGTCAGGCCAATAGATGTTCAATGTGGTGGCCATCATTTGCTGCACACAATTGCAATCTCTGGCGTAATGAATGTCGTACACGCCGCAGTACATCTGGTGTAATGTCGCTGCAGGCTGCCAAAATACGTTGTTTCATATCCTCTGGGGTTGTAGGCACATCACGGTACACATTCTCCTTTAACGTACCCCACAGAAAGAAGTCCAGAGGTGCAAGATCAGGAGAACGGGCTGGCCAATTTATGCGTCCTCCACGTCCTATGAAACGCCCGTCGAACATCCTGTCAAGGATCAGCCTAATGTTAATTGCGGAATGTGCAGGTGTACCATCATGCTGATATCAATACGTCGACGCGTACCCAGTGGGACATTTTCGAGCAACGTTGGCAGATCATTCTGTAGAAACGCGATGTACGTTGCAGTGCTCTCCGATACACACGATCGAACAGCGGAGGAGTGGTACTCAAGCGTCAACTTTAGGTTACAATATCTCCGGATGTAATTAACATTTTACAATGCAACAAACGGCACTGATTACGTATTTGTTTTATGTTCAGATGTGCTAACAAACCTAACGTGGTTCCATTTAAAAAAACGTAGGTTTGTGTTAAAAAACATACTTCCGTGCATTTTTGTATGGTTTGTATTAAACAATTACACTAGCCCCTTTCCTCACGTTCGGTCTGTGGAATCGATTCGTCAGTATTTGATGTGGTTTACGAAATATACCCAGCGGTAACGTTAGGTGACTCACCCTGTATACCTCCTAAAAGCTAGGTTTAATTGCCAGCATTAGACACAACGGACACCGTTCATCAGGAGCGTAATGGACTCGCGCGTAGTTTTCAAAAGTAAGCTGACGCATCATATTTTTCTCACATTAGCGTCAGAACTACGTCGCGCTCGCCGCGCCTCATAATCGGCGGTTCTCTCACTTTTGTGCCACGGACATGCTTTCTTCGCCACAGTGACCCACCTTGAGTCAGGTGGTTATGTCTGACGTTTCTCCTTTGGTCCCACAGTATGGAGATCTTCAGTTATCGTTGGACATAGTAAGCAGATACCACAGTTCTTTACACTACTATTCTAATTTTTTCAGTAATTATTGTTATTTTGTCTTTGTTTAGCCGGCCGGAGTGGCCGAGCGGTTCTACGCGCTACGGTCGCAGGTTCGACTCCTGTCTCGGGCATGGATGAGTGTGATGTCCTTAGGTTTAAGTAGTTCTAAGTTCTAGGGGACTGATGACCTCAGAAGTTAAGTCCCATAGTGCTCAGAGCCATTTGAACCATTTGTCTTTGTTTTCCTGCGGTTACTGCTCAGTGCTACTTCGCCAAATTTTTGATGAAGAATAAATAATAATCTCTCCCTCTCTCTCTCGCAAAGATATGTCTTGTTAATTATAACATACTGCACGGTGAACTATCTGGGACACTAACACAAATGACATGTCTTTGCAGAAGGGCAGTTGATGATAAGCCATAAGTAAACTCACAAGAACTTATCGTTATTCTTAAATACCGTTCTCTGAAGCGCTAAGTTGTTGACGTGAACTTCAGTAATATCAAGAACAGACAATTTTTTTTAATGTTATCACACTTTGTGAAGTGTAATTAGCCTCACTGTTTGACATCATAAATCATCCTTTCCGAACAAACCTAATAGTTAACAGCGCTGAAGAGTACCGCAGCAAGTCGGATGAAACGGTGGCAGTTTAGTTGCTTTACTGTCTTATAATGACGCTGCTTAATGTCTAAAATAATTTTATTCAAATTTACGCTGGCCGTAGAAGCCTACGAGCTTAAATCTTCATAGGATTCAAGAATAGAGACTTTCTAAAACGTGATTATCCGCTGTTATTGCAAGTAACTGTGTGGTGGAGAATGTCGAATCGGCACGGCAGAAGCCTTGTACGCTGTAGCTGTTAGGCAAATCACCAACTACAGTAGTGGCGGAAATCGTTTTCCTCCAGAGAACATAGCTAGCGACAGCTAGATAGTTGAGGAAGTACATTTTCTGACCAAAATAACGTGCGGCTCGCATTCCAAACGTATTTGCCGAGTCTTTGAGCCTGGCCTCATAAAATGATATTGACGACAATTCACCGAAACGGACTTTGGGCTACTCGTCGAGTTTTGGTAAAATGTCGGCTCCTTAAAGTGTTTCAGTTTACTGCTCTTACACGCCCAGAGAAAAAAACACAGGTAACGTGTAAATCGTAACAAAAACTAAGCGACATTTTACAATGAGTGGCAATGCACAATCAGGGAGCCGTCAGAAACTACACACACACACACACACACACACACACACACACACACACACACACACACAGATACATATCCCGTGACCAGTTGTATAGATGAATTTCACTTAATGAGGAGCAATATGGATGTCGTTCGCAGACACTGAAGTAATATCCAACGATTGAACGCTACGAAACATTCAGAGAGCTGAGAAACAGTTCACGGTAACTAGGAATGGCCATCTGGTTTGTTACAGTAGCGCAATCCCGCAGTAAAGGAAAATTGTTGGACGTAACCATACTGTCAGTTGTCTCTTCATGTTCGACGGTATGTGTCATAAAAGTGAAACGGAAGTGCAAGTAAATAAATCAATGTAAGCAATAACACCACCCGGAAAGCTACGTCATTGCTCTGACAATATTGCCATTTGAGATGTCACACGACAGAAAGTGTCAGAGTGCAACTTTGAAAGATTCAGACTTTATCCTGATGTTCGAAATCGGTCACCACATCTCTCTCTCTCTCTGTCTCTCTCGTTCTGGTTGTTGGTGTTTCGGTGTTAGTCATGTCCCCAGGATTCGCTCGCTCATCCTGGACTTCGCATTTACTTCATTTTTTTAGTGACGGCACGTAAAAAGTTTTCATGGTTAAAAACGGAAATTTAGGAGAGTGAGAACCCTGCAACCAGATAAAAAACCAACCAATACAGAGGAAAGAAGTGTGTACATATTTGGGAATAAGTATCCATGAAAGACGTTAATTACCTAGTCGTTCGATGCCTTAAATCCAAAAACGCCTAGTGTTCGACGAGAGATGTAACTTATACAATTATGTAGAAACCGTCTGCTAAGAGCGTGAAATTCTTACAAAAAAATAAGCACACTTTACAAAAAATTAGTCAGATCCAGGAGGCATCGAACCGACACCGCTTAACACCGCACATACCCTTGATTAAGGTTTGTTTTCAGCGAGGAAGAGATTCCGCCAGTTTTTTCCACCTAAAATCACCAAGAAACGCAAAACGCCTCTATTTAGAGGAGATAAAAATTCGCTTCATGCCTTGCTGTGAGAGAGTTTCCACTCTTTCCAGTCTTTGTCAGCGTGGACCAGATGTGGTTTGGATTTAGTGAAGCAATACCGACGGTAACTGACAGATATATAGCAAATAAATTAAAATGAGATGGTTCTCATCTCTCATGGTACGCAAAACTGTTCAGAATACGTTTGCAAAAGCAACGGAAAAAGCATTCCAAATTTAAAAGAATGCAAAATTCTAAAGATTGGCGACGTTTTAGCAAAACCTCGAAATTTAGCGTGAATTTCAATGCAAGGTGCTTTTAGTAGTTTCCACAACAAAACTCAAAGAATTTTGGTGATATGTAAAGTACACCAGCGGCAAAGCGCAGTTAATACTTTCATAACGCGAAAACAATGGCGATGTTACTGATGACAGTGCCACTAAAGCACAGTCACTAAGTATGGTCTTCTGAAATTACTTCACCAAAAGAAAGTAAATATTCCGGAATTCGAATCATGAACAACAGCCAACACGAGTAACTTAGAAGTAGATATCCTTGTTGGAGTGAAACAGCTTAAAACATTTAATAAAGGCAAGGTCTCAGGTCGAGATGTATAGCACTTAGGTTCCTTTTAGAGTATGCTAATATATTACCTCCATACTTAGCAATCATAAACAAACGCTCGCTCGCGAAAAGGTCAGCACCTAAAGACTGGAAACTAGCACAAATCACGCCAGTACCAAACAAATAGGAATGCCTCTCTGAATTATAGACTCATATCGATTTGCAGTAGGATTTAGGAACATATACTGTGTTCGAACTTTATGAATTACGTCGAAGAAACAGATTTATTGACAAACAGCCAGAACGGATTCAGAAAATATCGTTCTTGTGAAACATAACTAGTTCTTTATTCTCACGAAATAATGAATGTTATCGACACGGTATGACAAATTGATTCCATATTCTTAGGTTTCCACATGGCATTTGACATCGTTCCTCACAAGCGACCTCTAATCAAATTGTTAGCCTATGGAGTATCGTCACAAATGTGCGACTGGATTCGCGATTTCCTGTCAGAAAGGTAACAGTTAGAAGTAACGGACGGAATGTCATCAACTAAAACAGAAATAATCTCTGGCATTCCCCGAGGAAGTGTGATAGGCCTTCTGGCGTTGAAGATCTACTTAAACGATTTAGGAGACTATCTGAGCAGCCCTCTTAGATTGTTTGCAGATGATGCTGTCATTTACCGTCTCATGAAGTCATCAGAAGATCGAAACCAATTGCAAAATAATGTAGACAATATATCTCTTTGGCGCGAAAAATGGCAGTTGACTCTAAATAATGAAAAGTGTGAACTCATCTAGGTGAGTATTAAAAGGAATCTGCTAAATTTCTGTTACATGATAAATCATACAAATCTATAGGCTTAGGGATTATGGTTACAAATAACTTAAACTGAAGCGATCACACAGATAAAGTTGTGGGGAAAGCAAACCAAATATTGATTTACTGGCAGAACACTTAGAAACTGCAACAGCTCTACTAAAGAGATTGCTTACACTATGCTTGTCTACCCTCTTCTGGAGTACTGCTGTGCATTGTGGATTCTGCATCAGACAGTATTGGAGGAGGACATAGAAAAAGTTCAAAGAAGGGCAGCTCATTTTGTATTATCGCGGAATAAGGGGGGGGGGGAGAATTCCACAATTACTAAATCCGAATTGGGGCGACAATCATTAATACAAAGGCGTTTCTCGTTGCGGTATCATCTTCTCGTGAAGTTTCGATCACTAACTTTCTCCTGAGAATTTGAAAATATTTTGTTGACGCCCGCCTACTTAGCGAGAAATGAACGCCATAATAAAATAAGAGAGATCAGAGCTCGCACGAAAAGATTAAAATGTTCGTTCTACCCGTGCGATGTTCGAGAGTGGAACGGCAAAGAAATCGCTTGAAGGTGGCTCGATGAACGATCTGCCAGATACTGCAGAGTTATCATGTAGATGTAGACTGATGATTAGGTCGCACAGAGCTAGCAAAATGCAAGGGTGTTGATTGCTACACTTCACCTGCTGTTTGAGATAGTTCCAGACATCAAATCCGGTTTAGATTACGTGATTTACAAGGGGAGGCCGCCAATTGCGAAATTCAGATTCGATTCATACTGCGCATAATAAAAACTCATGGCCAGAGGTGTAATGTGGCAAAGCACCAAGATGCACTTCACAGCCGTTGTCGAGAAAATCGACAGTTAAAAGAAACCGTTACGGTGAAATACTCTCTACGACTAATAATTTTTCTACAGCGTCGTGGTGCAGCGGTAAGCGCTCGGATTCGTAATCCGAAAGGTCGCCGGATCGAATCTCGCGCCATGCAACCTTTTTTTTTTTTTTAGTATTTGTTTTTTGTAATTCAAATATATATATATATATATATATATAAAATTCCCGGCAATCAGTTGCAACAATTATGCATATAATACGTTGTTGAAAGTCGTTTGTCGTGGAAAAACTGGCGACTTCGAACATCATTATGTTTTCCGCAAACAAAGTTGTATTTCACAAATGTTATTAATTGTCTTCATAGTGTTAACCACGTATAGTTAACGGAAGACGTAGAAACGATATTCCGAAACGAATACGTATAGCGTAAGTCAAACGTTCGAATTAGAATAGAGACCCCACGAACACAAATTTGCTGTGGCAGGTATGAAATTATAAATTCCGTTACTCGCTCGTTACAGTTGGAGGACAGATGTTGAATTGGCCGAAACGAGCCGCCGCATAACAGCGTAGTTGCCTGCTAACTTCGAAAGAAGGTAGATGCGGTCCCTAGCGCAACTTATAACGTCGTCGAAAATCAGTGCGGACGGGATAGCTTTGGTACACCCTGTTAAACAAACGGAAAAATGGAGGCGGTACAATTGGAGAGCGATCCGCCTTCACCAACATCAACATGCATAAGCAATTCATTAATAGTATATATATATATATATATATATATATATATATATATATATATATATATATATATATATATATTTGAATTACAAAAACTAACAATAAAAAAAATTGCATGGCGTGAGATTCGATCCAGCGACCTTCGGATTACGAACCCGAGAGCTTTACCGCTACGCCACGACGCTGCAGAAAATTATAAATCGTAGAGAGTATTTCACCGCAACGGTTTCTTTGAAATGTCGATTTTGTCGACAACGGCTGAGAAGTGCATCTCGGTGCTTTGCCACATTACACCTCTGGCCAGGAGCTTTTATTATGCGCAGTATGAATCGAATCTGAATTTCACAATTCGCGGCCTCCCCTTGTTAGAGGGCCAGTCGAGGTGCGATAGGATGCTTGAGTGTGCGTCAAACCAGGAACGTATGTGTGCAGTCCTATAAACATAGCTTTTCCCATTTTGGAAAGCGAGAGTATCCACGGCATACTGAATCTGAAGATGACAAAGAAAAGGCAACACTTGATGTTCGAGACACTTGCAATAAACACTCTGGTACGCGTCGAACTAATATGAATGAGTGGATCCAAGTCATGGTACGGTAAAGGCCCCAAAAACATCCCAGAACCACCTCCTGCCTGAACTACACTCACCACACACTATGGTTCGAACCTCTGATTGGGCAATTGGTGCACTCTACGTCTTACATCATTTGAAAGGAAGCAAAATATCGAATCATCCGACTGTATTACACGCCTGCAGTCAGTTACCGTCCAGTGTCTGTGATGTCTCGTCCACTGAAGATGTGTAACTTTATATTCTACTCTGAGAAGTAGCTTTTACTAGATACCTAACTAAACATTTGCCTTGCATACATTTCGTTTCGCAATGTTTGCACCAACTGGTTTATGGACAAGCATTCAGTGACAGCAGCAGTCCTGTCGAGTTTGAAGCTGGCTGTCATCGATAATGTGTGTTACTCATCTTCAGCCCCTTGTGGTTTTGGTCTTTTTACTACCACCATTCTTGTAGCAAACTGTGACTAGTACGCCATTCCTTGTAGAAACATTGGACAGACCACACTGACAGACAAAAAAAAAAAAAACAAAAAAAAACTGGGCAATTTCATTCAGCTGTGTCTGTTATAGACATAATGCAAGGGGTATGTGTGTTTGTTCAAATCTCCTCTTAAACACCGGGATCGATTTCAACCAAATTTGTCACAGAAACAGCTGGCCTCATGACTTGCAGCACTGTGGGGTTTATAGCCTCCTAGCTCCAATAGGAGTGAAGAGAGGATAAATATTTTTTCAGACCTCAGCATATAGGCTGCGCTGCATGACAGGCATGTTGTGTGAGAACGGTATCGTCCTGAAAAACCAACCAGCTCTGCAGGGCAGCTGCAAGTCAGGGGCAAGAAAGAGTCATCAGGACCACAGCATCTAGGCTGCCCCATGTGATAGTTGTTTTGTTTTGTAGTAGTATCAGCCTCCTTCATCAACCTGCCTTACATGGGGCCTATGTATCAGCGGCAATAAATAATTTTCAAGCCTCCAATGTGTAGCATGCCCTGAGTGACAGGATGTTGTGGGAGTAGAATGGAGCTGCTTTATTGCACTGTACTGCAGGGGATACATGAGCTGATGAGCATGGCTGGAGTCAGTTTGCGATGGATGGAGAAGGGAATGGACAGGGTGATGGGGAGGAGGAAATAACCAGAGAGAGGGGAGGAAGGAGACATGCATGAGACATGTGGAAAGTGGAAAGGGGTAGTGGGCAGGTGGAAGAGCGAGATGGAGAGGTGGAGGTGGAGGTGGAATGAGAGAGGGAGAGGAGGATGTGATCAGAGGGAGAGGAGGGAGGAAGGTATGGTCAGAGAGAAGAGGCGGAGGAAATGGACAAAGAGAGGGGGAGGAGGAGATGACGAAAGAGAGTGGGATGGAGAAGAAAGATACATAGAGATGGGAGGTAGAGTTGGGCAAACAGAGGGAGTAACAGGTGGGCACAGAGAGGGGCAGGAGAAGGTGTATTCAGTACACGTGTCGAATGTATAAGTGAGCTATTTACAGGTCTATAGCTTCTTTCTTCTAACTCAGAAAAACGACAAGTTGAGAGAACATAAAACTAACTATATCAAATCACATTAAACAGATTTCATGGAGTTACATCATTTAAATGGAGCACATTGATTGGAAAAAAGCACCAAACTGTGCAGCAGCGAAGGAAGCAAAAGAGAGAAACACTGTACAAGAGATGGATATGAAACCATATCAGTGACAATCCGTTTCAAACCAAATATGAACTGCTGCTGTTGCTGAATGGTCAACCGGTTTCCGAGTGAAAAGAAAGCTGCATTCATAAAACATTTCAATGCGATATACCTCGCAAAAGACTGTTGCTTACAGCAGCACAAACAGCTGCCTGTGTTCATAGGGCCACCTTCATGGTGAGTATACTGCAGACACTCTCGTCTTCTAAGATGAACCAGACATGTTCGCACATGCATTGACAATGCGTTGACGCATGTTGTCATGCGTTGTCGGTGGATCAAGATGGCAAATATCCTTCAACTTTCCCCACAGAAAGAATTCCAGGGACGTCAGATACGGTGAACGTGCGGGCCATGGTATGGTGTTTCGACAACCAATCCACCTGTCATGAAATATGCTATTCAATACCGCTTCAACCGCACGCGAGCTATGTGCCGGACATCCATCATGTTGCAAGTACATCGCCATTCTGTCATGCAGTGAAACATCTTGTAGTAACATAGGTAGAACATTACATAGGAAATCAGCATACATTGCACCATTTAGATTGCCATCGATATAATGGGGGCCTTTATCCTTCCTCCCATAATGCCGCACCATACATTAACCCGCCAAGGTCGCTAATGTTCCACTTGTCGCAGCCATCGTGGATTTTCCGTTGCCAATAGTGCATATTATGCCGGTTTACGTTACCGCTGTTGGTGAACGACGTTTCGTCGGTCGTCATGCAATTCCTGGTACATAGAAATATGGTACGGGTGCAGTCAGTGTTGATGTAGGATTCTTAACACCGACGTTTTTGAGATTCCCGATTCTCGCGCAATTTGTCTGCTACTGATGTGCGGATTAGCCGCGACAACAGCTAAAATACCTACTTGGGCATCATCATTTGTTGTAGGTCGTGGTTGACGTTTCACATGTGGCTGAACACTTCCTGTTTCCTTAAATAACGTAACTATCCGGCGAACGGTCCGGACACTTGGATGATGTTGTCCGGGATACCGAGCAGCATAAATAGCACACGCCCGTTGGGCATTTTGATCACAACAGCCATACATCAACACGATATCGACCTTTTCCGCAATTGGTAAACGGTCCGTTTTAACACGGGTAATGTATCACGAAGCAAACACCGTCCGCACTGGCGGAATGTTATGTGAGACCACGTACTGATACGTTTGTGACTATTACAGCGCCATCTATCGCAAAGCGAAAAAAGTGGTCCAACTAAAACATTCATATTTCCTTACGTACTACACGAATATGTAATAGAAAAAGGGGGTTCCTATTGAGAAAAAAAAACGCAGTTGATATGCGTTTGACCTGTGGTAGCGCCATCTAGCGGGCCAACCATAGCGCCATCTGGTTTCCCCCTTCAAGCTAGACAAGTTTCCTTCTTTGTAGTTTTTTCGTTTGATGCTTATTTCGTGAGATATTTGGCCCGGTCACTAGCAATGGAACACTCTATATATGTACAGGGTGTTACGATTATAAGTGCAAATATTTCTATTGGTGACTGAGGATAGCGTACTGAACAACATTACATTAATATTTACTTCAGTTACAGACTAGTAACTCTAGCTGTTAAGAGTAGCATATTTTCAATTAGGTTAGTATCCGCAAGAACACGTGGCAAGAGCAAGCCATGAAGGCTTATTGTCCCTTGGGCAGCTGGTAAGGTGTGGAGGTGTGGATGCGAGGATGCAAAACGGTTGGTCTATACCGACAGGAGTAGTCCACTTTAGTGGTACAGTTATGAACGAGAAGATAACATCAGGTAGTACGTTATGTGATGTGTTTGTGGGAACCCTGTTAGACACAGAGAAAAAGCAACAAACACACTGAAGTAGACACATATTAAGGCACTGATGATCTCAATATCTGCACCTATAACCCTAACACTATGTATAACTATAGCGTGTATCGTAATTAATGGCATAAATGTATACAATTAAAAGTACACGGGACTAGAAGCAAAAATGTCTGTTGAACACGGGCTCTCAAATGTATTCCTTAAGAATATGAGCACTTCTTCATCTTAGATATTGTGAAACAAATCTCCTCTACTACAAGCCCTTTACTATCCGTATTTTGGGAGGAGATAAAGTGGACCAAAACAAAAAAATGTTCTGCAATATACATCGGCCCTAGAATGCACTCCACAAGAGCTATGAGCACTTGTTCAGTGGAAGAGATGTTTCAGAGAGTAGTGAAGATGAACAAGTGCTGACAGCTTTTAAGGTAAGCGCTTTGGAGGCCATGTTTACTGGACACTCTTTTCTTGCTTTGGTCTATGCTACCACCACTCAAAATATGGAAAGCAAAGACATTGCCGTAGAAGAGATATGTTACACAGTATAGAAGATGAAGAAGTGCTCACAGTACTTAAGGTATGGATTTTAGAGCCCGTTTCTACTAGATCTGTTAGCTTCTAGTATCGTGTACTTTCTCCTGTATGTATTTACGCCATGAATTATTATACACCTTATACATATCAAAAAAAGGGTTCCCAGAACTCCTGAAAGATGTTGACTGCTAATATTTTAACACAGCAAGTCTCTTTGTCTGTTCAGAGATGTCACTAACCCGATCAAGATGATGTTCGGACATGGAGGAAATACAGAGAGACAGGAACTGACGATGACATGCCTCGCTCAGGCCGCCTAAGGGCTTCTACTGCAGTGGATGACCGCTACCTAGGGATTGTGGCTCGGAGGAACTCTGACAGTAACGCCACCATGTTGAATAATGCTCTTCGTGCAGCCGCAGGACGTCGTGTTATGACTCAAACTGTGCGCAGTAGGCTGCATGATGCGCAACTCCACGACACCACGCAGCAAGGTAGAGATGGGCCCAGCAACATGCCGAATGGACCACTCAGGATTAGCATTACGTTCTCTTCACCGATGAGTGTCGCTTATGCCTTCGTCGGAGAAATGTTTGGAGGCAACCCAGTCAGGCTGAACGCCTTAGACACATTGTCCATCGAGTGCAGCCAGGTGGAGGTTCCCTTCTGTTTTGAGGTGGCATTATTTGGGTCCGACGTACGCCGCTGGTGGTCATGGAAAGCGCCGAAACGGCTGTACGATACGTGAATGCCATCCTACGACCGATAGTGCAACCATAGCGGCAGCATATTGGCGAGGCATTCGTCTTCACGGACGACAATTCGCGCCCCCATCGTGCACGTCTTATGAATGACTTCCTTCAGGATAACGACATCGCTCGACTATACTATATATTCGTCGTGGCAGACTATACACAAGTTCCTCAAGGCACTGTCGGTCCAAATTGTCCCATTCCTCAGCGGCGATTCGGCGTAGATCCCTCACAGTGGTTGGCGGGTCACGTAGTCCATAAACAGCTCTTTACAATCTATCCCAGGCATGTTCGATAGGGTCTGGAGGACATGCTGGCCACTCGGCCAGAACTCATATAAGAACTGATGTAAGAATTAAATATAAGAATATGAGAATTTAAAAAGAATGTAGCAACCGAATATACCATACAAATATACTCGTATAATAAATGCATTACACATACTGTGAACCCCAGTTCTAATTTTACAATTCATATAATGCCCTTGTGTCCCGTAAAAAAAAAAAAAAAAAAAAAAAAAACCCACCCGGGGTAGTAACCTTTAGCGGACATGAGCAGATAAATGAAAAAAGTAAATGACTAAAAACAATAATCGGATTCCGATTATGGGATGCAGAAGTTACAGCCTCGACGCTAGCCACTACGCCACTGGTTGTGCTGAACTTACTCCGCGCTAAAATGCATCTAAATTATGTTGAAAACTTTAACGGTCACTTTCCCAGAAATGGTAGAGTATTTGCCGAAAAGTCGTGACACGCATTCGCTCATTTTGGCTCCCCTTCCACTGAGCGAAGTTTCTGGAAAATCGGCTTATGGCAATTGCAGTGTTTTCCTCGTAAGGGGTGCAATGCATTTTCTGTAATTCCCCAAAATCTAGTTCCTACAGGAAAACACATTTTCACTCTCACCGAATGCCGACGGTCATTATTCTGCTTTTCATAATTTTACGTTGAAACATTAACTTAGAAAAAATTGTAAATGACAATTGTGGAAAACCTCTACGTTATTTGATTTTCAAACAGCTGAGCAAAACTGAACATACTCAGACATTTCTCTCTTTACTTATTCTGATCAACACTAAACTGACACAGCACGGTGACTGCTGAGTAACACACAAGTAGACATGACGTATTGCGACGGTACGTAATAGTGAAGCTTCCCCTTTGTATGTAAAGAATGACAGTGCTGGAAAAACTCTTAACGTTATTTGATTTTCAAACAGCTGGGCAAAACTGAAGGTACTCGGACAGTTCTCTCTTTACTTATTCTGATCATCACTAAACTGACACACAATATTTTTAGCGCAACGCAATCTGACTTTCAATAATCCCTACAAAAGAATGGTCCCGACTAACAATAACCTATACCTTTCATGAATCACTTACCTCACAAAAATCTTCGTTACTCAAACTACTGCAATACAGCGAGCGCCAATACTGCCAGCTAAATAAAAGATTCTAGCTACTGAAGACACTAAGTACTGATAGGGATAGTTAGCAAATGAAAGATTTTGATGGAGAACAAACAATGTATTTACCTCAACAGTGTTCAGAAGTCATAATATATGTATCAGTTCATGACATCCAGTCTTAAAAATTTCCTTTTTCTGACGGATACACGTCCAGATCGTCCGCTCTCAAAACTCTGCCATCTCTCTCTCCACATCCAGCAGTGATGGCGGCTCACCTCCAACTGCCCAACACTACACAAGTGAATACTGCAACAATGAGTCCAACCAGCCACAGACTGCACACAGCGCAGTCAGTGATTACAGAGCGCTACTTGGCGTTACCAGCATAAAAACCTATACAGTCTACTTACAACGTGTTTATGTTGAGTAAACTAAGACATGACTCATCATTTGTAAAACCAGCCATGGAAGAGAAAGATTGGTCTCTGCACTACGCGCGGTTAAATCAGGAGCACCATCTGTCCAATGTCATCGCTCTATCGTAATACATTGAGGTGACAGTATAAAAGGGCTGCGCATTGGCGGAGCCGTCATTTGCACCCAGGTGATTCATGCGAAAAGGTTTGCCCGGCAGGGATTAACACACTTTGAACCCAGAATGGTAGTTAGAGCTAGACGCTTGGAACATTCCATTTCGGAAATCGTTCGGAAATTCAATATACGAGATCCACAGTGTCAAGAGTATGCCGAGAGTGCCAAATTTCAGGCATTACCTCTCACTACGGACGATGCAGTGGCCGACGGCTTTCATTTAACAACCGGGAGGTGCGGCGTTTGGGTAGAGTTGCACCAAGGGACAGAACACACACCACGACCGTCAAACGTGAATTATGATCCTTAAAACGAAGGGCATCGCCTACCTCCGAATTTTCCCAGCCTATCACAGCGGAAGAAGTTGCAGCAGTCGTGTCAAAAATCAAAAGTGGCAAGGCTCCCGGCTTCGATGGCATCCACCCGGAATTCCTACTTCACTGTGGAAAACATACTAGAACATGGCTCGCAAACTTCTTAACAGATATTTTAGAATCGGGTAATATCCCACACCAGCTTAAACGAACAAAGATTATAGCGATACTAAAGCCAGGCAAACCTAATGACATGCCCCAAAACTACCGCCCTATCGCTCTGCTGAACTGTGTCTATAAGCTGCTGGAACGTATCATCTACAACAGAATAAGCGGAAAAATTCTTGAAGTGGTACCGATTGAACAGGCAGGTTTTCGACCCAACCGCAGTTGCACCGACCAGATCCTCTCCCTAGCAACTCACATAGAGGCGAGCTTTTAGAAAAAACTCAAAACATCAGTAGCCTTTATTGACCTATCAGCCGCTTATGATACCGTTTGGCGACAAGGCCTGATTTTAAGTTGCTGCGGGTCATACCATGTAACAAGCTGGCCAACCTCATTGATAACATGCTCACAGATAGAAGTTTCAGAGTCATAACGGGCGACTTAAAAAGTGACCAAATGAAGCTCAACAATGGTTTACCACAAGGCTCCGTTCTGGCGCCATTGAAGTTTAACCTCTACATATCTGACTTACCTGAAACCACTTCTCAAAAATTCGGATATGCCGACGACTGGGCAATAGCTGCAAGAGGCAGATCAATGGAGGCAACGGAAAACACATTAACTGCGGATCTAACAAAGCTGGGAGATTACTTCCGAAGGTGGAGATTACGGCCAAACGCGACAAAAACGGAGGTGACATGCTTTCACCTGGACAATGCCCAAGCAAAAAGAAAGCTCAACGTTCATTTCGAAAACAGGCTGCTAAACCATAATAATTACCCCAGATATCTAGGCGTCACCTTTGATAGAACCCTAACATTCAAGGAACACCTACGTAATACAGCCGCAAAACTTAAAACTCGAAATAATATCATACAGAAGCTATGTGGGACTACGTGGGGCTCTTCCGCGGCTGTACTGAGATCTTCGGCTCTGGGACTTGTCTACACAACAGCAGAATATGCCGCACCGGTATGGCTAAACAGTAAACACACAGGCTTGATCGATGCTCAACTAAACTACACAATGAGGATGATATCAGGAACAATAAAGCCAACGCATTTACACTGGCTACCTATACTGAGCAACATTCTCCCACCGGACCTGCGCAGAGAGAACGCTCTCTTACGCGAGTATGGAAAAGTGCTGAACAACGAGAAACTGCCAATCCATAAGGATGTTCCTGCCCTGGAGATGAACAGATTGCGCTCCAGAGACCCCTCTTTAAAAAAGGCAAAAAATACGCATCCTCTCAACCCGGAATATGGCAACCTCTGGAAAACACGGTGGAGAGAATCTGTGCCCCAAAACCTGCAGAATATGCCATGTATCAATGTCCAACCACCAGGATTCAATTTGCCAAGGAAAACTTGGACGACCTTGAATCGAATTCGGACAAATAACGGCAGATGTGCAGACAGCCTCCACAGGTGGGGTAAAATCACCTCCCCGAGATGTGACTGCGGTGCGGACCGGCAGACGATTCGTCACATCGTGGAAGATTGCCCTCTGAGACGTTTTGCAGGAGACGCCAATGAGTTTCTGACCGCGACTGAAAGTGCAATAGACTATGTCACAAATCTGGATGTTTGTTTGTGAACTTTTGTTTGTTATATACACTATTTTAAATACTTTTATATCTACAACTATATGTTACACACTGTGACTGCTCTTTATTTCTGTGTCTTATGATTTTTATGTCTGTTTTTTATATGATGTGTTACATGCCATAAGCTAAATAAAATAAATGTTAAAAGACAAGCAACACTGCATGACATAAGCGCAGAAATCTATGTGGGACGTATGTCGAATGTGTTCGTTAGGATAGTGCGGTGAAATCTGGCTTAATGCGTTTTAACAGAAGACGAGTGACACGAGTACCTTTGCTGACAGAACATTACCTGAAGCGCCTCTCCTGGGCTCATGACCGTTTCGGTTGGACCCTAGACGACTTGAAAACCATGGCCCCGATTTCAGTTGGTCAGAGTTCATGGTAGGGCTCGAGTGTGGCGTAGACCCCAGAAAGCCATGGATCCAAGTTATAACAAGGCACTGTACCAGCTGGTAATGTCCCTGTAATGGTGTGGGTTGAGTTCGCATGAAATGTACTGGATTCTCTGGTCCAACTGAACCTATCATTGATTGGAAATTTTCGGCTACCTGGAAACCATTTGCATCCTTTCATGTAATTCATGTTCCCAAACAACGATTTAATTTTTACGAATGACAATGCGCCATGTGACGAGGCGAACATTTCGGACGGTTCGAGCGAATGATTCAGCCACCCTGATCGCCAGACATGGGACATAATCGAGAGGACAGTTTGCGCATAAAACTTTCGCAATTATGGACGACTGCTCAGACATCATGCCTCAGTATTTGTGCAGGGGTCTTCCAGCGACTTCTTGAGTTCATGCCACATCGAGTTGTCGCACTACGCCCGGAAAAGGAGGTCCAACACGTTATTACACTACTGGCCATTAAAATTGCTACACCACGAAAATGACGTGCTACAGACGCGAAATTTAACCGACAAGAAGAAGATGCTGTGATATGCAAATGATTAGCTTTTCAGAGCATTCACACAAGGTTGGCGTCGGTGGTGACACCTACAACGTGCTGACATGAGGAAAGTTTCCAACCGATTTCTCATACACAAACAGCAGTTGACCGGCGTTGCCTGGTGAAATGTTGTAGTGATGCCTCGTGTAAGGAGGAGAAATGCGTACCATCACGTTTCCGCCTTTGATAAAGGTCGGTTTGTAGCCTATCACGATTGCCGTTTATCGTATCCCGACATTGCTGCTCGCGGTGGTCAAGATCCAATGACTGTTAGCAGAATATGGAATCAGTGGGTTCCGGAGGGTAATACGGAACGCCGTGCTCGATCCCAACGGCCTCGTATCACTAAAAGTCGAGATGACAGGCATCTTATCCGGATGGCTGTAACGGATCGTGCAGCCACGTCTCGATCCCTGAGTCAACGGATGGGGACGTTTGTAAGAAAACAACCATCTGCACGAACAGTTCGACGACGTTTGCAGCAGCAAGGACTATCAGCTCGGAGACAATGGCTGCGGTTACCCTTGACGCTGCATCACAGACAGGAGCGCCTGCGATGGTGTACTCATCGCCGAACCTGGGTGCACGAATGGCAAAACATCAATTTTTGCGATGAATCCAGGTTCTGTTTACAGCATTATGATGGTCGCATCCGTGTTTGGCGACATCGCAGTGAACGCACAATGGAAGCGTGTATTCGTCATCGCCATACTGGAGTATCACCCGGCGTGATGGTATGTGGTGCCATTGGTAACACGTCTCGGTCACCTCTTGTTCGCATTGACGGCACTTAGAACAGTGGACGTTACATTTCAGATGTGTTACGACCCATGGCTCTACCCTTCATTCGATCCCTGCGAAACCGTACATTTCAGCAGGATAATGCACGACCTCATGTTGCAGGTCCTGTACGGGCTTTTCGGGATACAGAAAATGTTCGACTGCTGCCCTGGCCAGCACATTCTCCATATCTCTCACCAATTGAAAACGTCTGGTCAATGGTGGCCGAGCAACTGGCTCGTCACAATACGCCAGTCACTAATCTTGATGAACTGTGGTATCGTGTTGTAGCTGCATGGGCGGCTGTACCTGTACACGCCATCCAAGCTCTGTTTCACTCAATGCCGAGGCGTATCAAGGCCGTTATTATGGCCAGAGGTGGTTGTTCTCGGTACTGATTTCTCAGGATGTATGCACCCAAATTGCGTGAAATGTAATCCCATGTCAGTTCTAGTATAATATATTTGTCCAATGAGTACCCGTTTATCATCTGTATTTCTTCTTGGTGTAGCGATTTTAATGGCCAATAGTGTAGAAGGTATCCTGTGACTTTCGGCTCCTCAGTGTACAATCTGGTTACTGCATGCTGACGACTGAAAGTCAAAGTGCGCTGTCGCGAGAGCGACGTTGTATCAGCGCTGGCAGCTGCCGCGGCGCCTCCCTACACGCCGCGGAACAATGAGAACTGCTGAGCTGAAGCGGCAGTTTTCCGCGGCGCGGCGCACTGTTGCGGGGCAGAGGCCTTATGAATGGGAACGATCAGCGGAAGCGATCGCGCCGTCGCCGGGTAATTGCGGCGCGGCCGCCGCCCACGCGCCGGAGCCTTGAGCGCAGTGGCAGCGGCCGCGGCCGCCGTGGGAGTTCCGTATTTACGAGCCGTCGGCGGCGCTCAATGGGAGCCCGGCACCGCGCCCCGGCGCTCGCGCCCGCTCTCGCTGCCGGCGTCGGCTCGTTACTGCTCCTCCCTGGCTGCCGCTGTCGGTCAGTATATCAAGGCGAGCCAGCAACGCCCGCCCCGCCCTCTGGCACGCTCTCTATCAATGCGTATGCAGCCGTGCCGCACCTCGCCACCCACTGCTGCCTGTCTAGTCTCTCGCAAAATAACTTCCATCCCGGCGCACGATCACGTTCTCGTCTTGATATACAAAATAAATTAAAACAGATGAGGAGCTGACGGTGCAAGTGGTACAAGTGCTTGCTGGAGAAAACTGGGTAAATGGCTGCCAAAGTTATCTACATCTACATCCATTCTCTGCAAGCCACCTTGACGGTGTGTGGCGGAGGGTACCTTTAGTACCTCTATCGGTTCTCCCTTCTATTCCAATCTCGTTCGTGGAAAGAAAGATTGTCGGTATGCCTCTGCGTGGGCTCTAATCTCTCTGATTTTATCCTCATGGTCTCTTCGCGAGATATACGTAGGAGGGAGCAATATACTGCTTGACTCCTCGGTGAATGTACGTTCTCGAAACTTTAACAAAAGCCCGTACCGAGCTACTGAGCGTCTCTCTTGCAGAGTCTTCCAAAGGAGTTTATCTATCATCTCCGTAAAGCTTTCGCGATTACTAAATGATCCTGTAACGAAGCGCGCTGCTCTCCGTTGGATCTTCTCTATCTCTACTATCAACCCTATGTGGTACGGATCCCACACCGGTGAGCAGTATTCAAGCAGTGGGCGAATAAGTGTACTGTAACCTACTTCCTTTGTTTTCGGATTGCATTTCCTTAGGATTCTTCCAGTGAATCTCAGTCTGGCATCTGTTTTATTGAGGATCAACTTCATATGATCATACCATTTTAAATCACTCTTAATGTCTACTCCCAGATAATTTATGAAATGATCTGCTTCCAGTAGCTGATCTGCTAAATTGTAGCTAAATGATAAAGGATCTTTCTTTTTATGTATTCCCAGCACATTACATAAATCATCTGCCCCCGGTAGCTGCGTGGTCAGCGCGACAACATGTCAATCCTAAGGGCCCGGGTTCGATTCCCGGCTGGGTCGAAGATTTTCTCCGCTCAGGAACTGGGTGTTGTGTTGTTCTAATCATCATTATTTCATCCCCATCGACGCGCAAGTCGACGAAGTGGCGTCCAATCGAAATACTCGCACCAGGCGAGCGGTCTACCCGACGGGAGGCCCTCGTCACACGACATCAAAAATTTATTACACTTGTCTACATTGAGATTCAATTTCCATTCCCTGCACCATGCGTCAATTTGTTCCAGATTCCCCTGCATTTCGGTACAATTTTCCATTGTTACAACCTCTCGATATACTACAGCACATCCGCAAAAAGCCTCAGTGAGCTTCCGATGTCATCCACAAGGTCATTTATGCAGGGTGTTACGAAAAGGTACAGTCAAACTTTCAGGAAACATTCATCACACACAAATAAAGAAATGATGTTATGTGGACATGTGTCCAGAAACGCTTAATTTTCATGTTAGAGCTCATTTTAGTTTCTTCCACCTACGCTCAATGGAGCACGTTATCATGATTTCATACGGGATACTCTACCTGTGCTGCTAGAACATGTGCCTTTACAAATACGACACAACATGTGGTTCACGCACGATGGAGCTCCTGCACATTTCAGTCGAGGTGTTCGTACGCTTCTCAACAACAGATTCGGTGACCGATGGATTGGTAGAGGCGGACAAATTCCGTGGCCTCCACGCTCTCCTGACCTCAACCCTCTTGACTTTCATTTATGGGGGCATTTGAAAGCTCTTGTCTACGCAACCCCGGTACCAACTGTAGAGACTCTTCGTGCTCGTATTGTGGACGGCTGTGATACAATACGCCATTCTCCAGGGCTGCATCAGCGCATCAGGGATTCCATGCGAATGAGGGTGGATGCATGTATCCTCGCTAACGGAGGACATTTTGAACATTTCCTGTAACAAAGTGTTTGAAGTCACGCTGCTACGTTCTGTTGCTGTGTGTTTCCATTTCATGATTAACGTGATTTGAAGAGAAGTAATAAAATGTGCTCTAACATGGAAAGTAAGCGTTTCGGGACACATGTCCACATAACATATTTTCTTTCTTTGTGTGTGAGGAATGTTTCCTGAAAGTTTGGCCGTACCTTTTTGTAACACCCTGTATATATTGTGAATACCAACGGTCCGATGACACTCCCCTGCGGCACACCTGAAATCACTCTTCTTCGAAAGACTTCTCTCCATTAAGAATGACATGCCGCGTTCTGTTATCTAGGAACTCTTCAATCCAATCACACAATTGGTCTGATAGTCCATATGCTCTTACGTTGTTCATTAAACAACTGTGGGGGACTGTGTCGAACGCCTTGCGGAAGTCACGAAACACGGCATCTACCTGTGAACCCGTGTCTATGGCCCTCTGGATCACGTGGACGAATAGCTCGAGCTGGGTTTCACACGATCGTCTTTTTCGAAACCCATGCTGATTCCTACAGAGTAGATTTCTAGTCTCCAGAAAAGTCATTATACTCGAACATAATACGTGTTCCAAAATTCTACAACTGATCGACGTTAGAGATATAGGTCTATAGTTCTGCACATCTGTTCGACGTCCCTTCTGGAAAACGGGGATGACCTGTTCCCTTTTCCAATCTTTTGGAACGCTACGCTCTTCTAGAGACCTACAGTACACCGCTGCAAGAAGCGGGGCAAGTTCCTTCGCGTATCAGTGTAAAATCGTATTGGTATCTCATCAGGTCCAGCGGCTTTTCCTCTTTTGAGCGATTTTAATTGTTTTTCCTATCCCTCTGTCATCTATTTCGATATCTACCATTTTGTCATTTGTGCGACAATCTCGAGAAGCCTATATGGCTATTTATAAATTATGTGAGTTACTTTCTGAACATAAGATATTTTTTCGTAATGGTCAGTTAGTATCTGTATAGTTTTAGGGGTGGTCAGAGATTGTAGTTGTTCAAATGGTTCAAATGGCCCTGAGCACTATGGGACTTAACATCTTAGGTCGTCAGTCCCCTAGAACTTAGAACTACTTAAACCTAACTAACCTAAGGACATCACACACATCCATGCCCGAGGCAGGATTCGAACCTGCGACCGTAGCAGTCGCGCGGTTCCGGACTGAGCGCCTAGAACCGCGAGACCACTGCGGCCGGCAGAGATTGTAGTACCCCTGCATAATTTTTTATAATACACACTAAGACAGAAAAACGACGCACCATGAAACAGTTGTGCAAACTGGTCACAAATTGATATTCATACACATATCGACGGAGAATGCAAGACTGTGAACTTCGGCGGTCGATGGATGAATGTGTGACGCCTCAGCGCAGTTTGACTGTGCAGCTTTCGAGGGTAGTAAGCAGGGGACATGCCAGTATCATTCCGTGTACTCAGTTTTACAGTAACTATGCCTCGCAGACAGGTCCGTGAACGATGTACGCAGATGTCAGTATTTGAGAGGTGACGTGCAGTTGGGCTCAAAGAAGCTGGTTGGAGTAATCGGCGAATAGCTCGACATTTAAATGGGAGTGATGCCACTATTCGACGATATTGGCAGGATTGGGCGAATCATAGCTGAACACAGCGTCAAAAAGAAAGCGGTCGACCTAGAGAAAAAAAAGAACGTGAGGACCGAGCAGTCGTCAGAGAGGCACGTCGGGCCTCGGGTTCATCATTACTATCGATCCGATGTGCAACTGGTGCTTCAGTGGACACTAGGTCCATTAATTGGCGGCTCACAGAAAGGGGACTGAGCTAATGGCACCTCTTGCGCCGAATACCATTGATCTATGTACACCAACAAGCCCATTTGCTCACGAGTCGGCCACATGCGGCCTGGAATCTCATTGATTGAAATAGAGTTGGCTTCACTGATGAGTCCCGCTTCGAATTGAGCCCTGATGACCAGGAAAGATGTGTCTTGAGACATCGCAGACAGCAGGGGGATACCAACCTACCAACCTCAATGTCGCCTGCCCTTAGGCACAGCCAGGACTGATGGTTCAGAGCGCCATTTCCTTTCTCAGTAGAACCCCTCTGGTGTCATCCGCGGCAACCTCACGGCACAGCGGTGTGTCGACGATATTCTGCGCCTGTTTTGTTGCCCTTCATCGCAAACCATCCTCGGCTTACATTTCAACATGAAGATGGCCGCCCACACACGGTGAGAGTTTCTCCTGCTTGTCTTCGTGCTTCCAAACCCTGCCTTGGCCAGCAACGTCGCCGGATCTCTGCCCAATTGACAGCCTTGGGAGGATTATGGGCAGGGCCCTTCAATCCTCTCGGGACTTTGACGATCTTACGCGCCAATTTTGCAGAATCTGGCACGATGTCCCTCAGAGGACAGCCACCAACTCTGTTAATTAATACCAAGTCGAACACCTCCTTGCATGAGAGCCAGAGGTGGACCAACGTGTTATTCACTTTGTGAAGCTCTTTCTAAATCCAATTTTTCTGAAACTGTAATCATTTATTTATCTATACGTGTACATCACACCTTTTGATTTCTAACCCATTCGGATAATTCGTTTGTAGCCCGCCGATTTTTTTCTTGAAGTATATATTAAAAATACATGTACTCTTTCGTCTTGAAACTTTTTAGAGTAAAACTGGTACAAGTGGAAACACATTTCCTTTACTATGCTACATTTCAAAGACTTTTTAGTACAACACACATATATGTATAGTACCATACATGTTCATTATAAATAGTATCATACATGTTCATTATCAAACAACGATAGCTGAGTAATTAAAGCGAAAATAACATAACAAACTGAAAAACAATAGGTAAATAGCAAATAAAATTAAAATACCAAAACGAAAATATATTGCTGTTGTTCCAACACGTAGGAGAGATTATTCATAGTCACTTTCCGTAGTCCCCTAAGGGTCAGTGTCTGTAACCATAATCATTTCCTTTTGTGGTATCTCTTGAAGAATGTCCTCCGTAGCATTCTGTTGTGCAGTGATCAAGTCTTTTTCTTTTTCCACTCCCTGTTCTTACAGCGATGGTAACTCCTGTCTGGGAATAGATATGTTCTTAGAGAACTCACGGTGAAGTGAGGGATGTCGTTCTTCATTCCCTGAACATTTTTCTGTTTTAAAATTTATTTCAAACTCAAGATGATAGAAAAGCTGCAGTAGAAGTACTGACTAGGGAGTAATATTCGACCTCCTAAAATCCACTTCTATAAACTCAAGATTACGGTTCAGTGAATACTTGACCTGCATTGTCAGAAGATTTTCTCTGCTGATTCAGACAGACCACGTATTCCCCCGTTGCATTTTGTACCCTTCTGTGTCTTGAGCAGCTTTATCTTTTGCTATGGCGTCCATGGTTTTCATTGACAGAAATTTTCTGTTCCTTTTCCACTACGGGAAATTTTCTGGCGACCTGCTTCACTGCTTACATCGTGTCTCGGACAACAAATACATGACTGAAGTGTTTCTTTGCCTTTTCAAAGAGACCAAGATATTTATCACATTCCACATATGTTTGGCCAGGTTTAAAGACATTATGATGTATTGTTTCAAGATGCTGCGTTTGCCTCAAGATGTACAAGCAGTATTTCAAAATATGGCCTATTTAAATATGCATGAAATAGTACTGAAAGTACTCTTAAAAGCACACACATTAGGCTATAGCCATACTTTCCAAAAAAAATGCATACCTGGACCTTAATTAAAGATAGCAGCAATTCCTTCTGTCCACCATTCCAGTTACACTAGTTATATTCTAAATGCAGTCCAGTTACTAAGGTAGGGTCTGTGTACTGTCACGGCAGCTAGTGAGTCCATTCCTTTCGTCTGAAGGGGTGACCGCCTGCAGAGCTGTGCGCTTTGTCCGTTGGGGCTGGCCATATCAGACGTCAACAGTCCGTCGCCCGCCGACCTGCGTACTCGCATCATACTCGTTGCTGTCTCTTTCCTACACAGCACGGTATCATCGGCATCGCAGACTACAAGCACTGCAAATGCAGGGAAGGTGCTTCGTATTTAGGCATTGGAGATTGTACGCAATGTCGCTTCGTATTTAGGCATTGGAGATTGTACGCAATGTCATAAAATTTGTCGGAAGAGAAGATGAGAGAGAAAAATCCCATTAAAAAGTTTGCTAGAAGGTGGCAGCAGTCACTGGCTTTTCTCCATCGCACAATAAAGTCAATAAAGTAAATGTAGATACAGATACTTCCCAAGGCAATCTGCTCCAGGGAAGAAGCGCAACAAGAAGAAAATTTTACATTTAGAATGTTTTAATGAATAGATCGTCAGGAGACGGCTCAAAAATTTCCATGTGACACGCAAATATCAACCGATATTCACTTGTTCCAGTAATTAGAGAAAATGCACAAGTTCTGCAGTACTCGAGTCAGATACTACTGATTGTGAACCTTTGTGTTTGTCAACTACTGGTCATTCTAACACAGCCAAAACAAGGCCACGAAAGTAGACAACATTCCTTTAGAACTGCTGATAGCCTTGGGAGAGCCAGTCACTACAAGAACAATATAATGATTCCAATTCCAAAGAAAGAAGGTATTGACAAGTGTGAAAACTACCAAACCATGTCTAATAAGTCACGGTTGCAAAATATTAACACGAATTCTTTACAGAAGCATGGAAAAACTGTAAAAGCCAAGCTCGGGGAAGATCAGTTTGGATTCAGAAGAAAAGCAGGAACACGCGAGGCAATACTGACCCTACGACTTACCTTAGATGATAGGTTAAGGAAAGGCAAACCTACGTTTATAGCATTTGTAGTCTTAGAGAAAGCTGAGGCACAGTGTAATGATTGGGTTTTCCCTCGCAGCCTGCACCACTGTGTGTGTGTGTGTGTGTGTAAGAATATATCTGTTAAATAATCACAGGCCCCAGTTCCCTCCCAACACTGCCACGGGCTGCCTGATAGCACACTACAGTGGTGGACGTACAAGTGACGTTGACCAGCAGCGCATGGTACTGCAGACTACCCCACCAACGCACTTGGCTGAATGACATTACCCAGTGCACATAGAGATGCTAGCAATCAGGAGGCCACTATGTGAGATCACGCATCGTTCGTCACCCACAGTTCACTACATGTACACAGTTTCAATTGTTGTTGTGTCTGGACCTCTTAGTGTCTGGGAATATTTCTATGTCCTGCGATCTACTTTCGCTATTCTATTGCTAGTGACTGACACTATTAACATTCCAATATTGAAAACCACATATCAGGGTATATACACTCCTGGAAATGGAAAAAAGAACACATTGACACCGGTGTGTCAGACCCACCATACTTGCTCCGGACACTGCGAGAGGGCTGTACAAGCAATGATCACACGCACGGCACAGCGGACACACCAGGAACCGCGGTGTTGGCCGTCAAATGGCGCTAGCTGCGCAGCATTTGTGCACCGCCGCCGTCAGTGTCAGCCAGTTTGCCGTGGCATACGGAGCTCCATCGCAGTCTTTAACACTGGTAGCATGCCGCGACAGCGTGGACGTGAACCGTATGTGCAGTTGACGGACTTTGAGCGAGGGCGTATAGTGGGCATGCGGGAGGCCGGGTGGACGTACCGCCGAATTGCTCAACACGTGGGGCGTGAGGTCTCCACAGTACATCGATGTTGTCGCCAGTGGTCGGCGGAAGGTGCACGTGCCCGTCGACCTGGGACCGGACCGCAGCGACGCACGGATGCACGCCAAGACCGTAGGATCCTACGCAGTGCCGTAGGGGACCGCACCGCCACTTCCCAGCAAATTAGGGACACTGTTGCTCCTGGGGTATCGGCGAGGACCATTCGCAACCGTCTCCATGAAGCTGGGCTACGGTCCCGCACACCGTTAGGCCGTCTTCCGCTCACGCCCCAACATCGTGCAGCCCGCCTCCAGTGGTGTCGCGACAGGCGTGAATGGAGGGACGAATGGAGACGTGTCGTCTTCAGCGATGAGAGTCGCTTCTGCCTTGGTGCCAATGATAGTCGCATGCGTGTTTGGCGCCGTGCAGGTGAGTGCCACAATCAGGACTGCATACGACCGAGGCACACAGGGCCAACACCCGGCATCATGGTGTGGGGAGCGATCTCCTACACTGGCCGTACACCACTGGTGATCGTCGAGGGGACACTGAATAGTGCACGGTACATCCAAACCGTCATCGAACCCATCGTTCTACCATTCCTAGACCGGCAAGGGAACTTGCTGTTCCAACAGGACAGTGCACGTCCGCATGTATCCCGTGCCACCCAACGTGCTCTAGAAGGTGTAAGTCAACTACCCTGGCCAGCAAGATCTCCGGATCTGTCCCCCATTGAGCATGTTTGGGACTGGATGAAGCGTCGTCTCACGCGGTCTGCACGTCCAGCACGAACGCTGGTCCAACTGAGGCGCCAGGTGGAAATGGCATGGCAAGCCGTTCCACAGGACTACATCCAGCATCTCTACGATCGTCTCCATGGGAGAATAGCAGCCTGCATTGCTGCGAAAGGTGGATATACACTGTACTAGTGCCGACATTGTGCATGCTCTGTTGCCTGTGTCTATGTGCCTGTGGTTCTGTCAGTGTGATCATGTGATGTATCTGACCCCAGGGATGTGTCAATAAAGTTTCCCCTTCCTGGGACAATGAATTCACGGTGTTCTTATTTCAGTTTCCAGGAGTATATATATATATATATATATATATATATATATATATATATATATATATATATATATATATATATATATATATGTGTGTGTGTGTGTGTGTGTGTGGAAAAACACAATTCCCCTACCTTCCTAAATAATAAATAAAACTATCCTCTTTGAAGGACAGAAACTTTCATCTATCGGTTCAGCTGTGAAACTTACCCTGTGACATTGAAAGAATATCGAAATAGTTCGCGAGTGAGCTGCCGAATGTCAGTGTCCAACGGACTCAGTATTTCGACAAACGCCCACGCTGTCATCAGATGCACCGATGAACTGACTGACTGGCGGACCAGCGCTGCGCTTTTATTTCCTGCTCCTCCTGTCCCTCTTTGCCGGCCACTGTGGCCGAGCGGTTCTAGGCGCTTCAGTCCGGAACCGCGCGACCGCTACGGTCGCAGGTTCGAATCCTGCCTCGGGCATGGATGTGTGTGATGTCCTTAGGTTAGTTTCTAGGGGACTGATGACCTCAGATGTGAAGTCCCATAGCGCTTAGAGCCATTTGAACCATTTCTCCCTCTGATCGGTCGCTCCATCGGCTGTCCGGGCCCAGCATCTCGCTGACAGTGTTCCATCCTAGGTTCGCGCTCAGTTGTGCGTGCTGGTTGCACTTCTGCTGTTCCTCGACCTGTACCCCAGAGTCAGTTCGTTGTCTGGAATCTCATTTTTCTTCTTGACCATTCTAATAGCGGGGTTCCATGTCTTAACAAGGATGTAACCACTATCACGATTTATCAGTGGTTCCATTTCTCGAATCTCAATAGCTTCCTTAATAACGTCGTCCCAGAAGTTGGACGTCTGTCAGAACCTTGGTATGGTCATAATCATTTCCATGTAATTCCGTCAGGCAATGTTTGTGAGTGCTGTCTCTCGTTAGGCTGCTTCAATCTGGTGTGCTGTTGGTGTTCGCGGCAACGATCTTCAGTAGAAGACATGTACGTCAGACGGTGGGAACTGGACGTAACAGCCCTATTAGCAAAATGATATCTGCTGGTAAATACGGAATAAACAAATTAAACTGCTGTTCTTTTTTCAGTGCACCAATAAAAAATGAAAAATTATTGGGAGATGTTCGATATGTTCTTTGATCAGTCCAGTTTATTTCTGCACGTCAAAGCAAAACGTTATGGCATGTAAGAATTCTGAAAAATAAGACACGGAGAGTTGATGAGACACTTAGAAGTCCCGTCACGTAACATAGTGCAGATCGTCTGCTGTTGGCTGCCTCCTACAGTGCACGATGTTTTAACGCAGAGCTGCAAACTGTTGACGTGAACGGAAAGAGGAGAGCCGACCGATGTGGCTGAGCGGTTCTAGGCGCTTCAGTCTGGAACCGCGCGACCGCTACGGTCGCAGGTTCGCAGCCTGCCTCGGGCATGGATGTGTGTGATGGCCTTAGGTTAGTTAGGTTTAAGTAGTTCTAAGTTCTAGGTAACTGATGACCTCAGATGTTAAGTCCCATAGTGCTCAGAGCCATTTGAACCATTTGGAAAGAGGAGAGAAATATAAATAAATTTGTTATTGGAAATGAGGCTTTAGATGAACCGAACAGCGTGAATAGAAATACTGCATTTGAAGTAAGAAAGGAATCGCTGCGTTTAACCCAACATCTGAAACAAATATAAAATGCAGCGACCACGTCAGCACAGTAGTAGGGCGAATGATGGACTTCAGTGTATCAGGAGAATTTTAGGAAAGTGTAGCTGACCTCTAGAGTAAACTGCGTATAGAAAGAATATCAGTGGGACCCACTCTCGAGCACTGATCGAGTATGTGGGATTAAAAGAAGACATCGAAGCAGTTCAGAGGCGTGCTGCTAGATTTATTACCTGTAGTTTCGAACAACACACGAGCTCTTCGGAGAAGCTTCGTTAACTTAAATGGGAATGCCTGAAGCGAAGGCGACGGTCTTTTTGGGGAACACTACAACGAAACGTGAAGAGAACGGTCATTTGAAGCTGACAGGAGTACCATTTTACTGCCGCAAACGCATATTTCGCTCAAGGACCGCGAAGACAATATAAGAGATATTACGGCTCGCTTCATTTGCGAGTAGAATGGGAACTAGTAGTGGCGCAACGTACCCTTCGCCATGCACAACACGATGGCTTGCGGGTATGTACGTAGATGTAAATATAGGTCTGACGGATGGATTAAGATCAGCAACGCCTCATGCTATAATTTCTTGAGTCGGCAATGAAAGATGTGTAACGTAGCCTAAAACATTAACAAACGACGTAGTGACTGACTGACACGCCGTCACATCTATTAGCCAACTTCAAAACAAATTCCGTAAATTCTCCTAAGGTTTTGTATCAATTAATTTTAAGCCCGGCGCCATCGCATCGTCGTTTGGTAACCAAAGCAGAGGGGCAGTGCCTCGGGCAGCCGCAGGGACTAATCTAATCACGCCTTCCAGTTCGCAACGTCAGTGGTATGCAAATGACTGCAAGTAATTTTTAAGGTCGTCTTTGAAAACTTGTTCTTGGATTACTGCAAGTAGTTTTTCACAAAAAACTGAAGCTTTCTTTCACGGGTGATAATGTAAGTGGGTCAGTGTGTACGTGGCACCATCACGAATATTCAGCAGTTCATTCTCGAGCAACACAGATTTTAATTGTATTGGACAGGGATCTCCGATTAGTCCAGCATACAGTCTCCTCTTGCAAGACAACCTCGCACTTGTATTGTAAAACCTAGTAGCATTCTAGAATAACTCCGCTTCCCTACATATTTCCCAAAGAATACAGTCTTTTCATGTAACTGCCCTGCAATTCAGCTTAAGCACTCATTCGTAATCTTTCACATTGTCTCTTAGTATTATTTTATACCGTAACTATGTTCAGATTTGTCGTGGAAATAGTCCATTAGCATGAACTACGGTTTAGAAGTATTACAAATGATGCACTGAATTGAGAACACTTCAACAGAGAGAAGATTGCACCTTACGTGATGCCAAAATTGTCGGACTAAAGAAAATGGAAGGAACAGGCTACTGAGCACAGAATATGTTGAGGGGACTAGCATAAATGAATTCAATAAAAAACTTACTATCAGAAGTGGGGATCACTAAGTAGACGAAATCATGGAATTCTTCTAGCTTGGAAACAAAATATTACATGACGGAAGAAAAAAGGACATAAAGACAGATTAGCAGAGGAAAAGAAGGCATTTGTGGCCAAATTAAATCTCCTAGCAACAAACATCGGCCTTTGTAGGAAGAAGAAATTTCTGAGGATGTGCGTTTGGAGCACCGTATGGTAGTGAATGATGAACTGTGGGAAAACTGGATAAGAAGAGAATCGAAGCATTTGAGATGTGGCGCTGTAAAGAATGTTATAAATTACATGAGCTAATACGACATAAGGAGGTTCTCCGCAGAATCGGTGAGGAGGGAAACGTGTGAAAACATTGACAGAGAGAAGGGACAGGGTGATACAATACGTGTTAAGACATACGGCTACTAGAGGGAGCTGCAGAGAGTAAAAGTTGTAGGAGAAAACAGTATTTGATCAAAAGTATCCGCGCACGAGATGACAGAAAAGGCAGACACGCCAACACAAACGGAGTTGAGGAACATTATGTTGTCAGTAGAGAAGCAGTAGGAGTAAAATGGGGCGGTCACGAGGGCTCAGCGGCTTCGAGTGTAGACTAGTCATTGGATATCACGTGAGGGGCAGTTCCATCAGGGACATTTCAACCCTTCTGATGACGCCCAAGTCGACTTTTGGTGACGTGACTGTAGAGTGGAAACGCGAAGGAAAAATCACAGCCAAACAAAGACCAGGCAGCCAGCATGAACTGTTGGCTGAGAAAATTTTTTGTGGTGGAAGTAATTTAACCTCCTACATGTCTATACTGATCAGTTTCGGTAAGAACGGCATCATCACTTTGACCTTCAAGACAAGGTCAATTAATCTCAGTTTCCACCCCAGTAAATTTAAGATTACTGTTACCAGGTTGCGCTTTGAAACACTCCAAATTCGAAGAACGGTGTGAGAGCCGGCCGCATACAAAAGTACTTTAGTCTCCACGAATATATGGCGGTTTCTTTCTACTATAACGTAACTCTTCAATATTGTTCATTAGTCTCAACACATCATACAACTAGGTAGTAGCTCTCTCTAAATAGTGGGCTGCCGGGGACAAACTGATGCTAAAATATCAAAAAGCATCGCCAGAGGCTCTTTATACACTCCTGGAAATTGAAATAAGAACACCGTGAATTCATTGTCCCAGGAAGGGGAAACTTTATTGACACATTCCTGGGGTCAGATACATCACATGATCACACTGACAGAACCACAGGCACATAGACACAGGCAACAGAGCATGCACAATGTCGGCACTAGTACAGTGTATATCCACCTTTCGAAGCAATGCAGGCTGCTATTCTCCCATGGAGACGATCGTAGAGATGCTGGATGTAGTCCTGTGGAACGGCTTGCCATGCCATTTCCACCTGGCGCCTCAGTTGGACCAGCGTTCGTGCTGGACGTGCAGACCGCGTGAGACGACGCTTCATCCAGTCCCAAACATGCTCAATGGGGGACAGATCCGGAGATCTTGCTGGCCAGGGTAGTTGACTTACACCTTCTAGAGCACGTTGGGTGGCACGGGATACATGCGGACGTGCATTGTCCTGTTGGAACAGCAAGTTCCCTTGCCGGTCTAGGAATGGTAGAACGATGGGTTCGATGACGGTTTGCATGTACCGTGCACTATTCAGTGTCCCCTCGACGATCACCAGTGGTGTACGGCCAGTGTAGGAGATCGCTCCCCACACCATGATGCCGGGTGTTGGCCCTGTGTGCCTCGGTCGTATGCAGTCCTGATTGTGGCGCTCACCTGCACGGCGCCAAACACGCATACGACCATCATTGGCACCAAGGCAGAAGCGACTCTCATCGCTGAAGACGACACGTCTCCAAGCGTCCCTCCATTCACGCCTGTCGCGACACCGCTGGAGGCGGGCTGCACGATGTTGGGGCGTGAGCGGAAGACGGCCTAACGGTGTGCGGGACCGTAGCCCAGCTTCATGGAGACGGTTGCGAATGGTCCTCGCCGATACCCCAGGAGCAACAGTGTCCCTAATTTGCTGGGAAGTGGCGGTGCGGTCCCCTACGGCACTGCGTAGGATCCTACGGTCTTGGCGTGCATCCGTGCGTCGCTGCGGTCCGGTCCCAGGTCGACGGGCACGTGCACCTTCCGCCGACCACTGGCGACAACATCGATGTACTGTGGAGACCTCACGCCCCACGTGTTGAGCAATTCGGCGGTACGTCCACCCGGCCTCCCGCATGCCCACTATACGCCCTCGCTCAAAGTCCGTCAACTGCACATACGGTTCACGTCCACGCTGTCGCGGCATGCTACCAGTGTTAAAGACTGCGATGGAGCTCCGTATGCCACGGCAAACTGGCTGACACTGACGGCGGCGGTGCACAAATGCTGCGCAGCTAGCGCCATTCGACGGCCAACACCGCGGTTCCTGGTGTGTCCGCTGTGCCGTGCGTGTGATCATTGCTTGTACAGCCCTCTCGCAGTGTCCGGAGCAAGTATGGTGGGTCTGACACACCGGTGTCAATGTGTTCTTTTTTCCATTTCCAGGAGTGTATAACAGCCACTGTGGAAGGAAACATAACTACGATATTCTCTGCATTTAAAACTTAACTCTGGCCATTCCTATGGATCAATAATTTTCACTAAAAATATCAATAAAGATCACAGCCTCTTCGCGTTCTAGGGCGTACCGTCCCTGTTTCCTCCTCCACCAGAGGGGCCGATTACTCTATTTCGTAATCCCCTTAAAGCACCTTAACGTATCTGCCATTTTGTTCATTAATGGTGATGCAGACCGTATTTTGCTCCATCAATGGACATATGTCTCCTCTTTCACTACTTACATTCCTCTGCCGGGTAATGGCTCATGACAAGATTTCTCAAGACAATCGTTTACGTAATAACAACCAAAAGGTTTCCATCAGTGGAGCAGGTGTGTGAGGGGCTCTACGGAGTCAGTACACGCTCCCCTTGCCACTGCCAGGGGTGAGGAGAACGATTTACCAGAATCGCAAAACGTGAGAAACACTGTCTGTCAAGCGTGGGGACGGTCTCTTTGAAATGACGAAATTTGTTGGCGAAATAGTGTGGTGAAAGACAATCGAATAGACCAAGACAGCTAAGTGAACCATGATGCTGTGTCTCCGAGGCAGACAAGTGACAAGTGAATCCATAATAACGACGGTACATAAACCGAAGAGACCATGTTCTTGGCATTGTCAAAAACTGATCAGAGCTGCCTCCTCATATGAGGAGGCGTGTCAGACAAGAAAACCACTGATTGAAGAATTTCCTCTTGGGGTCACTTGTGAAGAATACAACAGATTCCCACATTTGGCTACATATTGCGGATATGGATCCGTATCAACAGCTGACAACAAAAGCAAACGAATGAAGGTATTCATCCAAAACGGAATCGTAAAATGGAAAAGTGATCAAATGGACAGACTGGACATATATAAGCTTGCTTCGTACAAAACTTAAAAGTTTTCGTTAGCTTGAAATATCTTCTGGATAAAAGTACTTGGAACTGAAGTTCGTTATTATAGACTTCCTTCCCTTTAAACAATTTCCGTCATCCTTTTGTTTTGTAGAGTATATACGACATCTACCTATTTTTAAATTTTGCAGTACAGATATACACGGTCCAATCACATTAATGTGCCCACTGCCTGCGTTCGACGTCAACGTGCAGTTACTCCACACAGACGGCAGGTAGCAGTACTACCAGTGGAGATGTATCACCGTGCAAGTGAGTGCCAAAAACAGTGCTGCCTTTATCGTAAAGCGCAAACGGAGCGGTTTATGTGACGTCCAAAAGGGCATGACCACTGGCTTTCCAGTTAATGGTGGAAGCATTTCCAAAACGGCTAAGTTTGTAAACTGTACGCACGCCGTCATGGTTAAAGTATACAGCGCGTGGCAAAATAGCGCTATCTAAAACTGGTGGCAAGGCAACTGTGGTACATCAGAGGCTGTACATGACAGGGGTGATGGACGGCTGCGCGGACGAATAGTCGTGCAACTGTTGGGCAGCTGACCGCCCAGATGAACCAGCGGACTACCAACAGCGCCTCCTCAATGCCCGTTCAGTGAACATTGCTGTGTTGCGGGCGCCTGGTTCATGCACCCATACTGACTGCTGTTCATCGGCAACGAAGGTTGGAATTTGGATGTCCACTGAGTGGCGACAGGTGGCCTTTTCAAATGAATCACGATTTATGCTCCATCGGACAGATGCCCGTTGGCATGAAATGTCTGAAAGCAAACAACATAAGCACAAAAATACTTCCATCTTTGGCGACAACGTCCATCCCAACATGCAGTTCGTTTTTTCCTCGGCACGATGGCATCTACCAGCAGGGCAATGCAACACGTCACACAGCTCGCAGTGTACGTTCGTCGTTCGAAGAGGACCAGGATGAGACAATCGTAGTCCGCTGGCCACCAAACACCCAGAATTTAAGATCAGTCGAGAATCTGTGGAGGATCCCGATCGAGCTGTTCACGCCATGGATCCTCAACCGAGAAACCTAGCACTGCTGGCCACCGCACAAGAGTCGGCATGGCTCCACAGCCCTGCAGAGACCTTTCAGAATCTCATTGACTCTCTTCCTGCCTGTCACGCAGAGGTCCAGGCTGCATTTAGTTGTTGAGGCTGATGACAGGTGATCACATTAATGTGACAAGGCAGCATTAATGACTCCATCGTTCCTGTAGGTGGGGAGCAGCTGATCAGTGGCTCAGCTCGTCTCAGTCATATACTCGTTACAAGTTCGGAGAAAGTCACTCCAACCAGGTGAGCAGTTTTTCCATATGGAATGCACCCGTGTCGTCATTGTTGTCATTATAGCATAACCAACTCCCTTATTGCCCGCTAGACCCTTAGTCTGCAGATAACTACCTCTTCAAAAATGATGCTGTCCAGTCCTTATGTGTATTCCTTAAAATGTTTGCGCGCGCGCGCGCGCGCGCGCGTGTGTGTGTGTGTGTGTGTGTGTGTGTGTGTGTGTGTGTGTATGGGGGATGGTGGTGAGTATTGCTTTGTATTGCTTTCTTGAAATTTTCCGTGGCTGGGTGCTACTATCCATCTAAATTAATCGGTTCTGGCAAGTACAGTTCCACTGTGCTCTTACTGTCAAAGGCAGTAATAAATTCACTGTTTTAATTTACAAATATAATTTTTTTGTTGATTGACTGTGGAAGGAAGGAGATTATTCTGTTGGAACCTTGGTCAGTATGAAAGCTACTGCAATAAAGGTACGGGACACGAACATCTCAGGCGTGTATGTGAAGAAATCTTTATGATGTCGTTCAGGCAGCAGGAAAAATCGTAATTATTCTCGTTGGATGTGCATTAATTTCATACGCACAGCATCACTTCTTGAAAGTCAGCACCTGTTCATCTTCTTTCACATGATTACCGGAGGCGCATCCAAGGGAGGGAGACGGGGGAGGGGAGATCGTGAGGATCATATCCCCTCCCCCCCCCCCCCCCCACACACAGAAAAACAATATTTTACTGAAAGCATTGATATTTTTAGATATCTTAATTCACAAATATTTCAGCTTACTTTCGGAGAATACAATATTATGAAAAGTAAGTTTCTCGGAAACGGAAAGAAATTTTAAAAGATTTCACACTTCGGTTACCATAGGATAATTTTCAGTTGCCTTTCTGGATGTTAAGTTACATGGATCGCTATGCGGTCTGAATAGCTATAGAAACCATGCCCGCCAGGTAAAGGTGCCTGTTTACAGCTTGACCATACCAACTGCCAACAACAAATCTGACACGATTCCTGAGCACGCAGGTGCAACCAAAAAGCCACAGGATCTTGAGAGCAGTCACGACAGAAGGGAAAAGATGCTCCAATAACTAAAAATAACTGGCTAAAAATGGTTCAAATGGCTCTGAGCACTATGGGACTTAACTTCTATGGTCATCAGTCCCCTAGAACTTAGAACTACTTAAACCTAACTAACCTAAGGACATCACACAACACCCAGCCATCACGAGGCAGAGAAAATCCCTGACCCCGCCGGGAATCGAACCCGGGAACCCGGGCGCGGGAAGCGAGAACGCTACCGCACGGCCACGAGCTGCGGGCAAAAATAACTGGAAAATTAACTTTCCCCTACGTAGGTGGAGAAAGGTACAGCATTGCCCCCCCCACCCCACCCCCACCCTCCTCCTTTGCAGGCTGATTTTGCTACATGGGGACACACTGCACGAAACAATTCCTGAGAGGGTGGGAAGCAAAAAAGGTCATACGGATATACTACCGGAAATGAATTCCAAGGGAGGTACACCCACTTGAGGCTGAACCTAAAAGACCTTTGGCAGTGACTTCAATATCAGCAAAAGGCAGGCGGCCCACGAGAATAGGGTAAGCCAGACGACCGTGTGTAACATCCTCCACAACTGCCTCCATATGTCTTAATAACGTATGCATACCTCACTACCTACGGACATGCTTCCGTAGCGGCAGCTTCATCGCTGGTCCGTTGCACAGACCACCACGGTGCTACGATTTCTGTTATCCGTCACATTCACAGATCGGGTTACCTTAACGAGAGACGCTTTCGTCAACCTTCGAAAGATCCACCTGTGAGCCGCCTAGAACGTCCATGGTATGGTGGTAGCGGAACATCAGCATCCATTCAGCCTAAATGTGTGGGCAGGGATTATTGGCGAACGCCTCGTGGGACCAGTCATCCTTCCACGCGCCTAAGAGGTGAGGCACATCCGCGCTTCCTGGGGTTGACCCTGCCTCCACTGTAGAGACACGTGACTTTGGTGGTACGAAGGCTATTGTGGCTGCTACATGATAGTATTCCAGCTCACTGCACTCCTGAGTATAGAGGTAAAACACAAGTACAGACAGATTATTCGAACTTCCCGGCTGTGTTCTTATATGCGCTTTCAATCATTGAGACCTACACTGTCAAAGATCTTTCATCGCCACCTTCAAGTGGGTGTAACTCATTTGGAGCCACAAACCGATATGACCTTTCTTACTCCTTATCCTCTCTAGGATCGTTTCCTGAGGTTTGTCCCCATTTAGCAAAATAATCCTGTATACGCTCGGAAAGCCGTAGAAAGCAGAGCTGTGTTCAAAAACTTAAACCTAAGATAAATGCTGGTAATGGTGAGTACACAATTCGATTTCGTACAGTATTATTTTTGAAGTTGTCAGACTTGTGGAAGTTTGTTATAATTACATTTATTAAGGCAATTGTGTGACGCAGGTATTTCTCAAATTTTTGCAGAAATGCTTTTTAGATGATATATTTATGTGAATTTCAATTTCTTGAACGCTATGCTGAAGCAACATACAGGGTGTTTCAAAAATGACCGGTATATTTGAAACGGCAATAAAAACTAAACGAGCAGCGATAGAAATACACCGTTTGTTGCAATATGCTTGGGACAACAGTACATTTTCAGGCGGACAAACTTTCGAAATTACAGTAGTTACAATTTTCAACAACAGATGGCGCTGCAAGTGATGTGAAAGATATAGAAGACAACGCAGTCTGTGGGTGCGCCATTCTGCACGTCGTCTTTCTGCTGTAAGCGTGTGCTGTTCACAACGTGCAAGTGTGCTGTGGACAACATGGTTTATTCCTTAGAACAGAGGATTTTTCTGGTGTTGGAATTCCACCGCCTAGAACACAGTGTTGTTGCAACAAGATGAAGTTTTCAACGGAGGTTTAATGTAACCAAAGGACCGAAAAGCGATACAATAAAGGATCTGTTTGAAAAATTTCAACGGACTGGGAACGTGACGGATGAATGTGCTGGAAAGGTAGGGCGACCGCGTACGGCAACCACAGAGGGCAACGCGCAGCTAGTGCAGCGGGTGATCCAACAGCGGCCTCGGTTTTCCGTTCGCCGTGTTGCAGCTGCGGTCCAAATGACGCCAACGTCCACGTATCGTCTCATGCGGCAGAGTTTACACCTCTATCCATACAAAATTCAAACGCGGCAACCCCTCAGCGCCGCTACCATTGCTGCACGAGAGACATTCGCTAACGATATAGTGCACAGGATTGATGACGGCGATATGCATATGGGCAGCATTTGGTTTACTGACGAAGCTTATTTTTACCTGGACGGCTTCGTCAATAAACAGAACTGGCGCATATGGGGAACCGAAAAGCCCCATGTTGCAGTCCCATCGTCCCTGCATCCTCAAAAAGTACTGGTCTGGGCCGCCATTTCTTCCAAAGGAATCATTGGCCCATTTTTCAGATCCGATACGATTACTGCATCACGCTATCTGGACATTCTTCGTGAATTTGTGGCGGTACAAACTGCCTTAGACGACACTGCGAACACCTCGTGGTTTATGCAAGATGGTGCCCGGCCACATCGCACGGCCGACGTCTTTAATTTCCTGAATGAATATTTCGATGATCGTGTGATTGCTTTGGGCTATCCGAAACATACAGGAGGCGGCGTGGATTGGCCTACCTATTCGCCAGACATGAACCCCTGTGACTTCTTTCTGTGGGAACACTTGAAAGACCAGGTGTACCGCCAGAATCCAGAAACAATTGAACAGCTAAAGCAGTACATCTCATCTGCATGTGAAGCCATTCCGCCAGACACGTTGTCAAAGGTTTCGGGTAATTTCATTCAGAGACTACGCCATATTATTGCTACGCATGGTGGATATGTGGAAAATATCGTACTATAGAGTTTCCCAGACCGCAGCGCCATCTGTTGTTGACAATTGTAACTACTGTAATTTCGAAAGTTTGTCTGCCTGAAAAATGTACTGTTGTCCCAAGCATATTGCAACAAACGGTGTATTTCTATCGCTGCTCGTTTAGTTTTTGTTACCGTTTCAAATATACCGGTCATTTTTGAAACACCGTGTACTAGTCACTGCTGTAAATAAATTGTATAAAGTGTTTTACTATAATGATAATAATTGTAATTATTTTTAATCCTTTCCAGCCCAGGAAAGGACCCCTTAAAGGTTTTGGTTATTTCTACGATATCCACGAAGGCCCACTGGTTCCACATGGCACCATTGCGTTCTATTGGGTAAACTAAATCACCAGGTGGCATTACCAAGGGGGTAATGAGTATTAGGTCCTAATGGACCCATTAGAAAAAAATTGCACTAATTAAAAAAAAATTGAAATCTTGTGTAATGCATTGCTACAAAAATTTACAAGTCAAAAATAACTTTTAAAAATTTATTTTCTAGTGCAAGATAAAATTTGGGCTGGAAGGTGTTAAAATATTAGGTTTCCGAGACACATGAAAATTGAGGGTGAGTGCAAGTCATATTTTCAGGTGAGGAAGAGTAACAGACTTCGACCCTTCCCTCCCATCCTACGCCCTCCCCCAGTTCCTCCGAACCGAATCCAAGATCTGCGCCTCATTACCACAACCGTGTGGCTGCCTGCGAGGAGAGAGTCCACATCGCACTGACTACAAACTGTAGCTTCCCTGGTCGTGCATCTCAGCACGCTGTCGTAATAACGCGACCGGGCAGTTGTCGCCTTTGTGGGTGCCATTACGGGTGTAATCTCACCGGCAAGTTTAAAACAGATCGGTCGAGCAGAAACACAGCGTCTTTTAAACACGGCACGGAAGGCAACCGGGCTGCCAGTTTGCGCGGCGCTGTGTTGGCGTGGAGGAGACGCGGAGAGCAGAGCAGAGAGCGCGGTGTTCGAACAGCTCGCTGCCTGGCTGGGAGACGGCCGCCGGCGTTGCGGAAGGTCAGCGAGGCAGGTGCGCCCGGCTCCATTGATTGTTGTTTAGTCTAGACGGTGGCGGCGGCGCTCCTGCGCACAGTGCGGCAGGCCAGGGCAGCGGCGCCCCGCCCTGTGTCGCTCTCCGACGTCTCCGCTCCCCTCTGCACACACACTGACAAAATGTCGCACACTACTGCCACAACTATCGTGGCTGCAAGGAGGGGAAGCCACGACGTTGGGACCACGGATTTACTTCAAACTATGTACACCTTTAGTGGACCATTAAAACAACATAATTTGAAGTAATAAGGTGCACTACTTTGGCATCATCATCATCATCATCATTTAAGACTTATTATGCCTTTCAGCGTTCAGTCTGGAGCATAGCCCCCCTTATACAGTTCCTCCATGATCCCCTATTCAGTGCTAACATTGGTGCCTCTACTGATGTTATACCTATTACTTCAAAATCATTCTTAACCGAATCCAGGTACCTTCTCCTCGGTCTGCCCCGACTCCTCCTACCCTCTACTGCTGAATCCATGAGTCTCTTGGGTAACCTTGCTCCTCCCATGCGTGTAACATGACCCCACCATCTAAGCCTGTTCGCCCTGACTGCTACATCTATAGAGTTCATTCCCAGTTTTTCTTTGATTTCCTCATTGTGGACACCCTCCTGCCATCGTTCCCATCTACTAGTACCTGCAATCATCCTAGCTACTTTCATATCCGTAACCTCAACCTTGTTGATAAGGTAACCTGAATCCACCCAGCTTTCGCTGCCATACAACAAAGTTGGTCGAAAGATTGAACGGTGCACAGATAACTTTGTCTTGGTACTGACTTCCTTCTTGCAGAAGAGAGTAGATCGTAGCTGAGCGCTCACTGCATTAGCTTTGCTACACCTCGCTTCCAGTTCTTTCACTATGTTGCCGTCCTGTGAGAATATGCATCCTAAGTACTTTAAACCCTCCATGTTCTAACTTTGTTCCTCCTATTTGGCACTCAATCCGTTTATATTTCTTTCCCACTGACATTATTTTCGTTTTGGAGATGCTAATCTTCATACCACAGTCCTTACATTTTTGATCTAGCTCTGAAATATTACTTTGCAAACTTTCAATTGAATCTTCCATCACAACTAAGTCATCCGCATATGCAAGACTGCTTATTTTGTGTTCACATATCTTAATCTCACCCAGCCAGTCTATTCTTTTCAACATATGATCCATAAATAATATGAACAACAATGGAGACAGGTTGCAGCCTTGTCTTACCCCTGAAACTACTCTGAACCATGAACTCAATTTACCGTCAACTCTAACTGCTGCCTGACTATCCATGTAAAGACCTTTAATTGCTTGCAAAAGTTTGCCTCCTATTCCATAATCTTGTAGAACAGACAATAACTTCCTCCTAGGAACCCGGTCATATGCCTTTTCTAGATCTATAAAGCATAGATACAACTCCCTGTTCCACTCATAACACTTCTCCATTATTTGCCGTAAGCTAAAGACCTGGTCCTGACAACCTCTAAGAGGCCTACACCCACACTGATTTTCATCCAATTGGTCCTCAACTAATACTCGCACTTTCCTTTCAACAATTCCTGAGAAGATTTTACCCACAACGCTGATTAAAGAGATACCTCTGTAGTTGTTACAATCTTTTCTGTTTCCATGTTTAAAGATTGGTGTGATTACTGCTTTTGTCCAGTCAGATGGAACCTGTCCCGACTCCCAGGCCATTTCAATTATCCTGTGTAGCCATTTAAGACCTGACATTCCACTGTATTTGATGAGTTCCGACTTAATTTCATCCACCCCAGCCGCTTTATTGCACTGCAATCTATTGACCATTTTTTCCACTTCCTCAAATGTGATGCTATTTCCATCATCATTCCTATCCCATTCCACCTCAAAATCTGAAACATTACTGATCGCATTTTCACCTACATTGAGCAACTCTTCAAAATATTCCCTCCACCTGCCCAAGGCATCCACAGGATTCACCAGCAGTTTTCCTGACCTGTCCAAAATACTTGTCATTTCCTTCTTACCTCCCTTTCGAAGACTGCTAATTACACTCCAGAATGGTTTTCCAGCAGCTTGACCCAAAGTCTCCAACCTGTTTGCAAAGTCTTCCCACGATTTCTTCTTGGATGCTGCAATTATCTGTTTGGCTTTGTTTCTTTCTTCAACATAACTTTCTCTGTCTACCTGGATTCTGGTATGTAGCCATTTTTGATACGCCTTCTTTTTCCTTTTACAGGCTGCCTTGACTGTATCATTCCACCAAGCTGTTTGCTTCATCCTACTTTTACACACTACTGTTCCAAGACATTCTTTAGCCACTTCTAGTACTGTGTCCCTGTACCTTGTCCATTCCTTTTCCAATGACTGTAATTGACTACATTCAACTAACTGGTACCTTTCTGAGATCGCTGTTACGTACTTGTGCCTGATTTCCTTATCCTGAAGTTTCTCCACTCTTATCCTCCTACATATGGACCTGACCTCCTGCACTTTCGGCCTCACAATCCCAATTTCTCTGCAGATTAAATAATGATCAGTGTCATCAAAGAATCCCCTGAATACACGTGTGTCCCTCACAGCCTTCCTGAATTCCTGATCTGTTATTATATAGTCAATGACAGATCTGGTTCCCCTGCCTTCCCACGTATACCGGTGAATGTTCTTATGTTTAAAAAAGGAGTTTGTGATTACTAAGCCCATACTGGCACAGAAATCCAAGAGTTGTTTCCCGTTCCTGTTGGCCTCCATATCCTCTCCAAATTTACCCATAACCTTTTCATACCCTTCTGTTCGATTTCCAATCCTGGCGTTAAAATCACCCATGAGCAGAACATTATCCTTATCCTTTACTCTAACAACTACATCACTGAGTGCCTCATAAAAACTATCCATCTTATCTTGATCTGTCCCTTCACAATGCGAATATACTGACACAATCCTAATTTTCTTGCTAGACAGTGTCAAATCTATCCACATCAGTCGTTCGTTTACATACCTTATTGCAACTACGCTGGGTTCCATTTCTTTCCTGATGTAAAGCGCTACACCCCATTGTGCTATTCCTGCTTTGACTCCTGACAGGTAGACCTTGTATTCTCCCACTTCCTCTTCTTTCTCACCCCTTACCCGAATGTCACTAACAGCTAAAACGTCCAGCCCCATCTTACTTGCAGCCTCTGCCAGCTCTACCTTCTTCCCAGAGTAGCCCCCATTGATATTAATAGCTCCCCATCTCATTACCATTTGTTTGCCAAGTCGTATCTTAGGAGTCCCTGGTTTGTCAGTTAGAGGTGGGACTCCGTCACCTACAAAGGTCCGAGGCATTTTGCTCTGATTATTGCCAGCATCATATTTAAAGTACCAGGGAAGCAGGTTGCTAGCCTTACTTGCCCCGAGTCCCATTGGGTTTTACCCCTAACGGCTGAGGGACTAACCGGTGGATTTGGTAGTCTTTGCCGTATGAGCACAAAGGTGACCACGACTCAGAATATGTCCGAGATGCCCAGCCTTATTCCAAAGTAACTGGTATCCCGACTGTCGGGACCACTTACTTGGCCACTCATACGTTGCCCGTGGTTCATGAACTAGGACATGACTACAGGAACCCACACCATGAACCACTACTTTGGCAATTCCGAGAAAATCGTAAGAGAAGTTTTACACGTCTGTTATGTAACTGATGTATCTGTGCGAAGGTGCCTGCCGGAAGAATTCATTGTGGTGAAGTGGTTAGCGTTCGCGCTATCAAAAAGGGTCATGGGCGAGGCGACGGTCCGAATGCAGCTAACACTTGTGAGTATTGTGTATTAAACCGGGAGCCTAGAAACGACGGGAAGGCTTCGTCCCGCTGTAGCCCTCAGTGGCTCACAACTCCACAACAGGCCACAGCAATCCACCCACCTCACTGGCGTCCGACACCGAACCCAGGGGTATTGTTCGGTTCGGGCGGCCCCCAGTGCTCCCCCCCCCCCTCCCCCCCCCCCCTCCCCGGGAACATCTCATAGCATAACCCCAAACGTTTGCGTGATAGAGCTATTGTGGTGTACACGTACGTGGAGAGTGTTTGCGCAGCAATCGCCGACATAGTGTAACTGAGGCGGAATAAGGGGAACCAGCCTGCATTCACCGAGGTAGATGGAAAACCACCTTAAAAACCATTCACAGGCTGGCCGGCACACCGGACCTCGACAACAATCCGCCGGGCGGATTCGTGCCTGGGACCGGCACTCCTTCCCGCTCGGGAAGAAGCGCGTTAGACCGAGCGGCTAGCCGAGCGGGCCAGCTAACACTTACTTCTTAATAGATTTTTTTTTTTTACTTCTAACATTTCGACAATAGAGTGATAAACTACAGGGTGTATCAAAAAGAATCGTCCGATCTGGCACGTCTATATTTCTGAAACTAACAAACGTGTACAATAAATTTTGTGTTTTGGTGAACGGGAAACCGGAAAAGTTTTTGTTCATACCTTTTCATAGCTGTTCAGTATGTCCCCCTTGAGATGCACGGCGTATGTCAGTGCGGTATTCAAATGGTTCCCACACCGCAGCGAGCATGTCTTGAGCTACAGCTTCCACAGCTGCCATTATGCGATGTCTCAGTTCATTCACTGTTGTTGGTAACGGGTGATGATGATGAAATTTGGTTTGTGGGGCACTCAACTGCACGTACAAAGCCCCAATTTTTACGCAGTCCAATCAAGCCACTGTCACGAATGATGATGATGATGATGATGAAATGATGAGGACAACACAAACACCCAGTCTCCGGGCAGAGAAAATCCCAACCCGGCCGGGAATCAAACCCGGGACCCCCGTGATCCGTTGGTAACAGAGGCACATAAACAGAGTCTTTTGTAAAAGCCCACAAGAAATAATCACATAGGGTCAGGTCCGGTGACCTTGGAGGCCAGTAATGTGAGGCTGAATCAGTTGGTCCAGTACGAGCGATCCACCGTTCAGTAGTCCTTTGATTTAAAAATTCCTGCACTTCCAGACGCCAGTGTGGCGGTGCCCCATCCCGATGGCAAATGAAGTCGCTCGAATCAGTCTCCAACTGTGGGAAAAGAAAGTTTTCAAGCATATCGAGATATGTGCTTCCTGTAACAGTGTTCTCGGCAAAGAAAAGTGAACCGTACACCTTTTCCCGTAAGACTGCACGAAATACATTAAATTTTGGAGAGTCCCTCTCATGTTGTGCAACTTCGTGTGGTTGTTCCATACCCCACATTCTCACATTATGGTGATTCATCTTTCCGTTTAAATGGAATGTTGCCTCGTCACTAAACACTGTGCACGGAAGAAAACCGTTATCCTCCATCTTGTCAAGAACGAAATTACCGAACTCCACACGTTGTTGTTTGTCACCTTCCCGAAGAGCTTGCAGTAGCTGAATTTTGTATTGTTTCATGTGAAAACATCGAAGCAACACACACCAGACGGACATCGGGGGCATGTTGAGCTGTCGACTTGCACTGCGAACGGATTTCTGCGGATTCGTGAAACCGTTGGATGCGTTCGACGCCTGCGTCAGACACTCGGGACGGCCCGCCGATTTGCCTTTACACAAACAACCTGTTTCTAGGAATTGTTCATGCCATCGCCTAATGCCCTGTGCTATAGGAGGATCCACACCATTCCTAATACGAAAGTCACGCTGAATAGTTGTTACTGACCCGCACTGAGCAAAACGTAGAACACAAAACGGTTTCTGTTGTCGCGACACCATTTTTACTAGAACTGAAGTGGGCGCACCATGCTACTACCTAGCGGGAAACATGTAAGAATCGAGAATTTTTTTGTTTCCAACAGTACGTTGTTCATGCACATATCTTAAGTAACATAGTAGTTATCATTTTTTTTTTAAATTGGATGATTTTTTTGCGCTACACTCTCCACTGGGCCAAACAGCACTTCTCCAATCGCCATTTCATCCTCCGACATCGTCGGTGATTGCTCTGTATCAGATGGTTCAAATGGCTCTGAGCACTATGGGACTTAACATCTGATAGTCCCCTAGACTTAGAACTACTTAAACCTAATTAACCTAAGGACATCACACACATCCATGCCCGTGGCAAGATTCGAACCTGCGACCCTAGCAGCAGCGCGGTTTCAGACTGAAGCGACTAGAACTGCTCGACCACAGCAGCCGGACGCTCTGTATCAATAAGGTCCACTTCTTGAAGAAGACTTTAACAGTTCACGAACGCATCTTTTAACAGACGTTTTGTAACTGCATCGTGCATTGAATCGTCATGGCATTCGTTCTCTGCGGTAGTCGAAGACCTGTATTACAAGTGTAAATTCTGTGATATTCAAAAAAATTGCACCTACACCTTTCGTTCTTGCTACATTAGCAGCGTCTCACCGCTACTTAGGTCAACTTCCAAGTTGGGCATGCCTCTGCGACTGCAGCTCGAAGCGACGAGATGCAAGGTAGTTCCGGGTGTCTTACCGGATTGCATGTATAAGTGATTTCGCAAATCACGACAAGCATACATTTTCAGGCAAACTCTATGCATTTCTTCGTTTAATTGTCGATTATTATAAATCTGTTTGTTCTAATAGTTATAAATATGTCTGTTCTAATAATTAAATATAACTAAAAATGGTAAGTAGTCAAACAACATGAAATTGACTAAAAATTCATGCAAATACACGTGGGTTTTTAATTATATTACCTGTCAGATGTCGTATAAAGTAATAGTATCACCAGTGATGAAAAAATAAAGATTAAAAACTAAGTTTGACAGGGAGTCGAACCGTCGCTTCACACATTCGTTTTGGGCAGCTCGAACGCTAACCATCTGTTTTTTTTATCTTATTTTGTTCGTTGCATTTGTTCGGGGTGGACGTCCCATAACACACGTTCAAGTTCATCTGTGATCCATTCACTCAATTTCTTTTTTAATTTTTTATTTTGATTACAGCTAATCCTCTGACCAATTACGTTGAGCTATCGTGCCGGCAACCACTTGACCCCCATGGAATCTAATGTCCGGTACCCACGCTCAGATACATACCGCACTAATAGAAGCGTAAAAATTCTCTTGCCATTTTCTCGGAAGTGACGGAGTGTTCCACCTTACTACATGCATATCATGTTTTAATAACCTACTAAAGCTGCACACAGTTTGAAGTAAATCTGTGATTCCAACGTCGTGGCCTCCCCTTGTTAGTGTGCACCTTCAGCAACTACGACGCGCGTTCAGTAGGCAATGCTACATTTTTTTTCCTGTAAATCCCCACTTTTTTGGCTACAACACTCTGCTTTTCGACACAACCTCCGTCGAATGCGACAGCCTTACGCCACCATATTGGGAGGACCCTTATTACCGCACGGTACCGCTCTACTGGTCGACGTCGAAGATGGAAGTCCAAGAGATGGAAGTCGGAAAGCGCGAGATCTGGGCTGTAAGGCGCATGAAGAACAGTCGAGTGAAGTTTTGTGAGTTCCTCTGGGGTGTGCAGACTTGCGTGAGGCCTTGTGTTGTCACAGAAGAGGTGAAGTTAGTTTGTCTATTTGTGGTAACGAACACACTGAAATCGTTTCTTCAATTTCCTGGGGGTAGCAAAATACACTTCAGACTTTATCGTTGCATCATGAGACAGGACATCAAGCGAAATAACTCTTTCAGAGTTCCAGAAGACCGTCGCCACGACTTTATCAGCTGAGGGTGTGGCTTTGAACTCTTGCTTTGGAGGAGAGGTGGCTTGGTGCTACACCATGGACTGCCGTTCGCTTCCGGTGCGAAGCGATGAACCCATGTTTCATCCTCTGTGACGATACTCTGCCAAAACCTGTAACCATCAGTTTCGTAAATCGCAACAACACCGCACATATGGTCCATCGTTACTCTTTATGGTCTTCTGTTACGTGGCGCCAAGGTTGAACGCTTGTGGGAGCAGTGTTACGCTATGTGACACATTCTCCTGCGCTTGCATGGGCTCTGTGGTAGAAATTGAAGACATGCTGACGGCTACGAACTACCTGCAACCCTTCATTCTTGATGTCTTCCCCAACAGTGATATCATCTTTCACCAGTATAAATGTCTGTGTCTCGGAGCCAGAACCGCGCTACAGTGGTTTGAGCAGCATTATTCACTCCTGGAAATGGAAAAAAGAACACATTGACACCGGTGTGTCAGACCCACCATACTTGCTCCGGACACTGCGAGGGGGCTGTACAAGCAATGATCACACGCACGGCACAGCGGACACACCAGGAACCGCGGTGTTGGCCGTCGAATGGCGCTAGCTGCGCAGCATTTGTGCACCGCCGCCGTCAGTGTCAGCCAGTTTGCCGTGGCATACGGAGCTCCATCGCAGTCTTTAACACTGGTAGCATGCCGCGACAGCGTGGACGTGAACCGTATGTGCAGTTGACGGACTTTGAGCGAGGGCGTATAGTGGGCATTGCTCAACAATAGTGGGAATTGCTCAACACGTGGGGCGTGAGGTCTCCACAGTACATCGATGTTGTCGCCAGTGGTCGGCGGAAGGTGCACGTGCCCGTCGACCTGGGACCGGACCGCAGCGACGCACGGATGCACGCCAAGACCGTAGGATCCTACGCAGTGCCATAGGGGACCGCACCGCCACTTCCCAGCAAATTAGGGACACTGTTGCTCCTGGGGTATCGGCGAGGACCATTCGCAACCGTCTCCATGAAGCTGGGCTACGGTCCCGCACACCGTTAGGCCATCTTCCGCTCACGCCCCAACATCGTGCAGCCCGCCTCCAGTGGTGTCGCGACAGGCGTGAATGGAGGGACGAATGGAGACGTGTCGTCTTCAGTGATGAGAGTCGCTTCTGTCTTGGTGCCAATGATGGTCGTATGCGTGTTTGGCGCCGTGCAGGTGAGCGCCACAATCAGGACTGCATACGACCGAGGCACACAGGGCCAACACCCGGCATCATGGTGTGGGGAGCGATCTCCTACACTGGCCGTACACCACTGGTGATCGTCGAGGGGACACTGAATAGTGCACGGTACATCCAAACCGTCATCGAACCCATCGTTCTACCATTCCTAGACCGGCAAGGGAACTTGCTGTTCCAACAGGACAATGCACGTCCGCATGTATCCCGTGCCACCCAACGTGCTCTAGAAGGTGTAAGTCAACTACCCTGGCCAGCAAGATCTCCGGATCTGTCCCCCATTGAGCATGTTTGGGACTGGATGAAGCGTCGTCTCACGCGGTCTGCACGTCCAGCACGAACGCTGGTCCAACTGAGGCGCCAGGTGGAAATGGCATGGCAAGCCGTTCCACAGGACTACATCCAGCATCTCTACGATCGTCTCCATGGGAGAATAGCAGCCTGCATTGCTGCGAAAGGTGGATATACACTGTACTAGTGCCGACATTGTGCATGCTCTGTTGCCTGTGTCTATGTGCCTGTGGTTCTGTCAGTGTGATCATGTGATGTATCTGACCCCAGGAATGTGCCAATAAAGTTTCCCCTTCCTGGGACAATGAATTCACGGTGTTCTTATTTCAATTTCCAGGAGTGTAGTTCACTCACGTTGATGTCTTGGCGACCAGATTCGCCTGATGTAAGTTCTATGGAACATATCTGGGTCGCTAACGGGCGCCATCAGCGCGTACGAAAATCAGTGGACCGTTATTTACGCGAATTACAAGACCTGTGCGTAGATATCTAATGCCACATACCTCCATAAACCTACTACTAAACTATCTGATCCTCGATGTCCTGTATCAGTGATGTATTTCGTTCCAAAGACGGACAAACAAGCTATTAAGCAGGTGGTCATAATGTTTTGGCTCATCAGCGTATTGTTCGCTTGGCGGTGTAGGGCCTTACAGCCGAGAAATGAGCGTTTTTGCAGCAAGACAGATAACCACATGGGCTGTCTACCTGGCGACTGCTGTAGCAGCTTCGCTTGACCAACAATATAGAGAAACCTGTGCCGACAGAGAAGTGCCCAAAGATGGCACAGGGATCAGGAGTGTCACCATATTGTCTTTTTCGACGACAGCCATTTCTGTGAATAGAATCACGATGTGGGGGGGGGGTCAAACCTCTCTACTCGCACTTACTGCTCTCTCAAAATACAGTCCGCAATAATAAAACTGTGCACTACAAATCAGGCATATCTGAACTCACATGCCACACTTATCACTAATTATGCATAATACGAATATGTAGGAACTTTAAAAGAAGATTTTCAGAACACATTGTAGCTCTAAAAAGCAACAGCAACCACAGCACATTTGCTGACCACATAATAGCCCACAAGCACTACCCAACTAAACTACGATAGAAACAGATTTAAAAATACTAAAATCCAGCCAAAGCCTGTACAGTAAACAAACAACAGATGAAGACTTCCACACACCGAAGGCGATGGCAGAACGGAAACAGGTTAGAACCGAATACACTAACTACACGAAGGTGCACTATTTAACACGTTAAAGGAACTTTATAGAAAGACAACAAACAGCCAAAAATTTCTCTCTCTCTCTCTCTCTCTCTCTCTCTCTCTCTCTCTCTCTCACACACACACACACACACACACACACAGAGAGAGAGAGAGAGAGAGAAGAGAGAGAGAGAGAAACAACTTTCAAATTCGGAGGCAAAAGGAAAAGAATCCGCCAAAACGAAACTTAAGTAACAACAAACATTTCCGGGCGGGAAGGAGCGTCTCGTCCCCGGCACGAATCCTCCCGGCGGATTTGTGTCGAGGTTCGGTGAGCCGGCCAGTCTGTGGATGGTTTTTAGGCGGTTTTCCATCTGCCTCGGCGAATGCGGCCTGTTCCCCTTATTCCGCCTCAGTTACACTATGTCAGCGATTTCTGCGCAAACAAGTTCTCTACGTACGCGCACACCACCGTTACTCTACCACTCAAACATAGGATCTACACTCGTCTGGTGAGAGACGTTCCCTGGGGGGGGGGGGGGGGGGGGGCACCGGGGGCCGAACCGCACAATAACCCTGGGTTCGGTGTGGGGCGGCGGAGGCGTGAAGTGGACTGCAGTAGTCATCGTGGGGTTGTGGACCACTGCGGCTGCGGCGGGGACGGAGCCTCTCCGTCGTTTCTGGGTCCCCGGTTCACATACAATGCAATACAATACAACAACAAAAATATGCGCGGACTATCTTGACGCAACAAAGCTACATTTAAACAAAAAGTGATGTGTTAAGTAGCTAACCAAATTCACATTAATTTCGTTTGGTTGCAGATGACAAGCTACCAGTACTTGATAATGCACAAAAGGTCCTGCATAAATGTGAAAAGTAAAATTAAAATAACGTCAAATCAAACATAAGCTGTCTTTTTTTTAGGTCTAATTTTTGTAGATTAATTATTTATCACTTAAAATATGTTCACGCTTCACAGTTTTGAATTAAGAAAATCGACTGATGATGGCACAGAGGTACTGAAACGTGTTTGGGTCATATGAAAAACAGTGTTTTGCACAACAGACAGATCTTATATCCAATAATTTTAAACGCAAATGCGGAAAATGCAGGAGTAACAAGTCCAAATGATGAATGTTCGGAACCCAGTTATCTTATTACTTATGTGCAACTGTGTTAAGTACCTAATATATTTATACTGAGCATGGTCCCATTTTCCGGAGGACGCTGCTCAAATGATCGTCCATTCATCCAGATTTGTGTTTCCTGTGAATCCCTAATATCTTAAGGAAAATCCATGTTGACTACTTTGAAAAAGCACGGTCGATTTCCTTTCCCACACTTCCCCATCCGGAACTATCTAATGACTTCATTGTCGACGGGGCGTCAAAGCATGATCTTCCTTTGCGGAAGACTGCTGATCTTCCTGGACACCTAGGCTTCCCTTAACAAATCCCTTTAATCACACGGTGTCAATGTTGATATGCATCTAGTCAAATGTTGTGAAACTCATATCTGGGCAAAGCACTTGTAGTCTTTTCAGTATGGTACTGGTTTAGAGTCGTCACTGCGGCGGTTGCCGGTGGAATGAATATTTGATCGCAGTGAGAGACGCCAGGCCGCTACAGAATTCATTGATATTGATGAAGTATTTTCCTAACCCGTGAGCGTGAAAATGCCTACTACCAATGCAGTAATATTCTAATTCCTGTCGAAGCAGATGTGTTTACTAAATGATGTGCTCACATAATCACCAAAATGTTAGATATACTCATCAGACAGTAGAAATACCGATCACTCGGAGTGACGTATGTCTTATCTAAAGTCTGCGTTGGAACTTTAAGAGCAACAATTTATTTACAACTGATGTAAAATAGATGAATGTTTGAAAGTTTCACTGTACTAGTCATGATCATTGTGTGTAACTAGTTTCCAGTGATATGGTGGTTGTAGGATACCTTTAGCAGTACCAGTTGTATAGATAATTCGAATAGAGCGGTCTGTTTCCCACAGAATCTCTGTGACAGTTGATAGGAATCAAATCGAAACCACAAGTACTTATGTCCAGGTACAACAGTGAATGGTATACAGAACTTACTAGCTTTACCGGTCGAACCATCATTCACAGCTTGCGCCGTAAGAATCCGACCTTTGCCCTACAAAATGATGAGTTGATTTTGCGGCTGTATCATTCTCGTAGTTAGTGGTATACTGTGTTCCATGTAATTACTTAAATAAAAATAAATTTTTACTATAACACGTTTTAAGTCGCACTGAAATTAAAGTAAAAACTCCATCCGAACAGGCATCAGAAGGCCCAACGCTACTTACCGCCGTGTCAACCTTAGTCAACTTTTTATCCACAGCTTCCCTGTGTACATATATGTCACATATATTGTACACATTTCCTTCTCCCACTCTCTTTCTGCTCAGTCATGCCTGTACACTTGCATACCACCTGGAACACATTCCGGTACTACCCACACAACACTCCAGTCCGCAGTGCAGCCGAAATGTCAGTCGTTACCAAACGTTTCCAACTTCCATTCTACCCAATAGACCGACAACAAAGCGAGTTAATATTACATCGCCATTCAGTTCTGACCTACGTTTATAATTTTAGGTCTCTAGCTCATAGGGGACTCAGTTTAAAATCAGCTGCAAAATAGATAGACAGACAGAAAGGTGACCAAATAAAAGAGCATTAAAATTAAATGTAATATAGCCTACTGAGTCTTCCATTGGGGAACAATATGAATTAGGATTGTACACGAGAATCGCCATCATTTTTATGTTGCTGGGGTTCTGACGAACTTTCGATGGCCATTGTGATTCGTAATGACGCCGCTTGTTTGAGTGGCATTTCAGGTGTGGTTCATACCGTTAGACCCATGGTTGATCCAGTGGAATTACATGGCATACGAATGCTTCTTCTCAGCTTTCATTGCGTTCCAGGTGGTAACAAACTGCGTCGTATCGTAGTCACTTCGGAATTTTCGTCAAATCATGCGGAACTCATAGGGATAGAATTTTACTCCCATCCAGGCATTCCTTCAGAAGTGAGACACAGTCGTATGTAAAAGTACTGTCTCTCGGGCCAGTTCAAGATTATTTGTCGTCGGCCATTGTTCAGTACTGAGGAAAGAGCAGACAGTACTTCTTCACTGACACAGGGATGATCTGTCGTCGAATGTCTGCCACAATTTGGCGACCGCCGTTTAAAGCTTCTACCTTCCTTGCCGCTGATTTGCTGATGCCTCTCAAGCCTCAACAACAACTCGATGACACTGACATGCTGTGAGTCTGTATTTTTTATCCGAATCCATTGTACTTGGTTCGAAAACACCGAGGTCTCCGTTCAAACTTAATTATGTATACAGACAGTTCCTCTATCCCAACAATCGGGAATTTAGAATTGCCTGTTTTCGACATCGATACTGGCAAGATGTCGGTCTCACTAGATTCAAAACTTTCGAGAACGTTTTAATTTTAGATTTGATGTCGGATAACAAACGTCAATAGAAACATTTTTTGTGCGATTTAATTACAAACTAACGATTTTCAGAATTTTTTATTTTACTTGTACTGTGAAACCTTGCTTCCCGCCTAATTTCACGATTTTGTGTCAACGGGAAATACACTGTAGATTTTGATGATTGAGTTTGCAAGTATGAGAATATGTGACGTAAATGGCCGAGGACCGAACAATCTCGTAGGTGACATAAATTTCAACTTGATGGTGCAATAAGTTCCTGAAAGAAGGGAATCTTAACAGACGGACTGACAGACTGACAGTTGGATAACAAATGACATTTTTTGTGTAATGTAATAACAAATTAACAATTTTAGGATTCTTCCTTTGTTTGTACTGTGAAAGCTTGCTTCCTGTCATATTTCATGAATCAAGATCAAAGGGAAGTACCTTATGGGTTTTGATTAATGTGTTTGCGAGTATTAAGATATGTAACATAAATGGCCGTGTCTTTCGATTGCATTAACTTAGAACCCTCAACTTTTTTTTTACACTGCCAAAGTGCCGTGTACCCTAGTTTGTGACTTAAATTTCATCTTGGTGCAGTCAGGCAGACAGATGGACAGCAAAGTCATCCTGTTGGGAACACTAAAACGAGAGTTGGTGCTCGAGAAGGACTGCGGAGAGGTGCAGCTTGTTTCATCGCGTGTCTCGTATACGGTTCATGCGAGTGAAATACAAATTAAGGCACGTTCAACGCCAAGAAGTTTCATAACAGAATCTAAAAGAACGTGTGTCAGACAAATGTCCAATACGCGAAGGGTACAGATGAAAATTCCCGTATCTGGGATATGCTGTTTGTGTCCAATCGCAGTGGTCTGCGCAAACAGCAGAAGTAATGGATGGTCGTTGATACAGAAACAACTGCTGTGGGTACCCCCAAAGAGAGGACAAATACGTATTGCCACACTATGTCGTCTGCTGTGACATGGTGACTGTTAGTCGCACTGACGTTGGTGTACGGTTCATCATAGGAGATAACGTACGCCAGCTCCTCCGTTCCATTGTGATATTCATGTTGCTGTCGACGAAAGCTCTGAGAGATCAAAGCTAGTACCAGAAAGCGCGAGCCAGACTGCGTCTGCAGTTTGATCCCTTTCAAACAGAGACATCTGGATGCAAGTAAACGCAGCCAATTCCAACAGCGCATTGGATGTCTCTGGAAATCACCAAATGGCAAGAGAAACTGCTGTGTTCCATTTCGTTTGCGATAGCTTTAGCGCGTAAAGCGTATGCGTTGCTGCAATGTAAGCTAAATTACCTTGTTTTTTCTCCAAAAGCAGGCTGAATGTAGTTTCGTACCAATGTGACATTTATTCTACTCATCCGCCAACTGCATATTTATAAATTAAAAAACATTTTAGTCAGCTGAGCTTGAGTAATCACGTACGTTAGGAACTGGGAAAAAAGAGTAATTTACTTAACAAACGTCTTCGTCCCATATAACAACTAATGTGTTTGCCGAGTCCTTGTCATGGGAATCATTCTATGATTCGGATTAACCGATTTAGGAAAACTTTCAGAAACTTAAATGAGGACGGCCGGGCAGGTCGTTGAACCCTGGTGCTTCCAAATGCAGCCATTCTGAAGCATTACAGGTGTAGATGTACATCTGGAATGTGTTTGAAACATAAATATCATATAATAAGGCCTAAGAAAAACCGTGCTGCAACAAAAAATGTAATTATTCGCAACTACAGAAAACGTTTTCATTTTAAGGAAGAATAAATGACAAACGACGTAACATCACCAATAATGATCATATAATGTAAGTTTTCACGGCTAGTAGTAACATGACTTAAACTTCCGGGCTAAGAGGCCGTGGTCGATGGGTAAATCTTTCTTCCAGCGTTTCCTTTCTGACTGCGGGAGACATATTCAGAGGCGAAGTGGCGAACTGGAACCAGAACTCGAGGGCTCTTCGAATATATGGGCAGTGTAGGGGGCACCACAGTCCATCAAGTGACATCGGCTATGAGATTCTTAGTACCAACATCCTCGACTGAATGAAACTCTCATTCTGTAGCGGAGTGTACGCTGATATGAAACTTCCTGACAGATTAAAACTGTGTGCCGGGCCGACACTCGAACGGTAGTTCTGCAAGTTTCGCAGGAGGGCTTCTGTGAAGTTCGGAAGATAGGAGACGAGGTACAGGAGGAAAACAGCTGTGAGGACGAGTCGTGAGGCGTGCTTGCGTATCTCAGCTGGTAGAACACTTGCCCGCGAAAGGAAAAGTCACGAGTTCGAGTCTCGGTCCGGCAAACAGTTTTAATCTAAGTCTCCTCGACTGAAAGAAATCGATCGTCATCCTTAAGTTACAAAGTTGACATCAAAATTTTATCTTATTTAGGAGATGAGCTTGGACATCTACGGCCGACATTCAAGAAGGATGGTTATTCTAAGAAGGAGATAGATCGAGCACTTCGCTCTGGGCAGAGAATTAGGGTCGACGAGGAACGAAGGCAGCTCAAATAGAAACTTTTCCTTCGGTTCATCTGTAGGATTACAGATCGCATTGGGAACGTGTTGAGCAAGTAAAGTATGGAAACTATCTTCAGATCCAGAAAAAGATAAAAGAACGTCTGAGATCGGCAAAAGATATACTACATCCTTTGGCTACATCGGGTGTACATAAAATTTCTTGATTTGTGGGTTGGTTAATACAGGCACCACAAAAAGAAGTGTTAACACCCTTCTGGTTGAACACAAGAGGAATTGCCGACTGGTACGTACGGATAAATAGGCCGTAGCGGAACATCTTTTCCAAGAGAGTGATCATGAAATAAAATTCACTTGGAGGAGTGTCGTATCGAAAACCGCTTTATCATGCTCGAATGTATAGAGACGCAGTTGAGATTTCTAAACACCGTAATAATTTAAACAGAAAAGAGGAAAGTGTGGAATTTGATAACATTTGGATGTCAACGTTGTAACATAAGAATGACGATCAGTTACGTTCAGTCGCGAATGATGGCGCTACCAGAGATTATCTCGTAGACGACGACACGTGATGGACTCTGGTGCCCCTACACTGCCCATATATTCGGCGCTCCCCCGAGTTCTGGTTGCAGTTCGCCACTTCACCTCTCAAGATATATCCCGCACTCCGGGGGGAAACGTTAGGAGAAAGTTTTATACATCGACCACGGCCTATTAGCCCGGAAGTTTTAAGTGATAGCACCAAAAATACACTCCTGGAAATTGAAATAAGAACACCGTGAATTCATTGTCCCAGGAAGGGGAAACTTTATTGACACATTCCTGGGGTCAGATACATCACATGATCACACTGACAGAACCACAGCCACATAGACACAGGCAACAGAGCATGCACAATGTCGGCACTAGTACAGTGTATATCCACCTTTCGCAGCAATGCAGGCTGCTATTCTCCCATGGAGACGATCGTAGAGATGCTGGATGTAGTCCTGTGGAACGGCTTGCCATGCCATTTCCACCTGGCGCCTCAGTTGGACCAGCGTTCGTGCTGGACGTGCAGACCGCGTGAGACGACGCTTCATCCAGTCTCAAACATGCTCAATGAAGGACAGATCCGGAGATCTTGCTGGCCAGGGTAGTTGACTTACACCTTCTAGAGCACGTTGGGTGGCACGGGATACATGCGGACGTGCATTGTCCTGTTGGAACAGCAAGTTCCCTTGCCGGTCTAGGAACGGTAGAACGATGGGTTCGATGACAGTTTGGATGTACCGTGCACTATTCAGTGTCCCCTCGACGATCACCAGTGGTGTACGGCCAGTGTAGGAGATCGCTCCCCACACCATGATGCCGGGTGTTGGCCCTGTGTGCCTCGGTCGTATGCAGTCCTGATTGTGGCGCTCACCTGCACGGCGCCAAACACGCACACGACCATCATTGGCACCAAGGCAGAAGCGACTCTCATCGCTGAAGACGACACGTCTCCATTCGTCCCTCCATTCACGCCTGTCGCGACACCACTGGAGGCGGGCTGCACGATGTTGGGGCGTGAGCGGAAGACGGCCTAACGGTGTGCGGGACCGTAGCCCAGCTTCATGGAGACGGTTGCGAATGGTCCTCGCCGATACCCCAGGAGCAACAGTGTCCCTAATTTGCTGGGAAGTGGCGGTGCGGTCCCCTACGGCACTGCGTAGGATCCTACGGTCTTGGCGTGCATCCGTGCGTCGCTGCGGTCCGGTCCCAGGTCGACGGGCACGTGCACCTTCCGCCGACCACTGGCGACAACATCGATGTACTGTGGAGACCTCACGCCCCACGTGTTGAGCAATTCGGCGGTACGTCCACCCGGCCTCCCGCATGCCCACTATACGCCCTCGCTCAAAGTCCGTCAACTGCACATGCGGTTCACGTCCACGCTGTCGCGGCATGCTACCAGTGTTAAAGACTGCGATGGAGCTCCGTATGCCACGGCAAACTGGCTGACACTGACGGCGGCGGTGCACAAATGCTGCGCAGCTAGCGCCATTCGACGGCCAACACCGCGGTTCCTGGTGTGTCCGCTGTGCCGTGCGTGTGATCATTGCTTGTACAGCCCTCTCGCAGTGTCCGGAGCAAGTATGGTGGGTCTGACACACCGGTGTCAATGTGTTCTTTATTCCATTTCCAGGAGTGTATTTTCAGCCCAGAAAAGAGCGGTCAGATTCGTCTGCGGTGTCAGTTCGCGAATTTTGTTCAAAATTCTAACATTGCCATCTCTGCACATGCACGTCCAGCGGTTCCACAGAAATATGGAAACACCGCGAGAAAGCGTGCTTGACTGCAGGTGCAAGCCTGCACATTGCGCTGTTGTATTTGACCGAGAACTGTGCAATGTCCTCAATGGGTTGCAACTCTCAGCCGTGGTCAGATCTGTGTCCTGGGTAGCTGTGAGTGCATTGAATCGGAAGTAACTGACTTCTAACGTGGGAAAAATTGTTGGTGCTTATATGGTTGGCGCTTTCGTAATCAACGGAGTCGAAGTGCTTGGTGTTTCAAGAGACACCGTTTCAGAGATTTATACCGCTTTCAGGGAAAACGGAAAAACAGAATCCACTAAGTCACAAAGTGGACGAAACTGTGTGTTGAGTGATCCTGACGTACAGTCATTGAAGATCACCGTAGAACTTAATGTAGCACTCTAGAACCCTGTCAGCACCAAAACAAGACGAAGGGGACTCCAGGAGCAGGGAACGTAAGGCGATCTTGAAACACGTATTGTGTTCGAGTATAATGACTTTTCTGGAGACTAGAAATCTACTCTCTAGGAATCAGCATGGGTTTCGAAAAAGACGGTCATGTGAAACCCAGCTCGCGCTATTCGTCCACGAGACACAGAGGGCCATAGACACGGGTTCCCAGGTAGATGCCGTGTTTCTTGACTTCCGCAAGGCGTTCGATACAGTTCCCCACAGTCGTTTAATGAACACAGTAAGAGCATATGGACTATCAGACCAATTGTGTGATTGGATTGAGGAGTTCATAGATAACAGGACGCAGCATGTCATTCTCAATGGAGAGAAGTCTTCCGAAGTAAGAGTGATTTCAGGTGTGCCGCAGGGGAGTGTCATAGGACCGTTGCTATTCACAATATACATAAATGACCTGGTGGATGACATCGGAAGTTCACTGAGGCTTTTTGAAGATGATGCTGTGGTGTATCGAGAGGTTGTAACAATGGAAAATTGTACTGAAATGCAGGAGGATCTGCAGCGAATTGACGCATGGTGCAGGGAATGGCAATTGAATCTCAATGTAGACAAGTGTAATGTGCTGCGAATACACAGAAAGATAGATCCTTTATCATTTAGCTACAAAATAGCAGGTCAGCAACTGGAAGCAGTTAATTCCATAAATTATCTGGGAGTACGCATTAGGAGTGATTTAAAATGGAATGATCATATAATGTTGATCGTCGGTAAAGCAGATGCCAGACTGAGATTCATTGGAAGAATCCTAAGGAAATGCAATCCGAAAACAAAGGAAGTAGGTTACAGTACGCTTGTTCGCCCACTGCTTGAATACTGCTCAGCAGTGTGGGATCCGTACCAGATAGGGTTGATAGAAGATATAGAGAAGATCCAACGGAGAGCAGCGCGCTTCGTTACAGGATCATTTAGTAATCGCGAAAGCGTTACGGAGATGATAAATAAACTCCAGTGGGAGACTCTGCAGGAGAGACGCTCAGTAGCTCGGTACGGGCTTTTGTTGAAGTTTCGAGAACGTACCTTCACCGAAGAGTCAAGCAGTATATTGCTCCCTCCTACGTATATCTCGCGAAGAGACCATGAGGATAAAATCAGAGAGATTAGAGCCCACACAGAGGCATACCGACAATCCTTCTTTCCACGAACAATACGAGACTGGAATAGAAGGGAGAACTGATAGAGGTACTCAAGGTACCCTCCGCCACACACCGTCAGGTGGCTTGCGGAGTATGGATGTAGATGTAGATGTAGATCTGGAATTACAAAATCATGCATCAGTGATGCAGATGCCCATAACAAGAAAAGGTGGTGCCAAAGCCAAATGGTCGGATGAGTTTTGTTTCACACTGTTTCCAACTTCTGGCAGGAATTACGTCCCAAGAGGAACATGGAGGAGGTTGGGTGATGGGTTCAAATGGCTCTGAGCACTATGGGACTTAACATCTATGGCCATCAGAACTCAGCGGGCCATAGATACGGGTTCCCAGGTAGATGCCGTGTTCCTTGACTTCCGCAAGGCGTTTGATACAGTTCCCCACAGTCGTTTAATGAACAAAGTAAGAGCATATGGACTATCAGACCAATTGTGTGATTGGACTGAGGAGCTAGTACATAGCAGAACGCAGCATGTCATTTTCAATGGAGAGAAGTCTTCCGAAGTAAGAGTGATTCCAGGTGTGCCGCAGGGGAGTGTGGTAGGACCGTTGCTATTCACAACATGTATAAATGACCTTGTGGATAACATCGGAAGTTCACCGAGGCTTTTTGCGGGTGATGCTGTAGTATATCGAGAGGTTGTAACAATGGAAAATTGTACTGAAATGCAGGAGGACCTGCAACGAATTGACGCATGGTGCAGGGAATGGCAATTGAATCTCAGTGTAGACAGGTGTAATGTGCTGCGAATACGTAGAAAGAAAGAACCTTTATCATTTAGCTACAGTATAGCAGGTCAGCAACTGGAAGCAGTTAATTCCATAAATTATCTGGGTGTAGGTATTAGGAGTGATTTAAAATGGAATGATCATATAATGTTGATCGTCGGTAAAGCAGATGCCGTACTGAGATTCATTGGAAGAATCCTAAGGAAATGCAATCCGAAAACAAAGGAAGTAGGTTACAGTACACTTGTTCGCCCACTGCTTGAATACTGCTTGCCGGTGTGGGGTCCTACCAGGTAGGGTTGATAGAAGAGATAGAGAAGATCCAACGGAGAGCAGCGCGCTTAGGTACATGATCATTTAGTAATCGCGAAAACGTTACGGAGATGATAGATAAACTCCAGTGGAAGACTCTGCAAGAGAGACGCTCAGTAGCTCGGTACGGGCTTTTGTTGAAGTTTCGAGAACTTACCTTCACCGAGGAGTCCCTCCGACGTATATCTCGCGAAGAGACCATGAAGATAAAATCAGAGAGATTAGAGCCCATACAGAGGCATATCGACAATCTTTCTTTCCACGAACAATACAAGACTGGAATAGAAGGGAGAACTGATAGAGGTACTCAAGGCGCCCTCCGCCACACACCGTCAGGTGGCTTTCGGAGTAGGGATGTAGATGTAGATGTAGAGTTGCAGAGTAGCCATGGAGATAATGGAGTATCATTATATTCCTACCCAAATCATCACCCAACCGTCCGCAGCTCGTGGTCGTGCGGTAGCTTTCTCGCTTCCCGCGCCCGGGTTCCCGGGTTCGATTCCCGGCGGGGTCAGGGATTTTCTCTGCCTCGTGATGACTGGGTGTTGTGCGATGTCCTTAGGTTAGTTAGGTTTAAGTAGTTCTAAGTTCTAGGGGTCTTATGACCTCAGCTGTTAAGTCCCATAGTGCTCAAAGCCATTTTTTTATCTCAAACATATCTGCCGATTAATCCATCTATTGCGTAAAATCTTCCTAGTCGGCGATGTCTTCTGATCGAAATATCTACTAGTCCTCTTCTATTCACATCAAAAGTCTCTACAGCATTTAATCCTTACGCTCTGACGACCGTATCGTAGTGTCAAGTTGGCTCCAATGCTCGGTGACTTCTAGTAACAGAAGTTTATCGCTAGGGGATTGTTCGGTTCAATTTGTAGATCCCAAGATTCATAACTTCCCCTAATAATCCATTCTATTAGATTTCCTCATCTATGCATCAAAATTTCTTCACAAGATTGATTTTCGATTGCTTTAAAATCATCCGTTCCGGTCCATCGCTGAAGTTTGTCATGCATTTTGTCTTCACAAAGGAGACTTTTAATCTTACTTTCTCATAGAGATATCTGTCAATTGACCAATGTTAAGATTTTCGTATTTCATTAATTCTTTAATTATTCAGTTTATAAAATTTCAAATCAACATTTTGTAAACTACGTGCTGACTTGCTCCATATCCAAGCTTTGGCTCGCATGGACCTCCGAAAACTGATAAATAAATTAGCACAAGATGCTTACTCAGAGCAGAACTTCACCTAAAGATGTGATTATGAAACATTAATCAAAGATAATATTGTATAAAAATAGTTAACAACCGTATTACAGTTGGAAAACAGGTTCATGTATATATAATACGAAGACTGGTATTATCATCTGACGTACTGCGGACTTCGGCTGAATATCCATGATAATGAATCTCTAAGCACATTACGACTTCCGCGTAATATTTGCAAGTGACGCCCCCTATGGCGAATGTTCGGTTTTGGAACGCTAAAATTAAGGTCACTAGACATAGTACCACGTACCTAAGTTTCTGAGAGAGAAGTTGTTACACCCACCAAGTTATTGTCAGTTACTGGTAATGCCAAAGAACTTGCAGTAACAGTGATGATTGCTTTCCAGACGGATCAGTGAGTCAGCCTATTGACCTGAAGACCAACCACTGCGGTCCCCGAGATTCATAAAGAAGGCTGAGGGAATGATCTTGTTCCACAGACTCTTAAATTTGAGTTTAAAGAATTTTCATGTTTCTGAGCGAATGTTGGCAGCTCGTGGAGAGCTAAAGTAGAAGAGGAACGAGAGAAGGTTTGTTGCAGATATATGACAGTGCTATATTCCGTTGAACAGTGAAAGACTCAGTTCGTTGATGTCTGTTCTTACACGTTCTGAGGTATGTAGCAGTCTGCCGCTACCTACTCGACGAGGAGTCATCTTACATATCTGAGTATTGAAAAGGTAAATATAACTGGAAATTGACAAGAACTTGAAATGAAGGTCTGCCAATAATAGTCGAGATTTTTCCTCAAAACGAATTTGTGTTTTCTGTGCAGGAGAGGAGTATTTCCTGCTGCGTATAGGCACATCACTCAAAGACAACAAAAATCAATGCTTTAGGCCGTATTTAACACGTACGTTCTCAATGAGCAGTGTGTAAGCCATTGTGAAGTTTACAGCGTAATGCATTAGACACGTTTTGAATGGCGTTTTGCAGGATAAAATCCTTAATGCCTTGAAGCTGGTCACGTTCAAACCGCTGTCCCAGCAGTGTTCCATGTGCCACAGTATCCTGTCTAGGTCTTGGCGACGGTTCAGACGCACGAAACGTTCGTCGTAGGCCAGTGCGACACTGACCAAGATTAATCTCTCCACAACAAGATGATGCCACATTCCCAAGAGATTGCGGTAAAAAATTTGTAATTACTTATATTAAAGAAAATGAAGTAATTACAAAACTTCGGTTACTAATGAGTGTGCAGATTTGCACATCAGTTATATATGCTAGGCGAGAGAGGCCGAGGGATGATAAACAGCTAATGATGATATTTAAGTACAGAGGTATATTTTCCTTATTTTTGCAAGTCGATAATTAGTGCATTAAAAAGTTGGAAATTTTTACCGAGGCAAGCGGCGATAGGAGTGAATATTACAGAACTATCGGTTTAATAAGTCATGGTCGCAAATACTGACACGAAATACTTATAGAATAATGGAAAAACTGGTAGAATCCGACCTCGAAGAAGATCGGTTTGGATTCCAGAAAAATGTGGGAAAATACAACGCAATAATGACTCTACCATTTACGGAAAGGTAAATCTACGTATATACCTGTTATCGATTTGGAAAACCTTTTGTCAATGTCGACTTGAATACGTTCTTTGAAATTCCGAAGGTGACAGAGGTAAAATACAGGCGGCGAAAGGTTATAAACAATTTGTACAGAAACCAGACGGCAGCTATAAAAAGTCAGGGGGCATCGAAGGGGAGCAGTGGTGAGAAGTGAGTGAGACAGTGTTGTAGTCTATCCCCGATGTCATTCAGTCTATACATAGGCAAGCGGTAAAGGAAAGCAAAGAAAAACCTGGAGAAGGATCAAAGATCAGGGACAAGAAATAAAGACGTCGAGGTCCGCCGATGACACTGTAGTTCTGTCAGAGATAACAAAGGACATGGAAGAACAGTTGAACGGAATGGCTTGAAAATAGGGTATAAGATGAACACTAAAAGAAACTAAACGAGGAAAACAGAATGTAGTCGAATTAAATCAGGCGATTCTGAGAAAATTAGATCAGGATAGGAGACGCTAAAAGTAATAGATGAATTTTTCTAGTTGGGTGGCACAATAACAGGTAATGGTCGAAGTAGAGAGGATGTAATATGTAGACTGGCAATGGAAATAAAAGCGTTTCTGAAGAAGAGAAATTTGTTAGCATCAGATACAGATTTAAGTGTTAGGATGTCTTTTCTTTGCCTGAACTGCAACCTTTATGGAAGTGAAACGTGAACGATAAACAGGTCATACAAGAGTGGAAAGGAAGATTTTGAAAGTTGGTGCTACAGAAGATTGCTGAAGATTAGATGAGTTGATCATGTGATCAGTGAGGAGATACTGAATAAAATTGGGAAGAAAAGAAATTTATGGCAAACTTGACTAAGAGAAGGGATCGGTTGATAGGACACATTCTGAGACGTCAAGGGATCACTTATTTAGTATTGGAGGAAGTGCGGGGAAAAAAATTAGAACGGCAAACCAAGAGGTGAATACAGTAAACAAGTTCAAAATGATGTAGTTGCAGAAGTTATTCGGAGATGAAGAGGCTTGCAAGGATAAGGTAGCATGGAGAGTTGCATCAAACCAGTCTTCGGACTGAACACCACAACAACAGAAACAACAACAACTATTGTTGCCAAGATGATGATCTCTTTTAAAACTACGTTTTTGTGTGATGTGAACTTGGACACTTTCAGGTACAGAGACACACTTGCAAGTTGAAGTTGGCTATTAGAAGGCGCCTGTGCCTGGAAACTTAATGTCCCACAGAGTATATTCAAGAACAGTAGCAGACAGTTAGGTTGGCCGTAAAAAGTAGCGCAAATTTTGACTGTCGACTTTACACATTGGGAACAGTACCTTGGGCAAGCAGTACCTTACACTGTTTGGACCACTTTTGAGAAGTCAACATACGATTTCGTCACAGCTAGATTCAAGTCTCCGGACCACATGGGGCTACAGTTTAATCGGTTTACCCTTCGTATTGCATCGATATGCTGAGAGCAGTAGTCTGCGGACAGGTTGCATGTTTCTGACAAACAAACCTTTTAAGCATCTTGTTGCTCACTAATAAACATTATGATGAAAAATCGACAGTACGGCTACAACTGAACCACTAAATGTTCTGCTGTTGTCGTATCATCTTTTGACTGATCCTGTTTCTCAGTCACCTTTCTTCTTATATATTTCAGTATTTATTGAGTGTGATTTCCTCTTGTAGACAGAGCAGTAACTGCCGTCGCACTAACCTGTAACAGCTGATACGTTTAAGAACACTTCGCCATTTATTTCTGTGTTATTAAATTGAGCTTCCTGTATCTGTAATTGAGGACTTCATGCAGTATATATGTTTACAGTCTATATGTATCTGCTATTTATGTAACGTTATCGTTTCTCCACCTGCTGTTAATTTATATTAGTAGCTTAATAGTAACTGCAGTGATTAAGTGAGGGGCCAAAGTTAATTTCGCCTGCAAATACGAGAGGACGCTGCTGCCTAGCTCACGGTCAGGACAGGAAATTGTAAGACGGGTGCATGTTTTAGTGAGCGCAGACGGCACTAGGAGGGGATCCAGTACGACAACACAGGTATGTGTCATATTTTTACGATGAAATCCAGCTACGACTGGAAGGAAACTAAAGAGTCCGTAGCTGTTTTTTGCGGTGTGCGCCTGAGCAGTTGGCCCGTAGGCCAGGCGTCGACCAATGTGTGTCCTGCTCTCGGCCACGGGGCCGTTAATTTCTGAGTCACTGTCACCATTGTCCCATGCATAACTGGAAGAACACGCCTTATTTACGTGAATTCTGCTGCAGTGCAAGTTATTTTCAAGGGAAAATTCTAACCGGTACAGTTACAGAAATGTCATAGACAGTGATGAGGCTGTGGGGAGGCTGGAAGATGAATGGACACACAGCTGCTCACTTCTTTGTGTGAGGTTGGGAGGTATGCTTTTAACAGCCAGAAATACAGAGCTGTACAAAAACTTCATGTGTGGCATAAAATAGGAACGGCTCATTCAGATTTCCTCTTCACGGACGATAATACTAGTCTACTTCGTATTGCTTGCTGGATGAATTTCTCCACGTGAATCAAGTTATTGCATCGACTGTCTAGCGGGGTCTCGGGCTCTGAATCCCAAAGAGAGGAGATACAGCCATCAAAGGCCCTTCCAGATATCCACACAGATCTTTCTCGGATCGACTGACAATACAGAGAATACACTCTCTACTGAGCACTTATAACAGTTACAGTTAATCACGTCCTCCATTAATTGTCTCGTTTTTGTGGGAGAATTTTTGCAACTCTCTACATGTTTATTTACGGTTTCACAGCTTTCCTAATTACACGTTTTGAACACAGCTGTACGCAAAATTTGTCATGACTGCCCCGTAAACACTCCCACACCCTCTTCGGAATATGTTCTTACTTCCTGATTACACCAACCTTTTCTCTGCGATCCGGTGACGAAATTTACCTGAGGTTTGAAACGGTCCTAACTACTTCTTGTTTACTTTGACTGTTTCCGATCTGTTACTGCTATTCGGTTTAGAGTGTTTATGGAAAAGTTGCAGGGAAAGTCATTCGGCTACGTGTTCTATAATGATTTTCACAGTGTCCTATATGTAAATACGCAGCTGATACCTTCTCCACCTCTTCAAGTAGCTATTAAAATGTGAAGGTGCCTTACTGCACGCAACACGTAAAGGTTCTGTAGCGAAATGTGCACCAAAAATATCGTGAACGCTTAGGATTAAAGCGCCACACACCTGTCCATTTAATACAAACCCTAGACAATCTGTTTCTATCCTGAACTAATATATTTCTGAAACTATCTGGTAGACGGAGTCTATCTCTAAGAAAGAGTAAGAGAGATCGCAGTTATGGGACACAAGCACACTTCAATCACATACAAAATAAATACATATAAGTGAGACATATAAACGGATAAAATAGCTACAAATATTATTTAGCAAGAGCTGCTGTAGCCATACATAACTTCGGTTACTGTTTGCTACTGAAGATAGACATGTGGGTAGGCAGTGCACCTTTGGTATACGAATGCGTCTTTCATAATACTAGTAAATTTGACGTGAACTAGCTTATTACTGACAGCAATTTAGATCCGTCAATTCAGAACATCGTTGGTGGGGAACTTGAATTATTATGCAGTGCAATTAACAAACAAGTAAATGATCCCTGACTGGAATGTAGGTAGTAGGAGTAATCCACTAAATTACAGGCCCCTATCGTTAACGTCGATATTCAGCAAGATTTTGGATCATACGTATATTGTGTTCGAACATTATGAATTACCTCGAAGTAAACGGTCTATTGACACACAGTCAACATGGGTTTAGAAAACATCGTTCCTGTGAAATACAACTAGCTCTTTCTTCACATGAAGTGTTGAGTGCTGGTGGCAAGGGATTTCAGATCAATTCCGTATTTCTGGACTTCCGGAAGGCTTTTGACACTGTACCACACAAGCGGCTCGTAGTGAAATTGCATGCTTATGGAATATCGTCTCAGTTATGTGATTGGATTTGTGATTTCCTGTTTGAGAGGTCACAGTTCGTAGTAATTGACGGAAAATCATCGAGTAACACAGAAGTGATTTCTGGCGTTCCCCAAGGTAGTGTTATAGGCCCTTTGCTGTTCCTTATCTATATAAACCATTTGGGAGACAATCTGAGCAGCCGTCTTCGGTTGTTAGCAGATGACGCTGTCGTTTATCGACTAATAAAGTCATCAGAAGATCAAAACAAACTGCAAAACGATTTAGAAGAAATATGGGAATGGTGCGAAAAGTGGCAGTTGACCTTAAATAACGAAAAGCATGGGGTCATCCACATGAGTGGTAAAAGGAACTCGTTAAACTTCGGTTACACGATAAATCAGTCTAATCTAAAAGCCATAAATTCAACTTAATACCTAGGTATTACAATTAGGAACAACTTAAATTGCAAGGAACACATAGAAGGCTAACCAAAGACTGCGTTTCATTGGCAGGAGACTTAGAAAATGTAACAGACCTACTAAGGAGACTGCCTACACTACGCTTGTCTCCTCTTTTAGAATACTGCTGCGCGGTGTGGGATCCTTAACAGATAGAAGTGACGGAGTACATCAAAAATGTTCAAAGAAAGGCAGTACGTTTTGTATTATCGCGAAATATGGGAGAGAATGCCACAGAAATGATACAGGATTTGGGCTGGAAATCATTAAAAGAAAGGCGGTTTTCGTTGCGACGGAATCTTCTCACGAAATTCCAATCACCAACTATCTCCTCTGAATGCTCCGAATACTTTGTTGACACAGACCTACATAATAGGGAGGAACGATCACCACGATAAAATAAGGGAAAACAGAGCTCGTACGGAAAGATATAGGTGTTCATTCTTTCCGCGCGCTATACGAGATTGGAACAATAGAGAATTGTGAAGGTGGTTCTATGAACCCTCTGCTAGGCACTTAAATGCGATTTGAAGAGTATCCATGTATATGTAGATGTAGATGTAGAAATTAATATCAGCACTGACGAATGAGTGTTGACCTGGCTTGAAATGTCGTAGCTATAAGTTTCGACTTCACGTCGCCATTAACTGATTATAAATGCCTCTATTGTTTCACGAGCAGTATCTTTTATAATGTGAGTTCACAGCGTCAGTACAACAAAATTATTCGATCTTTATTCCTAGTGTCTTCAAAATATTGTTAGATAAATTATAACCGTTAGGGCAACACATCTCGTTATGTGAAAACTACGTAAAGATCTGACATTGAAATTGCCATTAACAGCGCTAATGGAATGTTAATTTGAGGTGCTACTGAAGGGGAAATATTGAAAGGTAAATCGAAAACTTACTTGTACATATGTAAAGCACTTTATCAATATTTGCCTATAGGAGTTTATTTGTACTGATGCTTCGCAGCAATGAAATGTCTGTTGACAGTCGACAGTGTGATTGCAAAGATGTGCGTTCGGCAGTTTACCTGAGACACGACTGCTGCAAGGTCTCTGGTGCCGACTCTCCGCTGTCTCTCCGATCGCCGTTCCGTCGCAATGCACCACAAATAAACCCTCACTGATCCAAAAGCAGAGCGGGACATGGCCAATCGAGTTAATTTAATAGCAGGAATGTAGATTTCCAGAAACAACAGTGGACGGCCGGCCGAGCATCGATACGGACGTGCAGTCCACCAGTTTATTTTTCACTTCACCAAAGTTAAACCGTTCAGGATCTCGGCCCTCTCACAAATTCAAATATAGTTTTGAACATACCAAACCAGACCATAGATATCTCACTGCGCCAAACAAAAACAGTCCGTGTCACTCGTAACATTCAGCTTAACCCAGAGTTGCAACGCAACATAGCTCACCATAGCTCCTCAACTGTCTCTTCGTAACATTAATCACAGATATTAATTTTCTTAACGGGCCGAAGCTCCTAAAATTACAACGAAATTGCATACAAAGGTGGAATTAACATTACACAACAAATAAGAATATTGATTCTACGTAATACATTATTGCGTCTGTACACACAAAATTGTTACAATGCAAGATAAGGAACGTTAACCGAGAAAAGAGGAAAAAACAAAAAAGAAACAAAATGTATACTGATGTCATTCATGTTTTACAGAACTCAAAACGATTAGTAGTAGCTGAAGTGCAATACAATAACGTAAGCCAATTAAGTCTGTTACAGGTTATTTTTATATGTCTTAGATTCGAACTGTCAAGAATAATAGACTTTACCCTGGCTCCTCCTGGTTTTGCCTAGTACAGGGTATTAGAGTATTTTCAGCAGAAAAGTGTGTCGCAGTGAGTCAAGCTGACAATTAGTTTAGGACAGCACTTTGCAGCTATTCGTCAGAAAGCTGAGTTAAGTGCAAGAGTGTCTCCCCTGACACTGCTTCCGCAGTACATAGCACCTAGACATACTGCTGACGGGCTTCTCCGTATATATTAATTCGAATATCGAGTTAAGCTTATCGCTTGAGGCCAATAACCTAAATGAATAATATTTCACACTCAGGCAACTCAAAAACAACTAATATTTAAGAATATAATTTCAGTACCATTTCGTATTACACAGGAGACACACATTATTAAAAAATATGTAAGGAAATGTCTTCGCTGTATTCATTTCGAGCACTGATGCAGTTATATACGGCACTCTATCCTGTGCAAGCCTCTTCTGCTCTGCGTTACTAATGGAACCTACATCCATTTAAATCTGCTCCCTGTAGTCCAGTCTTGGTCTTCCTCTACAATTTTTACATTCCGTCCTCGGCTCCCCCCTCCCCTCCACACACACACACACACACACACACACACACACACACACACACACACACACGTTTCCCTCCAATACCAGACTAAGAATTCTTTTAAACCTCAGAATATGTCCTATCAACCGACCACACGAACATTTAAACTTACTCATTACCGCGACAGTTATCGATATCAATTGAAACAACAAGTTTACTGTTAACAATCACAATTTCTTTTACTTCCACTAAGCGTTTCGGAGATTTAAACCTCCATCATCAGGTAAATTCATTTGAGTTAATACATGTATATCTTGTTTAAAACTTCGGGGTAAACTGAGGCACTGCCTAGTAGCAGAAGACATAAACACAACACAGATTAAGTAGATGGTTCATTGTTTTCTGTACCTCTTCATTGCTTATTCGATCTACCCATCAGATTTTCATAATTCTTCTGCAGCACCACATTTCAAAATCTTGTACTCCCTTCTTGCCTGAACTGTTTATCGTCCACGCTTTACTTCCGTACGAGGCTACATTCCAGGCAAATATCTTCGGAAAAGATTTTGTAACATTTAAGTTTATATTCAATGCTGAGAAGTTTATCTTTTCCAGATTGATTTTTTTTTTTTTTTTTTTGCTTTTGCCAGTTTACATTTTAATCCCCCCCTTCTCAGACTTTCTCAGTTATTTCGCTTCGCAAATATTTAAAATCGACTACTACTATTAGTGTCTCATTTCCTGATCTAGTTCCTTCACTATCGCCTGATGTAATTGAACTACATTCTATTCCTTTTGTTTTACTTGCAATTGCATGTCTAATAGAAGAAACACTAGTGACGGTTCACAGCTGTACAAAATATTTCAAAATTTATTCGCTGACTGCGAATTCCCTGACATCACCTGTATTAGGTATAGATACATATGTATAGATCTACTGCCCAAGAGTCACATATGAAAATTTATACCGGACCGGATCTCGAACCTACATCCCAGACTTCAGATTTATCGCGAACGGCCTCCTAAACAACTTTGGCTATCCGTGCATGTTTCCCACATGGAGCCAAACAGCCACGCATGTTTCCCCACATCCCACTTGATGAACATCGGGTTGGTTTCCGCCTCAGTCACACGCCGCCAAACATTTAGAACACTTTCTCTCACAATTTCATACAAAACTTACTCTTTTCGCACACAGATTGGATACAATGCTTCTGTCCTTGGAGATGAATAGGAGCATGATGACCTTAGCTGTTGGGTCTCTTTAAACACTCAGCACCAGAAGCAACAGCAGCAGCCAGCTCAAACTTCCACACACCTGTTACGGAAGTTTGGGTCAGTCCGGAAAGCGCGCACAGATAGCCGAAGTGGTTAAGGCGACTGCTGGCGACAACCGAGATATCTGGGTTTCACAGCCGGGCCGGCATAAGTTTTCAAATGTCATCGTTGGGTAGTGCATCTATATCTAATAAAACTGATGTCAAGGAATTTGCGGTCAGTGAATAAATTTTGAAGTGTTTCACTTTTGTTAATTTCATTTTACTAACCACTTTTCAGTATATCTGTTCCGATCTACTGATCTTCCAAGTCCTTTGTAATTTCAAACAGAATTAGAATGTCATTTACAAACTTCAAAGTCTTTTTTTCATCTCCCATTTTCCAAATTGTTCCTTGGTTTCCTTTATTGCTCGCCCAGCGAACGGACTGAATAACATTGGGATAACCTGCAACCTTGTCTCGCTTCTTTCTCTGCTAGAGCTTCCTTCATGTCTTTCAGCTTTTGTATCTTGAATTCTGCTTCCTCTTCTTTAACCTTGCCACCATCAGAATTTGCAAAAACTTACTCGAAACCTAAAACTGCTACAAATGTTGGTTTGGCTTCTTACGACCTGTCTTGTAAGAAAAATCGTAGGGTCGGTGCTGCCTTGCATGTTCCTACATTTCACTGGAATCCAGACTGATTTCCCCGATGCCAACTTATACAACTCTTTCGATCCTGCTGTAAACAAGTCGTGTAAGTATCTTGCAACCATGACCAGGACTGATGGGTCTGTAATAAACGAGGGAATGCTTAAGAGTAATGCCTCCGAATTTTTTATGTGAAAGCTCTTAAACCTTATAAGTAAAACAAACGTCATCAACATTCTAAGTCTTCATTCTGTAGCGTTACGCGTACGTAGGTGAACGATTTGGTCGCCTGGAGGTGGTACGAAGGGAGGTGTAATTACTATACGGTTGAATGCTAGTGAGCCCAGGGCTCGGGACGCGCGACAGCCAGGCTACCAGTACGGGCGAGTCGAGGTACAAAGACGAGCAGCGCTGCCGGAAATGGGTAAATCCCAAAGCCAGGAATTTTGACTTTTTGCAGGATCTGGCCGTGTGTAAGGCAAGCTGAAAGATGGTTTCTTACAGCTCTTTGTCAATCTATAACTATTAGCACTCAAGTAAGAATGCATATCTGAATACATCGGCGACCTCAGACAAATGAGGTACGTCCAATGCCACATCAATATTTCCAATATCTTTAAAACTACAAAAGTTAATATTTCACAGTAAATAATCATTTCAACAATGAGCCTCTGAATTAACAACTTTTAAATGCTTCATGCGATATCAAGACACGATACCACAAGTGATAGCATTGCACTATGGCTATCATCTCTGAAAGTTACCTATCTGAATCTGTTTTATTTCCTGATTTATTACGTTTCATATCTTTTCATTATGCAAATGTTTCTCAGAACATCATATTCTCCACAATTACACAGCAAATAATTACAGTATGAAAAACTCATATTTTGTCATACTTGTGTATTTAGCCCACTTAATGAAAAGTTTACTACTTTGCCACTAACTTCATTTAAATATTAGTTACAACTATCACAGTAATTTAAGAACTGGTCATTCGCATGTAGTCTCTGATACCACCTTCGTAAACAAATACAATATGTAACGAAAATTTGTTGTTATTAATGTACTGTTTCTCCTGGGTGGACTTGAGTTTTAAAAAAATGTAAACTAAATATTACGATAAATTTTATAAATAATCGACAAGTAAGCCAAAGAAGAAGAGATACAACTAAAATGGACATGTTTTTCCACGGGCTCTTGCGCTTCTATGCATGAACTATCTTTCCTTTGTCATTCGTTTATCTTATCTGCTTGGATTCGGACCTAAGAGGACGTTCTTTTGTAAAGCTCATCTTGCTGTACCAGCTGATAATGTAAGTTGTACTTAAAACCCGAAAAATATAATGGTTATTTTGTCAAAAGAATTTGTGTAAGTGGTCAATCTGTTGTGAGTCTGCTACGGTCGCAGGTTCGAATCCTGCCTCGGGCATGGATGTGTGTGATGTCCTTAGGTTAGTTAGGTTTAAGTAGTTCTAAGTTCTAGGGGACTGATGACCACAGATGTTAAGTCCCATAGTGCTCAGAGCCATTTGAACAATTTTTTGTTGTGAGTCTGATACCAAGACTGCCTTAAGTAGATATGGGCCTTAACAAAGAATTTTCATTGTTAGGCGCCATCTTTGAAAAATCTTTAACATTTTTCTTTTAGCTCATCTACGAGACGTGCCGTCGGTTAGGACAATTAACTTTATTTCAGATCCCACGAGACCGGAGGCAGCTACTAATAATTCAACAATTTTATTTACAGATTTTCTTTATATAACGAGATAACATCCCAGGCAGAAAAGGTCTGGTCACAGGATTCCAGTTCCATTATAGGATTTCATTTGTAGATGCTACTCTTGTTATCTTATATTGGGGAATCGAGACGAAACCACGATGTATCGACGGTTACGTAACTACCCTGAGAACGGAGCTAGTTTACTGAGTGCTTATACAAGTCGGGCTAAATTAAACAACATATTACACTGTTAATAATATTCCTACATTAGTTATTTCTCTTTTATGCTGAGCCATTGCATTAATGTGAGTTTCTTTTTTATAGAAGTCACGGCTCAAATTTTTATTTTATTACATTACACTAATAGTCACAAATAAATAAGATTTTTATTTTATTACATTACATTAATCGTGAGCGCACTTACTCAAGTATACTGGCTTATTTGTTTATGGGCAAACTTTTATTTACGTATATTGTGAATCGTCTGAGTGAGACCGAATGCTTATAACATCTCTTTATTTAAATATTGTTGTAATATGTTAGTTTAGTCTAAGAAGTGGTCAAGTTTAGTCAAATGATGTCTGTAGATCGTAAGACAGTTATATTTTTGGTGGGGACAGCCTTCATCAAAAGGAAAACCAAACACTAGCGGAACACTGCGGGAGGTGGGGCTTTTCGACTGAAGAGCTCATGAGAACGATTCGGTACCCTTTTACGCGATTCTATAAGAAGGCAGACCTGCTTGCGGTAAGGATTGGTACTGAATCACGAATGTATTTGATTCTGGGCGGTGAATGGCCGCTATCATATTTTAACTTCTGAAAGGACTTTATATTTCTGAAGGTTTGAATGTGCTCCATAGTAGAGTTTTCCGCTTATATCACGAAACTGAGGATAGACAGAGTCTGAGTTACTATTCTTTGTTTTGCCCAGTTCAGTTTTGCCCAGCTGTTTGAAAATCAAATAACGTAAGAGTTTTTCCAGCACTGTCATTCTTTACATACAAAGGGGAAGCTTCACTATTACGTACCGTCGCAATACGTCATGTCTACTTGTGTGTTATTCAGCAGTCACCGTGCTGACGAACACATTTCTCCCGACGAGAGGCCCGTCTGTTGATGTCGTCACTGTAGGACGTTTGACTTCGTTGACGGAGTCGCAACCTCAGCTCTTGTGTGTTACTCAGCAGTCACCGTGCTGACGAACACATTTCTCCCGACGAGAGGCCCGTCTGTTGATGTCGTCACTGTAGGACGTTTGACTTCGTTGACGGAGTCGCAACCTTAGCTCTTGTGTGTTACTCAGCAGTCACCGTGCTGACGAACACATTTCTCCCGACGAGAGGCTCGTCTGTTGATGTCGTCACTGTAGGACGTTTGACTTCGTTGACGGAGTCGCAACCTCAGCTCTGCGTGCAGTGCTTCATTACTATCAAACTGAAATCCTCGGAAGTGTTCATCAAGCTTTATAAACAAATGAAAATTTGGTAGGGCCAAGTCGAGACTGCGTGGAGGATGATCGACGAGAATGAACCCAAGGCATCGGGTTGTCGCAGATTTCGTAGCGCTCCAGTGTGGTCTAACAGTGTCATGTTGAAGGAGAGAGTGCTCCATATGTAGACGAACTCTTCGATTTCAAAACTCGATTACTCTCGCATCGACATAGTTTCTTTACATCTGATTACTGATAGCAAACCATGCTGAAACATTATGGTAGTTGGCAACAAATGCCATTATTGTTGACTATTGACGGCAAATGTGAAGAATAATATAAATGCTGCAAAAAAAAATGGTTCAAAGGGCTCTAAGCACTATGGGACTTAACATCTGAAGTCGCAGTCCTCTAGAACTTAGAACTACTTAAACCTAACTAACCTAAGGACATCACACACATCCATGCCCGAGGTAGGATTCCAACCTGCGACCGTAGCAGCAGCGCGGTTCTGGACTGAAGCGCCTAGAAGCGCTCGGCCACAGAGGCCGGCTATAAATACTCCATTGTGAATGAAAAAACACACAACACTGGTGTAATGTTATACTGTAATTTTAGTCTCATTAAAATGCCACCTAATCCTCTGGTAACAGAATGGATTTCATAAGCTCTGCTTACTGGCGTCGTCTGCTGTGAGCGATGTCGTAAGGTATGCCGCGGCGCTGTGGTACAGTGCTGCAGGCCGCGCACATGTGAAAGCCGTCTTATCGAAATTCCGAAAGCGACATTCCAAGGATATTCGAGCAAATTTCTCCCCCACAAAACTCAGGGAATGACCAATAATTATAATTATAAAAAATCTTGATTACAGATTACAAATTGTAGGTCGCCTCGGCGAAGAGGAAACTCGGCTTTGTCGTTAGAAAGCCAGGAATTCGAGGCTACCAGCGTGGGCTGCCGTTTCGTGCGCCGGCGCGGCACAGCACGGCTATGCACAAGCGTTGCCTAATGCCCCGCACACTTCTGCGCTGAGCGGATTCTTGAGCGACAGCAGAGCCGCCGGCCGGGCAGCCCCCACACCGGGGCGTGACTTGTTTCCAGCTCGCGGCGTACCAGCGCGCCGATACGCGTGACAGGAGTTCCTAGACAGACATCCACGTGCGCACGAGCGAGTGCCGGTCCGGTCTCCCAATACCGCACCCACTGGTCGGGAAGTACGAAACTCAAGATCCGTATCGCAAGAGATTTGTCGCTTTCCACAAAGAGATCTCCCTTACGATAAACACCAAACTTAGCTAGTTTTGCCTTTAACGATGTCATAAGTCGGCAATGCGACTTTCTGGCTGTTACGCTTCCATTCAAAAAATTTAAACATTTATTCTTTTACATGTAAGGAAATGTCTTCGCTGTATTCATTCCGAGCACTGCTTTGATGCAGCTCTATACGGCACTCTACCCTGTGCAAACCTCCTCTGGTTTCCATAACTAATGAAACTTACGTCTAGTTAAATCTGCTCCATGTAGTCCATTCTTGGTCTTCCTCTACAATTTTTACATTCCGCATCCGCCTCTCTCTCTCCCCCCCCCCCCCTCACGCCCCTCCACACATACACACACACACACACACACACGCTTCCCTCCAATACAAGACTAACAGTTCTTTGAAACCTCAGGGTGTGTCTCATCAACCGACCACACGAACATTTAAACTTACTCATTACCGCGGCAGTTACTGATATCAACTGAAACAACAAGTTTACTGTTAACAATCACAATTTCTTTTACTTCCACTAAGCGTTTCGGAGATTTAAACCTCTGTCATCAAGTAAATTCATTTGAAGTAATACATGTATATCTTGTTTAAAACTTCGGGGTAACCTGAGGCATTGCCTGGTAGCAGAAGACAGAAACACAACACTATTTCAGTATGCGGTAGCGTTCTCGCTTCCCACGCCCGGGTTCCCGGGTTCGATTCCCGGCGGGGTCAGGGATTTTCTCTGCCTCGTGATGGCTGGGTGTTGTGTGCTGTCTTTAGGTTAGTTAGGTTTAAGTAGTTCTAAGTTCTAGGGGACTGATGACCATAGATGTTAAGTCCCATAGTGCTCAGAGCCATTTGAACCATTTGAACTATTTCAGTAGATGGTTCATAGTTTTCTGTACCTCTTATTTGCTTATTCGATCTACCCATCAGATTTTCATAATTCTTCTGTAGCAATACATTTCAAAATCTTGTACTCCCTTCTTGCCTGAACTGTTTATCGTCCAAGCTTCAATTCCGTACGAGGCTACATTCCAGGCAAACATCTTCAGAAAAGACTTTGTAACATTTAAGTTTGTATTCAATGTTGAGAAGTTTATCTTTTCCAGACTGAATTTTCTTGCTATTGCCAGTTTACATTTTAATCCCCCCCTCCTCAGACTTTCTGAATTATTTCGCTTCGCAAATATTAATAATCGACTACTACTTTTAGTGTCTCATTTCCTGATCTAGTTCCTTCACTATTGCCTAATGTAATTGAACTACATTATGTTCCTCTTGTTTTACTTGTGTTTGCATGTCTAATAGAAGAGACACTTGTGACGGTTCACAGCTGTACAAAATATATTTAGACATGCGGTCTGACGTGCCGCTTTCCGGGCGGGAAGGTGTGCCGGTTCCCGGCACGAATCCGCCCGGCGGATTAGTGTCGAGGTCCGGTGTGCCGGCCAGTCTATGGATGATTTTAAGGCGGTTTTCCATCTGCCTCGGCGAATGCGGGCTGGTTCCCCCTATTCCGCCTCAGCTACACTATGTCGGCGATTGCTGCGCAAACACTTTCAGAAAAACTGGTGATTTATTCAAGAGAAAGAGCTTCACAAATTGAGCAAGTCAACAACGCGTTGGTCCACGTTTGACTTTTATGCAAGTACTTATTCGACTTGGCATTGACTGGTAGTTGTTCGATGTGTTCCAGCTTGATATCATGCCAATACTGTTGAACTGGCGCTTTATATCGTCGAGTTGGTTCGAGGGCTTCCCCATAGTACTCGTAAACGTGGCTGGCCAGAGTAGGGGTTGGCAAGCACGAAGACAATCAGCACAAACTCTCGTCGTATGCGGGCGGGCATTACGTTGCTGAAATGCAAGCGCAGTATGGCTTGCCATGAAGGTCAACAAAACGAGGTGTAGAATATTGTCGACGCAGCGCTGTGCTGTAAGGGTGACGCGAATTAAAACCAATTGCTATGAAATGAAATGCCACCTAGACTATTACCTCTGGTTGTCGGATCGTATGGCAGGCGACACTCAGGTTGTTTTCCCGCCATTGTCCGGGACGTCCCCAGACACGTCTCTGCTGGTCGTCTCATTACGAAGTGGGGCTCATCACTCAACACAATTGTACTTCAGTCGATGAAATTAAAGACCGAACGATCCGACACCACTGCAAACGGTCATGTTGACGTACAGTGGTCAATGGTAGTCATGGCAAAGGGCGCAGTGAGTTCAGCTCCCATTCTTTGAGTCGCCGATAATGGTCCTTGTTGTCACTGAAGAACAAAGTTCACGTCAGATCGATGAAGATGATGAATCCGGGGCTCTGAGTGTCTCTCTGATGATTGCTCGGCCCTCAGGTTCTGTTATGTCTCTAGCTCGACTACTTCCTTCCTGACGCTGAGTTCGGCCGTGGTTCACCCGTACTTGCCAACATAATCGAATTGTGGCATCGCTCCTATTCAAATGTCGAGCGATTCGCCGATTACGCCAACCGGCTTCTGTGAGCCCTGCAACACGTACTCTAATAAAATGTGGCATCTGAGTGCAATCCTGTTTGCGATGCATAGTTACTGTCTAACTGAGTGCACGGAATGGAATTCGCAAAGACTTTGTGCCCTGATATCGACATGTCCCCTGTTTACTATCCGCGCCAGCTACGTGGTGAATTTGCGCTACAGCGTCACACGTTCATCCGCCGTCCTCCAAAGTTTAGAAGTTTAGAATTTTGCGCTCTCCGTCCGTAACTGTATGAATATAAGTTTGTGGGCAATTTGCCCAATTCTTTACTGGTGTGTCGTTTTCTTTTCGTCTTAGAGTTTAATACGAGAAAAATGTATGTTCTAGCGCCCTTGGCCGTGTGTGTCTCCTATCATTTCTTAGCCAGATTTCTTCATATAAGCTATTATTTACTTATATTTTTTTCTCATTAGTCTTCAGATTTTTTTAACGCGCCCCGACATGACTTCCTGTCATGTGACGACCTCTTCATCTCAGAGTAACAGTTACACCTAATGTTCCATTATTTTTTCAATATACGTAATCCCATCTCTATCTTCCCGCTACAGTTTTTAGCCCTCTAATGTTCCCTCTAGTAACGTGGAAATTATTTCCTCTTGTTTTAGCACACATCTTATCATCCAGTGTTTTATTCTAGACAATGTTTTCCATGTACTCCTTTCCTCGGCAATGCTGCAGAAAACCGCCTCATTTCTTATCTTATCAGCAATCTTAATTTTCAGTATCTTTCTGTAACACACTTCTCAAATACTTCGATTGTCTTTTTTTCTTGCTATCTTACAGGCCATGATCCGCTTTCGTGTAATGCTGTGCTCAAAACGTACATTTTCATAAATTTCTCCTCAAGTAAATATCAGAATTTGATGTTATCAGGTTACTTTTATCGAGGATTGCCGTGTTTTCCTGTGTTATTCTGCTTCCTATGTCCTCCTCACTTCGCCCCTCATGCGTTATTTTTGCTTCCAAGGTAGCAGAATTCCTCCACTTCGTCTTCTACATGGTACCTAGTTTTTACACTAAGTTTATTGCTAATTTCATTTCTACTGCCCCTCATTATTTTCCTCTTTCTTCTGTTTACTCTCAGCATATATTCTGCGCCCATTAGCCACTCAACAGGTCTTTTAAATCTTCTTCATTTTTTCACTGAGATAGCAATGTTCTCATCGAATCTTATCATTGATATTCTTGCATGCTGAATTTCAATTCCACATCTGAATCTACCTTTTAATTTACGGTATTGCTTATTCGAAGTACAGGTTGAATGTTAGGCGAGAAAGACTTCATCCCTGCTTCACGCCCTCTTTAATCCTACCACTTACCCCATAGTCTTCCACTCTTATTATTCCCTCTTAATTATTGCACATACTGAATATTAATCATTCTTAGCTAGAACTCATACATACATTTCTGAGAATTTCAAACATCTTGCATCATTCTAGATAGTTGAATACTCCTTCCAGGTCATAAAATCCTATAAATGTGAGTTTTCTTAAGACTTGTCTGAATATCAAGCGCAAGCTCGGAACTGTTTCTCCCGTGCTTTTAGATTTCCTAACGCCAAACTGAACGTCGTCTAACAGATCCTCAAGTTTCTTTTATATTGTTCTCCATGACGCAATACGGCAGAAAAGATCGATGGTAACCAATACTTCAGTTATTATATAACAATGAGACCATTAGTAACTTTAATTGATATAAAGGATATGCAAAGGAAATTGCTTTCACCGTGCTAGAACACCCGTTTCCATCGAGCAAAATCCCTTCTATCCCAGTCCATCGTCCAGCCACTTTCTTGAAGTCCTTCTTATTGTTAGTAGTTCTGGAATAACCTCTCGAATTACACTCCTGGAAATGGAAAAAAGAACACATTGACACCAGTGTGTCAGACCCACCATACTTGCTCCGGACACTGCGAGAAGGCTGTACAAGCAATGATCACACGCACGGCACAGCGGACACACCAGGAACCGCGGTGTTGGCCGTCGAATGGCGCTAGCTGCGCAGCATTTGTGCACCGCCGCCGTCAGTGTCAGCCAGTTTGCCGTGGCATACGGAGCTCCATCGCAGTCTTTAACACTGGTAGCATGCCGCGACAGCGTGGACGTGAACCGTATGTGCAGTTGACGGACTTTGAGCGAGGGCGTATAGTGGGCATGCGGGAGGCCGGGTGGACGTACCGCCGAATTGCTCAACACGTGGGGCGTGAGGTCTCCACAGTACATCGATGTTGTCGCCAGTGGTCGGCGGAAGGTGCACGTGCCCGTCGACCTGGGACCGGACCGCAGCGACGCACGGATGCACGCCAAGACCGTAGGATCCTACGCAGTGCCGTAGGGGACCGCACCGCCACTTCCCAGCAAATTAGGGACACTGTTGCTCCTGGGGTATCGGCGAGGACCATTCGCAACCGTCTCCATGAAGCTGGGCTACGGTCCCGCACACCGCTAGGCCGTCTTCCGCTCACGCCCCTACATCGTGCAGCCCGCCTCCAGTGGTGTCGCGACAGGCGTGAATGGAGGGACGAATGGAGACGTGTCGTCTTCAGCGATGAGAGTCGCTTCTGCCTTGGTGCCAATGATGGTCGTATGCGTGTTTGGCGCCGTGCAGGTGAGCGCCACAATCAGGACTGCATACGACCGAGGCACACAGGGCCAACACCCGGCATCATGGTGTGGGGAGCGATCTCCTACACTGGCCGTACACCACTGGTGATCGTCGAGGGGACACTGAATAGTGCACGGTACATCCAAACCGTTATCGAACCCATCGTTCTACCATTCCTAGACCGGCAAGGGAACTTGCTGTTCCAACAGGACAATGCACGTCCGCATGTATCCCGTGCCACCCAACGTGCTCTAGAAGGTGTAAGTCAACTACCCTGGCCAGCAAGATCTCCGGATCTGTCCCCCATTGAGCATGTTTGGGACTGGATGAAGCGTCGTCTCACGCGGTCTGCACGTCCAGCACGAACGCTGGTCCAACTGAGGCGCCAGGTGGAAATGGCATGGCAAGCCGTTCCACAGGACTACATCCAGCATCTCTACGATCGTCTCCATGGGAGAATAGCAGCCTGCATTGCTGCGAAAGGTGGATATACACTGTACTAGTGCCGACATTGTGCCTGCTCTGTTGCCTGTGTCTATGTGCCTGTGGTTCTGTCAGTGTGATCATGTGATGTATCTGACCCCAGGAATGTGTCAATAAAGTTTGCCCTTCCTGGGACAATGAATTCACGGTGTTCTTATTTCAATTTCCAGGAGTGTATATTAGACAACGAACAACATCTCCAGTTTCAGAAGACAGTTAATGACATATTATAATTATGAAATCCTTGTCCGCTGTAAGAGAGGGCCTCATGGCCCTAATGAGATCTGGTTAAATAAATAAACAAAATAACTTAGAAAAATAGCAGCCTAAAACTTTGATCACAAAGCCTGGCCTAGGAACGGAACAGAACTTATTTTGAACAAGAGTCAGGTGTTCCACCACAGCGCCTCTTGGACCAGTGAGACGGAGAAAAGGCAGCGGTAAGACAGCGGCCGTGCATTCAGGAGGAGCAGGGCTTAAATCCTCGTCCGGAGACGCACGTTTAAATGGCAAACACGCTGATGGTTCTTCAATCGAGATCACATCTGAAACTTTTTGCAAACTTGTCCATATCGAGCATCTGTTCCACCTGTAATGACTTCGGCGTCGAAGTGACATTAGTATTTAAGCAGCTGCTTTTCTTCGACCAGGAGGATGCTGATTTGCATCAGTTGCTTATAATAATTAGTGCTTAGTTTTGGCATCCTCCAGTTCATGTGACCAATATTAACGAAGGTAATACTGAAACTGTAAGTAGTCACTGTTCACTTTTCTTTATCACTATTTCTTTAATAGCCAGCAATCTAACTTCAAGTGTTTCATCTGAGGCTATCTCCTCCAACATAATACAGATGTTTTTCTATATGAAAGAAAGTGTTAACCATAATTAATGTCGCTCCACGCATTTGAGACAACATTTGTGACACATTGAGCGTCACAAAAAATAGACTATTTTTACAACAGAAACATCTCCAGATGCACATTGACGTTGACATCATATTTCCCCAGAAATTTCGTAGGATAAGGACTACGAAATAGTGTTTCGCTTAAGTTTTGTTACCAAAGCAAAATGTTTAATTTGTTAATCATTTGAATCACAGGGCGTCTGGAAAGACCACAGAACATGTAAATGTGGACCTGCAGATGATTCCAACATAGCGACTACGAAAAAGGTATCGCTACAGAAGTTTCCTTAAAAGTCATGGAGCTGCATCGTTATCACATGCAAAACATGTGACTAGTCCACATCATACGGGACGAGCTCTAACAGCACCGAGGTTTAGTTACGAAATACACGTAACATTTTGCAGTAATTATCTGTGTCATATGTCTGAAACAACGAATATAACTGATCAATGGTAGCGCGGGCTTGTATTGCCTGCAGCAGACATGGTGTTTCGTGTGATTGAAGTAGAGTGACAACAAGCAAAAAGTGCAGGTTTCACCGGCTGTGTTCGCTCTATCAGCTCTGCTGTATTTACGAATGGATAATTGCACATAATCTGTGCCTGATTATTTTTTACACACGAATGAGCCTACAGCTCTCGCAGGTTTTGAGTGTACTGGGATAAAGCCCAGACATAAAAAATAGCAATAAAAGGACAGGCAACCAAACGATTCCCTGTTTGCGACCGCTCAATCGATAGACTTTACTGAGTAACTAATGGCTAGTCCGCCAGCCTTTTGGGATTATGTCATGCTGGAACTGTATTATTTATGTTACGGTTAGGCCAAAAGAAGTTATGAACAAGCCATGCACTAAATAACTACATTCTTGATCTCCTTCAGAGTTGTTGACAGTCTCATGTCATGTCAGAGTACGTAACCTCCCACAGATTTTATTCATAAAGGAGGATGTCACCAAACCAGTAAGAACAGTTATAGGAAAGCAGTGATCACTCCTTCCTACAGTGCTTCAGCGGTGGAACCGCGTTTACGCGGTCAGATCGGCATTTTCAGACAACGCAACTGGTAAAAGTCCAGCGATTTATTCTGAAAACGCACTGCTCTTTTGCGATGCAAATCAGTGGCTCTTTGTTTCTTGCTCTTACGAGCAGTGGTGCGATTGTCCCCTTTCAGGGGGCTCAAAACTTGCAGCTTTTGATGCCTCATCTGCGGTACCGGTCGGAAAAATTAGCCATCCGTCAGGGTTTCCTTTTCGGGGTAGACAGCGATTCATGGTGTCCAAGGCTGGCCAAGACATAAGGCACTGCTACTTGCGCTCCGAAGAATTATTCATATTTGTGTACAGAATCCTGTGTAACATTCAAGCAGTTGCTTCTTATTCTTTGTCGTAACTCATTGTTTCCCACAAACATAAACATACCGACTGCATGACAATATTACCACGATTCCGGTCGGATTGCAAGATTCAAATATAGTACTTGTACTTCCGCTCTGTATTTCCTTACAATTCAATGGATTCGAATCTGTATTCAGTGACAGAGTTAGGCTTAAAATTTTTTCTAAAAATTCTTGGGAAAAACTCTGAAACATACAATTCAACATCAAGTTGCGGCTGGAGTTGAATACACAGCGGGTCTCATTTATCTTGACACTCCAAACTTTGAGTCCAGAAGCAAAATAAAAATATATCAAGTAGATGTTTGGCTACCAGGGTGACATCAGACAACACGGTTGCCTTTCCTGTAACTTTGTTCGTTACAAATATGTGAACAGTGGTATGTCTTTTTCAAATTGCACGCTACATTTTCTTCGGTAAACCAATTCTTCCCTCAATACCCGTTCAAAAATGTATCACAGTGTACAATTCAGGTAAAAATAACGTCGTTAAAAACATGACACAAAACTGATTTGACTCTCCTGCACTAGCAGACAAAGCATGAACCAAGGATAACTTGTCTACTTGCAGAATTTGACAGTAGACAAATGGAAATACAATTAGAGTTCCATTAACTTACATTCTCCAGAGGTTAGCAGTGTTTCTACAGTCTCTTCGTCGATGTACACTGTACTCACACAAATCTTCAACAAAAGACGGTTAACTGAATGACAGGGGTGCAGTTTTCTTGTTTATTTACTGTTACCTACGGCGAGTGGACACGTTTCGCTGTCCCGGTTACCTGCACTCTGTGCTGCTTCAGGACAGTCAAGATCAATTTTATGTTAAATTTTTAATGACATCGTGTACGCTGCGATACAACACTATTTTGGACAAATTTTGAGGAGAGAAATTGGATTACCGAATAAAAAATATAGTGTGCTGCTTAAAAAAAAGGAAAGAAAAAGAAACACGTACTGCTGTCCATATGTTCGTAATGAACAAAGTTACAAGGAAGGCCTTCATGCTGGTTAATGTTCCCCTATTAGACAAAATTTGCTTGTCACATTGTTCATTTTTCTTTTGGACAAAAAGTTATTCTGGGTTGTCAAGAAAAATAGGACACTCCGTATGGCAAGCAGAACTTACCACAATGGCATCTTGCGTCACAGTGATGGTGGAAAGCAATAGAAGCTTACTTAGGAAGTCTTAACCAGTTTCATATTTCGCAATTTAATGACAACCCAAGTTCATCATCACTTACAATTCAGGGAACATTATCAAACTATTAAATTATAAATTTCGACATCATGGTATAACGATCCTGCCTTGGAGGCGGTTTAAAGTGGGAGATGGGTATCAGAGTTGGATAGTGACAGATGGTGACATGAGCCTGGACGGGCACGTAGTTTATGTATCAGCCGATAGAGGACAATATTGGATAGGGGGACTGTGATTTTAGTGTCGATTGTGCCCACTAGAGTGCACTAAAGTAATAGAATGTTTTTCGTAAACTGTTCTAGTATTTTCATAAAGTGTTATGCTTTTTTGTGTATGTAAAATGTTATAAATGTGTTTTTGCAGTATGAATATTGCGTGAATGTGGTTTAAGGTTAATATGAAGATAAATGTTTAATGAGTTACGTAGTAGGATTTAGTGTGGGAACATTTCGAAGAAGTATGGTTGTGGACAAATGGGATTTTTGTAGAATAGATTTGTAAAGAGAAAGTTAATTCAGGTATAAATAACAATAGTAAATAACTTTATGCATAAGCAAAACTTCAGCATATTAGATAATTACGTCGTTAAAAGTGCAGTCGTTACGTTTACTATTTTTCGATAGGTTATTGATGAAATGCGCGGACTAATAGTAAACTGACCAATGGTAAAGCAATATTCTTCGCGCGCCTTTCTTTGCTGGTAGAGGAGACTTAGTGTATTCTAGAGAAGAGTGGGAGCCTAGCCATGAAACAGTTCGGACGTGTGTAGTAGTAGTTCCGATGGAAACGATAAGTTGCCCGATCTAGCAGTGTTCCATACATCAAAAGCGTGACAAAGTGACGGCATAATTATTCCGATGGGCGTGTAGAAATTTCGGAATTTTTAAGTGAATTTTGTGACGAGAAAAGACACATATTCCGCGTGGCGTATTGAGCAGGTCGGTGGCTAAAAACTATGACTGCATTTGGTACCGGCAGACTTAATATTTGGCGAGCATTCTCAATCAAAAACAATCCGTATTTTTGTAGCTAATATGTTTTCGGGAAATGCAACACCATAAACTTGCTAACGTGAGTGAAAGGGATTGTGAGTGACTGTGTTAAGACTAGCATGGGCTTGTCGGTGATACTTGTTCACCTAAGTTTTTAGAATATATTAATTAAGCACAAAATTTCCAACCTTTCATTTCGTGTGAAAACTTTCTCCCGGAACGTAGATTAGTGACTTTAATTGCTGCCTAGTTCCCGTCGAAGTACAGCAGGTTTCGCTCGGCTTCCCTACTGATGATATGCTGAGACAATGTTCACAGGTAGGTGCAGGTACGTCGTAAAGGGACGGAAAGAATCGCGCCGCCGCAATGGTCCAGAGGAGTAACAGCGATCAGGTGATTCAGTAGGGTTAAAACAACAATTCAGGTCGCAATAATGTTTTACTAGTGGTTTCGACTTTATATAGAAGTCATCTTCAGAAATTGAGCACCATGTGACTGCTGCTGGTGGCTTCTCGGATGCTCATGTGGCAACACGATCGTGTTGCTGACCTCAAAATCTTTGAACGTGATACACTCAACGGACAGCTTTATTGTGAGACTTGAGTCCTTCGCCAAGAGCATCTCTTCAGGCGCGCATTCCGTGCTGACTTTATTTTTATGGGTGACAATGCGCCACCGCATCAAACAGCGCATGTGTAGGTACTCGTGGAACGAGAGGATATTCGGCGAATGGACCGGCTTGCACGTTCCGTCGACTTGAATCCAATCGAGCACGTGTGGGTTGCGGTGGTAGGACGTACTGCAGCACATGAAAATGCACCAACGACCATCCAACAGTTGTGCCAGTAGCGCTAGTGGAGGAGTGGAACGCACTAGCACAAGGACTCATTACCAACCTTGTGGCTAATATGGGATCAGGTTGCAGAGCATGCATTGCCGTCCGTGGTGACAAGACATCCTACAAACACCGTTCCCCCTTATGTGATGTCCAGGGAACTACTATAATTCGAGGGAAGTTCGGTTTAATTTTTGTCTTTGGATAAAAGTGTCATTTGTGTTCATCTCATTGTGTATTTCCTACCTTCTGTACCACAACGTAGCAGTTCTTTCTATGTATAACAATTCCAATCCCAAAGAAAGCAGGTGTTGACAGATGCAAAACTTACCGAACTATCAGTTTAATAAGTTACGGCTGCAAAATACTAACGCGAATTCTTTACAGACGAATGGAAGAACTGGTAGAAGCCGACTCGGGGAAGATCAGTTTGGATTCCGTAGAAATATTGGAACACGTGAGGCAATACTGACCCTACGACTTATCTTAGAAGCTAGATTAAGAAAAGCCAAATCTACGTTTCTAGCATTTGTAGACTTAGGGAACGCTTTTGACAATGTTGACTGGAATACTCTCTTTCAAGTTCTGAAGGTGGCAGGGGTAAAATACAGGAAGCGAAAGGCTATTTACAATTTGTACAGAAACCAGATGGCTGTTATAAGAGCTGAGGGACATGAAAGGGAAGCAGTGTTTGGGAAGGGAGTGAGACGGGGTTGTAGCCTATCCCCGACGTTATTCCATCTGTACACTGAGCAAGCACTAAAGGAAACAAAAGAAAATTCGGAGTAGGTATTAAAATCCATGGAGAAGAAATAAAAACTTTCGCCGATGACATTGTAATTCTGTCAGAGACAGCAAAGGACTTGGAAGAGCAGTTGAACGGAATGGACAGTGTCTTGAAAGAAGGATATAAGATGAACATCAACAAAAGCAAAACGAGGATAATGGAGTGTAGTCGAATTACGTCGGGTGATGCTGAGGGAATTAGATTAGGAAATGAGACACTTAAAGTAGTAAAGGAGTTTTGCTATTTGGGGACCAAAATAACTGATGATGGTCGAAGTAGAGAGGATATAAAATGTAGACTGGCAATGGCAAGGAAAGCGTTTCTGAAGAAGAGAAATTTGTTAACATCGAGTATAGATTTAAGTGTCAGGAAGTCGTTTCTGAAAGTATTTGTATGGAGTGTAGCCATGTATGGAAGTGAAACATGGACAATAAATAGTTTGGATAAGAAGAGAATAGAAGCTTTCGAAATGTGGTGCTACAGAAGAATGCTGAAGATTAGATGGGTAGATCACATAACTAATGAGGAGGTATTGAATAGAATTGGGGAGGAGTTTGTGGCACAACTTGACTAGAAGAAGGGATCGGTTAGCAGGACATGTTCTGAGGCATCAAGGGATCACCAATTTAGTATTGGAGGGCAGCGTGGAGGGTAAAAACCGTAGAGGGAGACCAAGAGATGAATACACTAAGCAGATTCAGAAGGATGTAGGCTGTAGAACGTACTGGGAGATGAAGAAGCTTGCACAGGATAGAGTAGCATGGAGAGCTACATCAAACCAGACTCAGGACTGAAGACCGCAACAACAACAAATGGTCCGAGTTTCATCAAGCTATTTTACTTTCGTGCTCAATTTTTGGAGACCAGTGTAGAAGGCAGTGCATAACGTAGTGTAGGGTGTCGACTGACCATTTCACACACGGTTGATTGGCGTCAGCACCACAAGTGCGTATTATAGTCTGTCCATGATGGAATACCTGATACTGAAACACATTTTTTCTGTCGAATCATGTCTATATTTATTCACTAAGATACGTGAATTCGGCGAAGAATCGACGTTGAATTTCTGGCGTATCCTATGACTGAAAGCACCTCGCAATACTGCCATGGACGCATTGGCGGTGTGTGCTCTTTCATTGTCCTAAATAAAATACACCTAGGTCTTTTCGCTAGCTGTTAGTTGCACAAAACAAAGTTTCAGTACACTGTTTATACACTTAACGGAACTTAGGATTTTGTGGACATTGATTGGTGCAGCGACGCGCACTTATTCTGTTTGCGGAGCTACTGATGTAACTAATTAGATTTCCAGAACTCCAATGTCGATTGTTGTGAGAGTTTCCAGGGACTTTTTTCCGAGGCCGCTCCTGGAAATTCAAGCGGCCTGCTAGATACGGTGTCGCCGAAAGGGTTCATCATTTGGTTTCATATGGACCGTGTTAGGAATCTAACTAGAGCCGAAACCTGAGCAGTTTCGTGGGCTGTCACCTACGCTATGCGAACAAGTGACACAATTTCACGTGTTCTGTGGAACAACGAGTTAACATAAATCGAAATCAGTCAATAATTCTTAGGTATTACACTGTCACATTATATATTCTAAAACCACGATGTTTGTGTTTGACTGTAAGAGAGTCTGAAACGAATAAAAAAACTACATTAAAAACGTTTGATGCACTGGATCCAGATCTCAATATGTTGTAGGTAAGCAGTTGTTCCACACAACATCTCTATTGTATCTGAGTTTCCACTTGAATTTAAGCACGCAACGGCCTGATTGGCTAACTTCAGTGCTAATTTACTGGTACATCTACATCTACATCTACATCTATACTCCGCGAGCCACCTTACGGTGTGTGGCGGAGGGTACTTATTGTACCACTATCTGATCCCCCCTTCCCTGTTCCATTCACGAATTGTGCGTGGGAAGAACGACTGCTTGTAAGTCTCCGTATTTGCTCTAATTTCTCGGATCTTTTCGTTGTGATCATTACGCGAGATATATGTGGGCGGTAGTAATATGTTGCCCATCTCTTCCCGGAATGTGCTCTCTCGTAATTTCGATAATAAACCTCTCCGTATTGCGTAACGCCTTTCTTGAAGTGTCCGCCACTGGAGCTTGTTCAGCATCTCCGTAACGCTCTCGCGCTGACTAAATGTCCCCATGACGAATCGCGCTGCTTTTCGCTGGATCATGTCTATCTCTTCTATTAATCCAACCTGGTAAGGGTCCCATACTGATGAGCAATACTCAAGAATCGGACGAACAAGCGTTTTGTAAGCTACTTCTTTCGTCGATGAGTCACATTTTCTTAGAATTCTTCCTATGAATCTCAACCTGGCGCCTGCTTTTCCCACTATTTGTTTTATGTGATCATTCCACTTCAGATCGCTCCGGATAGTAACTCCTAAGTATTTTACGGTCGTTACCGCTTCCAATGATTTACCACCTATGGCATAATCGTACTGGAATGGATTTCTGCCCCTATGTATGCGCATTATATTACATTTATCTACGTTTAGGGAAAGCTGCCAGCTGTCGCACCATGCATTAATCCTCTGCAGGTCTTCCTGGAGTACGTACGAGTCTTCTGATGTTGCTACTTTCTTGTAGACAACCGTGTCATCTGCAAATAGCCTCACGGAGCTACCGATGTTGTCAACTAAGTCATTTATGTATATTGTAAACAATAAAGGTCCTATCACGCTTCCTTGCGGTACTCCCGAAATTACCTCTACATCTGCAGATTTTGAACCGTTAAGAATGACATGTTGTGTTCTTTCTTCTAGGAAATCCTGAATCCAATCACAAACCTGGTCCGATATTCCGTAAGCTCGTATTTTTTTCACTAAACGTAAGTGCGGAACCGTATCAAATGCCTTCCTGAAGTCCAGGAATACGGCATCAATCTGCTCGCCAGTGTCTACGGCACTGTGAATTTCTTGGGCAAATAGGGCGAGCTGAGTTTCACATGATCTCTGTTTGCGGGATCCATGTTGGTTATGATGAAGGAGATTTGTATTATCTAAGAACGTCATAATACGAGAACACAAAACATGTTCCATTATTCTACAACAGATTGACGTAAGCGAAATAGGCCTATAATTATTCGCATCTGATTTATGACCCTTCTTGAAAATGGGAACGACCTGCGCTTTCTTCCAGTCGCTAGGTACTTTACGTTCTTCCAGCGATCTACGATAAATTGCTGATAGAAAGGGGGCAAGTTCTTTAGCATAATCACTGTAGAATCTTAAGGGTATCTCGTCTGGTCCGGATGCTTTTCCGCTACTAAGTGATAGCAGTTGTTTTTCAACTCCGATATCGTTTATTTCAATATTTTCCATTTTGGCGTCCGTGCGACGGCTGAAGTCAGGGACCGTGTTACGATTTTCCGCAGTGAAACAGTTTCGGAACACTGAATTCAGTATTTCTGCCTTTCTTCGGTCGTCCTCTGTTTCGGTGCCATCGTGGTCAACGAGTGACTGAATAGGGGATTTAGATCCGCTCACCGATTTTACATATGACCAAAACTTTTTAGGGTTCTTGTTTAGATTGTTTGCCAATGTTTTATGTTCGAATTCGTTGAATGCTTCTCTCATTGCTCTCTTTACGCTCTTTTTCGCTTAGTTCAGCTTTTCCTTATCGGCTATGATTCGACTACTCTTAAACCTATGATGAAGCTTTCTTTGTTTCCGTAGTACCTTTCGTACATGATTGTTATACCACGGTGGATCTTTCCCCTCGCTTTGGACCTTAGTCGGTACGAACTTATCTAAGGCGTACTGGACGATGTTTCTGAATTTTTTCCATTTTTGTTCCACATCCTCTTCCTCAGAAATGAACGTTTGATGGTGGTCACTCAGATATTCTGCGATTTGTGCCCTATCACTCTTGTTAAGCAAATATATTTTCCTTCCTTTCTTGGCATTTCTTATTACACTTGTAGTCACTGATGCAACCACTGACTTATGATCACTGATACCCTCTTCTACATTCACGGAGTCGAAAAGTTCCGGTCTATTTGTTGCTATGAGGTCTAAAACGTTAGCTTCACGAGTTGGTTCTCTAACTATCTGCTCGAAGTAATTCTCGGACAAGGCAGTCAGGATAATGTCACAAGAGTCTCTGTCCCTGGCTCCAGTTCTGATTGTGTGACTATCCCATTCTATACCTGGTAGATTGAAGTCTCCCCCTATTACAATAGTATGATCACGAAACTTCTTCACGACGTTCTGCAGGTTCTCTCTGAGGCGCTCAACTACTACGGTTGCTGATGCAGGTGGTCTATGGAAGCATCCGACTATCATATCTGACCCACCTTTGATACTTAGCTTAACCCAGATTATTTCACATTCGCATTCGCTAATAACTTCACTGGATATTATTGAATTCTTTACTGCTATAAATACTCCTCCACCATTGGCGTTTATCCTATCCTTGCGGTATATATTCCATTCTGTGTCTAGGATTTCGTTACTGTTCACTTCCGGTTTTAACCAACTTTCCGTTCCTAATACTATATGCGCACTATTTCCTTCAATAAGAGATACTAATTCAGGAACCTTGCCCTGGATACTCCTGCAGTTTACCAATATTACGTTAACTTTTCCTGTTTTTGGTCTCTGAGGACGGACGTTCTTTATTAACGATGATAATGTCCTCTCTGGTAAGCCGTCAGGTATTTTATCGTTTCGCCCAAGGGGGGGTCCCTCTAACCTAAAAAACCCCCGTGTGCACGCCACACGTACTCTGCTACCCTAGTAGCTGCTACCGGTGTGTAGTGCACGCCTGACCTGTCTAGGGGGGCCCTACAGTTCTCCACCCAATAACGGAGGTCGATGAATTTGCAACCATTATAGTCGCAGAGTCGTCTGAGCCTCTGGTTTAGACCCTCCACACGGCTCCAAACCAGAGGACCACGATCGACTCTGGGCACTATGCTGCAGATATTAAGCTCAGCTTGCACTCCGCGTGCGATGCTGGTTGTCTTCACCAAATCAGCCAGCCGCCGGAAGGAACCAAGGATGGCCTCAGAACCCAAGCGGCAGGCGTCATTCGTTCCGACATGTGCTACTATCTGCAGCCGGTCACACCCAGTGCGTTCAATAGCTGCCGGAAGGGCCTCCTCCACATTACGGACGAGACCCCCCGGCAAGCACACCGAGTGCACACTGGCATTCTTCCCCGACCTACCCGCTATTTTCCTGAGGGGCTCCATAACCCGCCTAACGTTGGAGCTCCCTATAACTAATAGGCCCGCCCTCTGTGACTGTCGGGACCTTGCCGGAGAATCGGCCACTGGCCCAACAGGCGAGGCATCCTGTGGTGGCTCGGAAACGATGTCATCACCACTAGGAAGCACCCCGTACCTGTTGGAAAGGGGTAAGGCAGCTGCCACGCGGCCAGATCCCACCTTCGCCTTTCGGCCAGGCACGCGAGAGCCCACCACTGTCCGCCATTCACCCTGGAGTGATGGCTGACCGGTAAGATGCTCACTGCCGGAAGACGCAGCGACATCAGGGGTTCCATGTGATTCCAAGGCCACCGAAGTAGGCATAGGTCTCACCACAGTTGCCCCAACGCCACTACGAGCCGACGCCTGCGCCTCGAGCTCGATGAGCCTAACAGACAAAGCCTCCACCTGCCCCCGAAGAGTGGCCAATTCTCCTTGCGTCCGCTCACAACAACCACAGTCCCTACACATGACTATGTTTACCCTACCCTATACGGTGACAAATTCCCAAGATAATCTTCTGATGAGCTACTCTGATAATCAAGAAACACTCACTGAAATACGAGACGCGAAAACTACGCTAGGTTTTCCCAGAAAAACTATTTAAAAGCTAAGCGCAGCAAATAAGTACAAAAACGCTTTATACAAACAGTACTCGCTGCTGCTGGTGCTCTCGCTCTGGCTGTCACAAGACAACTGCTGATTCAAGTGACTAGTGGCTAACGGCCGCGAAACAAACAAAGACGGTTTTAGGGCGCTTTCTGTTCTAAACGATCAAGAAAACACTAAACGGCGCAGCGTATCAAATTTTTCTCATAACAATTATTTCTTAGCAGAACCTAGCCTGAAATACCGTTATAAGCTTTTCAGACCGCTTCTCACCATGGGTGATCAAAAAGTTTTGTTTTAGGGCGATGCTGTAGCGTATATGCAACCCAACGTGACTCCGATGCGGGTATACGAACACCGACATCTAGTCCGGTGGTTAGTTTGGCCTTCGAACGGACTCCGAGTAACGTCTCGCAGAGCCTACGCCGATCGCAGCCTGCATACCTTTGTATCTCCCTCCAGCGGTGCTGGTTCCAGTGCAACGCGGACACAACGGCTCCGTCGTATTCGAAAATGCTCGTGTTACCAAAAGTCACAGATTACCGTCTGCATATAAGCTGATATTCACTTGTTCGAATCTGTCGTCCTATTCAATTTGTCTACTGTTTGTGTCTCCTTATTTTGTATGGAGTTACAGTAGTCTTGCTTCTCTTTTGTCGAGCACCTGCTTGTAGCCCATTTGCAAACAGCTCCTCTGGTTCAACCCTCTAGGCCATCAGAAACATAATACAGATCATAAAATATTTTCGACTTACTATAAAGCCTATTGTAAGTCCATCTTATTTGATTATATTAGCTCTATGAACGACCGTTATTATGATAGAAACATATTTCGAAATTTAATAATGGAAACTAGATTAAATTTTCCTTATAAGAATAGCTTGTTGCTGCGCGATTTTTAATGTAAATCGTGGAGGCTGTTTAATTTCGAGTAAAATACACTGTGAAGCACGTGTAAGCCTCTAAACGTCGTATCATTTGCTGGAGGACTAACGAAATGCCAAATCCCAGACGTACTCGATGGCCGACTTATCAGGTAAATGAAGAGCCACGCAAACGAAAGTACTCTACAGCAACTCACGTAAATAGATTTTCGTCATTAATAATAATAAATGTCGTGTGACGAGGGCCTCCCGTCGGGTAGACCGTTCGCCCGGTGCAAGTCTTTCGATTTGACGCCACTTCGGCGACTTGCGCGTCGATGGGGATGAAATGATGATGATTAGGACAACACAACACCCAGTCCCTGAGCGGAGAAAATCTCCGACCCAGCCAGGAATCGAATCCGGGCCCTTAGGATTGGCATTACGTCGCGCTGATCACTCAGCTACCGGGGGCGGACTGTCATTACCATAGCATCTAACACATGTGTGACCATTAAGATAGCATCTAACACGTGTGTGACCATCACATTTCGAAGTGGGACTGTGTGAATAGATTACGTTTAGCTATTCAGCAAGCTAGTGGCATCATCTCGTACGGGCCTATTGCGATATCGAGCGTTTATTGTTCTCCGGACATTGAAAGGCATGTCACCATGAAGCCCGTGGCAGACTACGCAGACCCGTCGATGCAGAAAGGTCCACTACCGGCCGAGTAACACTGAGGACACATTACTGTAGTCACATTGAAACGTTATCAATGTAATTATATGCCACAACGCTTTGGGGGCTCAGTAGCTGACAAGCATCAAAACTGGGGATCTTGTAGCAGAGGAAATTAAGGAATTCTGTTATCTTGGAAGCAAAACAAAGATTGAAGGAAGGAGCAAAGAGGGCGTAAGAAGAAGAGTAGCACAAACAAAGAGTCCGTTTCTATCCAAAATAAGTCCGCTGGTACCAAACATTGGCCTTAATTTAAGGGGGAAATTTCTGAGAATGTACCTACGTACGAATACGCACTGTAGAGAAATGAGCTGTGTGGAAACCGGAAAAGAACAGACTCGAAGCTATGAAACGTGGTGTTGCTGAAGGATGCTGAATATTGCGCGCACATAAAAATTGAGGGTGTTCTCCACGGTATCGGCGTGGAAAGGAATATCAGGAAAACAGTATCCAAAGAACTGGGGCGATAGGACTTTTAGTAAGGCATATGTGAATAACTCCTACGATAATGCGCAGGAAAAGAAATGTATTAGAATATGCATAAAAACATCTTGGGTTTAGGTGTACCCTGTGATTAGCAGACGTGAGGAAATAGTGGTGGGTCATATGAAATAAACCACAATACCGTTGTCTTCCCCCTGTTGCCCCTCCCCAAACAGAAAGCGAAAACGTTCGATTTTGTCTCTTCGGCTGATGCTGCGGTAGTATCTTCGTCGCACAGATGTCTTGCACAGGTATGAAGATGAAGGGTGTACATGACTTGTTGAGATAGCAGACAATATAACGCTTCTAATAATGTGTATGCAACATTTTAGTGAGACGGATGGAAATGCAGTTCTCGTAACTGTCAATCACCAGTAGGAAATGGTAGCCTCGATTTCACTGACTTACAGCTTCTTTATGAAATATATGCAAGGCAAGTTCAGTTGTAGGTAAGTGTTGACTGGCCACTATTAAGCTATTGGTTCAGATCCAAAGCCTTTTCAATTATCTGGCTATCGCATTTCGCTGCCGTGCTCCGGGCGGTAAACATGTGTCGTCGATGAATATCGAGAATGTGATGGATTGGTTGAGTAGATACATCCAGAATTTGGCTACGAATGTTTTGGTTTGCAAAGAGTCACACACAGTTTTCTGAATATCTTTGTGGTGTGATTTTTCGTAGTGTTGCATTTAGACGCTAACAAGCTGAAATAAAGTAAATTAAACGAATAAGCCAATATGAGTCTTCAAAACTGTTAAGTCCTTTCTGATGCACCCATTATCTTACCTATAAGTTAATAGCCAATCACATTTCTAGTACAGATGCGCAAACTAGTTCAAAGAAAGACGTGGACTATTGCCGATTAAGAGGAATTTCTAGAAACACTAAAAAGCAGGGCACGAGATGTCTGCCTCTAAAATAGAAGGACGTGATCTTAATGTACCTGAATAAACGTGCTGGACACATGTTGACTTGGACATGACATGTGTCTCACAGTCATCGTCAGTACATGCTACATACACGCAATTTTAAAGAACAGATGTCACCATGTAGACTAGAAACTATATACTTAGTAAACTCAGTCTAAGTAAGGTAACAGTGATTTGGCACCGCAAATTCGCAATAACGTCTTATGCTGCTATGGCAAAAACGCCCAAAAAAAGGCGTTCGTGTTCTGCTAACAACTTTCACGCGTCTGTGTTCACTAATGGGACAGGCAAACACGACTCCTCTCTAGCAGCAGAAGCTGCTTCTGCGAACATTTCCTTGGCTGACGAGATCAGTCTTCGCTTCTCTTTCTACCACGCTGAAGCGTAAGGCGATCCTACAATGAAGAGATGGGCCATACAGCATATAATTTCGGTAAGCATGCACATCGCTCCTCCGCCTCCAATTTCAAGAATCATGAAGACGTGCGTTTAGGCAGCTAACAGTAAATTATTGTTTGATACGTAATATATTTACTTCTAACCAAAAAACTATTCTGGTAGCTGGAGACCGAAATTTTTGTTAAACCTTTTTGAGTTCTTTCTTGTGGTCACGCTTCCACCAAAACTCTCATTCCCTAACACATATTTCTTTATTTCTAAGTGAGAAATCAAATACCAATATGCACAGATTCAGCAATTTTGAGAATATTTCTCGTGGAGAACAGCGGTTTTTTTAGTACTTTTAAAGGAACGCAAACGGTCTTGATCACAGGGATTGTTTATGTTTATTTCATAGATTTAGCTTCAAAATGTTTTACTATAACGAAATCTTTTCATAAACATTTCCATCCCCTATTTAGCATCAATGGGGATAGATTTTTTATTATTTCTAACCGAGAGGTCAAATACCAGTTTTCTTAGATGTAGTTTTACGCATGCTGCAGTAGGTCTTTAATAATGATTTATTTCAGACAAAGTTGCACCTGGAGATAGTGACAGCAGCAATTTCGGTAACACACTCACTCTCATCACTGAGTAGATATCAACCGTTTGGATTGGTTAATGCTGGAGTGAGATGTCTCATCTCATTATACTAATTTTTACTTCTCTGTCAACGGTGAAGGCCACCAACCGCAGAATACAGAGTGTGATCTGAACAACAACGTGGTAAGTAAACAGAAAACGCTGACAAACGTTTGTTAAATACATTTCAGTCATCTGATACAGTTCAGCAGCCCATGATGGACTGAGTGACAAAACAACATTCCTTGCTATTGGGGCTAGGAAGTATGCTACCTCAGCAGCAATACCGCGCCTGTGCTTCGCAGAAGTTGTAATAATTATGTTTTGCAGATTATTCATAAGTGTGAGGAACATTTTCCTGACTTAATACAAGAATGTTTCAGTTACCTATGAGGATCTATAATAATTTCCTCTTGTCACACATCTGGTGAGGGAATTGGAGCTTCCACCTAACAGTATCAGTACCAGAGATGGTATTTACATAGTTGTTTCTCGTCCTACAGTAAGTCTATAAGTACGCTACTGAATGCTTTAGCCCAGAATACATCTAATTTATTTAGTATTAGTATATGGGAAAGAATAAGTTGGATGGACAGAGTAAAAAATAAAGAGGTACTGAGAAGAGTGGGAGAGAAAAGACAGTTACTAGATGTAATAAAGAGAAGAAAAAGAAATTGGATTGGGCATATATTAAGAAAGAATGACGGACTGATAAAAACAGTTTTAGAAGGTTATGTAGAAGGGAAAAGGAAACGAGGAAGGAAGAGATTTCAGATACTGGATGGCGTGATGGACGGTACAACATACAGCAGCCTTAAGAAGGAAGCAATGGATCGCAGAAAATGGAGAGGTAAAGGACCTACTAATATAAGAGAAAACTGATGATGATGATACGGGACTGCAATCAAATTTCCAAAAAATATCAGTCGTGGCTATCGTCATCTAATATTAACACCGTTCATTTGTGTGGTACTGCGTAGAGCATCAGTTTCTGTTCGGATGTGTGTAGGTGTTTCATCTACATCTACTCTGTGAAAGTCACGGTAAAATGAGACATACAGGATACCTTTCATTACACCATATCTTCAATTTACTTCCCGCCAGATTAATGGATGTATCCCATTGCTAGCCACTGTAAGCCAAATTTATCCTTATGGTCACATGGAGACATAAATTGGTAATTAATTAGTATGATATAATATTAATTGATTTCTATCTGAAAACAGTTTGTTGGAAATCTGAAAGCAGAATCTGGAAAAGTATCGCACACTTTTTGTCGTCTTCCTGATCTGATGTTACATCTCTTTCCCCATCTCTCGCGAATCAAACAATCCTCTGACAATTCGGATCCCTTTCGATCGTTCACGCTCAATTCCTCCGTTGTTACTGTCTGATACTGACTGCAAGTGTTCACTTGTTTTGTATCCGACACGTAAGTATACTAAAATCAGCCTGATTTGGCTACAAAATAACGATTCATAGAATGCTACGAATGAATCAAAGACAGCTTCGCCTGCGTTATCAATGACAGCATAGTCGTTGTTTCACGATACGGCGTAGCACATTACGAGTACTACTACCAGATGCTGTACAACACGACTGAACGCAGTTGTGATTCTATAAACGCGTGATCATAGGTAACTACAGCTTTATGTTTCGTGTCGTGCACACCTTAACATTTCACTGCATTAAGAGATAGTTATAAGTTTTTCAACAAGCTGATAAGCTCTTAAGATGTGAATTGGTACCACTGAAATAATAGCTTTCTGTCAAGAACGCGCTTTGTCATTTGAGCAATGACTGCACTTAATAACGTGAAAACGTCCTGACCAGAGCCTCGCGTAATGTCAGGTGCTACGCCGAACGCTGGACAAGAGCAAATAGCAGCTTTTCAAATTAATTTATGTTCTACCCTAGATGAAAAAATCACTTTCACAGAAGGCGATTTTTATTGGTTGTTGTCTCTTTTGTCACAGAATGTCTCAGCCATGATCTTCTTCACGGTAAATCCTTTCTCCGGAATTACTGTGCAAACGTAGCTCTGCGGGCTGTTCTTGCAGAGGATCGTGGGTCCGTTGCTATGGTCTTCTTCTTTCGCTGTCCACTTAACTGCTGATCGAAAAGTGTCATTTTAGAACCATATTTTTCAAATAGCATTTTGTAAAGAAACGGACGAAAACCTATATGCACTGAAAGCGCCATAGAAACTGATATAGGCATGCGTATTCCAATACAGAGATATGGTAATAGGCAGAATATGGCGCTGCGGACGGCGACGACTATATAAGACAACAAGTGTCTGGTGCTGTTGCTACGATGGCAGGTTATCAAGGTTTAAGTGAATCTGAACCTGGTGTTACATTCGGCGCACGAGCGATGAGTCACAGCATCTCCGAGGTAGCCATGAAGCGGGGGTTTTCCCATACGACCATTTCACAAGTGTACCGTGAATATCAGGAAGCCGGTCAAACATCAAATCTCGACAGCGCTGTGGCCGGAAAAAGATCATGCAAGAACGGGACCAACGATGACTGAAGAGAATCGTTCAACGTGAAGTATAACCCTTCCGAAAATTCCTGCGGATTTCAATGCCGGGTCATCACAAAGTGTCAGCGTGGAAGTCGAACGCCCACTATATACCTTTGATGACTGCACGACACAAAGCTTTACGCCTCGCCTGGGCTCGTCAACACCGACATTAGACTGTTGATAACTGGAAACATGTTGCCCGGTCGGACTAGTCTCGTTTCAGATTGTACCGAGCGGATGGACGTGTACGGGTATAGAGACGACCTCATGAATTCATGGACCCCGTACGTCAGCAAGGGAGTTCTCAGCTGGTGGAGGCTCAGTAATGGTGTGGGATGCGTGCAGTTGGAGTTATATGGGACCCCTGATACGTCTGAATACGACTCTGACAGGTGCTACGTACGTGAGCATCCTGTCTGATCACCTGCATTCATTCATGTCCACTATGCATTCCGACGGACATGGGCAATACCAACAGGACAATGTGACACCCCACACGTCCAGAATCTTTCTACAGAGTGGCTCCATGAACACTTTTCTGAGTTTAAACACTTCTGCTGGCCACCAATCTCCCCAGACATGAACATTATTGAGCAGATCTGGGACGCCTTGCAACGTGCTGTACAGAAGAAATCTCCACCTCCTCGTACTCTTACGGATTTATGGACAGCCCTACAGGATTCACAGTGTCAGTTCCCTCCAGCACTACTTCAGACATTAGTCGAGTCTATGTCACGTTGTGTTGTGCCACTTGTGCGTGCCCGCGGGGGCCCTACACGATATTAGGCAGGTGTACCAGTTTCTTTGGCTCTTCATTGTATAATAAGTTGGTAACAACTGGACGAACTGATGAATCATTTACGAAAATTCCAATAACAGCTACCGATTACACTGTTTAAAATAACTGAAGAGTGACGTGTTTCACTTGTTTCTCACTTAGACTGGCCATCTTTCATAATAAAAGAAAAAGCATTTGCTATACGCATACGGTCATATTTCCTCCTAAAAAACGTGCCTCTTCCAAATGTCCACTACCTGCAGTCCGCTCCGCAATGTTCGCTTGGGAACTCCCTGATAAGAAACTGCATTTACTGACAGCAGCAACTCGTGTCAGGTTTGTAACTGCTTGACAGTGATAAGGCAAGATACTCGTTTCCGGTTTCTGTCGGTTGGAATCTTCGATCACAATTCTTACGTTCCTTCTAAATATTTTTAACAGCCTGCTTAATTACGCCATCAAACCGAGTACCTTCGTTCTCGGTGATGTCGTGGCACGTCCAAACGTGCTCAATTCTGCCATTCTGTCTTTAGGATGACCCATCTTTGTGCGCTCATTTTAGATAATCGACGGACATATTCGCGCCACTCCGCTGGCATGCCTTACGTCAGCGTTCGAGCCCCACATAACCGTCTGGTATCAGTTGTACACTAAACCTCCACAGCAACCAGTATTTTCTTTTAAGGGAGTATTCTTTGAGATTACGAAAGAGAGGGAGTTTATCAAATGGGCATCGACTAAAGCAAATTCTCGCAGACAGAGAAGAAATATCACTCTTTTCAGCAAGTGCGGTGCAGAGTGGAATATATCTCATTACCGCCAGTAAAAACACGGGCACATCGCTTTTGCTAGTATTTTTTTTTACGAGATGAACATGTTCATGGCGAAGGTAAAATCGGAAAAGGCCTTGACATGTTGCCCAGGTAACGAGAGAAGCAATATTAATAGAGATATTAAATTAAGACCTGCTTATGACATGCCAGAAGTGCCGGAACGTTGATGAGCACATTTACATGTGTAATCTGCAAGCCTCTGCACAATGCATGGCAAACGGTTCATCACACCAGTTTACCGATTTTCTCTCCTGTTCAGATCGCGTATTGATCGAAGGAAACACGTCTATTTACGCTATCTGATCAAACGTATCCGGATGTCCTTATGCAATGAGGAATCGACCACCAGATATCGCGAGTGGTGGACTCACCAGTATAAAATCAGGGAGGAAGTATTGCGTTGTCAGTAGAGACGCAATGGGTCGGTGAAGAGAGCGCAGTGACTTCGAACGTGGAGTAGTCATTCGATACCACCTGAGCAACGAACCCGCCAGCGTCATTTCAACACTTCTAGAGCTGCCAAACTCGACTTTTGGCGACGTGATTGTTAAGTGGACACGAGGAGGAATTACCACAGCTAATACTGCAAACAAGGGAAACTTTAGCATTGGTCGTATAAATTTTAAATCTTTTTTTACTGCCTACCGATTTCGGCCACAGAGTGATCGTCTTCAGTGCAGGACTCAGTCCTGCGGACACATATAATGCACAAAACATAACTTCAAACATAGGTGATCATCGCATTAAATCGTCGGAAGTTATCACTCGTGAGTTACAAAGTGCTACTAGCACAATGACTGTGCGTGGAATTAGAAAGAAAGGGTACAATGATGGAGCAGCTCATTTATGTAATCAATCCAAAGTAACGCGTGAGATGGTGCAGTAACTGACGCCACTGGACAGTTGATGACCAGAAATGAGTGATTTGAAGCGGTGAATCAAGCTGTACTCCGCGGCAATTCCAAGTGGTCTGGTGAAAGTCGACTTCGCTCCAGACCCCACCATCCAACATCACTATCTTTTCTGGTTTCGGCTGTTGTGCGAGAAGGGGCTGCCATTGCTCCACAGATATTCAGGTACCTCACTGAAAATGTCCCTATCAGAGTTCAGGCAGACGTCAAGACGAAGGACGCCACCCCATACATCGTCTCGTAACAGATACCCAATACTTTCGATCAGATAGTGCACATGCGTCTGTATGCGTTATGATCTCTCTTACCTTATTCTTGTGATATCTGTGCGAGATATACGAAAGCTGGGCGGCAACATAGTGGTCCCACAGTCTTCCTACAGTACTGGTCCTCTTAATGTATCCAACTGGGTTTCGCTAGTACTGTGTCGTCTTTCTTCCAAGGATTCGTGTTTAGCTTCCACGAGTACTCCTGTACACTTACGTATTGGTTATACCCATCTGGTAGGTCCTACCAGGGCGCCTATAAATTCGTTCGATGTTTCAATGTAAGACTTTCTTATTACGGGACAGATGTGCCGGAATGTCAGCGGCTACAGATCTGGGGACGATGTACGTTTCTCCAACTGGGGGAACCCGCTTCTATTCGCGTACACGAGGTTATTGGCAACGTTTCGTTTCCAGTGGAGAGTAGTGTGCTGCCTGCTTTGGTGTTAGAGTCGTGCTTTCATATCGTCTACATCGACCTGTCACTGCCTAAGGAGCTTTCTGTTGTCATGCCTACTAGATAAGGGCTACGAACACTGGAACAGTACTCTGGAATTTGTGACACCGGCATTTTGTACGCGATCTCCTTTACAGAGGTAATGAACAGTGAATTTTTTCCAGAACACTTCCAACAAATCAGTCTTCTATTCGCCTTTCATAAAACTGTTTCTACGTGATCGTCCCATTTCGTATCACTTCTTAGTATTAACCCTAACTACTTATACGATGTGACGTGCGCAAGACGTTTATTAGTAAAACTATACGGTTCTTTTTCTTTGATATAGGCATTATTTTACACTTGCTCGCATTTGTAAAAAGAGCTGACGTTGACTGCACCAAGCAGAAAATTTGTCGAAGTCTTTCTGCGCTGCCATACGATTGCGAACGAGGATATCTACTACATCGAGATACATACTTCGCAGGCCACCGTAGGCTGTGTGGAGGAGGATACCCTGCACCACTATTGTCATTTCCTATCATGTTATACTAGCAGATGCCGGTTTTCTATACTTTCTCAGCAGTGGACCTCGAAGAGAACTTCGCCATCCCTCCAGGGATTCCCATTTGAGTTCTCGAACATCTCTGTAATACTTCCGTGTTGTTCGAACCTACCGATAACAAATCTGACAGGTCGCCTCTGAATTTCTTTGATGTCTGCTTTTAATCCGACCAGGTGCGGATCCCAAACACTCGAGCAGAACTCAAGAATAGGTTTCACTAGTATTATATATGCGGTCTCCTTCACAGGTGAACCATACTTTACTAAAATTCTCCCAATAACCCGAAGTCTACCATTCGCCTTCCATACTACCGTCCTTACGTGCTCATTCTGTTTCATAGTTCAAATCAATTTGTGTCTTCCTACAGTCTCTCAACGACGGCGCCTTCCCGTACACCACAGCATCATCAAGAAACAGCCGCAGATCGCTGCCCATTCTGTCCATCACATCATTTTTGTATGTGGAGAGCAAGAGAGGTCCTATCGCACTTCTACGTCTACATCTACATGGATACTCTGCAAATCACATTTAAGTGCCTGGCAGAGGGTTCATTGAACCACCTTCACAATTCTCTATTATTCCAATCTCGTATAGCGCGCGGAAAGAATGAACACTTATATCTTTCCGTACGAGCTCTGATTTCCCTTATTTTATCGTGGTGATCGTTCCGCCCTATGTAGGTCTGTGTCAACAAAGTATTTTCGCATTCGGAGGAGAAAGTTGGTGACTGGAATTTCGTGAGAAGATTCCGTCGCAACGAAAACCGCCTTTCTTTTAATGATTTCCAGCCCAAATCCGGTATCATTTCTGTGACACTCTTTCCCATATTTCGCGATAATACAAAACGTGCTGCCTTTCTTTGAACTTTTTCGATGTACTCCGTCAGCCCTATCTGATAAGGATCCCACACCGCACAGCAGTATTCTAAAAGAGGACGGACAAGCGTAGTGTAGGCAGTCTCCTTAGTAGGTCTGTTACATTTCTAAGTGTCCTGCCAATAAAACGCAGCCTTTGGTTAGCCTTCCACTCAACATTGTCTATGTGTTCTTTCCAATTAGATTGTTCGTAATTGTAATACCTAGGTATTTAGTTGAATTTACGGCTTTTAAATTAGACTGATTTATCGAGTAACCGAAGTTTAAACAGTTCCTTTTAGCACTCATGTGGATGACCTCACACTTTTCGTTATTTAGGGTCAACTGCCAATTTCCGCAACATTCAGATATCTTTTCTAAATCGGTTTGCAGTTTGTTTTGATCTTCTGATGACTTTATTAGTCGATTAACGACAGCGTCATCTACAAACAACCGAAGACTGCTGCTCAGATTGTCTCCCAAATCGTTTAAATAGATAAGGAACAGCAAAGGGCCTCTTACACTACCTTGGGGAACGCCAGAAATCACTTCCGTTTTACTCGATACCTTTCCGTCAATTACTACGAACTGTGACCTCTCTGACAGGAAATTACAAATCCAGTCACATAACTGAGACGATATTCCATAAGCACGCAATTTCACTACGAGCCGCTTATGTGGTACAGTGTCAAAAGCCTTCCGAAAATCCAGGAATACGGAATCGATATGAAATCCCTTGTCAATAGCACTCAACACTTTATGTGAATAAAGAGCTAGCTGTGTTTCACAGGAACGATGTTTTCTAAACCTATGTTGACTGTGTGTCAATAGACCATTTCCTTCGAGGTAATTCATAATGTTCGAACACAATATTTGTTCTAAAATCCTGCTGCATATTGACTTTAACGATATGGGCCTGTAATTAAGTGGATTACTCCTACTACCTTTCTTGAATATTGGTGTGACCTGTGCAACTTTCCAGTCTTTGGGTACGGATCTTTCAAAAATGGTTCAAATGGCTCTGAGCACTATGGGACTTAACTTCTAAGGTCATCAGTCCCCTAAAGCCCAGAACTACTTAAACCTAACTAGCCTAAGGACTTCGCACACACCCATGCCTGAGGCAGGATTCGAACCTGCGACCGTAGCGGTTGCGCGGTTCCAGACTGAAGCGCCTAGAACCGCTCTGCCACTCCGGCCAGCACGGATCTTTCGTCGAGCGAATGGTTGTATACGATTCCCTGGGGCACTCCTTTGTCCGTGATGAACAACTGCCGTCGAGGACAACGTATTGCCGCGCGGGATTAGCTGAGCGGTCTTGGCCGCTGCAGTCATGGACTGTGCGGTTGGTCCCGGCGGAGGTCCGAGTCCTCCCTCGGACATGGGTGTGTGTGTTTGTCCTTAGGATAATTTAGGTTAAGTAGTGTATAAGCTTAAAGACTGATGACCTTAGCAGTTAAGTCCCACAAGATTTCACACACATTCGAACATTTTGAACAACGTATTGGGTTCTGTTTCTTAAGAAGTCTTCCAGCCACCCACATATCTGGAAACCAATTCCGTACACTCGGACCTTCGTCAACAGTATGCTGCGCCTGGAACCATGTCAAATACTTTCCGGAAATCTAGCAGCACAAAATCTGCCTTTTTCCTGTCATCCATTGTTCGCAGAATATCTTGTCACAAAAGGGCAAGCTGACTTTCGCTCGAGTGCAACAAAGTGATGCTAGGGATGTTGATCTCTCTAATTTTACGGGCCCGTTATTGGTACTTCTTGTATATACAGAAGTCACCTGCGCTTTTTTCCAGTTGCCTGCGAGTTTGCACTGGACGAGAGATTCGCGATAAATGCATGCTAAGTGAGGGGCCAACGGCACAGAGGACTGTTTGTAAAAACGAGTCGGGATCCCATGCGACGTGGCGACTCATTTGTTTTCAACTCTTTCAGTTGTTTCTCTCGCCCAGGTTCAAATGGCTCTGAGCACTATGGGACTTAACATCTGAGGTCATCAGTCCCCTAGACCTTATAGCTACTTAAACCTAACTAAGGACATCACACACATCCATGTCCGAGGCAGGATTCGAACCTGGGACCGTAATGGGCGCGCGGTTCCAGACTGAAGGGCCTAGAACCGTTCGGCCACAGAGGCCTGCTGTCGCCCAGGGATGCCTATTACTGTGTCTATCGTACGGGAGTTTGTGCGGTAGTTTCTTGTGCGTGAACTATTTGTCAAACGTAAAATTTAAAACTTCGGCTTAGCTTTTGCTGTTTTCTCCTGCCGCAACAGACAGGTCAATGAGGGACTCGATAGGAGCGTTAGAGCGGCTTAGGGATTTTAAGTAGGACCAGACTTTTCTCGTGTTCTCGGCAGGATCGTTCACGGTACACCGACGGTGGTGCCGATGTGATATTTTTATGTACGGTGATACGCACGATTTCCCAACAACTGGCGGCTCCACTCCTGTCGACGTCAGCCGAGCTGTGGGCAGCGTGCGTGTGACAGGTGGCGGCGTACCTAGGACGGGACGGGGCAAGGTGCGCTGCGAGGGGCCAGTCTGGGGACGCGAGACGCAGTCGGCGGCGGCGAGCGGCGCTGTGCGACTGCAGCTGCCGCGCGCCGCTCCGGCCAAACTAGTTTCTCTGTTTCCTTTTGTTCCCGCACGGCTCACTATTTTATAGGTTTTACTTGTAAATTGTTTTTGTGGTGAGGAGCAGGAAGGGGCGGCAGTAGAAGGGTACGGGGAGGGAGGCAGAGGGGGGGGGGGGGCGGGCACCGAGGCCGGCTAGACAAAGAGCCCGCCGCAAAATGGCGGCGCCGCCGGAATGTGAAACCGGCCGCAGCCCGGCCAGCCGGCCTGGCATGGCCTGGCCTAGCTCGAAACTAGTTTTCCGTTGCCGACGCCGACGCCGTCCGGTCGCCACCGCCACCGCCGCCGCCTCGCCACGTTTCGCCATCCCTAATTCATGTGTGTGTGTGTGTGTGTGTGTGTGTGTGTGTGTGTGAGCGCGTGTGGGTGGCTAGGCACGAGGCCGCGGGAGCGCGGAAGTGCGCTGCTCGCTCGTGTACACAACTGGCCACACACAGAGTCCCGCTGCCGACTAGATTCTCCTCCGCCACTAAAGCCACTGGGCTTGTACAGCTCTCCACTGAGAACGAAACAGCACCAATTACTCTCCGTTGTTCGATAAACACTCCCGTCACCCCCCCCCCCTCCCTCTCGTCTCCCAAAAGAGCATCAACATTTTGGCACGTCTGTTCCGTCCTCAACGGGTCTTAACTGACATCGACCGAATTCAGATACCGCACTGTTAGGACCTTAACGGGCTGGAATGGCCCGTACGGAAGTTTAACAGAAAAGCATGGGGAACTTACACTTATGTGACTAAGTCAGAGGATAGACACGCACATATATACATCTACATCTACATGATTACTTTGCAATTCACATTTGACTGCTTGGCAGAGGGTTCATCGAACCACAATCATACTATCTCTCTACCATTCCACTCCCGAACAGCGCGAGGGAAAAACGAACAACTAAACCTTTCTGTTCGAGCTCTGATTTCTCTTATTTTATTTTGATGATCATTCCTACCTATGTAGGTTGGGCTCAACAAAATATTTTCGCATTCGGAAGAGAAAGTTGGTGACTGAAATTTCGTATCTCGCCACTACGAAAAACGTCTTTGCTTTAATGACTTCCATCCCAACTCGCGTATCATATCTGCCACGCTCTCTCCCCTATTACGTGATAATACAAAACGAGATGCCCTTTTTTGCGCCCTTTCGATGTCCTCCGTCAATCCCACCTGGTAAGGATCCCACACCGCGCAGCAATATTCTAACAGAGGACGAACGAGTGTAGTGTAAGCTGTCTCTTTAGTGGACTTGTTGCATCTTCTAAGTGTCCTATCAATTGTTCTTAATTTTAACACCCAGGTACTTAGTTGAATTGACAGCCTTGAGAATTGTACTATTTATCGAGTAATCGAAAACCAACGGATTTCTTTTGGAACTCATGTGGATCACCGCACACTTTTCGTTATTTAGCGTCAACTGCCACCTGCCACACCATACAGCAATCTTTTCTTAATCGCTTTGCAACTGATACTGGTCTTCGGATGACCTTACTAGTGGGTAAATTACAGCACCATCTGCGAACAACCTAAGAGAACTGCTCAGATTGTCACCCAGATCATTTATATAGATCAGGAACAGCAGAGGTCCCAGGACGCTTCCCTGGGGAACACCTGATATCATATCAGTTTTACTCGATGATTTGCCGTCTATTACTACGAATTGCGACCTTCCTGACAGTAAATCGGTAAATTACAGCATCATCTGCGAACAACCTAAGAGAACTGCTCAGATTGTCACCCGGGTCATTTATATAGATCAGGAACAGCAGAGGTCCCAGGATGCTTCCCTCGGGAACAACTGATATCGGTTTTACTCGATGATTTGCCGTCTATTACTACGAACTGCGACCTTCCTAACAGGAAATCACGAATCCAGTCGCACAACTGAGACGATACCCCTTAGGCGCGCAGCTTGATTAGAAGTCGCTTGTGAGGAACGGTGTCAAAAGCTTTCCGGAAATCTGGAAATACGGAATCAACTTGAGATCCCCTGTCGATAGCGGCCATTACTTCGTGCGTTGCACAAGAACGATGTTTTCTGAAACCAAGCTGATTACGTATCAATACATCGTTCCCTTCGAGGTGATTCATAATGTTTGAATACAATATATGCTCCAAAACCCTACTGCAACCCGACGTCAATGATATAGGTCTGTAGTTCGATGGATTACTCCTACATATACTCCTACATATAGATGACGGTGTTATCGCGTACAAAAGGTATAAAAGCGCAGTGTATTAGCGGAGCTGTCATTTGTATTCGGGTGATTCATGTGAAAAGGTTTCCAACGTAGTTATGGCCCCACAACTGGAATTAACAGGATTCGATCGCGGAATGATAGTTGGAGCTAGACGCACGGAACATTCCATTTCGGAAATCGTTAGGGAATTCATTATTTCGAGATCCACAGTGTCAAGAGTGTGTCGAGAATACCACGTTTCAGGCAGCAGCTGTCACTGAGGACGACGCAGTGGCCTACGGACCTCACCTAACGACAGGGAACACCAGCCTCTGCGAAGAGTTGTTAGAGCTAACGGACAAGCAACTCTGTTTGAAATAACTGCCAAAATCAGTGTGGGACGTACGACAACGTATCCGTTAGGACACTGCCGCGAAATGTGGTATTAATGGGTTATGGCAGCAGACGACCGTCGCGAGTGCCTTTGCTAATAGCACGACATAGAATGCAGAGGGCTCGTGACCATATCTGTTGGATCCTAGGCGACTGGTCAGATCAGTCGCGACTTCAAGTGGTAAGAGCTGATGGTAGCGTTCGCGAGGGACAAAGACCAAACGAAGCTATGGACCCAAGATGTTAACAAGGCACTGTGCAAGCTGGCAGTGGATCCATAATGGTGGGGCTATGTTTACATAAAATGCATTCAGTCCTCTGGTGCAATTGGAAATGGTTTGGGGAAAAAAAAAGTTCAAATGGCTCTAAGCACTATGGGACTTAACATCTGAGGTCATCAGTCCCCCAGACTTAGAACTAATTAAACCTAACTAACCTAAGGACATCACACACATCCATGCCCGAGGCAAGATTGGAACCTGAGACCGTAGCAGTCGCGCGGTTCCGGACTGATGCGCCTAGAACCGCTCGGCCACATCGGCCGGCTGAAATGGTTTGCAGACGCCATTTGCAGCCGTTCATGGACTCCATGTTCCCAAACAAACACGTGTCATTGGGCCACAATTTTTCGCGAGTTGCTTGAAGAACATTGTGGAGAGTTCGAGCACATTATTTGACCACCCAAGGCCGGCCGGTGTGGCTGTGCGGTTCTAGGCTCTTCAGTTTGGAACCGCGTGACCGCTACGGTCGCAGGTTCGAATCCTGCCTCGCGCATGGATGTGTGTGACGTCCTTAGGTTAGTTAGGTTTAAGTAGTTCTAAGTTATAGGGGACTGGTGACCTCAGATGTTAAGTCCCATAGTGCTCAGAGCCATTTGCGCCATTTGACCACCCGAATCACCCGACATTAATCCCATCGAAGATTATGGGACATAATCGAGAGGTCAGTTTGTACACAAAATCCTGCACCAGCAACAATTACGCAGTTATGACGAATGTAGATGAAGTATGGCTCAATATTTCTCCAGGCGACTTCCAAAGACTTTTTGAGTCCATGCCACGTCTAGTTTCTGCACGATGCCAGGCAGAAGGATGTCCGACACGATACTAAGAGGTATCTCACGGCTTTTGTCACCTCACAGTAAAACGTCATGAAAGACGAAATAGTTGTCGAGAAGCCCTGTCGTGTAAATTTACCGAGCCTATATTCAAAGAAAACTGAGCGACTGTTCTGTTACCACCATTGCGAATATTCCGTAAGGATTATGAGAACGAGAAAGCTTAGGGCGCATTCAGAGAAAGAGAGACATTCATTTTTCCCTCGCTCAAAACGCGATTGGAATGAAAAAGGAAATTGATAACATTTTTTGTGTACCTCTCACCATGCAGAAAGCTTGTGGAGTATTCAGGATGTAAAGGGTATAATGAAGTTATTTCTGCTGGTGACAGAGGACGTTGTACTGAACAACTTTACATCAGTATTTACGTCATATGCAGACTAACAACGATACCCATTACAAGTCGTATGTTTTTAGGTTTGTTAGTACCTCCAGGTTCATGTACAAGTGCAAGCCGCTAATGTTTATTTCACCCTGGACAACAGCTCGGGTGTTGAAGTGTGGGTAGATGGACGCAAACGTTTAGTCTATACTGACAGGCGGAGTCCAATGCGACAGTGCAGAAAACATCAGGTGTAAGTAGGCTGTTTAGGTTTTTATGTTGGTAACGCCACGCAGCGTTATGTATGAAGAACACTGACTGTGCTGTGTGCAGTGTGGCTGGTTGGATTCATTGTTGCAATATTCGCTATTGTAGTGTTGGGCAGTTGCATGTGAACAGTGCGTAACGTTGGGCAGTTGGAGGTGAGCCGCCAGCAGTGGTGGATGCGGGGAGAGAGATGCCAGAGTTTTGAGCGGACGATCTGGACATGCGTCCGTCGGAAAAAGGAAATTTGTTTAATTAGATGTCACACTTTTGAACGCAATTAAGGTAAATACGTTGTTTGTTCTCTATCAAAATCTTTCATTTGCTAACTATGCCTATCAGTAGTTAGTGCCTTCAGCAGGCTAGTTAGAATCTTTTATTTAGCTGGCAGTATTGGCGCTCGCTGTATTGCAGTAGTTCGAGTAACCAAGATTTTTGTGAGGTAAGTGATTCATGAAAGGTATAGGTTATTATTAATCAGGGCCATTCTTTTGTAGGGATTATTGAAAGGCAGATTGCGTTGCGCTAAAAAGTATTGTGTGTCAGTTTAGTGATGATCAGTAAAGAGAAAACTGTCTGAGTACGTTGAGTTTTGCTCAGCTGTTCGAAAATCAAATAACGTAAGAGTTTTTCCAGCACTGTCATTCATAATTATCAAAGGACACATTTCACAGATCGCAAAATTTTTGACATGTTTGTAGGAAGACCGTTCGACACACAGAAAAAACAACGAAGACACTAATGTATGTACATATTAAGGTACCACATATAATACTACCTGTATGTACACCAGTCACACCCTGTATATACATATGTAGATGTTGGGGAGATGCAATGACGTAAATGAAATAAGGTTCAAGTGTGGGATTAAAATTCAGGGTGAAGGGATATCAATGATAAAGTTCGTTGATGACATTGCTATCCTCAGTGAAAGTGAAGAAGAATAACAGGAACTGCTGAATGGAATGAAGAGCCTAATGAGAGCAGAATATGCAGTGAGGGTTAATCGAGGAAAGAAGATAGTAATGAGAAGTAGCTGAAACGAGAAAATCAAGAAACTTAATATCAAAACTGATGATCACGAAGAAGATGAAGTTAAGGAATTCTGCTACCGTGGAAGCAAAATAACCTATGACAGGACATAAAAAACAGACTAGCACCGTCCAAAAGGGCATTCCCGACCAAGATAAATCTACTAGTATCAAATATAGGCCTTAATTTGAGGACGAAATTACCGAGAATGTACGTTCGGAGTACAGCATTGCATGGAAGTGAAACATGGGCTGTAGATAAACGAAACAGATTATACTCGAAGTATTTGAGATGTGGTGCTACAGAAGACTGTCGTTCGTTAAGTGCACTGATACGGTAAGGAATGAGAAAGTTGTCGGCAGACTCGGCGAGCATACGAATATATCGAAAACACCGACAAGAAGAAGGGATAAGAGGACAGGACATATCTAATAACATCAGGGAATAATTTCAATGATTTTGAGTATAAGACCGATTCAGCTTTTTGTCCTTTATATAGAAGCACGACCGGTTCCGCAGCATTTTAATCTGCATCATCTGGGCCATAAAATCAGGACATGTTCCGATCGGGAAAAGAGAATGGGATGACCCAGCGCTCATGGTCAGCAATTTTCCGCTAATTAGCGGACGTCAAATATAAAATAGCATAAAATAATATAGAACGTTCCCGTGATACCATGAGTACCAGTATGTGGTGAACTAACGCGTCCCCATACCGAAAACGTGATCACTTTGATATCCGCTACTTAGCAAAAAATTTCTGAACATGAACGCTGAGTCATCACATTCTCTTTTCCCGATCAGAACATGACTTGTTTTTATTGCACTTGGTGATGCAGAATAATGGTGCGAAACCGGTCGTGCTTATAAAAAAAGGATTTACCGCTGAAGCGGTCTTATGTTGAAAATGATACATGCAGGCTGTGGCTGTTCTGACTATAAAGTCTGCTTCGTAATTTCCATGGCGCTAGCGAGAGCTGTAGAGGGTAAAAGCTGCACAAGAAGACAGAGATTGAAATACATCGATCAAATAATAAAGGACTTAGGTTTCAGGTACTAATGTGAGATGAAAAAGGTTGGAACAGGAGAGGAAATTCAGGGGGGGGCTGCATCAGACCAGTCAGAAGGGTAGTTAAAAAAAAAAAGAAAAAAAATGAGGAGGCTGCTAATACGGGGCGGGAAATGCGTTAACTTATCCTCCATGGAGAGGTCAATCACGTTCTGAAGTCTAACCTGACTGCTGTGCTGCTCCTCACTATTATAATAATTTTTGTGTATGTTAGTTTTCCTTATGTATTTATTGTGGAGACGGATGTGCTTATATGTTTTTAATGTAATTGTGTGCAAATGCCATCTTTACTCCATAATGCTACTTTAGGTATTCAGAGTTCAGTCATGCTATAAGAGGGTATACAGATCTTGTGTAATGGTCTCAATGCCGGCAAAGCCACCTCTGCAGGAGTTTCTGACCACTTTGTGTAGGGGGAAAAACCTAAAAGCAGCGGCGAAGAAAGGGCTCCGGGGCGATACTTGCAGCTAATCGTTATAACAGTGGTCTACATGCGGCAGATAGGAGAAGAGACGAAAAAGAAAGAAAAAAGAAGGAAAAACAGAAAGCAGTTGAATATTAAGACAGTGTGGGGCGGCGGGTGGAATTTAATTGTTGTTATAAAATTGTTTTGTTTTTCCCGGCCGATGCACCATATGTGGGGCGGCGGGTGGAATTAATTGGTTTATAAATGTAGAATGTTATGTAGAAAAGATGCATTTCCCGGCCGATTAACCATATGTGGGGCGGCGGGTGGAATTAATTGTTTTAAAAATGTTCCTATTATTTATGCAGTCTTTTGCCGTTCTCAACACTGGCTCTCTAACTACAATATTGGCAACCAGAAAGTGATTAGCAAAACGTGAAGCCTGTAATTAGAATTCCTAGTGCCCACTTCATCTGAGAAATACACTTATAGCTACTGCTTATAGCTCTGAGGAATTAGGAGATTGTCTGGGATTCAGAATCAAAAACGATTCTCTAAAAATGTTCACTATATTCTGAAAGTCACAGACCAAAAAGGAATCTACACAATCCAACTAACAGAGCAGTTCAGAGTCTAATGCGCTGATACAACTATAACTGTTCAAATTAAATGTTTAAGTGAATGCTCGCCATAATTTGATGATAATGTCCATCAAACGCCACGCTAAATAATGGTAGAATGTCTGTCCCGCGACGGCACGTGAAAATACGACGTACGTAAACTGAAGATAGATCATTAAAGTCATCCCAGAATTAACACTTCACTCGAAAACGATTTCATGGTTACGCGTATCCCGAGTAACTTAATACGGCATCCGAGGCTGTTTATAGCAACGATACCGACGCGACGCGACTCCCGGCACAGGTGGTGTGCTATTCAGCATCTGGAGAGTACTGGGGCCTTTTTTCTCTCGCGCAGCGTTCTTACATATAAAGCCGCGGTGCGGACGGCTAAGGGAACGCCTGATCAAAATTGCTCTCCCGACTAGCCGCTGGGCTAGTAATGCACCACTTTAAGTTATTGAATAAATCATCACTTCCTTTACTGATGGCCGATGAAGCTCTCAATTTAAATGTGCATTCAGCATACAGGTAAGTAATCATAATAAAAAGTCTGACGTGGCTAAGTCAAATATTTTGGGCGAAAGAATTAATTTAATTACACTACACGCAGTAGATGAGCTCTGAACTTGCCCTTTACGCTATTGCTATAGTTTTATAGTTATTCAATTGAAACTTCTCACATGTTTATGATTATAGCGGATCTCCCTTCTACTTAAATTTAAACATCCTAGCCTTATTTATTCGCCTACTTAATCTATCTTGCTTCCTTAATTTCTAAGACAAATCCAGAAAATCATGAATTCCAACAAAAATTTTAATTTGTGAGATCCAGAATACTGTTTCTACTAAATTATTATGCAAAAGAAATCTTAGTACAAATTTTTAAGTTTCTGGCTTTTTCTGTTGCGCCAATGATTTTTACAGAAAAACGTCAAAATTTCGAAAATGGTTAAAGTTATTGAACTGACATTCAACACATATTGATTTTGTATTACTCCTGACATGCTAGAAACGTTTCAGGTTATTTACTTGATTTTTAAAATATTGCGCAACATTTATGACGTCAGAGCTACTTACAGCGGACTAGGCTGGCACACAATGGAAAGACTGATGTGAATTTTATACGGCGTGAGTAGGCTGCTTCCCTACAACAGTCAGTAACAAGAAGAGCGCTAAGAGCAGGAAACTCAACCCTAGAAAAACACTTTTTGATGATAAACATGAAGACAGGGAATGCATGTACTGGGAAGAAAAATTTTCAAATTCAAGGCCAGAAGAGCAGTGGATTCAGTGCCTATTGTGCTCCCTCTGGGACCACGATCTCTGTACGGGAGTTGAGGAACACAGTTTGATATTTATTTGTCAAAAGTGTAAATAATTTAATTTAAATCGTGTTTTACAGGAAAATATATTTAATTATTTATTAAAACAGTTTTATACCTTATTTCTGAGATTAAAATGAATTGTTTAAATTACAAAATTTGTTCCTAAGGTAGTTAAACTATTCGATATTGTACTTCAACAGTTGCTGATTATAACCATTCATTTCTATGCGTTTCTGTCTAGTACTCCTCAGCATAAAAAACAGTAATACCTTAGCCTGGCCACTTTGCCCGGCTATGCTCTACATGTGCCCATTAATGTGTCGCCACTTCCGACCCGTCGTCAGCAAGTCCTTAATTAAACCCGTGCATGTCACTTGTTGACTAATGCATGTGGTCGGGGGCGCAGGGGAAAGCGTAGCTCTGTGCCATTTTCGCCAAGTGTTCGTATTCTGTTCTATTACAGGCTGTAGACTAGCGAATGAGACAGAGATTATGGAGATCTTAGTGCACACAGGTTGTGGTGTCACCGCCAGACACCACACTTGCTAAGTGGTAGCCTTTAAATCGGCCGCGGTCCGTTAGTATACGTCGGACCCGCGTGTCGCCTCTATCAGTGATTACAGACCGAGCGCCGCCACACGGCAGGTCTAGAGAGACTTCCTAGCACTCGCCCCAGTTGTACAACCGACTTTGCTAGCGATGGTTCACTGACAAAATACGCTCTCATTGGCCGAGACGATAGTTACCATAGCCTTCAGCTACGTCATTTGCTACGACCTAGCAAGGCGCCAGTACCAGTTACTATTGATACTGTAATCATGTACCGTCAAGAGCGACGCTCATCATTAATGGATTAAAGTTAAGTATTCCACCAGCTACGTCCGGTTTCTAAAGTCTGCGTGAGCTAAAACGCGCGCCTTTCGGCTTCCTCTAGTACCCGGTGTTAGCTCTCCTGCCAACCCACAACACAGGTAATATTACTGAGGCTGTTTCCAAATGTTCTGGAAATTAAGCACAGAAAACGGTGGCAACATCCTATGTGGAACATGTGAAATAATTTCTTGTCAATTCATTCTTTTAAACAAAGCAAACAACTAACAGCCACTATAATAATAATTATCGCTGTAGCGACACTGATCTGTAAAACCTATATCGATGACAACAAGCTTCTTTCTATCTTTCGAAATATTTATGGTATATTACGGGTATCAACTTTTTGTAGGGCACTCTTCATATTAGCACTTTCTAAACATGATAGAACGGCGTATAACGGGTATGAATCTTCTCGTCGCAACGAATTAACAATGAATACTGGCGCCACATCATCAACAGATTGCGTGTCACATGTGTAGACATCGTTTGGGTTAAGAAAAAAATGCAAGAGAAAAGAAACAGCAGTCGCAATGATATTTACATTATTGAGCTCTGTCTAAACGGAAACGTGGCTGAGTTTCAGTTTCGATTGCCACTTAACTGAAACTCAGAGCGAAATTCTAGCTTCCAGGAAAGTCCTCGTTGCGTAGAACGTCTTTTGAGTGCGGCCTCATTGTTTAATTCCAGGTAAAAGCATCAGTTTATGTTCCAGGTATTAGTGCAGCGCTTGTACCCATGTGGAAATTACCAGATGATGAAAACTGCTAATTGGTTTTTTCTTTTTCTCTTGTTGTCAGCAATGATGTGCCTGAAGGAACTCAGCAATTCTCTAAATTTCACTCATCCGGAATTTCGTTGAGAACAACACTTCTGTGAAACAAACTGATTTCATCGGTGTTGCGCACCGGCAATTTGCGAAACTACGTGTTTCGTCCAGGAGGACGCTACGCTGATTGGTTGGAAGAATGTGCTTTCTTTTTTCCACTTGCAAGGGTGTGGTGCCGTTTCACTGTTCTGTATACGTTATTTGTTGATTCTCTTGTATCACTGAATGACATTTAATATTTTATACGACAGTCAGGGTATTGTCTTCCTTTCTCGTAGGCTCATACACATCTTATTTTTACCATCAACTGCACAGTTACCTAAATTAAATTGTCCCGAAATCACTCACTAAATACCTGCTTTCATATCTGAAGACTGTGTTCAATTTACTGATTGCATTTTCTAATTTGTAACGGCACGTGTCTTGAGAATTCACATTCGTGGACCGGCTAAATGAGGCCTTATCTGGAATAAACAAAAACCGAAATCTGAATGTCCTACTACCAATTAGTTCAGAAACATTCGGCAGAGATAAACACGCGCAGATTGGATAAACCTGCAGATCCTTCTTGATAATGTGCTGATATGACAACCTTTCAATTCATATTTGCACAGCCGCCAGGCGTTACCCTTTCTTTCTTTACGTTGTTCCTTGTTAACTTTCATATGAGCAGCATTTTCTGGCGTTTACAACTGTTTCAGTAATTTTTTAAAATCGTTCTTAGCTATTCGGATTAAGTAAATACGAAATGCTCATTACACTTTTGACTCAGGATTATTTTGACCACACAGGACGTTCCAGGCGACTAAGGCATATCAGTAGAGAAATTATACTTAATTCTTAACCTTTCATGGCTTATGTCTCAAAATATTTTTGCATATACGTAGGATTCATTGGTGAATCAAATGTAGCAGAAGTGACTTTTAATCGGTCAAGAAAGAAAGCACAGGAAAATTTTAGAACTGAACAGAAAGACTTCCGTGTTTCAGGAGAAAAAGACTGAAGACGAGTATAAGACTCTACATCCAGACTTATCAGCAAGTCTAACGTAAAGTGGTTTGCAGTAACCCGGTGAGTGCCTTATTATAAAGAGTGAAATTATTGTGACGAAATCCAGTAATCCAAACATATCTTTGGGCATCTCATTTAATAAACGGTGAAACTAATACTTAAAATACTGAAAACGATAATACGTGACCCATTACCGTTGGGTATAAGTATCTGTAAACAGAAAGTAGAAAAGCAACTTGCAAAAAAATAGCTGCAAGGGAGCTGTTGTATTACAGATTGTACAACATCCCTCGCGTGGAAAAATAATTGCCTACCACAACAGTGACACTTTTCAATTTGTCTATATTCACTCTCTTACGTGTTATGATATCATATTTTGGAGTAACTATGCGCATTCACAACGGATATTCTTAGGGCATAGAAAAGGTGATCCAGTTTAAAAACACCGGAGGAAAAAAAGTAATATGAATTCCTTCACACCTTCTTAACCTCTGGGCAGAGAGTTTTTTTGTGGAGGTTATGAAAAATGAAAATATCGTCAATATACCTCTGAGTTCAAAGCATTATTTGGAAGTTTTGCTGGCAAAACATTCCTTTTATACCACACGAGAGTTTCCCGCTGTAGCGTAGAGCCTTGACAGTAATTTAGTACACACGTGAAGCACAGATATTGTTTTATGACCAAGTATGATTGGCTGATATAATACCTGAGAAGAATAAATAAAACTACCTGAAGTCCCATATTCCCGTACAGCGAAATCAAACTGCACCAGAAAGCGACGTCTGTGGTTAACTGTGAGGCGTTGTAGACGTTATAACTCGGTCACTTATTGGAATTGCACGCTACTTGGGTCCAATGATTAGAATTCAGTTGCGCTCCTGTATGAATACTGTCAGATACATCATTTATGTTACAGTGCTCTTTAGTTTGGAAAGACGACTTATTCAGACAGGTGACGACACATACCGACGCAGTTATCGTTAAAACGGAGTATTTATGTGGATAAGAAGCCGTATATTAACCTATTTTGTACATTTAATATAAAATATACTGTAAATCAAACGTAAATATTTTTATTTGGTGGTGTGCTTGTTAGGACTATTTTCTAACGGAATAACAGCTACTCTAAGGAAATCCACGCTCTTTCTCTTATATTGCTCGACTGTTGTTGGCATCTACTATTTCATATCAGCGACGTATATAACTGTAATTATTTCAGCAACATGTAATGGATAACTGTTTAACACGAACTCCATTCCTTTTTTAAAATACCGAAAGTACCCTCCGCCACACACCATTAGGTGGCTTGCGGAGTATGATGTAGATGTAATACATTTGATCTTCATTTTTCCTCGTAATCACAGAAGTAGCACACTCAATTTTGAAGGACAGTTTAGCTAACTACAGGCGCTATGTAGCGTTTGTTTCGTTATGATAATTTGTTATTGCTTGTCACTACAATAAAAGGTTAGTCTAGTGTATGGAATAACTCATCTGTAACTTTGGTCTGATTTACAGAAGACTGGCTGCAGTGGAAAAGTACGGTACCATTAAAGACATTACCTTTTTGAGATGTACCCTTTTGACTGTACGATTTCCATTCTTGTAATTTTTTTTTATTTTTTTATTTGTCGTATGCTAGCAAGAAGGATGTTTACTATTGTTGGACATGTGTAAAGAGTGATGGCTATGGTACGTCTGAAAGATGAGTAATAAATATATAAGCTATATTTTACACTGTAACTTCGCAGAACTTCCCTCTTTGCTGGAGCTAATGATTAAAGATTAATACAAAAAAGCGATTGTTTTACGATCTCTAATGAACGTCTTAGCGAATAAAACAGAATTAAGTCTCACATTACGCTAACACCTCCAAGGACGTTGCTCATTAATAAACATTTCTTCTTTCAGACAGCTTGTAGGCAAAGAGCGGACGAAGTTACTTACTACAGGAACAAAATGTGTAGAGCATACAATGCTTGCAAACGGATGGTTCCTATTAATATTATCTCCAACCCGTATTTTGCTGGAATATGGACAGAATATTTGCAAAAAGCGAGCGGTTTTAGCTGTCTCAAAGGCAGATGCAGCTCCTGATAATTAGAAATATTTAATATGATCGGAAAGCGAATAGCAAATTCCGAACTAGTTCTTCGCTGAAAAGCGTTTCCTGCTTCTCTTGACCTCCTGTGTTCGCCGAGAGATGCAAAGCATACTCAATTCAAAACGAAATTTTTCACGTTTCACAGTCCCATAATTATATCACCTACGAATTACGGTTGTTTTCACGTTGTTCGTACATCAAAGGTAAGTGTTTTGTCTAGTCTGTCTGAAAAAGTTTTACCGCGACGTCAAACAGCAAAAACATATGACGAGGTATGGTTTTTACAATATTCGGATCGTGGTTTTGTATTTAGAGTGAGTTAACTTCGCGGTAAATAGCGCTCATGGAGGAATCATTCACTTCTTTTTTATTTTGTTTGAATATGCATTGTTCTTTTTTGGTGATTTTACTTGATTGGGAAGCAAACTAATTGATTGAAAGATGTACTGTACTTCTTCCAAAGAAATAAAGAACGAACGTCTCTCGTTTATCTGCGAAAGGAAAACCGTGGTGTTGAGAATGGGGGACTTTTACTCAACGTCAAGGATGGGTTCTCCTCTTGGATAGGGTGCTATGTAACGTGAGACACGTAGTGTGGAATATATACTAGTATGCTGACAATTCACCAATCTCAAGAATCTACCTCACACGTCTTCATTTCACGAAATACCTTTAAGTATAAATTTAGGATTCTCCTTTTTTTCCCATCCAGGATCCCCTTAATAATACCGTTTTCTCCTTGACAATTCTTTAAAAATTAATAAATAAAAAGGAAACCTAATTAAATGAGAAATTCTGATGTTTTGAGTTCTTTTTGCTTCTGGATCTGTTGCGATGATTTGTAAATTTATTACTGTAGTGTGCTTTATGCCCTTGCCATTGTTCTTGGAACTGCAGTTTCCTCTGTGGAATTTTGGCCTACTTCGAAGGGTAGCTCCAGCCTTTAATTTCGGAAAAACAGCCCTCGATGAAATATAAAATATCGGGACTTTGGCAGGCCAACGAATTTTGTCTGTAATTTGGGGGATTTTGGGTCTGACTTTAACCATATCAAACAAAAATTCCTGAATTTACACAATTTAACGATTTAAATGCTACAGAATTGCACTATTGAAACACTTTCTTATGCAGCAGTCAACTGGAGAACATGAACCAGTCAGAAATAAGTGAATAACAGTGATGTATGCGCTGAAAATATTTACCTCGATACAGCTCTTACAAATAGACAGGTTAAACCATAAACATTATGAACAGCACGGTGGATAAAACAGCTGTGACTTTCCAGATGTTTCAAACTATTTGAAGAACACTCTGTTTATACTTTTGTGCCTAGCAAGAAAAAATTTTAAGATCATTTTTGTGGTAATTTCAGTACATTTACTTTTGCTTGGCTCAAGGCACTCGAGACCGTCACTACACAAGCGCTCATAAGCCTCCTCCACCATCAGATTGATAAGAGGCAAATGTGGGTATCCCGCGTTGTCTCCGTGGTCACTAATGAATCTAGTGACTCAGTCAGCAGGCCACTCTTTATTTATGGATAAAACGTGTGTGCTCTTTGTCTCTACGCAGCCTGTATGCGTAACATGATTTCGAGAAGTTGTTGTGTTTCATACTTTTTCGAAACTTGTATATGAATCTAGAACCTAGTATCTGAAGAGCTTCTACGAAAAAAAAAAAAAATTCCTCAAAACAAAACGGAGGCAGTTGGTGAAGGCCATCAATTTCAAGTTACATTTATCAATATGTAAATAATTTTTTCAATTTTTCGTAAGTCTCTAATGAGATATCATGTAGATTCTACAATCTACGTAGAATGTTGAAACTTTAAAATCGTTCTACGGTATTTTGAGGCAAGAACATAAACTCTCTACACAGTATCAGATTGTATACACCATGCAAGTCGTCTTCGTTGGAGAAGCTCTGCAATTTCACCGAATTCTCCCATTAAGAGAACGCATATATTTGCTCTACTTAAAAATGATTCCATTCGGCTTATTTCGGAAGGAGACAGACATAACGTTACTATGGACCTTTACGCGGGAAAAGCATCGTAAGAAAGGCATGCTTTCTAGTCAAAGGTTCCCGACAGAGGAATATTGTTTTACTTGATGTAGTGAATGAGGTGGAAATATTAACAATTCTCAACGCCTCAATTTGCAACCGTTTTCTCCTAAAAACATCCCTGCTTAAGATCACCCAGCTACCTAATTGCTATGAATGAGACGAACGGCATGTCACAACAGCTGAATTCGAAAACTACAAAAATCCTCCTATTTCCATTTGCTTGCATTCTTCCAGTGTTGAAGCTAGCATCTCAATCATTACAACTTAATGTAATTATAAGGTTAATTCTCAATCGGGAAATAAATTTGTGCTACCACCCACTTTATGAATATTGTCTAATTTTGATGAACAGAAATTCATTTTTTACGATAAATATCACAGTCACTGTATAAAGTGTATACAGAATCTGATTAGACATTTTTAAATATCACTTCACTATGGAAACCAAGTCACCAATATGTTGAACAAAGGCGACATTTTTCCCCTCAGGCTTCAATATTTATAAAGATATCTTCTTGGTCATGCGGTATACACAAGTACTTTCGGATTGGATGGACGTTTTCGAGTGTCTGTATATTCCAGGTCGTCAAAGATCATGAGTAACCGTTGTGCTCAGCTGCTACAGCATAGAGGATGAACCCGAGTTCCAGTGGCAAAATTTTATCTGTTGTTCGGGAATATCTGAGTCACGATTAAATGCGAAATAGAAGGTACTTTTCATCGCACTATGTATCAAAGTATGAGTATTGTCGTACAGGGAGTCTTGGTCTCCGTTGGTTCGTTATAAAGTAATAATGCAACTGACATTTATTCAGTTTCTTATTCCAGTTATCTATGCTCCCGTGAAAATACCTTCACAACAGTGAAGTATACAAATCACTAAAACGTACAGCACAAAACACACAGTAAGTCAACCTTCAGTAAAAGTACTGTGACGTGGTTGCTTTCGTTAAGGGAACAGCTCAGCATAGCGATCTTGCGATAGTCTTTCATTGCAATTAGTGAACGCTGCCACGAGTTGCACATCAGCTAACTTTTAATAAATAAACCTGCCCACACCGCTGTGTAGCACTTTTAGCTTACAACCAACACCGCTAGAAAAATAAATCCAAGACAGAAGCGAGCAGTACACAATGCAAGCATGAGGGTGGAGAACAAGGTGATCACTACTGTCGAAATAAATCAGATGATGCTTACAGAATTATAAAAGAAAATAAGGCACTAACAGAGGTAGAGGAGCTTTGCTATTTGAGCAGCAAAATAACCGTCGGTGGCTATAGCATTTCCCCAAAACAGAAATTTGTTAGCACTGAACATAAAGTTAAGTGCTAAGAAGTTTTCTGGAGCTATGGAGTGTGGCCATAAACTGAAGTGAAACGTGTAGGATGAACATTTCAGGCAATAAGACAATTAAAGCTTTGAAAATGTGGTGCTGCAAAATAATACTGAAGATTAGGTCGGTAGATCGGATATCTAAGAGGGAGGCATTGAATAGAACTGGAGAGAAAAGGAATTTGCGGAAAAGCTTGAGTATAACAAGGGGTCTGTCGGTATGGCACGTCACGAGGCATCAAGAAATCGTCAGTCTAGTAATGGAAGAAAGTTAAAGAGGTCAAAATCGCAGAGTGAGACCAAAGCTTAAATATAGTACCCAAGTTCAAATGGATGTAGGTCGCAGTAGCTATGCAGAGTTTAAGAGGCTTGCACAGGGCAGACTGGCGTGCAGAGCTGAGTCAAGAGTCTTCGGACTAAAGATAACAACAATAAAAACATAAAACAATGTGTACCCGGAAGCATCATTCGTGATTTGTGATATTAATATTAACTCAATAAGTCGAAAAAAGCTATAATTCGAAACTGGTTTTGTATACTACTTTACAACTTTACAAAGATGAGGTCTTAACAAATATTACAGAGTCGCAAAATGTCGCCTTAATTTAGTTTAAATTTGCCTCAGGTATGAGGGGGCTGTTTCGTCGTACATTAATATGAACAATAGCAGCTCTATCACATGAACATTAACTGTAGCAGCTCATCGGAGAGTGACGCAAACATTCCTTTTCAGCAAGTGAAATATACCCGATTCCCGTCATTAAAAAGATATACACACTGCTCTTGTTAATATGAGATGAACGTGTTCAAGCAGACAATACAATGGATTAATGCCTTGATAGGCTTCCCAGGAACCGAGAAAAAGAGATCGCAATCGAGACATTAAAGAAAGTTAAGGCCTGCTGATGACGGAACATAAGTGCCGAAACGTAAACGGGCACACTTCCATCTACATCTACATCTGCATCTACATTTACATATACGCGCTGCAAGGCCTGTACATTGCATGGCTACGCTTTCCCCTCCGCCTATCCTCCAACTCCCATACATTAACCAACAAGTGACATGCACTGGCTTCAGTCAAAGAATCATCCTAGCGCAGCAAACACTTACAAAAACTTTGTGAATGTTTTGGAGGACGGAGAACTACAGGAAGCTGCGGCCTGTGGGTATCCGTGTCAGTCAGCTGACAATGCCCGACCATGCACTCTCATTCAGTTCACGGGCATAACCCACCATCTCTGTGAACTCTAGCTACAATAAGAACCTTGCGTAGTGCCGTCGACATCGCTAGATTTTAAATTAGGATACGCTGGACCAGCAGTTTTAGAATAAGTAGGTCAAGCAGTTTCAAGGTTCTGTTAAATTAGTACGCGAATCACGCTATACAGGCTTTCACGGGCGGTGTTTGCATCCTTCGTAATTTTTGTTTTATGACAATTAGGCCACGGCACAAGGCATATTTCTGTGTCTACGTTCCGTCTCATAACGCAGGGTCTACGATTTGCTGATTTTTTTTTTTTAAGTTTGAAACTACTATCTGAATCTTTGCAGTTTCTGGTGATGTTTCCCGAATTAGGAGAAGAAAACTTAATCAAAGAAGTATGGCTTGGATCAGGGTCTAATGCACATTAAACAAAAATTATCTTGCAGATGCCTTGACTAATGTGGGCGACATGAGTCGTTAGGGGATTGCGTCACCAGTTCTGATAACGATATCTGCGAAGAATGGAGGAAGAAGACGGCAAAAGAAATATTGATTTAGAAGCCCGCAGAAAGAAGAAATGGAAATAGTTCGATCAGAGCATGGAGGCAATGAATGAAGTATGAACACTGAGCAGATGACGGACGACTGTAGAGGCAAATGGAGAATGTCGAAATGCATCCAACTGTGTAAATAAATAAACCTTTTCCTGGGCGTGAACGGCCTTTTCCGCTGGTTGCGGCACCAAATTATAATATGAAACTGTGATATTAACGCTGCCAATCGAGTGGTGAAGCGTAAAATCTTCTGATTCTTCAAGGCAAATACACAGCGAAGGAAGAAAGATTAGTGATTGATATTCTGAAGACATCATTAGAAACAAAGCACAACCTCGGAACGGAAGAGAATGAGAAGCAGTCCAGCACTCCTTTGAAATGATACAGAAAAACCGCTGAATATTTGACTTATGAAACCCACTCACACTGAAAGACTACCGTCCCTCGGTGAAAATAAAAGAGAATACATTAGAATTTCAGACTTTCTGTGGGAGCCTCGAAACGTATATAGAGGGAACAGCACACCTCCAAGTACTATAGATTATTTTCTACGTCTGTTTTCGCTTCCTAGTCAGTAATTTGATTATATTATTTTCTTAGTATATGTCATTCGACTCTGCTAATAAATAGAAAGGTCTTTGCTTGTCTGTTATACAGGTTTCGCTTATTTCGTTTATAAGCAATAGCGGAAGCATGTAGTAGATATTTTCTTTCTGAACACACATATTAAAAAATTTGATAATGAACTTTTAAACGGGCTTCGATGTTGCAGTTTTTAGTTGAGGTTTCCTGTTGCCAGGTTAAATACAAATTTTTGGTTTTTAAGTTACTCGAAATTTGAATATTTCTTGTTTCCAATTACGTTTTTCTGAAAGGGGTGCACAGCGGCAGTCGACAAAGCTTAGGGCAGAAAATACCTGTTTACAACGCAAATGTTAATAGGACGAACTGGACAGTACATGACAACAAAATAAAGTTTCACCGCGGAACATATGCGAAGAGGGGACTGTCCAAAACCTAGTGGAACCAATATACTTGACAACGTCGGTTGATATGTGCACTGAAATTTTGTGTTTAATCTAACATAGGAAGATACCACCAAAAATGTGACACTGAAAACTTTTGAAAGTAATGTTTACCACAAATTTAGCTCTTTTAAGACATCCCACGATGATGTTTCTTAAATAAAAGTAACGAAAAGCGTAAAGAATACACTCAAAGAGCCTTCTGTTTGGCTAGAGAGATGGACCCGGATACTAAAAAGATATTCATAATACTATAGATTCCTGGTTGCAGGCATGAAAGTTCTTTTTATTAAAGAGTCCTTTGAATCGTTGTTGCACTATCTTTGGAGGGTTTAGGATGTAGACACCGGAGATAAACCTCAAGTCCTAAGAAGTCTTGCGAAGGGAAAAGATGCCGGAATGATAGACCACAGCAATACCATGCACAATGCAGCAACCATGGGGGGTTGTCTGGACCTTACAAACTTGAAGCCGACGTCCTCCATGTTAGTAGAGCCAAGCATTAGATTCTGGTGGAAATGTTTTGATAAAAAATAAAAAAAAGTGACAGGTTGCATCATTTACAGGTTACCAGCCGTTCTGATTATAGTCTAAAGCACGGGTTCCCAGACGGTGGTACGTGTATCACCGGTGGTACGCAAGGACATTCAGGTGGTGGGCGTATAAGTAAATATTTTAAATGACATTGCTCTCTCATTCACTGAATTTGTATCAGAACCGCTTTCATTTAATTACAAGTTATTTGCTACAAATAAGTACCACATGTGAACATGAAAAACTCTGTGGAAAAGTGCTTCCATCAAACCTTATTACTTGTGTGTGTCACATTATCACGCAAAAATCGTATGAGTGTTGCCATTACTAAGGAAGATGGCGAAAATTATTCCCCCCGTACCGTTCCCAACCTCTGCGGCAGTCGTCGCTGAACCTTTCGCAAACCCCTCTCGTCCCTCCCCCCACCCCCTCCTCCACCACAGGGTTCATTAAAAAGTGATCAAGCTATAGTGGTATGCTTAATTTTCTAAAGATGTCAAGTGGCACGCAGCGAAAAATGGTCTGGGAACCGTGGTCTAAGGTGTAAATGATTCACATTCCATTTGCAAGTGGGACTCGTTCAAGCAATGTTTTGTTTTACATACAAGAACTTTAGTTGAGGTGGTTACTTTTACTATAGTGCTTTTATATCTGTAACTTGACTTTATATTCCCTATCAGTACAACTCGAAGAGCACTCCGGTTGAACGGTGTGAGCTGAACGGTGTGAGAAAGAAATATTGCAAATCATCCAGACACAGCAAAATGTGTTCTCAGTATTTTCGGGAAGAGGACACAGACCGAACATCAGTTTTGAGTTTTGTTATTCCGTATTGAGGAAAAGGGTGAATTGCGAAAGCAACCTTTTCACGTGACACACACCGATGAGACAAAACATTATGACCACAGCCTATCTGGTGGTGTTTCGGGCACGTGATGCAGTAAGGAAAGAATGTAAGCAGAAGAGAGACGAATGGAAACTCATTATAGCGAAGATGCGGGCCGCAAATGTGGAACTCAACTGATATAAGCAGTTTTGAGAAAGGGCACACTGTTGCGGCACTGCAGCCGAAAAGGACAATCCCTGAAACGGTGAAGCTGGTAGGCTGTTTGCGTACTACTGTCGTGAGTACCTATATATGCAGATGACACGGGTGTCTACAAGAAAGTAGCAACATCAGAAGAGTCGTACGTACTCCAGGAAGACCTGCAGAGGATTAATGCATGGTGCGACAGCTGGCAGCTTTCCCTAAACGTAGATAAATGTAATATAATGCGCATACATAGGGGCAGAAATCCATTCCAGTACGATTATGCCATAGGTGGTAAATCATTGGAAGCGGTAACGACCGTAAAATACTTAGGAGTTACTATCCGGAGCGATCTGAAGTGGAATGATCACATAAAACAAATAGTGGGAAAAGCAGGCGCCAGGTTGAGATTCATAGGAAGAATTCTAAGAAAATGTGACTCATCGACGAAAGAAGTAGCTTACAAAACGCTTGTTCGTCCGATTCTTGAGTATTGCTCATCAGTATGGGACCCTTACCAGGTTGGATTAATAGAAGAGATAGACATGATCCAGCGAAAAGCAGCGCGATTCGTCATGGGGACATTTAGTCAGCGCGAGAGCGTTACGGAGATGCTGAACAAGCTCCAGTGGCGGACACTTCAAGAAAGGCGTTACGCAATACGGAGAGGTTTATTATCGAAATTACGAGAGAGCACATTCCGGGAAGAGATGGGCAACATATTACTACCGCCCACATATATCTCGCGTAATGATCACAACGAAAAGATCCGAGAAATTAGAGCAAATACGGAGACTTACAAGCAGTCGTTCTTCCCACGCACAATTCGTGAATGGAACAGGGAAGGGGGGATCAGATAGTGGTACAATAAGTACCCTCCGCCACACACCGTAAGGTGGCTCGCGGAGTATAGATGTAGATGTAGATGTATAGAAAGTGGCTGAGGGATGGTGGCCGCAGGCCGTATGGTGTTGGACGACCGTGTCTCATCACAAAACGTCGAGGTCGAAGGAACCGCCCACTTTGTAATCCGGAATAGGCAGCGATCTGTGGCACACCTGACGACGCAGCACAACGCTATTGCAGGCACAAGTGTTTCAGTAAACACCCTTCAAAGGACATGGGGCTCCACATCACACGACCCCTATGTGTTCCTGTGTTGACCCAACGACACTGTCAGTTACGACTGCAGTGGACACAGCATCACTGAGTTTTCAACGTGGAGCCGTAGAAATATGGCGCCTGTCTAATGAATCGCATTTCTTGTTACAAGCCGTCATCCAGGCGAATAGCTACTTGAAATGTGCCCCCCACCACAGATGTAGGCCGGTGATAGCAGAGGTACATTGTGTTGGGGTTCTATGGGACAGCAGTGAACTACGTGAACATTACTGCCGACCATGGTTGAAGTCTTCCCGGCGATGACATCTTTCAGCAGGCTAAATCTCGGCGGCACAAGGCCAGAATCGTGGTGCAGTGGTTTAAAGAGCATGGTAATGAACTCACATTGATGTCTTGGCTAGCAAATGAGCTCTGGAACACGTATCGGGAGCTAGTTGCGTTCCCACAAACCACCGTTCCGCAATTTGCGGGAATTTAGTGACCTGCAAGTAGACATGTGGTGTCACATACTTCTAGAAATCTATTGAGGACTTGTAGAATCCATGCGAAGCAGAATCGCTGCTGTAATGCATTTGAAAAGTGGACCAACACGCTACTAAACAGTTGGTCATAATGTTTATGTTCGTCGGTTTACTTCGCTTCTTGGTTATTCGAAAAATATGACAGAAAGAAAACTACACTAACGAGGCCAAATGCGTCGTATTGCTGGACCAAATGCGCCCTTAACCCTAGCAGTACCAAGGGGATGGGGTACTTTATGCTCACCTTTTGAAAATATTGTAATCTAATCATGTACTTAATATTTTAAATTTTGAAACAAATATTCATTGTTTTTAATGGTGTCTAATACCAGATTTTGCATTTTTTTAATTTTTCAGTTAAATGTAACCCAAAAATTTAAGACTTAAGAGGTAAACGTGACTTTTCGCAACAAATCTTACATTCTTATCTTCCTTCTCACACGTCGTATGTCTTTAAAAAGTGTATTGAGAATATAAATTAACGATAATTTACGAAATCTGTATTTTTTAATTTTTTTTGTATTTTTTAATTTTTTTGTGGGGATAGTAAAGTTCCCGTTCTGCCTGTGTACACATTACGGAAAATGCATAGGTACTGCTAAGGTTGTGCTAAAAGATATAATTCAGCCCCTGCATCCTTCTTATATGGCTGGCTCTGAGCACTACGGGACATAACTTCTGAGGTCATCAGTCCCCTAGAACTCAGAACTACTTAAACCTAACTAACCTAAGGACATCACACACATCCATGCCCGAGGCAGGCTGCGATCCTGCGACAGTAGCGGTCGCGCGGTTCCAGACAGTAGCGCCTAGAGCCCCCCGGTCATTCCGGCCGACCATCCTTCTTATACATCAGTACCTGTTTAAAAAGGAAGTTGTCAGTAAAAGTTAACAACAATTAATGAATTTTTTTCTTTTTAAATTTTTTTCGCGTTGAACATAAAGTACTCCACCCCACGCTCTTGGTAGTACGCGTTACAGAAAATACGTCGGTACTGCTAGGGTTAAGACCAAAAAACGTCTGAAAATGCCTTCCTGACACTGTGTTATTTACGAACGACCTGTAATACTTACTATTTGAAATAGCTGCTGCGTGGACACGACAGAAATTAAAAACAAGGAACAATTGTAAACAGTAGTCTGCAAACGTTTCGAGTATACTGACATGGCGGCACCAGCTACAAAGCAATGTACAGCCTATGTCTTTAGTGCCACCTCCCTCATGCACGGCTACGTCTAATTTACTCCTGTGTATTCTGCACGGTAGTACAGTGATGAATTCTCAAGATACATTCTCTCACATGTGGACAGGATAGCAAAACACAAAGTGACAACCCTTTGTTTTCCCTAGGTCGCTAGCGTCAGCCTGCCAGGCAGAAGAAATGGTAGAACGTCGCTGGCTGGAAGTTCTCGATTGATGCTCCGTAGCAGGCCAGATCTATAGCCAGAGCGAGTGCATAAGCCGCACGGATGGCAGTAGGTGGACCGTTGAAAATTCCAGGCCTGCAGCAAACAGCTGTTGTCGCTTTCTTGCAGCGGCCGGCGCGGCGGCTGCAGTTCGGCGCAGCGTGCAGGCGGTGCGTCGCAGCCCGGCCGCCATTGGCGGAGGGACGGGCACAAAAACGCGCCGGAGCTGGTGGGAACGGAACCCGGGACCGCCGCCAACAAAGACGGCGCGGCGGCAGTGAGCGTGGGGGGCGCAGCTTCGCCTCTCTTCTCTTCGCTTCTCTTCCCCCCGCGCGGCTTGCGAGTTACGGCCAGGCGGAAGGAAGGCGGCGGCGCTCGCCAGGCCGTAACGTATTAGAGACGCTTTAAATTGTAAATAACGCCCAGCGGACGAGCAAAATGTCGTAAACGAGTTTCGCCGGGCGGTCAGCGAAGCGCGTGCCCGAGCTCGTGCTGGCGACACTCTGGTTGGCGACCCAAGTTCAGCATTTCGACGGCAGGGTGATTGGGGCCGGGCAGTGCACGCGGGCGCAAGGCAGTCGGCCATAACCATATTCCTTCAACGATTCCGGCATTCGCAACGCATTTAGGGACATAGGTTAACCGGACGAAGATCTGAAGCCCGCTCTTTCGTCTTCCAAATACGAATCTGGCAGCCTAATAAGGGCACTGCCTCATACGCTCGTTCTGTTGGCTCCTTGAGTGTACAAAATTTTCTTACAGCTTCTCACAGAAGGCAATCGTGAACGTTGTGGAAATCACAGGGCAGAATAAAGTTCTTTATTTCCGTCCATGATCGCAAACTTATTAGGTGCTTAGACTACCGGTTTCGGTCAGCAATAACCATCATCAGATCGCAGCAAAACATGTCTACAGTGTGGTCTATTGATCGTGACCGGGCGAAATATCTCACGAAATAAGCGTCAAACGAAAAAACTACAAAGAACGAAACTTATCTAGCTTGAAGGGGGAAACCAGATGGCGCTATAGTTGGCCCGCTAGCTGGCACTGCCATGGGTCAAACGGATATCAACTGCGTTTTTTTAAAAATAGGAACCCCCATTTTTATTACATATTCGTGTACTACACGAACTACTTAAACCTAACTAACCTAAGGACATCACACACATCCATGCCCGAGGCAGGATAAAATGGGGGTTCCTATTTATAAATAATAAATAAATAAATAATAAAAATGGGGGTTCCTATTTCAAAAAACGGAGTTGATATCCGTTTGACCTATGGCAGTGCCATGTAGTGGGCCAACCATAGCGCCATCTGGTTTCCCCCTTCAAGCTAGACGAGTTTTGTTCTTTGTAGTTTTTTCGTTTGATGCTTATTTCGTGAGATATTTGGCCCACCCTGAATAGCCTAAAACAATAAAGTAGGACATAATGAAAAACATTACTGACATACATGTGAAAATTATGCGCTTTAAATCTGACGATACATACCTGTTTTAGAAACACGTCCTAATACAATGGCGACATAGTGGCATCGTCAAAAGGTAAACACAAAATCAGACTTGAATCGTTGCAGTTACATAAAATATGGTATATACCAGACTCGACTTGTTAAAAGCGCTGGTGTTCGTAACAAACTGCTGTATAGCAGCCACAAAATGTTTGTGTTATAAGCCCGTTACATGTCGCTACTGTAGGCGTACACACATTCGTCAGGCACATGTTGTACGATATGGAATAGAAAGGAGAATAGAATCGGTAAAGTCTGTAGTGGGCTACCAGGTGTGTAAGACTTTACAGTGAAAAAATGCAATAACTTAAAAACACGACCAGACTAGGACTGTTAAAAAGAAAATAGTTAAGTTGCAATAATTCTAATACGTTCTTGTGGCGAATTTTAGATAAAAATATAACGACATACACAGGAACAAGCTTAAGGAGTTCACAGAAGAATGCAATATAAAATAGGTAGGGAAAGATGACAAATGAATGAAAACAGATTTTAGTAAGCAATCAGTGCCCTCTGTTGGAGTGACCACCTGAACGCAACATAGGCGAGAAGTAGTCAGAGGACGCACCGTTACAAGAAAAGAATGATAAAAACTTGTACCTGTCAATTAAAAAAATTATCTAGTTGATGATATCTATCATAAAAACAGAGCTCTTACAGGTTTTACGGATGGTATTCGTCTTTTTGTTCCGTATCGTACAATTACATGATTGAAGAATATGTGTACGCCTACAGTAGCGTCATATAACGAGCTTAGGACACAAACATTTTGTGGCTACTGTATAGCAGTTGTTATGGACAGTAGCGCTGTTAAGAAGATATCTCTAGTATATGCCATATTTTATATACAGGGTGACAATTAGTGAACTATACGAGATAAAATCGTCACAAGTTTTGAACGGTTTGCGTTAGGACGTTCCAACTGCACGGTTGGCCGTGAGGCATGACGGGAATTAGTATGCGCTTGCACACACGTTTTGTGGTTGTTGGTCATTTTCGTTTGGAGGGTTCGTCAGTAACCAAAATTGGCGCATTTCGGGGGATGAGAATTTGCATTTCGCGATCGGGAATTCTCTTCACCCTCAACGACTGACCGCGTGTTGTGCAGTGTCCAGTCACGAAATAATCGGTGCGATATTCCTTGATGGCACGGTTATTACCGAACGGTACGTGAAGGTTTTTGGAATATGATTTCATCCCTATTATCCAAAGCCACCATGATTCCGATAAGATGTGGTTCCTACAAGACGGAGCTCAACGCCATCGGAGCGGGAATGTCCTGGAGGAGCACTTTTGGGACCGCATTCTGGCTCTGGGGCACCCAGAGGCCACTGGCATGGGCCTCAATTGGCCGCCCTGTTATCCGGATCTGAACGCAAGCGAGTCCTTTTTGTACGGCTACATTAAAGACAACGTGTACAGTAGTAGCCCCAAAACCATTGCTGAGCTCAAAACAGCCATGCAGGAGGTTGTCGACAGCATCGATGTTCCGACACTTCAGGGGGGCAAGTAGAATTTCCCTATTCATCTGCGCCACATCATCGCCCATGATGGCAGGCATATGGAACACGTCATAACCCAAATCCGAATATCAGTAGTGACGTTTACATGTTGAATAAAGTGTGTGCACGCTGTAGTTGCTAGCTAACTTACGATGTTTTTTTTCATATAGTTCAATAATTATCAGCTGTCTGTGCGACGATGCTAAGATGATTTGGAATTTATCTTTTGACGATGCCGCTATGTTCAAAAATGGTTCAAATGGCTCTGAGCACTATGGGACTTAACTTCTGAGGTCATCAGTCCCCTAGAACTTAGAACTACTTAAACCTAACTAACCTAAGGACATCACACACATCCATGCCCGAAGCAGGATTCGAACCTGCGACCGTAGCGGTCGCGTGGTTCCAGACTGTAGCGCCTAGAACCGCTTGGCCACTCCGGCCGGCGATGCCACTATGTCACCATTTTATTAGAACATGTTTTTAAAAAAGATATGCCACGTCATATTTAAAGTGCGTAATTCTCACACGTAAATCAGCAATACTTTTCAGTATTGCCTATTTTATTGTTTTAGACTGTAGACAATCGACTAGTTGTTGTGTTTTCCCGTGTTTTGCTGCGGATCTGAAGATGGTCATTGCTGACCGAACTGGTAGTCTGAGGACCTAACAAGTTTGCGTTCGGAGACGGAAACAAGGAAATTCATTGTACACTTACTGGATTTCTGTTCTATTCGCTACCATGTCGCAGATTGTGAATATACAGGGCGTTTCACAATTCTCTTTACATATTTCTAGAGTTTGCATGGGGCACTTTGTAGATAAAGTTCTGATGAAGAACCCATATCTGAAAATGTACCGCCTGGAAGTACAATTTGAAAGCGAATCACTTTCAAATCTCCCCTTTCGCGGAACGCGCACGGCGGTGACAAAGGGTTCCAGTTTTTGTGCTCTACGGGAGCCCATGGCAAGGGTAACGTTTCGAGCATTCGTCGCCGGCTTCTCTCATACGTGACGAAGAGCGTCCTCTTCAAAGTCGAGAGGGTGGAGCGTGCATGGAGCACCAGTCGCCCATCCTAGCTGCGAACGTACCGGTTTCTCTGCGCCGGTGTTCTAATCACACGAAGATCGTATGTCGTCTCATAATTACAACACGGACGGACGACGGTGCCCTCTTCTCAGTTTGTGTGCGGATTTGAAACTAATGCGATTGTCAAACTTTTTTTATATCCAAACGGTACGTTTCCGGACATGAGATCCTTATCGAAAGTTGATCTACTAAGCCCTATCCACAATCCCTTGAAGCCTGTAATAAGAATTTGGAACAACAAACGAATAACTATATTCCGACTTAAGCTGCCCATCAGAGAGCACTTTTGTTTATTCGTTAACGCAGTAGTATCGAGCACACGTGACCATCACTTACACCCGCGTACAGAAGACAAAATATTTGTATCTCTAACGTAAATTATGGCAACTACACCTATCTTTTCATGGCATGTAGGAGGAGAGACAATGGTGGTATTTCTACGTTCAGTTATCTCGGTTCCCAGACTTCTGCTGATGGTGAGTGCAGCCATGAAATCAGGAGACGTTTGCTGCTTGGTAGAAAAGCAATGCCGAACCTTGACGGGGTATTAAGGAGTAGAGACATATCTTCAGCAACAAAGATCAATACTGTTAGGGATATGGTCTTTCCAGTTGTGACTTATGGATGTGAGACCTGGACCATTAGAAAGGCGGAACGGCGAAGAATAGACTCGTTTAAATTGTGGTGTTGGAGGGAACTTCTTAGAGTTCCATGGACTGCAAAGAGAACGAATAGGTCATTATCAGAGCAAATTAAACCAGAGTGCTCCCTGGAAAATTTGACACTAAACCAAAAGTTGACCATCTTTGGAAACATCATAGGAAGACTTGTTTCACTGGAAAAAAGAAACTAACGCTGGTGAAGATCGAAGGCACTAGATGAAGAGTACGTCAGAGGAGGAGATGGATCTATAGCATTACAAAAGCAATGTATCCCAACTTGGAAAGACTACGGGAGAAAGTACAGGACAGAGTGCTTTGGTTCATTTGTTCATGGGGTCACGGAGAGTCGGGACCGACTAAACGAATAGAGAGAGAGAGAGAGAGAGAGAGATTGTACAGTGTCTTGTATTACTACTATCAAAATATCTAAACAAGGGAATGTATTTCAGCACTAAACGTTTATGAGAACACTGGTGGAATTTTCAGTTCCCACTTACGTGACGAAACATTTTCACATTATTTTGAGAGAATGGACCGCCTTAGAAACCCAAAAATTCATAGAAAATATACTGACAAATCTTTGGTGTAGAAATACATTCCTGTTAACACAACAAATACAATTTACAAATGAAACTGTATAATATTTGATATAAACAACCCAGTCATTATATTTGGATGTAGAGCATATAATCATTGACGATTACATAAGATTCCAAATTATTATTCTGGATAAAACTATTACATAATTATGAGAGTGTTAGGTGCAAACGTCTTTGGCGAGTGCAAAGAAACCAGTACATGAGGCAAGTTAAACTATGTGAAAAAACCGCAGACACATTTAGACAAAGCAGTATGTACTACAGATACATATATTTTGAAAGATACTTTGCCTTCTGTAATGGTGGACGCACCCCCATATGGCGAGAGGTGGGAACACACAATGCACCCGACGACACTATCGGACCTGATCACTTTGTTGGTTCAGGTGTTACGCTAAGGGAAGGCTTAGTGTTGCACGAATGTACTGATCTCCATGATACACTCACTGGTCAACATTACTGCATTCCTTCCCCGCGTGCGTCTCTTCAGGGCTGCATTCGGCCCTGACTTTATTTTTATGGATGGTAATGCTCCACCGCATCGAACGGCACAAGTGGAGGAGCTGTAGGAACGAGAGTATATTCGACAAATGGGCAGGCCTGTGTGGTCCAGCGACTTAAATCCTGTGGAGTATGTCTGGGATGCATCGGGGAGATGTGTTGCACCACGTTCACATGCACCAAAGGCCATCTGGCAGTTGGCAACAACACTGGTGTAGCAATGGAACGCCCTACCAGCAAGAACACCTTACCAACCTTGGGTCCAGCATGGGAGCACGTTGAAGAGCTTGCTCTGCCGTTTGTAGTGATCACACACACTATCAAGAAGCGTGTCCCACTGCTTGTAATGTCCAGGGGACGATCGGGATTCGCGGTAACTTCCTGGTAACTACGAGGGGCGTTAGAAAAGTCCGTGCAAAAATAAAAACTACTTACGTGTTTAGGATAGACCTCTTTTATTTTTCGACATAGTCTCCTTTTTGACTTATACACTTCGTCCAGCGCTGTTCTAATTTCTTGATCCCTTCCGAATAATAGGAATTGTCCAAGTCTGCAAAATAGCTATTAGCTACTGCTATCATCTCCTCGTTTGAATACTATCTTTGTACCGCCAGCCATTTCTTCAAATTGGGGAACAAATAGTAGTCCGACGGAGCCAAGAATAGTGGAGATGTGAAACGAGTTGGAATCATATTTCCATTAACAACTGCTGAGGTGTGTGCTGGTGCATTCTCGTGATGGAAAAGGTCCTTTTTCCGGTCCAATCGCCGGCGTTTTCCTTGCAGTTCGGTTTTCAAACGGTCCAATAACGATGAATAATATGCACGTGTAATAGTTTTTCCCTTTTCCTGATAGTCGATGAGGACTATCCCTTGCGAATCCCAAAAGACAGTCGCCACAAACTTTCCGGTCGAAGGAATGGTCTTCACCTTTTCTGGTGCAGATTCTCCCTTGGTAACCGATTGTTTGGGTTATTCTTTGCTCTCAGGAGTATAGCAAAGTATCCATGTTTCATTCACAGTAACGCAACGACGCTTAAAGTCCTGCAGATTCTTCCTGACCAGCTGCAAACCATCCTTGCAACACTTCACACGATTCCGTTTTTGGTCAAGCGTGAGCAATCGCAGAACCCATCTTGCGGATAGCTTTCTCATATCCAAACGTTTCTGCAAAATATTATGTACCCGTTAATTCGAGATGCCCACAGCAGTAGCAATCTCACGCACATTAAATCTTCTGTTATCCATCACCATATCATGGATTTTATCAATGATTTCTGGAGTCGTAACCTCCACAGGGCGTCCAGAGCGTTCAGCATCACTTGCGCCCATATGGCCAATCCGAAAATTTTGAAACCACTTATAAACCGTTCTAATCGAAGGTGCAGAGTCACCGTAATGTTTATCAAGCTTCTCTTTAGTCTCCTGAGGCGTTTTGCCTTTCTTAAAGTAATGTTTAATCACCAAACGAAATTCTTTATCGTACATTTTTTGACAATCACTCGACTTCCTTGATCCACACGAATGCCAAACACAAAGAAATAGACCAATATGGCGGTGTGTGTTCTTCCAAAGATGCTACTAACTGAACATGACCTCGATACGCGCCGGTGGTGCCGTCTCTCGGACTCTGCACGGACTTTTTCAAACGACCCTCGTATTATCTTCGCATAAAAGTATCATTTCTGTTCGTCTCACTGCATATTTCTTTCAGTTACCTTCTGTACTACATTGCGGCCGTTCTTTACATGTACGGTCCAAGTTTCATTCGGCTACGTTACTTGGTAGTGGCACATTATGAGAAAGTTTCTTTTGGTCTAAGGTTTTGCACGGCAGTGTATATTTGCAGACTGCAGATATCAACACGTACAAGACGTTCAGCAAATCATTTCAACTTTCGTTTGAGCATCCAGCATGCAGTCTGCAGTCTTCTCTACAGCCACACTTTTTTCCTCGATCATCTTTCATCTAGGCTCTTGCGAATTCCCCTCATTTAATTGAGATGTGATGTGTAAGAGAAATTTCTTATGGTATGGCTGTCCATTTGGCTCCTACTAGAAGGTAAACTCTTTTATCACCCTTGTCTTACCCGAGAAAACTATACGGTCTCCAAATAAACAGACGCCGAACGGGTGTTAAACTTGGTTCTCCTGCTTCTAATTCATTACCGCCCGAGCAGCCCATCGGCGTGCACGTGTGGTAGGTAACACCTGTGCTAGAACCGGTATTGAAACGTTTAGCAGCATTGCTGTTTTCTAGTACTCGTTTGTTCGTCTAATGTTTCCATTTGTTTATTGCCAACTCCAGCAAGTGGACGGGTTACATTATGCTGCGTACCTGCGCTGTGTGCTAGTACAAGACAAAAGTCAATTTTGTGTTACTTTTTCTTCTTCCTTAATGCATCCGTCTAATGGCAGGTTTCAACTGGAGGCTATTCGTCGTGTCCTGTTCTGAGCATCCTCCTTCATCTGTCTGTATGTTCGTCCTCTGCTGATGTCATCCGTCATTCCTATTATCTTCGTAGGTCCTCCTCTCATTCCTTCCAGTTTTCCCTCTAATTCTTTGTTGCAGGCAATTCCTGCGCAATATATGTCCCATCCAAGATATTTTCCTCTTTCTGGTCACGTTTTTTTAACACGTTTTTTTAGCGTTTTTTACGGAAGCGGTACACCATGATACGTTTTTGAACATGTCTTGGGTAGAGAAAGTGGATTACAGGATAAAAAATGCGGGGTACAATTTACCAAGGACGTACTGTTGTCCATATCCTCGTACGACCTTAGTTACACGGAAGACTATCATGCTGGTTAATGTGCTCCTGGTAGCTAAATAATATCTGTATGGTATATATTTTTTCTGGGCAAAAAGTTATTTGAGGTGATCAAGGTAAATGGGACACGCTATATCAAGATCAATGCGACACACTTCTCGTACACTTGCTGTGATTTGCGAAAGACAACTTCAGGCCAAGGTATCGTCATGTGCAAAGGAATATTGGTGAAGACATCTCATGAAATCATTTTGCCTCTACATAACGGCGCTTGTAACTTATTTATTAACTAAGTAACCTAGTCATCAACCCACAGTTTATTCCAGAATGTAATCATTTACTAGGTAAAGTATTTTTAGTGATGGTAAGCAGAAGCTCAAGGACGAAAGTTTGTGTTATTATATTTCAAGGGTGTTTTACAGCTTATCGCCACTATTGTTTATCATATACGTCGAAGAAGTAACGAAGCAAGTGTTGAAATAAGTTCCGAACCGCTGAAAAACTGCAAAGTGAACAGATACAAGTGCTATGTTCTTCCACAAAATAGAAGTCCTGTTGGCTGGAAGTGAGGGAGATATAGAAAAACAGGTAAATTATGATCGACTGACTGTTGATAACAGAAACAGATTAAGAACGAACAAAGAATAGACACAAAAATGAGGCGCTGTAGATAGGAAACAGAGACTTGTCAAATATCACAATCGTGTACAACACACTGGAAGAAATTGAATTTATGTACCACCGAGGAATCAAAACTGAACAAGATGGCTGGTGTATGGGAGAGATGAAGAGAATACTGTCTTAGGGGAATGAAGGCTTCCACAAACCTTTATACACAACGCTTCGACAGTAAAAATATGTAAAAGTGAAATATGGACAGCGCAAAAGTCACGGAATTAGAAGCTGGACAAAAGTTATAGTCGGCTGATGAAAGAAGAAATGAAGAGATACTGCAAAGAATAAGTGAGGAAATATATCTATGGAAAACCATTACCAGACGATTGGACAGGTTCTCCAGACATGTGATAAGCAATCTACGAAGGTTTAGCTTCATATGGGAAGAAACCGCAAAGAAGACATTGGAGGTTCAGGCAAAGGTGGACAAATGTAAGGTTATTGAGGCAGTTGTGAGGAGTTGGTATGCAGGAACCGAAATTTGGCAGCAGATCGAGGGCCAGGCAGAGATTAAAATATACAGAAGATTTTGAGGACGTTGTGAACAGTAGATATGTTGAGATTAAGGATTATCAGTAACTTTGAAAGGAATGAGAACGGCATCAAACTAACGAACGATTTAATGACTCGACTGAAAAAAAAATCGCACGCAGTATCAAACCTAATCAAGATGCTAAAAATACAAACATAAGCGCCACTAGAACAGTTCTGATGCAATAGGGAAGTTATCTCTGCAGGCACTAAATATTTTGAATTCAATCCTACAACTGGCGAGGTATAACTCATGAATGTAACGTTTTCAACAGAAAACGCTGAAGTGAATCCACTATCCCTTGAAAATCACTAAACACGGAAAATAGTTGGACACTGTGATCCTTACCAGTTACGATATCACGTGCGAAGAGATCAGTTTGCTTTTGGCACAATCACTGACTTTGCAATACGGGTTGGTTGCCAGAGAGACAGCTATAATTACGCAAGTAGGATAACATAACGTTTGACGAGTTACGTAGTGCGTGCACGCAAGCATTCACTAAAATTTTGGGGAGGGCAGTAGTGGTCTACTATTCTCCACTTTTACAGAAAACTATACGCAGAAGTAACTTTACTCCCAGTAGACCCATCGGCGACTAACAAAGAATGTGGGAATATTAAGAAATGTTGCGGTTAATAATCTTTTAACACTTGTTAACGTCTTATTAACGTAAGAGGAAATGTAAGAGAAATGAAGAGCCAGGGCTTATATTCGTGCACAGTGTAACGAAATCGACATGTTAAAGTGTTGTCACACTACAGAGTACGATTAGCAACAAATGTGTCGGAAACATATTGAATAATATTTTATCACTCAACTTCACAAATTCGTCTCGGGGGAACGAAGTGTGGAGCACAAATGGAAAAAATCCAGAATTATTGTACAATATGTTTTAGTCGTATATGTCCCAAATAAGATTGTGACGGAGAGAAAAGACCCGACAAGATTCAATAATCGTATTAGGAAGTTTCTGCTAAAGCAGAGACAGCTTCAATTTAAATGCGAACAAAATGGTTCAAATGGCTCTGAGCACTATGGGACTTAACATCTGAGGTCATCAGACCCCTAGAACTTAGAACTACTTAAAGCTAACTAACCTAAGGACATCACACACATCCATGCCAGAGGCAGGATCCGAACCTGCGACCGTTGCGGTCGCGCGGTTCCAGACTGAAGCGCCTAGAACCGCTCGGCCACATCGCCCGGCAAATGCGAACATTTTAGGTTAGGCTTTAGCGCTGCTGTTTTTGAGAGTGAATGAAACAACAGTTTACTCTTACCAGTCACTAATTTATTTTTATCCAAGATGCATTTCGAAGATTTAAAGCACCATAATCAGGTGGATTTAATATGTTAGTAGGACATACGTGTGGGTTGTGTTACGATTTTTGGGTAAATTTTGGTAGTCTCCAGTGGTCACGGGTTCCTTTTTCTGTCGTAACGCATCACATGTAAGCTGTCATATTTTGTAAACAATATATGTCATACTAACGTATATAAATCCACCTGATGATCGAGGTTTAAACTTTCAAACGCGTCGTGGATATAAATGAGCAGTGACTGCCAACAGTAAACTTGTTGTCATCGTGGATTTAAGTGAAGTCCAAACGTAGCCGACAAACAAAAGCTGAACAAAGACAAAATGAACGTAAGGAGAGCAAGGCGAGAACCGTATAATGTGACAGAAATTAAGCTTTAGCTGATCGATATGACTAATAAAAGCACTCCGTCTTCAGGCCACGAGTGGCCTACCGTGACCATCCGACCGCCGTGTCATCCTCAGGGGAGGATGCAGATAGGAGGTTCAAATGGCTCTGAGCACTATGGGACTTAACATCTGAGGTCATCAGTCCCCTAGATCCCATCCAAGTGCCGGCCACGCCCAAAAGCGTTTAACTTCGGTGAGATATGACTAATAGGCGTGCGAAATTTTAGTCTTTTCCAAATTCAGAGCCGGCAATTGTGGCCGAGCGGGTCTAGGCGCTTCAGTCTGGAACTGCGCGATCGCTACGGGAGCAGGTTCTAATCCTGCCTCGGGCATGGATGTGTGTGATGTCCTTAGGTTAGTTAGGTTTAAGTAGTTCTAAGTTCTAGGGGACTGATGACCTCAGGTGGTAAGTCCCATAGTGCTCAGAGTCATTTGAACTTTGAACCAGATTCAATAAAAGCATTAAAATCAGTCGTTCAGTCACCATACTGACAGCGAAAAGCAGGTCTTTCGAACACGTTTCACTGCAAAAAGTCGTAATTTCTTCCTTTAGCCACACCACGAATGCAACAGGTTTTCATTTAAGTGATGCTGGAACTAAAGACCAAGCAAAGAGGCGCAGAGGTAAGGCACGATAAGGGTTCAGATCCCTGTCCGACCATCCAGAACTAGATGTTCCGCGACTTCCTTAAACGACATGCGGTACGGGTGAATAGACATGCAACTGTTGAGCAACTGACCGACCAGGTGAACCATAGGCTACCAACGACGGTTCAGCGAACGTTGCTGAGTATGGGCCTCTGCAGCATGCGCCTGGTTCATGCACTCATGCTGACTGCTTTTTCATTGGCGACGAAGCTCGGAATTTGCACGCCAGTAGGCCTACTGCAACTGGCAGTCCACTATGTGGTGACAGGTGGCCATTTCAGATGAATAACGTTTTATACTCCATCGGACTGGAAGCAAACACCCTGTAAGAATTGTCAGAACGGTCCAGGTCGGAGGAGGGAGAATAATGATCTAGGGAACGTTTTCGTGGCATCCCCTGGGTGGTCTCATCAGTCTGGAAGGCACAGTGGATCAACATAAATATTCATTTATGCTTGTGGATCATGTCCACCCCTACATGCAGTGTGCCTTTCCTCGGCACGATGGCGTCTGGCAACAGGGCAATACAATGTGTCACACATCTCGCAGTGTACGTGTGTGGTTTGAAGAGAGACGGGATGAGTTTCAAAATGGTTCAAATGGCTCTGAGCACTATGGGACTTAACATCTATGGTCATCAGTCCCCTAGAACTTAGAACTACTTAAACCCAACTAACCTAAGGACATCACACAACACCCAGTCATCACGCGGGATGAGTTTACCTTACTCCCCTGGCCACCAGAGTACCTGGATGATGGAGCTACGGAGGGTACCAAGCCATTGCAAAAGACTTAGTGAGCCTCTGGCCCCGGCTTATGCGTTGGTTTAAACTAAGCTTGACTGTTACCCTGCGTTTGGTTTCCTGCGGTTATTGCGGTTCTTCCTCTTTCTACGTATGGCAGCAGTGGTGTGTATCGATATTCGCACCTTGTACTATCTTTGGTCTGGTGCTTATAGTTTCCGGCTAGCCGGTGTGCGGCAGTCGGTCGGTTGGTGTGTATCAGGCGGGAAATTTCCGCGCGGCGCTGTGGGCCGGGCCCGCTGGCGGTCTCTACGCAGTGTCGTAGTGTGTGGGAGCTGTACCGATTGCTACGAGGTTCGTGGCTCACCGACCTAGGACATCAAAGTTGAGTGGTGATTTAATTACCGAAGCCAGTCTGTTCACACTATGCCGTTGGTTTTCATGGATGGCTGTCGGGGTTATTACCGTGAGCAACAGCGAGCGTTCGAGTTGGCGAAAGTTTGGCCAGCATCCGGTGGAGTTTAACTGTATTTTGGCTATCTGAAGTCCAAGTGCACCAGCGGAATTTTCTGCCTTGTGGCCGCTAGCGTTCCAGTTACCTGCCCTGGCCGCTGACGTACAGTGTCCTTTCCTCACCATGTTGTCGCTATCCAACACGTGTGTGTAGTTTTGACAGCTTATGCATACTTGGTTGTGGGCGGCTACGCCTTTTACGTTTTGGCATTGGAGTTCCTTGTGTACTGGTCGGGTGGAAAGCAAGTCATCTTGTCGGTGGGTGCGTTGACTGTCTCTTGGTTGGGTTGCCGGCGGATCGGATATAGTTGGACCGACTACCTGTCTCCCCTAAGCGAACGTTAATATTTCAAGTGCTGACCGACCCCCGGAAACTTCTGAGCGCCGCTGGCTGTACTGCCTTTTCTTATTGGTGTTCGATTGTGTATTGTAATGGCTCATAGCCGATGGTTTGAATTTGTATGCTTTTAGTTGGGTTTTAAATAATGGGCCTTCAGCCGTTTTAAAATTGAAAGTTCCTTACTTGCCAAGTCTTGCATTGTTGGGGTCTTCAGGCTCATTTAAAATATTTTTTTGGATAAAGCTTTGGACTTTCTGCCTTTTGAAAATACACTTTAGTTGTGTTTTTCAATCATGGGCTTTCAGTCGTCTTAAAATTAAAATTCCTACTTATTAAGTCTTAGATTGTTTGAGCCTTCAGCCTCATTTAAAATATTTTTGGATAAAGCTTTGGGCCTTCTGCCTTTTCAAAATTTATTGTAGTTGTGTTTTTCAATCATGGGCTTTCAGTCGTCTTAAAATTCCTATGTGTTAAGTCTTAGATTGTTTGAGCCTTCAGCCTCATTTAAAATACTTTTGGATAAAGCTTTGGGCCTTCTGCCTTTTGAAAATTTATTGTAGTTGTGTTTTAAATCATGGGCCTTCAGCCGTTTTAAAAATTAAGGAGGTTGGGCACTTAAACCGTAAGATTGTGTGACATATTCAGTTGATATTTAAGGTCGGAAACTTGCGCTGTAATGTTTGGGCAACTAAATAAAGTTATATGTGTTCGACTGGAACTGACAGCCGCTCTTTTTTCGGCCCCTTTCCACAATTCCAACTACCTGTTCTGTCCTGTGGATTTAACCAGGCGTTTCACTTAGGTCACTCCCGTTTCCAAGTATTGTCGTCAGACATGTGTCCTTAATTGTAGGCCTATATTTCTGACTTCATTCTCCTGTAAAATTATGGAACGAATTTATCTTCACGAGTTACCTGTAAGGTTAAAAAACTTCGACAGTCAAGATAGAAGTGAAAAGATATCTGAAAATCTTGGAAATATGGCTATAAGAAATACGGAGAAAACTAGATAGGTAGACAAAGTAACGAAAGATACAGTGTTTGAAATAGTGAAGGAATAGAGAACTCCTCTGAACTCTCTGAAATGAAGAGGAAAGTAAACTCGGTTGCACAAATTCTGGGGAAAACTGTTCGCAGCAAACTGTCAAAGAAGGAAAAAAGAAATAAATGATGCAGAAGTGGACATGCTGACAGACCTGAGAGAAGGAATGTCTTATCAAGAACTAAAGCAAGGAACTGTACATCGTGGAGGCTAAAGTTCAACGGAAACTGTGTTCTGAGAGATTTATGTTTGATGATTATTCTCTTGTCACTGGCAGAGACGGTGAAACATTTGTAGCTTGCAGGAGGTATCTATTTTAGACGTTATGTCGCTGCGCATTACTCTGGTCTTTGTGACTACGGCTGCACTGTGCGCTCAGTTTCGCAGTGAATTCAGCGACGATGACAGACTGTCACCTGCACTGCAATCGCAATGCGGCAACGGCTCGCATTGTGCACGTACGTCAGGAATGGACAGTGGCCCGGAATTGTGTGTAGCCAGACTCACTACCTAGTCTGCCATTGGCCTCTCGATACAGAGGTCGAGTTCCTCTAGTGATACTGTCCTATCTTCACTTCTGCTTCGAACGTGTTTCTCCCTGAGACATTACTTACTTTCAGCTAGCTGATTCCGTTCACCACTCTTATCTGGAGGAGTCAGACATGGTATCTGCTAGCGATCGCTGTAGCCTTTTTTGTAACCGCGTTTATTAGACATATAAAACATACCATCTATATTATGAGACACAAGATGGTCACCAACAGCATATAAACAAGGAAAGATGACGTAAAAACACACTTTCATTGGATTGCACTTTAATATAATACTTATGAGCTCGCTTTTCCAATATTTATTCGTAACGCAGAAGCAAGGAACTTGTGTTGGATGGGGCTGAATTAATGTGGCCGTAATTCTGAAAGATTATGTAGAAAGGGGAAACTGTTTACATTTGGCCTCCTTCTAATTTCTACTATAATCCTAATATTTATAACTGTGCTATACACAATCCTATTGCAGTAAGAGTCGTTTCCCACACACAATACCAGCAGGCTTCTACGTGAATTTTACGCCTGAACATACTCATCAGTACAAATAAATACCGTACATGTAGTTAGGTTGAAATGATTATGAGGTGAAAAACATGTACAGAACCCGAAATGTTAGAAATAAATGGTTGTAGGATTCGCTGACGTTGCATAAAATAAATTAAGAGACATTTGAGAAAATGAGAGGTATTGGTGATAATATCAAAAATGCAAATGAGAAAACTACTACTTGCAGCGAAAGGAGCACATTCAGGGTGACAATTATTGAACTATGTGAACTAAAATCGTCATAACTTCTGAACGATTTGCGTTAGGACGTTCAAACTGCACTGCTGGCCGCGGGGCATGATTAGTATGTGCGTGTCCATGCAACTTGTTGTTGTCGGCCATTTGCACGTGAAAATGTCACGTATAGCGTTTGTGAAGGTCTACTATGCGAGCAATAACAGCCCAACTGCGCCTCAAAGGAAGTTTCTGATCGAGCTTAAGACAACCGGTCCCAGTATGCTAACAATCAAGAATTTGATTGGCAAGTTTGAGAGAACGGGTCGTGTTCGTGATGACAGTGCAGGCAATGTCGGTCGTCCAAAAAGAGCGAAAATGCCTGAAAACACCAAGAAGATACGCGCTGTGTTTCAAACCAGCTCGAGGATACCGATTAGACGAGCTGCACGACAGATGGAAATCAACCGGGAGACACTGCGACATATTGTTATTGAAGACTTGCATCTCCTCCAATACAAAATACAAAACCAATCAGCCATGTAGCCCTAGGGCCAAGGAACAGCGGTTGTGTTTCACCAACACTATTGACCACAGAAATAAGGAACAGAACTTTGATGTGAATATGGTTTGGTTTAGCGACGAAGCCCACTTTCATTTGGATTAGTTCATCAAGAAGCAAAACTGGCGCGTATAAGAGACTGAGAATCCACATTTCGCGATCCAGAAGACTCTTCACCCTAACGGACTGACCGTGTGGTGTGCAATGTCCAGTCGTGGAATAAACGGAGCGATATTCCTTGATGTCACGGCGACTACCGAACGGTACGTGAAGGTTTTGGATGCAGGCTGGCAAATTTCCGTCGCTTCGGAACTGTGGTAAACTTTTACAATCATCGCTGGAGCAGAGGTTGAAGCAGAACTGGTCTGTAACCACAGGATTCTCTGTCTCCCGCCACTGAAGCCACGGCTAGGTAAGCCCTCTGTAGTCTGAGACGTTAGAGATTTCAGGACTGTGGAAGGCAGCGCAGTGCGACGCTTGCCAGCGCTCCAATCCACACCAGACGACGTCCACTGACGACGCAGACATATCCGCACCTGTTGCAGCGCTTTACATTCTTCTCGGATTTCAATGCATCACGTACGTCAATGCTCCATAATGGAAAAAGTGACTACGTAATTCAAAAAAGAGTGTATGACGATATAAGAGAAACTATTTAGATAGTTAAGAGAGAAAGAAATTTAATTCTGTTGGGGGACTGTAATTAATAAAACAAGGAAGAGAAGGAAAATAGTAGGAGAATATGAACTGGGGAGAAATTAATGAAAGAGGAAACCGTCTGGCAAAATTTTGCACAGAGCATAATTTAATTTTCTCTAATGCTTGGTTTAAGAAGCCTTAAAGAATATTTTACACATGCAGGAGACCGAGAGATACTGAAAGGTTTGATCATATGATGGTAAGACAGAGATTTCGGAACCATATTTTAAGTTGTTGGACATATCCAGGGACAGATGTGGACTGTGACCACAATTTACAATCTACAGTTAATTATAACTGTAGATTGAAACTACAGAAATTTCAAAAAAAGGTAGGGAATTAAGGAGATGGGGCCTGGATAAGTTGAAAGAACCAGAAGTTTCTGACAGTGTCAAAGGCAGCAATAGGCAACGATTGACTGAAACAGGGAAAAGTAATGCAGTAGAAGACGAACGAGTAGCTTTGAGAGATGAAATAGTGAAGTTAGCAGAGAATCAAACAGATAAAAAGACGAGATCTAGTAGAAATCCTGATATATCAGAGGAGATACAGAATTTAATTGGTGAAAGGAGAAAATATAAAAATGCAGGAAATGAAGCGCGCGGAAGGAAGTACAGGCGTCTAAAAACCGAAATTGACAGAAAGTGCAAAATGGATAAGTGGGGATGGCTAAATTACAAATGCAACTCTGAAGAAGCATTTATGACTATGGGAAGAAAAGCCGCCACCCATAGGAAAAATAAATAGGCCTTTGAAGAAAACAGAAGTAGCTGTATGAATATTAAAAGGTCAGATGGAAAACAAGCACTAAGCAAAGGAGGGAAAGCAAAAATGTGGAAGCAATATATACAGGAGCTATGCAGGGGCAATGAACTTAAAGGCGATGTCATAGAAAGAGAAGTACAAGATAATGAAATGGGAGCTATGATATTCCGAGAAGAGTGTGACAGAGCACTGAAAGACTTAAGTCGAAACAAGGCCCTTAATGTAGACGACATTCCCTCAGAATTACAGGTATCATTGCGAGAGCCGGCCATGACTCAACTATCTGACGAGCAACATGTATGAAACATAGAAAATACCCTCAGTTTTCAACAAGAATGGAATAACTCCGATTTGCAAGAAAGCAGGTGCTGACTGGTGTGAATACCAGTTTAGTAAGTCATGGTTGCAAATACGGAAATGAACTTTTTACAGAAGAATGGAAAAAACTGGTAGATACCGACCTCGGGGAAGATCAGTTTGGATTCTGGAGAAATGTAGGAACACGTGAGCACATACTGACTCCATGACTTCTCTGAGAAGATTGGTTAAGGAAAGGCAAACCTTCGTTTAAAGCAATTGTACACTTTCAACTATGTATAAGCCTGCCTTCTTTCCCTCTTTTCTAAAACTAATCGATCGATGCTGATCTCTCTGCATTTTTCGCTCGGATAACAGTTTCGATCGGTTTTGTGCGAATCTCGGTTTTTGTTGGCAAGTTAAGTTTGTTAAAGTAGTTTTCAGTTATTACTATTCCTTTTTCGTTTTTGAAGTTTATGAGAACATTCGATATATTTCCATAAAAGAATGCGAGAACTCCAAAAAGTTAGTCATCCTCTTTTTTGTCCAGTTCAAATAAAATAAATAAAGTTATCTACTTTGCAAAGTAAAATTATTCCAGTGTAATCAATCAATGAATAAGTAATAACTTTACTGTCAACATTCAGAATGACAGTAACACATGTATACCGATATGAATACTTAAATATTCATCTTTGATATAATTATATCTTTGGATTCGTACTCACGTCATTACTGCATTTTTGTAACTGAACTGGTTATCTGTTCTGGAAGAAGCCATTTGTAACGTATTAGGCGCTAAGTTTATGTCACTGTTTTACGAATTCATTTACAAGATTCTGTGAACTATAATTGCGTATTTGAAAAAAAAAGAACAGATTTGTTAATGTGGTTATGGAGCCATGACGTTGAAACCAAACTTAAAGTAAGATAACGAACTCCTGTTTCAGTCACAAAAGTTCATCCCGGACCTGATTACCCAAAATTTGTTTTGCACCATTGCAACTTCTAGACATTGTTGCCGGAATCAAAATAAGTAGCACTTGTTTGTTTTATACCACCTCTACGATAAAACTGGCATAAAGATTGCACAAAAGTGATTTTTCACTTTGTTTGCAATGTGCGACCTTTTACAATTTTGGATTATTATAGCCAACATTGAAGTGGGTGCTTAGATCTGGAATACACTATTTGGAATTCTGAAGTCATGGGGAACAGAATACAGGGAGCGAAAGGTTATACATGAACAAGCAGTAAGGGAAAGCAAAGAAATAAAAACTTCGAGGTTTGCGGGAATTAGATTGGGAAACGTGGTAATAAAAGTAGCAGATGAGTTTTGTTATTTTGGCAGCAAAATAACTGATTATGGCCGAAGTAGAGAGGGTATTAAATGTAGACTGGAAGTGGCAAGAAAAGCATTTCCGAAGAAAAGAAATTTTTTAACATCTAACATAAATTTAAGCATTAGGAAGTCATTTTTAAAGGCAATTGTGTGAACTGTAGCGGGAACGCGGAAGTTAAGCTGTTCAGACAAGAAAGACAAGAAGAGAACAGAAGTTTTTGAAGTGTGGTGCTTTACAAGAATGCTGAAAATAGATGGGTAGACAGCGTAAGTAATGAGGAGGTAATGAACAGAATTGGGTAAAAAAGAATTTGCGGCATAACTTGATTAAAAGAGGGATCGCCTGATTGGGCACACCCTGAAACATGAACGAACTACCAGTTTAGTGTCGGAGGGAAGTGTTGGGGGAAAAATTGTAGAGGGAGACCAAGAGGCGAATACAATAAGCAGGTTCAAAAGAATATAGATTGCATTGGTTATTCCGAGATGAAGAGTCAACTAAAACAGTGCCTTGTGCTACATAGACTCCATTCACTCAGTTCCCCACATATATCTTTTTGCTGTAAAGTGTTATTTACGTATTCAGGACGTTCTAAATCTTTTAGCTAATCATAATGCAACTGCTACAGGATGCTATGAGCAATGGAAAGGAAGGTAATGATTTCCTGTCGCGAGTGGTCTCTGGAGAAGGGACATGTGTCACCACATCGTATGCGAGTAAAAACAACGAAGTCTTCGGGGTCGCCCCCACGCATAAAGTACAAGGTCATCCACCCAAATGCGAGAACGGTTATGCTCACATTTTTCCTTACTAAAAGGGCTCACTTCTTATCGACTTCCAGGAGAATGGGACAACGGTGAATGTCCAGCGATATTCACAAGCCTTGACCACCTGCCTGAAAGCGATAAAATCTAAAAGTCCTCGGCACCTCACCCGCGGAGTCATTCTGTTCCACGACAATGCAAGGAAGGCTCCGTACAGCAAATGCAATCATGCAGTCTTGCAGACTGCAAATGGGAGGTGCTCAGTCACCCTATACACGGCCTGGGTCTTTCTGCCTGCGACGTTGCCATTTTTGGTGAGCTACAGAAAGCTCTGAGAGGCAAACGATTCACGTCGGGTGAGGATATCGAGTAGTAAATTCGAAACTGATTCGCAACGTAGCCCCAAGAATTTTACGGTACGGCCATTAATGGCCTTGTGGCTCGGTGGTGCAAGTGGCTGTCATAGTTTACGCTATGAAATACATGTAGGTCCAATAAAACCAAAATACTGTCATTTGATGGCCTTTTTCTAACAAAAATAGACACCTTAATGCAACTTGCAACGAAAAGAGTTGCCTTGTTAAGTGCGAGAAGTAAACGAATGTATACATGAGTACGACTAAATCGACTCATGAAGACTTCTACAGACTCACTGTGCACGTACGTCTTATGATATCCTGGTTGGAGAGCAATAACTTTCATCATCATCATCATCATCATCATCATCATTTAAGACTGATTACGCCTTTCAGCGTTCAGTCTGGAGCATAGCCCCCCTTATACAGTTCCTCCATGATCCCCTATTCAGTGCTAACATTGGTGCCTCTTCTGATGTTAAACCTATTACTTCAAAATCATTCTTAACCGAATCCAGGTACCTTCTCCTCGGTCTGCCCCGACTCCTCCTACCCTCTACTGCTGAACCCAAGAGTCTCTTGGGTAACCTTGCTTCTCCCATGCGTGTAACATGACCTCACCATCTAAGCCTGTTCGCCCTGACTGCTACATCTATAGAGTTCATTCCCAGTTTTTCTTTGATTTCCTCATTGTGGACACCCTCCTACCATTGTTCCCATCTACTAGTACCTGCAATCATCCTAGCTACTTTCATATCCGTAACCTCAACCTTGTTGATAAGGTAACCTGAATCCACCCAGCTTTCGCTCCCATACAACAAAGTTGGTCGAAAGATTGAACGGTGCACAGATAACTTTGTCTTGGTACTGACTTCCTTCTTGCAGAAGAGAGTAGATCGTAGCTGAGCGCTCACTGCATTAGCTTTGCTTCACCTCGCTTCCAGATCTTTCACTATGTTGCCATCCTGTGAGAATATGCATCCTAAGTACTTGAAACCGTCCACCTGTTCTAACTTTGTTCCTCCTATTTGGCACTCAATTGGCAATTTTGCTCTGATTTTGCTTTCATAATCAGAGCAAAATAACTTTCATGTGAAGGCAAAAGATGGCCTGTCCTCAGAGTGACGGATACTAGCGGGAGTCTCTCAGTGTTCGATGCGCCGACCCCTGTTGTACACACTGTACACAGAGGATTTGACAACACGTTTACACGTTGAGCTCGCGCACTACGCGGACGACACAGCATTATAAACGTACCATAGCGTCCAGCTTATGCGATACATATTTCAATGCTCCTGCGAGACTTCGTCTGGAGCAAAATTGTCAGCCTTCAGTGCAACGAAGAGGCAAGCGAACGTTGTAGGGAGACGCCCACTCGCTGTGAAAATACGGTATATGTAGACATCCTGCCTGGAGTTGTGCCTTTAGAAAGCACAACCACACATCTTCCGATAGATGAGTCGAAGAACTGAGGGGCAACGTGACGGGATGGCTGCGCCATCCGTACCTGCTAAACGCGCCAAAACTCCCTCATGACGTCAGAGTTATTTTATACAAGATGCAACTGCGCGCAGATCTGGAGTATGCAGCGTTGTCTCACTAGATGCGGCCGACACATGTGTCGATCAGTTACAGAGATGACAGCCAAGAATAGAAATCAGTAGTATTGGATCACGAGCACCTCAAGGAAGAGGCCTCTAGCATAAGCCTTCGTAGACGATCGGGGAACGAGAAGCGGCTCCAACATGTCCCAGGCCGGAAAGGTACGACAATACCTCAAGGGTGAATTTAGTGTAGTCAGATGAGCTACAGAGACTAATAATCAAGGAACAATGGACGTCAACGATTTTTCCATCTAGTTGCAAAATTCTGAAAGGTCGATGGTGTAACTGAATTTGGACAAGTATGCGGAAAGGTATAGGCTGATTTCTAGTTGGAGGAATAGGACTAACGTCTTAATGAAATGATAAACAAAATGGTAATGAGTTCTAGAGAAATCACTGGAAAACAATATTCAGTAGTCGTGTCTGACCGGTATGCAAGTTCAACACTTCTGCCTGTCTATTTCTTGCTGAACTGCATACCACTGTACAGCGGGTAGGTACTACGCAGATAGTATTAGTATTCATAAAACGTCAGTTACGTACCAAAATGTTCTCACGCAGACGAATTAGTAATCGAGGCGCAACATCACGATTCCTTCCTTGCCTTTCCTCATTGCTCGCATAAATCTGTACAGGTTACCGTGTCCCATGTGCGGAAACAGCGGCCTTCACTTTTGTTTTCCGCAGCTGAATTACTATCCAATACGAACGCACCGAGCGCTGGGCTTTCCATAGCTCTTTCGTAATCTGCCGAAGCAGTTTTTCCTTTTACCGAAGTGCCGCGTTGCTTTTATTTGTATTTAATGCGGAGAGCTAGGCTTCACATTAAAACAGTAGTTCTCTAGAACTAGCTTGTATATGTAATGATCGTCTGCAGACTCTAATTCCCTTAACAAACTGTAAATGTTTACATGCCAGTCGCAAGGTGCCACGCAGACTAACAACGTATATTAATGACCTCGTCAGAAATACGGTGCTCAATACATATGCGACGAACTAGTTGTGTAACTGAAACCAATCAACTGGGCGAAACTTGATAATTAGCGTCGTCAGCAGCCACGAACTCACAAGAAGAGCTCACCACTCCCATGTTACATTGTGACATTAGGTCCGCGATTAATCATTTCATCTTCTGTGGAATGTCGTCTATTCATTATAGATGTTTGTCTGTAAGGTCAGAAATGTGGTGGGAAGAACATTTTGCGTTTCGGCGGTGACCGCGGGAGCAGATATTCGTGAACTCGCAGGCCGTGAATTTTAACTTCTCTGTCAGTCATGTGCGGGATGCATTTTGTCGTCTGGCGGCTACTACGCATAACGCTGATTTGATCTTATTGCCTTAGGGCGCCGCCATAGTATCAATACCCAAGTAGCTGGTCTGAAACACAGAAGTTGTAAATATCTGGGTGATTTTCTCTGTACTTCCAATTTAAATCAAATTACTAATAAATTTGTCTAGGGAACTATAAAGGTTCAAATTTTTAGGGATGTATGCAACATACTGGACATAATTAGTAGCGCTCAGGTGAATGCGTTTTCTAAACGACTTGCAGAGGTTATGTTGTCGATGTCATAGAGTGACAATCTTCCTCAATGCGCTGCTTGAAGTCATCTGGGGTTGTGGTTTGCACACATTTGGTTTAAATGCAGCAGCTATATGGTACAACGAAAATCATTTTCTCTTTAAGAACTTATAAACTGGTGCTGTAGCTATCTGGAAAGTAACTATATAAAATATGTTCACAATTTCGCAAAAAGACCAAAAGAGCTGTAAAAACTATAATAGGAGCGCAACGAGAGCTCTGGCGAAAATCACTGATGTCAGCACTTTCTGGCGTCAGCGTTATTGGAATCGTTGATGTCAGCGTTAAAGTTACTTGAATTCCCTCCCCCTTCCCCATTTACCGCAATTATCTCTCTGTTGCCCCCCACCCCCACCCCCCAACCAGTGGCCAAAGGCGTCACGTATGCGCATCGATATCATTGTGCTCTCAGCCATTTGCGTTGATGAAGCTGGGCGATGACTTTTCGGGCACTGGGGTACGAGTTCAGACCCACACCCCTTGAGCAATTTTAATTTTTATTATTCGATTGTCTGAGCGCAATCATTTGCTACCTGCACTTCGAGGATTAATGGGCCCCACTGCCTTTGGGCAGTATGGTCTCCATTCTAACTCACTGGTATTTGTTGTAACAAATTAATTTTTTATTAATCATTCGCAGTAGTGAGATACAGAGTTAAAACATTTGACCCCGCAGTGTGTGCGGCGTCGTAACAGCTTCCGCAAAATATTAGTCGAATGGCACCAAATACAGTCAGAGGATCTGTGCTCCAAAGCATCCAAATGATCTGGTGATGTCGCGTCGACGTCGCAATGGCGTCACATCTGTGTTGCGCCGGCATCACACCCACGTCATCCTGACATCGCGTCGGTATCGCGTTACGTCAATGTCATCGTGCACTGCTGAGGCCCGTAATGAATCTAGTGCTGAAAAGACCTGTATTATCTACAGATTATGTGCTGTTGGATTCCATTCAAGGCCTGTGATGTGTAGTGAGGGGTTTCAGGTGATGTCGTGAGATGCAGCTGAGAGTGAAAAGGAAAGATACTTCGACACTGCAGTGTGTGTGACGTTATAGCATATTCCACAAAATGAGGATAAATATTGACGTAAGCTACTTTGACGGTATGGTGCTTGTGAATTTTTTTTAAAAAAGCATTAGTCCTCTAGACGAATTGTGAGAGACAGAACCTAAAAAAAGTTGGCAGTATTAAGATAATTAATGGCTTTCGTATCTAGTAGCAAATTATGGGGCCCTCTCTGTAACCTTTCCACAAAAATCGAGTCTCTGTAACGACTCCAGCGAAAAAGCTGTGAATTTACTTTCAATATTAGAGTGTTGCGAGTATGCGATAGGAGGAGCGTAAGACAGCGTACACAACAACCAGGAAGAATATTGTCCAACACATAATGGCAACTGAACAGAACATCAAGAAGAAGCATTACCTAATTGGGTCGTGCAAGTCATCAGAAAGCCACCGAGTCACAAAGTTCTTGCGTCAGATTGCTTTGGCATAGCGGATGGACGCCATGAAGCTGTCATCTCCATGAAGACGTTTCTTGACAGCTTGGGTTGATATTCTGCATCCTTATGGCGCTACCAAAGTTCCTTACACCTGAGTAATAGACAGAATTATCCCTTTTGTTAGTCGCTTACCCCTTTTAGGCCCATTGACAAACTTGAATATTACAGAGTACCAGTGTTTTGTTCTATTTCAAGTTTTCCTAACATTACTATGTGCTGTTGTGCATCACCAGTAGCGTGCATTTGCCAAGTAACTAATAATAAGCATTCAACGTATTGTAACGCCATCTTAATGCAATTCAGTCAGTTTGTTTCACTGTGTTGCGGAGCACCATTATACATAAATGTTTGTAGCGCACTCCCATCGAAATGTTCCTCTCTCTCACATCGCCGAACAAGAACGTCAAATGCCATCTCTGCATGGTCCGGACGCAAGACATTTCATTACTCGTCGTAGTTATCCCAAGATTAACGAGGAAAACATCTTGTAAGTGGATGCGGATCAACTTCTTTCTTTCCCAAGCCCATGAAACTTTTGTACGTAGGATGGCCAGTCTTGCTGTGGCCCGTGACAAACAGGTCGCTCAGCCTCGTCTTCTGCATCACTGATTAGAACGCCGTTGTTCACAGATTCCAGAAAACTTTTGATTCGCTCACGAGACCGGGGGTTGCGTGTCGCTGGCTGTCTCCTTTTAGCCGCTACAGGATTCAATCAAAATCTTCGAATTTCTGGAGAAAAAGGGCAAAGGACAGCGAGACGCGGGTCAAAGCTATGCAACACACAATAAATTAGTTTTTGTCGAAACTTTACATTCTATTTAGCGAGTACTGGTGTCGCCCCCAGGGGGAACAGCTGCCGCTGAAAATAAAATGTGGAGCAGTCACAAGTAACTTAACACTTTCATTTTTTGACTTGTTTCACTCGTCAGACGAGAGAATCTTCAGGAATTTAGTAGCCGACGGCCACACGTTAAATATATGTGGCTGTGTACAGTGCGGACCTCTGTCTGATGTCGACTGAACTGTAAGGCAGACACAGACATGGATACGGAACCGGGTCATCATTTAGTAATGTTGCAGATTAGATTGAATTTAAAAGATTCGACCGCAAGAATTAGTGCGCAAAAAAGTGAGGTACTGCAGTACTAAGGATGATGAAATGTGATTCACGTTCTCTGAGACTATAGACACTGGAATAAGGAATACCACAGTAGAAAGTTCAGATCAAGAGGTACGGACATGTCTAAAAATGGGCAACCGCACTAGTTTGACAGACAAACGAAGGTGTAAGTAATGTAACTGCGAAGAAATGTTGGCTAACGGAAGAAATACTTCAGGTGTTCGACGAAAGAAGAAAGTACAAAAATGCTTAGGGGAATTGAAGAATACAGAAATATAAGTCGCTTGCAAACGAAATAAAACGAAACTGCATGGAATCGAAGGTGAAATGGCTGCAGAAAAACGTGAATAAATCGTAAAAGAAATTGTCGTTGGAAGGACTGATTCAGCAAGCATAAAAGACAAAACAATATTCGCTGAAATTAAAAGCAAGGGTTTCAACATTAAGACTGCAATCGGAATTTCACTGTTAAACGTAAAGGCGCGAGCAAATAGGTGGAGAGTTGTCTGATGAACTGATAATGGAAGAAGTGACACTTGATATCGACGGTTAGGGGATCGAGTGTTAGAGATAAAATAAGGTAGAAGGATAGATAACATTCTTTCGGAATTTCTGAAACCATTGGGGAAGTGGCAAAGAAGTGATTATTCAAGTTGGTGTGTGAAATCTATGAGTCTGGAGACATACCTTCTGATTTCTGGACAACTCTCATCCGACTAATCCCGAAGATATGAAGAACGGATAAGTGCGAGATCGCACTATTAGCTTAACGGCTTATGCATCCAGGCTGCTGTCATGAATAATACACAGAGTAAAGGAAACGAAAAAGACTTGTCGACTTGGAAAAGGCGTTCGACAATGTAAAATGGTGCAAGATGCTCAAAAATTCTGAGAAAAATAGGGGCAAGCTATGGGGAAGGACGGGTAATATATAGTACCCAAAAGGACGACAAGGGAACAGTAAAATTAGACCAAGAACGAAGTGCTCGAATTAAAAACCGTGTGAGAGTGAGATGCTGTATTTCGCACCTATTGTTCAACCTACACATCGGAGGAAAAATGGTGGTAATGAAAGAGATATTCAAGAGTGGGACTAAAATTCAGTGTGAAAGGATACAAGCGATAAGGTTCGCTGATGACATTGCTATTCTCAGTGAAGGTGAAGAAGAAATGCAGGATCTGTTGAATGGAATGAACAGTCTAATAAATAGAAAATATGAATTGAGAGTAAACCGAAGAAAGATGAAAGTAATAAAGATTAGTAGACGTGTGATTACTGCTAAACTTAAAATCAAAATTGTGGACCACGAAATAGACGAAGCGAAGGAATTCTGCAACTCTGGAACGAAAATAAAATATGACGAACGAAGCAAGGAGGACACAAAAAGCAGATTAGCGCAAGGAAACTGGGCATTCCTGACCACAGAAAGCCTGCTAGTGTCAAACATCGGCCTCAAAATTAGGAAGAAGTTTCCGGGAATGTTGGTTTGGACCGCAGTATTGCATGCGTGGTTGTGAATCATGGATCGTGAGACAACGAGAAAAGGATGGAATCGGAAAGTTTCAGATATGGTACTACAGAAGGATGTTTATAGAAGGATGGTGAAAATCAAGTTGACAGATAAATTAACGAATGATAGTGTTCTCCACAGAATCGGCGAAGGAAGGAACATATGGGAAACACTTACAAGAAGAAGGGACAATATTATACGAAATGTGTTATATCATCAGTGAGTTAACGTCTGTGGTACTAGGGGGACCTGTAAAGTGTAAAAACTGCACGAGAAGAGAGAGATTGGAATACATCCAACAGATAATTGAGGACGAGGGTGGGATTGTTACTGTGAGATGAAGAGGATGGCACAAGAGAGAAATTCGTAGTGGACCGCATCTAACCGCTCAAAAGGCTGATGACCAAAAGTATAATAAAATTTAATAAAGGTTAACGAGATACCTTTCATCTCTTTCCATTCCCATCTTTTCGATTTGATTTTTTATTTTTATTTGATTGTCAAACTTTTACTTTATGCTACACTTTTAAAAATTGCGTAATTTCCCTTTTATTTTTTCTTCTTTACAACTCTGTGACGTTGCGGTGTAAGATTAATATAGTAATATTTTTACTTTTATCATTTTCTTTTAAAATGTAGTGCATTTTCTATATTTTTATCCATGCCTTGATCTTGGTGTTAGGACGCGGGATTTCGTCAGTTTTAAAAGGTAACTTTCAAAACGTCTTCCACATTTTTATGCAAGTCTTTCTTCATTATTTACTTTACAGGTGGGACTTCTCGGTGAATCGGATAACTTTATCTGGAGGAGCTTGGAATTTGCAATATTCTTCTGTGCCATGCCGACCTCACTGTCGATGGGAGGTCTCGATTACGGATGCCTGCCGAGACTGCTAACCAGTCTTCACGTTGGAATTTCAGTTCGACATCATCTCTGTTCTTACTTTGCATTAATTCCTACTTCTTTACCGTTGGTCATTTTCATTTCCGGGACTCCGAAGCGAATGTAACTGCGTTCGATTAGGAATTGTTTCACATGGGAGAGTTGATAAGGTATGTCCCAAGCATTTATTGAAGGGTTAAAACTAAATGCTAGTGTTTCATCTAACAAGTGTGGCTTTAGGCTATACCTGCCAATACCTGAGCGTAGTGGGGAGGGGAGGGGGAAGAGGGCGCTGCACCCTCCTCCCCCCCCCCCCCCCCACAAATCTCTCAGGGAAAGAAAAAAATATTGTGTAGTCAGGTGTTTTTCTTTTAAGAAAATGATTTAAAAGTCGGTATTACGCAGGTTTTTCAACAAGGTTGCAACTCAAACTCTCTACGGCTACTTACAAGTCGTCATCCGTCTTGTAAGATAATAAAAGTATTTCACACACCTCGCTGCCCCGGGTTCACTGCCGAAAACTATCGTACACCCTTGGACTGTTTGGTGTCCATAAGCTACGCAAGCAGATGGTATGTCTTTCCATCCTGTAAAGATGCACTTGCAACCTACGTCCTCAATTATTTGCTTGACGTATTCCAATCTCTGCCTTCCTCTACAGTTTTTGCCCTCTACAGCTCCCTCTAGTACCATGGAAGTCATTCCCTCATGTCTTAGCAGATGTCCTATCATCCTTGTCCCTTCTCCTTATCAGTGTTTTCCACATATTCCTTTCCTCTCCGATTCTGCGTAGAACCTCCTCATTCCTTACCTTATCAGTCCACCTAACTTTCAACATTCGTCTATAGCACCACATCTCAAATGCTTCGATTCTCTTCTGTTCCGGTTTTCCCACAGTCTATGTTTCACTACCATACAATGCTGTACTCCAGACGTACATCCTCAGAAATTTCTTCCTCAAATTAAGGCCGGTATTTGATATTAGTAGACTCCTCTTGGCCAGAAATGCATTTTTTGCCATAGCGGGTCTGCTTTTGATGTCCTCCTTGCTCCGTCCGTCATTGGTTATTTTACTGCCTAGGTAGCGGAATTCCTTAACTTCATTGACTTCGTGACCATCAATCCTGATGTTAAGTTTGTCGCTGTTCTCATTTCTACTACTTCTCATTACCTTCGTCTTTCTCCGATTTACTCTCAAACCATACTCTGTACTCATTAGACTGTTCATTCCGTTCAGCACATCATTTAATTCTTCTTCACTTTCACTCAATATAGCAATGTCATCACCGAATCGTATCATTGATATCCTTTCACCTTGTACTTTAATTCCACTCCTGAACCTTTCTTTTATTTCCATCATTGCGTCCTCGATGTACAGATTGAAGAGTAGGGGCGAAAGGCTACAGCCTTGTCTTACACCCTTCTTAATACGAGCACTTCGTTCTTGATCGTCCACTCTTATTATTCCCTCTTGGTTGTTGTACATATTGTATATGACTCGTCTCTCCCTATAGCTTACCCCTACATTTTTCAGAATCTCGAACAGCTTGCACCATTTTATATTGTCGAACGCTTTTCCAGGTCGACAAATCCTATGAAAGTGTCTTGATTTTTCTTTAGCCTTGCTTCCATTATTAGGCGTAACGTCAGAATTGCCTCTCTCGTCCCTTTACTTTCCCTAAAGCCAAACTGATCGTCACCTAGCGCATTCTCAATTTTCTTTTCCATTCTTCTGTATATTATTCTTGTAAGCAGCTTCGATGCATGAGCTGTTAAGCTGATTGTGCGATAATTCTCGCACTTGTCAGCTCTTGCCGTCTTCGGAATTGTGTGGATTATGCTTTTTCGAAAGTCAGATGGTATATCGCCAGACTCATATATTCTACACACCAATGTGAATAGTCGTTTTGTTGCCACTTCCCCCAATGATTTTAGAAATTCTGATGGAATGTTATCTATCCCTTCTGCCTTATTTGACCGTAGGTCCTCCAAAGCTCTTTTAAATTCCGATTCTAATACCGGATCCCCTATCTCTTCTAAATCGACTCCTGTTTCTTCTTCTATCACATCAGACAAATATTCACCCTCATAGAGGCTTTCAATGTATTCTTTCCACCTATCTGCTCTCTCCTCTGCATTTAACAGTGGAATTCCCGTTGCACTCTTAATGTTACCACCGTTGCTTTTAATGTCACCAAAGGTTGTTTTGACTTTCCTGTATGCTGAGTCTATCCTTCCGACAATCATATCTTTTTCGATGTCTTCACATTTTTCCAGCAGCCATTTCGTCTTAGCTTCCCTGCACTTCCTATTTATTTCATTCCTCAGCGACTTGTATTTCTGTATTCCTGATTTTCCCCGGAACATGTTTGTACTTCCTCCTTTCATCAATCAACTGAAGTATTTCTTCTGTTACCCATGGTTTCTTCGCAGCTACCTTCTTTGTACCTATGTTTTCCTACCCAACTTCTGTGATGGCCCTTTTCAGAGATGTCCATTCCTCTTCAACTGTACTGCCTACTGCGCTATTCCTTATTGCTGTATCTATAGCGTTAGATAACTTCAAACATATCTCGTCATTCCTTAGTACTTCCGTATCCCACTTCTTTGCGTATTGATTCTTCCTGACTAATGTCTTGAACTTCAACCTACTCTTCATCACTACTATATTGTGGTCTGAGTCTATATCTGCTCCTGGGTACGCCTTACAATCCAGTATCTGATTTCGGAATCTCTGTCTGACCATGATGTAATCTAATTGAAATCTTCCCGTATCTCCCGGCCTTTTCCAAGTATACCTCCTCCTCTTGTGATTCTTGAACAGGGTATTCGCTATTACTAGCTGAAACTTGTTACAGAACTCGATTAGTCTTTCTCCTCTTTCATTCCTTGTCCCAAGTCCATATTCTCCTGTAAACTTTTCTTCTACTCCTTCCCCTACAACTGCATTCCAGTCGCCCATGACTATTACATTTTCGTCCTCCTTTACATACTGCATTACCCTTTCAATATCCTCATACACTTTCTCTATCTGTTCATCTTCAGCTTGCGACGTCGGCATGTATACCTGAACTATCGTTGTCGGTGTTGGTCTGCTGTCGATTCTGATTAGAACAACACGGTCACTGAACTGTTCACAGTAACACACCCTCCGCTCTACCTTCCTATTCATAACGAATCCTACACCTGTTATACCATTTTCTGCTGCTGTTGATATTACGCGATACTCATCTGACCACAAATCCTTGTCTTCCTTCCACTTCACTTCACTGATCCCTACTATATCTAGATTGAGCCTTTGCATCTCACTTTTCAGATTTTCTAGTTTCCCTACCACGTTCAAGCTTCTGACATTCCACGCCCCGACTCGTAGAACGTTATCCTTTCGTAGATTATTCAATCTTTTTCTCATGGTAACCTCCCCCTTGGCAGTCCCCTCCCGGAAATCCGAATGGGGGACTATTCCGGAATCTTTTGCCAATGGAGAGATCATCATGACACTTCTTCAATTACAGGCCACATGTCCTGTGGATACACGTTACATAAATGAGTAACTTCCTGGTCAGTACAATATTCATTTTCCTTCAGTCCACACGAAATCACGTAGTCCATATTAAGCGACATTTTAAAATAGGGATCTGACAACCCAATTGCGACTCAAACGTGGTAGAAAATTTACAAAGACGTTTCGGAAAGTAAGGAACGATCTTTCGCGAAATGGAAACCACAATGAAAATCCGATGAAGCTTTGCACAGATGTGTTAGGCAGTGTCTCTAGTATGTAGACAGAGTAACGTCGCTCTTCTCAGTTCTGAAAGCACAGTGAGCGCGTAAAGATGCCTAGAAAATAGTATCTCCCTCCAAGTGTGGTTGCCTGCCAAGAGATATCGCCTGATTTCATGTAATCCCACATAATGTAACAGTCATGAAGTTTCTTCTTCGTGACAGTTCTCGGCCGCACACTGCAGAGGCAATGACCCTATTGCTACATTTTCCATGGGAAGTTTTTGATCACTCACGGTACGACCCGGCCTTGGGGCCCGTCTGATTTTCATCTCGAGGGTATTGGAAGGTCGGTACAACACTGCGGCAGATGTCTTCGGAGCGGCAACTACTTAGTGAAGTGGTTGGCGGGTGATGAAAATAAAGCAGTTTTGATTTTCACTGCGGTTTCCGAATAGCCCCCGTACCCGTAGCGAAGAAATATTGAATTTAATTAATGAAAGGAGAAAATATAAAAATGCAGTAAATAAAGCAGGCAAAAAGGAATACAAACGTCTCTAAAAATGAGATCGACAGGAAGTGCAAAATGCCTAAGCAGGGATGGCTAGAGGACAAATGTAGGGACGTATAGGCTTATCTCACTAGCGGTAAGATACATACTGCCTACAGGAATATTAAAGAGACCTTTGGAGAAAAGAGAACCACTTGTATGAATATCAAGAGGTCAGATGGAAACCCAGTTCTAAGCAAAGAAGGGAAAGCAGAAAGGCGGAAGGAATATATAGAGGGCCTATACAACGGCGATGTACTTGAGGACAATATTATGGAAATGGAAGAGGATGTAGATGAAGATGAAATGGGAGATATGATACTGCGTGAACAGTTTGACAGAGCACTGAAAGACCTGAGTCGAGACAAGGCCCCCGGAGTAGACAACATTCCATTAGAACTACTGACGGCCTTGGGACAAAACTCTACCGTCTGGTGAGCAAGATGTATGAGACAGGCGAAATGCCCTCAGACTTCAAGAAGAATATAATAATTCCAAGCCCAAAGAAAGCAGGTGTTGACAGATGTGAAAATTACCGAACTATCAGTTTAATAAGTCACAGCTGCAAAATACCAACGCGAATTCTTTACAGACGAATAGAAAAACTGGTGGAAGCCGACCTCGGGGAAGATCAGTTTGAATTCCGTAGAAATGTTGGAACACGTGAGGCAATACTGACCCTACGACCTATCTTAAAAGAAAGATTAAGGAAAGGCAAACCTACGTTTCTAGCATTTGTAGACTTGGAGAAAGCTTTTGAGAATGTTGATTGGAATACTCTCTTTCAAATTCTGAAGGTGGCAGGGGTAAAATACAGGGAGAGAAAGGCTATTTACAATTTGTACAGAAAGCAGATGGCAGTTATAAGAGTCGAGGGGTAAGAAAGGGAAGCAGTGATTGGGAAGGGAGTTAGACAGGGTTGTAGCCTCTCCCCGATGTTATTCAATCTGTATATTCAGCAAGCAATAAAGGAAACAAAAGAAAAGTTCGGAGTAGGTATTAAAATCCATGGAAATGAAATAAAAACGTTTAGGTTCAATGATGACATTGTAATTCTGTCAGAGACAGCAATGGAGTTGGAAGAGCAGCTGAACGGAATGGACAGTGTCTTGAAAGGAGGCTATAAGATGAACATCAACAAAAGCAAAACGAGGATAATGGAATGTAGTCGAATTAAGTCGGGTGATGCTGAGGGAATTAGATTAGGAAATGAGACAGTTAAAGTAGTAAAGGAGTTTTGCTATTTGGGGAGCAAAATAACTGATGATGGTCGAAGTAGACAGGATATAAAATGTAGACTGGCAATTGCATGGAAACCGTTTCTGGAGAAGAGAAATTTGTTAACATCGAGTATAGATTTAAATGTCAGGAAGTCGTTTCTGAAAGTATTTGTATGGAGTGTAGCCATATATGGAAGTGAAACGTGGACGATAAATAGTTTAGACAAGAAGAGAATACAAGCTTTCGAAATATGGTGCTACAGAAGAATGCTGAAGATTAGATGGGTAGATCACATAACTAATGAGGAGGTATTGAATAGAATTGGGGAAAAGAGGAGCTTGTGGCACAACTTGACTAGAAGAAGGGATCGGTTGGTAGTACATGTTCTGAGACATCGAGGAAACACCAATTTAGTATTGGAGGGCAGCGTGGAGGGTAAAAATCGAAGAGCGAGACCAAGAGATGAATACACTAAGCAGATTCAGAGGGATGTAGGCTGCAGTAGGTACTGGGAGATGAAGAAGCTTGCACAGGATAGAGTAGCATGGAGAGCTGCATCAAACCAGTCTCAGGACTGAAGACCACAACAACAACAACCTGTAGCGAAAATCGATCGCGTCAAGTGAAATCAGGCAACCTGAAATGCAATTTCGGAATCCGGCAGTATCGCGATATCGCCTCACTGTTTCGAGAGCGGCCGTCAGCATCCGCGTCGTTAGCTGGCGACCCGTGTGTGACCCTTGCGAGCGCCTGGGCTGCGGTGTGACATCCCGTACCCGCTGTCGGCCCACTTGCTACGCTGACTGCGTAGCGCCAGAAATTCCAGACCCGCTCAGCCGTGAAGGGCCCGCAGGGACGCCCGGGGCAGTACCGGGAGCACGTAACGGCCGCACGCTCAATGGGATGAGGCTGGATGGCCTAGGACAGGCCAGAGCTGCAGCTAGAGCTAGACGATTTCAGAAAGCGGCGGCGGACGTGCCCGGAATGGGGAGGACCCGCTCGTCCGGTTAGCGACCGCCGCGGCCCGGTGCTCGGTTTTTGCGAGACTCGGTCCAGTCTCCAGTCTCCACGCTCCAGCCTCCAGCGGCCGCGCCCGGGCCCGCAGTCACCTCCATCCCGGCACTTACATCCTGTCCTAACGGTGCGCACCGCGCCACGCCACACAGTGGAAAACTCCTATCTCTGGACAAGTCGTAGTGTCGCTCTTTAGGTCTTGGTTCAACTGGCTCTGAGCACAATGGGACTTAACATCAGTGGTCATCAGTCCCCTAGAACTTAGAACTACTTAAACCTAACTAACCTAAAGATATCACACACATCCATGCCCGAGGCAGGATTCGAACCTGCGACCGTAGCAGTCACGCGGTTCCGGACTGAGCGCCTAGAACCACTGGACCACCGCGGCCGGCCCTCTTTAGGTCTATACGACCCCACAGACGTAAGGTTTCCGTTGAGACTTCATACGAAGCGAGGCAGTTTTAATACTATTTATTAACTAGCTGAGTAACCGGTGTCGGTCGGGTATGTATTTATTCCAATTGTCCGTTAGTTCATCTCTTCCTTCCATCTCTGTCTGTCCATCTCCTCCTTCCCTGACTCTCATTTCCTCCACCCCCTCTTTCTGTCCATCACCTCCTCTCCCCTCTCTTTGACCATGTTCTCCTTCCCCCTCCGTCCTTCTCCCCCTCTAATTATATCTCCTTCTCCTCTCTATCCTTCTCCTTCTCCCTCTATCCATCACCACCTCCCCTCTTTCGCCGTCCATCACTTCCTTTCCCTTTCTCTCTCTCCATCTCCTCTTCTTCCTCTTATCTGTTTATTTCTTCCCCTCCCCTGTCTCTGCCCATTTCCTCCTCTCTCTGTCCATTACCTTCTCCCCTCTGTTAATATCCTCCACCATCCTCTTTCTGTCCATCTCCTCCTCTTTCCTTTCTCTGTCCATCTCAGCCTCTCACCTCTCTGTGTCCATTTCTCCCCTCTCCCCCTCCCTAGCTGCTCCACTTCATCTAAAAAAATGGTTCAAATGGCTCTGAGCACTATGGGACTCAACTGCTGTGGTCATAAGTCCCCTAGAACTTAGAACTACTTAAACCTACCTAACCTAAGGACATCACACACACCCATGCCCGAGGCAGGATTCGAACCTGCGACCGTAGCAGTCCCGCGGTTCTGGACTGCAGCGCCAGAACCGCTAGACCACCGCGGCCGGCTCCACTTCATCTCTTTCTCCCCCTCCTCCCTCCACTTATCACGCTCACCCCATTTGTAAGCTGGTGGCTTTCTTTCCATTTCGTAACTAGCACATGTACCACATTTGTTTTGAAATCGTTCCTATTGTTTGGGGTGAACGTCTCACATGTGGCTTTGCCAACATACGAACGTGTCAAATTTATTTCACATACATTTAACGCACGTACGTGTCAAATACATTTCACATATATTTAACGTTTCACATTTATTTGTTCTCATCAGTCGCTAATTTCGCTCTGCAGTTTTCAAGCAGCTCACTGTTTATGACATCATACCTCCTGAATTATGTGCTGTACAACGATATAATTTTGCAGGCACATTCAGTGGTATATTTAATACTGTCCGCAAAATACGTCAGAAACACAGTTAGCAGTAAAGTAATAAATTAGAATATCATGCTTCATGCGGCGGTTTTACTGCACGAACAGCGAAAATGTAGTAAGTGATAATTTTTTTCCCTTTCATAATTCCGTGGGGGTTGCCAGAAAGAAGGAGTTTCGTATACGTCTGAAATTATTTCTAAAGTTTGTTGCGAGCCCCTAAGTGCTCTAATTCTCAAATACTGTGTGAACAAAGTCCAGGTATTCGCACGTCGTCATCTACACTGTTTTTTGTAGATGTGGGACGTACATATGTGGATATGTATACACACACCTTCATTTTTATAATTTATATGGGTTTGGACAGCCTCCATAGCCGAACCGTTAGCGTCGCTTCTTTGCGGTAGGACCAGGGTTCGAGTCCTGGTAGCTCCTTGGATTTTTCTGAGATGAGAAGGTCTGGAATATGGCCGAATGAGGAACTGCTTGAATAAAGAAGTATTGGCATCACCAGCATTCATTTACGGGCAGTAACGGCTACAGGGATTGTTGACATACCGTTCACATGTCCCACGATCATAGATCGCTCCTCGTACTGCCTTTAGGCAACAGTGGGGGAGGCGGAACAGGAAATCTGTTTCTTTTTTTCTTTTCTGAACACTGAATTAATTTTAAAGTGTCTGCATAGTAATTTTTCGTTTGTAGTACCGTCGCTCTAATGCTTAGATAGCTACGCATAGGTTACACTGAACCGGGTGATCCTTAACTGTGAACAGAAAAAGAACAGAAGGCTTTCGGTATTTCAGTCCATTTTGACTAATTTTGCAGTTATTTTTATCACCTACTGCTATTAACATTACCACAACAGGGTACACTGCTATTACAGTAACAAATAAGAAAAATATCACGAGTGTTAAAGGCCCTATTACTAATTATCATTACCTTGGTTCTTCTACAACCACTACTACTGATACGTTAGTAATACTGATCCTGGTAACATTACTACGATTATTGATGATAATGTTAGGGTCGTCGATACAGAACAATTAAGTAGTATGTTGACTTTCGCCGTTTTCATGCTTCTCTTCTGTGTAGTCTAAGATCAACACACACACACACACACACACACATACACACACACACACACACACTCTTTATTATCAACAGACCACACACACACACTTTACTATCATCAGACTGTATTTTGTTTCTCTCTATGTTCCGAACAAGGTTGAGCAACAACATCTTGCTGCCTCTAGACTGCAAGGCATCGGATCAGAGCGCATCTTTTATCTTCTGTTTCTTCTCGCTATTCTCAGCTACGTGTGTGGTCCAGTTACAGTTAAGGCGGTCTTAGAACTATGGGGCTTCGTTCCCGTTCCGTAGGCTTGTCTAAAGACGTTACTCGTAACTGCTGCGTCTACTGACTGTAACTACAGCTTGCTTTTCCCGAGACAGCATCAGCTAGAAAATTTAGAACGTGAGACCCCACTTTACCCTAATTTTGCTGTAAACCAGGGGAGAGTTGGATGATCCGCTATTAAATCCTTCTTTCGCTGAATTACGTCGAAACAATCTTGCTCCTATGCCGTTGTGTCGAGCAAACAGCGCGACGAGAGCATGGAGTGCCAACTCAGCTACGATATGGCCATAGGACCCCACGATGCCTACGATGTAGCTGGAAACACTACGATAACGTTGGAAGCGTCGTGACAGAATTCGGGGTTGGTGGTGTTATGTAAAGGGAACCCTTAACACTAAAATGGTTCAAATGGCTCTGAGCACTATGGGACTCAACTGCTGTGGTCATAAGTCCCCTAGAACTTAGAACTACTTAAACCTAACTAACCTAAGGACAGCACACACACCCAGCCATCACGAGGCAGAGAAAATCCCTGACCCCGCCGGGAATCGAACCCGGGAACCCGGGCGTGGGAAGCTAGAACGCTACCGCACGACCACGAGATGCGGGCTAACACTAAAATACTGTAGTGAAATGCAATAAGACCTGCGGAGAGTTATCACTCGCTCCAGGGACTGGCAATAGATCCTTCAGACAATCAAATATAACGTACTATTATTCGATCAATCGCTGGTGAGTGTCACAACTATTAAATTCCTCGAACTTGACGTATGGAACAATTTAAAGTGAACAACCTTGTAATATTAATCACTATCTGACAAATCCGGCGTTGCCCAGGTGTTTATTTACAGTTGCGCCCAAGACATGGAATTTATTTTTGACTTACGAAGCTCCTTTGTACACAATGTCTGAAGCAGTGTGATTGGGGACATGAAGAAAGAGCTTGTTTGCTTCACTAACACAAGCGATCCACTTAGAGTTGTCCACGTGAAAAGCAGCTAACACTAAGATCCACACCAGCAAAACGTAGCGTCAGGTCTTGTGCTTTTTTACGGTCACGGCATAACATAAGCCACCAGGAATTGTACAAGCTTAAAGCGAACGAACGGGATTCAGGGTGTCAAAATTCCGGTCTCTACGACGCTACATTGGAGAGAAGTAACTTCAAGCCTCTGTGAGCGGAGATTACTGAAGAGTGAGAGAATTTGTGATTCTCTCGCTCAGAGTTATGTCGCGCCTCGCTTTCAGAAGGAGCTTACAAGGAGCGAGTTAAAGTCTGATGTTCTCGAGACGCCGCAGAACTCACTTCATGATCTTCACTGGATTCTTGAGACGCAGGTAGCCCTCAATCATTTAGTTATTTTGGTGTATTCAGAAAGACTCGAACGTTTCTAGACCTTTTTATTCATAAACAAAATAAAATCAACATGTACAGTATTTTACGGACTATAAGACGCTACAACCTATTAAGACTCACGGTAATTTTTAATCAGTTTTTTAAAAAGTAACATTTTTACTGTTTTTAATTAGATTTCAAAGCAAGACTAAAAACATTCTTAGTTTATAAAACCGAGCTGTCATTTAAAATCCTTGAAAATCGTCATCTTCTAGCTACGACCATCTTGAATTCTGTCTTTGCACATTTAGTTTTCCTCATCTTCTACAGTTCTTCTTTACTAGCCGGCCAATTGCGAATAGTTTCTTCCGTTGGTGGAGGGCACAAAGGCCACTCAGCTGCTCTGTTTCCATGTTTTTTTTTCCAATTTATAGTCCGCATGATATGAACACCTTTCATTTTTTCCATTACGAAACTATCTACCAACAAAAATATTATCCTGCTACCGATTACACGAATCACTTTCAGTTCAACTTCACTGGCACCATGTACTGCAATGACGCATTTTGGGCTAGACAGTGTTTGGATTTGTGTTGGCGGAGGGGGAGGGAGACCGTGTTGGCGAGCTTGTCAATCTCCGTGTCTCATTTTTGTCGCCTCGGTGCGCTGCTGCTGAGAGATGAATCCAATGTTGCCAGATATAGATATGGCCATTTTTGAGACTGCCGGGAATCTTAAATCAAACACTGGATATTTTTATATGAATTTCGAGTATAAGACGAACCCGAATGTTGGAGGCAATGTTTCGAAGAAAAAGTGCGTCTTATAGAACGTAAAATATGGTACTGAGTAGTCAACCTAATCCCTAAGCAAATTTAATAAATTCGTTTTTCTTAGCAAAGAATGCAAATAAAACATATCGAAAGTAGCAAAGCAATATTGTTAAGTTTTTAATAAACAAAGCGAAAGGCAACAGTGTCAAAAATTTCGTGCAAAAATGCGAAATATGAAACAGAAAATAAAATATTTAGCTATTTCTATGTGTATATTTTTTCTGTAAAATAAAGCATTTCGTATGCCTGTATGAAATTTTTGATTGAGTAGTTATGTGATGTGTTGCGAATGGAGTTCGTAGTGAAGAAGCAATAAATTAACACCTCATGCCCGATGCTGAAATTTGTCTGCATGAACAGCGAAAATGTAGAAACAGTCAAATTTTTTTCCATTCATCGTTCGTGGGGCTGTCAGTGAAAAAAAGTTTTGTGAACGTTTGAAATTATGCATAAAGTCGCTAAGTACTTTCATTCTCAAATACTTGATGCATATGGTCCGAGTATTTGCGCGCAGTTTTATTTGTAATACTTGTTTTAGAGTGTTAAATTTTTGTCATAAGATTACATCTCTTAATGAGTAGGTTATGACAGCATTTTAAATTTTTAAATTCGGTCAATAATTGCGGGAAATATTGAAATTAAAATTTTTGTTGCCACTTGCAGTTGGTACCGGGTTGCGGGATAGCGGTTTAATTACACAAAGAAGTCAAAATCCACCATAAGTTTCAATCTTCATTTATGTAGAATATGTACTCTTGTGAAATGGGATGAATCTTCCTAATACTCTCTGCACTGTTGTTGCACGGAGCCGTTGTTCACGACACACTCCTGACAAACACTGAAACGATTTGAATGTAAAACGCGGTTCCACATCCGTAATGCGAAGAACAGAAGATGAAAGTCGAAGACCATACAAGTCGTTACAGACAGTGTACCAAATGACATCCTTCAAGGATGGAGAAGGAAATCCACTGTGGCTTCATCGCAGCTATCATGGCAGTATTCGCCAGAAATGATTTTGAAAATCACAGAACAACGTATTGCCATAACAAATGCTTTGTGAGGTTTTAGAATGACCCTTTTCCACATTTCCCACTGACATACCCATATCGGCTGCTAACGATGACTGCAACGATTTAAATTACAAGTTCGACAGTGGAACGAGTATGTGCCTAAGATATAGTCCGGGAATACATCTAGGTAATGAGACCCTTGTTAGACCTCTGCCTATGAGGTGTGATTTTAAAGCGTAGGTCATCGTATAGGGTGACTGTATATAAGTGCAGTGTCTGATGTTTTTGTTGCGAGTTAACATGAAGATAAGAGACGCCCAAACTTTGCTGCTGGCTTATTATATGTGGTATTATTCAAGAAAACCAAGCGATGTTAATATCCAGAACAGATGAAAGAATTATCAACATTATCGACAGTGTGCTATGCCCTCGATTTGAAAGACATTTCACAGAGGTTGGCAAACACCAAAGACGAGGAGTACACAACTACCATGCCGATTATCTCTCTCCCTTCCTCTCTCTCCCTCCCTCTTCCTCTCTCTCCCTCCCTCTTCCTCTTTCTCTTTCTATGCTTCACTCTTCACCACTGTTACAAGATCATAATCGTTGGAATGAATTACAACCGATGACTACCTAATAGTAGTAAAGAAGACATATGACAATCCTCCTGGTCTTCCTTTTCTTATCTCGTTACAGTAAAGTGTGCAGCTAATGAGCCATTCCTCATCGTAGCTGTGACAATTATTTATGTCACCAAATCACTTTCATCAAAAGGAGGGGGGGGGGGGGGCAGCTCGTGTTTCAGGTGACCACATTCAGGTGAGTTTGCACATTTACCCAATGTAAAGTCGCATTTATACGATACAGCTGTATTTGTCGTAACTTGTTTAGAAACGTGGCTAAAAGAAGAACTGCACTTCGATTATTTATCAGACTATAGTTTTTTACAGTTGGGCCAAGGGATTGTGTCCATGTCTAACGTACTTTCTTGTTACAAAAGCAGGTGATGGACGCATTACGGAACACGGTCACACACGCTTAATTTTTGACTATCGACAAGCACAAAATTTGAAGGTGTAAGGGTGATCCGTATCAAGTACTGTTTTTTTTTCTTATTGCAAGTAGTCATTCGTCACTACATAGCTTAGTCGTACGCAAGGAGGTGGCGGTCTCCGGTTCATTAGCAAATTATTTTGAAAGCGCTGTCAGTCTACGACTAAACTGTGCGTCCCTTCTAAGGATGTTGCTCAAGTGCGTGGAACACACATCAGATAAGAATAACCGGGGATACCGAACGTATAGAAAGACTAGAATCATCAACGGTAACAGGTTTATTTGACTCATGGGACAGCATCATGGGAAAACTCAAAAACCGGAATTGGCAGACGCACGGAAAAACAGTGAGGTGACAAAAGTCATGGATAGCGTTACGCACATGTACAGTTGGTGGTAGTATTGCGTACACAAAGTATAAAAAGGCGTCGCATTGGCGGAGATGATTCAGGTGAAAAGGTTTCCGATGTGATTATGGCTGCATGACGAAAACTAATGGACTTTGATATCGGAGTCGTAGTTGGAGCTAGACGCACGGTACATATCATTTTGGAAATCGTTAGGGAATTCAATATTCCGAGATCGACAGCGTCAAGAGAGTACCGAGAATACTAAATTTCAGGTATTACCTCTCACCACGGACAACGCATCGGTCGGCGGCTTTAAGTTAACAACCGAGAGCAATGGCGTTTGCGTGGAGTGGTCATTGCTAACAGCAAACATCACTGCGTGAAATATCCACAGAAATCAATATGTGACGAATGACGGACGTTGTTGTTGTTGTTGTGGTCTTCAGTCCTGAGACTGGTTTGATGCAGCTCTCCATGCTACTCTATCCTGTGCAAGCTTCTTCATCTCCCAGTACCTACTGCAACCTACATCCTTCTGAATCTGCTTAGTGTATTCATCTCTTGGTCTCCCCCTACGATTTTTACCCGCCACGCTGCCCTCCAATACTAAATTGGTGATCCCTTGATGCCTCAGAACATGTCCTACCAACCGATCCCTTCTTCTGGTCAAGTTGTGCCACAAACTTCTCTTCTCCCCAATCCTATTCAATACTTACTCATTAGTTATGTGATCTACCCATCTAATCTTCAGCATTCTTCTGTAGCACCACATTTCGAAAGCTTCTATTCTCTTCTTGTCCAAACTACACTCCTGGAAATGGAAAAAAGAACACATTGACACCGGTGTGTCAGACCCACCATACTTGCTCCGGACACTGCGAGAGGGCTGTACAAGCAATGATCACACGCACGGCACAGCGGACACACCAGGAACCGCGGTGTTGGCCGTCGAATGGCGCTAGCTGCGCAGCATTTGTGCACCGCCGCCGTCAGTGTCAGCCAGTTTGCCATGGCATACGGAGCTCCATCGCAGTCTTTAACACTGGTAGCATGCCGCGACAGCGTGGACGTGAACCGTATGTGCAGTTGACGGACTTTGAGCGAGGGCGTATAGTGGGCATGCGGGAGGCCGGGTGGACGTACCGCCGAATTGCTCAACACGTGGGGCGTGAGGTCTCCACAGTACATCGATGTTGTCGCCAGTGGTCGGCGGAAGGTGCACGTGCCCGTCGACCTGGGACCGGACCGCAGCGACGCACGGATGCACGCCAAGACCGTAGGATCCTACGCAGTGCCGTAGGGGACCGCACCGCCACTTCCCAGCAAATTAGGGACACTGTTGCTCCTGGGGTATCGGCGAGGACCATTCGCAACCGTCTCCATGAAGCTGGGCTACGGTCCCGCACACCGTTAGGCCGTCTTCCGCTCACACCCCAACATCGTGCAGCCCGCCTCCAGTGGTGTCGCGACAGGCGTGAATGGAGGGACGAATGGAGACGTGTCGTCTTCAGCGATGAGAGTCGCTTCTGCCTTGGTGCCAATGATGGTCGTATGCGTGTTTGGCGCCGTGCAGGTGAGCGCCACAATCAGGACTGCATACGACCGAGGCACACAGGGCCAACACCCGGCATCATGGTGTGGGGAGCGATCTCCTACACTGGCCGTACACCACTGGTGATCGTCGAGAGGACACTGAATAGTGCACGGTACATCCAAACCGTCATCGAACCCATCGTTCTACCATTCCTAGGCCGGCAAGGGAACTTGCTGTTCCAACAGGACAATGCACGTCCGCATGTATCCCGTGCCACCCAACGTGCTCTAGAAGGTGTAAGTCAACTACCCTAGCCAGCAAGATCTCCGAATCTGTCCCCCATTGAGCATGTTTGGGACTGGATGAAGCGTCGTCTCACGCGGTCTGCACGTCCAGCACGAACGCTGGTCCAACTGAGGCGCCAGGTGGAAATGGCATGGCAAGCCGTTCCACAGGACTACATCCAGCATCTCTACGATCGTCTCTATGGGAGAATAGCAGCCTGCATTGCTGCGAGAGGTGGATATACACTGTACTAGTGCCGACATTGTGCATGCTCTGTTGAATGTGTCTATGTGCCTGTGATTCTGTCAGTGTGATCATGTGATGTATCTGACCCCAGGAATGTGTCAATAAAGTTTCCCCTTCCTGGGACAATGAATTCACGGTGTTCTTATTTCAATTTCCAGGAGTGTATTTACCGTCCATGTTTCTCTTCCATACATTGCTACACTGCATACAAATACTTTCAGAAATGGCTTCCTGACACTTAAATCTAGACTCGATGTTAACAAATTTCTCTTCTTCAGAAACGCTTTCCTTGCCATTGCCAGTCTACATTTTATATCCTCTCTACTTCGACCATAATCAGTTATTTTGCTCCCCAGATAGCAAAACTCCTTTACTGCTTTAAGTATCTCATTTCCTAATCTAATTCCCTCAGCATCACCCGACTTAATTCGACTACATTCCATTATCCTCGTTTTGCTTTTGTTGATGTTCATCTTATATCCTCCTTTCAAGACACTGTCCATTCCGTTCAACTGCTCTTGTCTCTGACAGAATTACAATGTCATCGGCGAACCTCAAGGTTCTTATTTCTTCTCCATGGATTTTAATACTTACTCCGAATTTTTCTTTTGTTTCCTTTACTGCTTGCTCAATATACAGATTCAATAGCATCGGGGAGAGGCTACAACCCTGTCTTACTCCCTTCCCAACCACTGCTTCCCTTTCATGTCCCTCGACTCTTATAACTGCCATCTGCTTTCTGTACAAATTGTAAATAGTCTTTCGCTCCCTGTATTTTACCCCTGCCACCTTTAGAATTTGAAAGAGAGTATTCCAGTCAACATTGTCAAAAGCTTTCTCTAAGTCTACAAGTGCTAGAAACGTAGGTTTGCCTTTCCTTAATCTTTCTTCTAAGACAAGTCGTAAGGTCAGTATTGCCTCAGGTGTTCCAGTATTTCTACGGAATCCAAACTGATCTTCCCCGAGGTCGGCTTCTACTAGTTTTTCCATTCGTCTGTAAAGAATTCGTGTTAGTATTTTGCAGCTGTGGCTTATTAAACTGATTGTTCGGTAATTTTCACATCTGTCAACACCTGCTTTCTTTGGGATTGGAATTATTATATTCTTCTTGAAGTCTGAGGGTTTTTCGCCTGTTTCATACATCCTGCTCACCAGATGGTAGAGTTTTGTCAGGGCTGGCTCTCCCAAGGCCGTCAGTAGTTCCAATGGAATGTTGTCTACTCCGGGGGCCTTGTTTCGACTCAGGGCTTTCAGTGCTCTGTCAAACTCTTCACGCAGTATCGTATCTCCCATTTCATCTACATCTACATCCTCTTCCATTTCCATAATATTGTCCTCAAGTACATCGCCCTTGTATAGACCCTCTATATACTCCTTCCACCTTTCTGCTTTCCCTTCCTTGCTTAGAACTGGGTTTCCATCTGAGCTCTTGATGTTCATACAAGTGGTTCTCTTATCTCCAAAGGTCTCTTTAATTTTCCTGTAGGCAGTATCTATCTTACCCCTAGTGAGATAAGCCTCTACATCCTTACATTTGTCCTCTAACCATCCCTGCTTAGCCATTCTGCACTTCCTGTCGATCTCATTTTTGAGACGTTTGTATTCCTTTTTGCCTGCTTCATTAACTGCATTTTTATATTTTCTCCTTTCATCAATGACGGACGTATACGCTAGGATAGTGCGGCGAAATTTGGCGTTGTTGGGCTATGCATTAGACGAACGACGCGAGCGCCTTTGCTAACAGCACGACATCGCCTGCAGAGCCTCCCAGGGGGTCACGACTGCATCGGCTAGACCGCTAGACCACTGGGAAACAGTAGCCTGATCAGGTGAGTCCCAATTTCAGTTGGTAAGAGCTGAAGGTCGGGTTCCAGTGTGGCGCAGACCCCCCGAAGCCATGAACCTACGCTGACAGTAACGAACTGTGCAAGCTAGTGGTGGCTCCATAATGGTGTGGGCTGTGTTTACATGAAATGAACTGGATCCTCAGCTCTAATTGAACCGATAACTGGCTGGAAATTGTTATATTCGGCTACTTGGAGACCATTTGCAGCTATTCGTGGACTACACGTTCCCAAACAACGATGGAAATCTTATGGGTGACAATGCGCCCTGTCAGTTGGCCACAATTGTTCGCGATTGGTTTGACGAACATTCTGGACAATTCGAGCGAATGATCTGGCCACTCAGATTTCCCGACATGAATGTCATCGAACATTTGTTGAAAAATAATCGAGAGATCAATTTGTGCCGGTTCTAGGCGCTTCAGTCCGGAACCGCGTGACTGCTACGGCCGCAGGTTCGAATCCTGCCTCCGTTATGGATGTGTGTGATGTCCTTAGGTTAGTTAGGTTTCAGTAGTTCTAAGTTCTAGGGGACTGATGACCTCAGATGTTAAGTCCCATAGTGCTCAGAAACCATTTGATTTTTCAATTTGTGCACAAAATTACGCGTCGGCAACACGTTCGCAATTATGGACGACTATATGGGCAACACGGCTCAGTATTTCTGCAGGGGACTTCCAACGACTTGTTGAGTCAAGTCATTGCTCTACGCTTGACAAAAGGAGGTTCGACACGATTTTAAAAAGTATCTCACGACTTTTGTCGCCTCAGTGTAGACGCCAGTTACACCGCGAAACCCTACATACAAAGCTTCAAAACCAGTATTACGTACATATTTTTGAAATATTCTTCAATCCCCTAAATATCGCTCTAGCAGGAATCAGGATGACAAGATCAGGATAATTACAGCGCGCACAGAAGAATTTAAATAGCCATTCTTCACTTGCTCCGAGTGGAAACTAAACAAAATCCACGCAAGTCGTACCAAGAGTGGTCGATAGCCCATCTTTAGCTACGAATAATATGGCCTACTTACCGAATTCTTGAAAGAAATTGATAATTCTGTAAACT